>NC_083897.1:120375276-121000276 GCF_032452875.1 Bos javanicus
TGGTTGGGATGGGGACATAGACTGTACCTGGTCTACACTTCAATGGTGGACACTTCAATGTCACATGACAGAGAGCTTGGGTGTACAACCCAATAACATGGGGCAGAGCTGGCAACAAGAATCCAGTCTACTACACTCATTTATGTTCTGTTTATAAAATCAATGAGACTGTGAGACTGAATTTCCTATAAAAAATTCCTTTCTCACTTTATCTTGAGTGGCTTCTGTTCTCTGCAGATAAATCCTGAGTGACATTTTCCAGAACATTTCTGTTTTTAACTCATGCAATTTATCTGCTGGAAGGTCAGAAAGAAGAAAGAATGTTCATCTGACATTTCTGCCACTAAACATGTTCTTCACCTGTACTCTGTGAAGCAGCTTGCTCTTTCACTCCCTGTCTATGGACTTTGAGTAGCATAGCCACCCTACCAGGGGTAGAACTTGTGATTTCATCTTAATTCAATTAAAAATGGCTAGATACTGAAATACAGTGGGATTGGGGGTGATCTTATGGATCCCATGGTAATTAGAACCTTTGAATGTCCAGGTAAAGGATTAAACAAGTAGAGTGATGAAAACTAAAGAAGTCAAAGCACTGTTCCAAATATGAGCAGCTATTTAAGTACAATGAATGTGGCAGATGGGAATATCATTGCACTCAATAGTAGATCTAACGGGATATGATTAACAGATAGATGTTGGCTCTCTGAGAGTGAGACTGTTGAAGAAAATTTATAGGTAGATATGAATGTGGGCATTATATGTATACCCCTTCTGTGTATACCCCTTCTGTGTAGAAAGGAATTGAATTTTTTCAGAATTATTGTTTTTGATTCATTCTGCAAAAATCCTCACACTGGTAGGGGACATTTGAAAAGAGGTAGGAAAAGGTGAGTGAAAGGGAGAGCAAATGAAAGTCACAGGGTAGAATTAGATTCAATTCAATTCAGATGGTTATGTATGACAGAAATAAAATTCGAGTTATTTTCTCCCACATTCAATTTAGGGAGAATTATTTTCTCCTCTGAAAGTTCTGATTTTTCTTGTCTCAACTTCACCTCTTTGTTACGTAGTATTACATTTTCCCCTTGTACTCATTGTTTAGCCACTTCAAGGGAATTCAATATGATTTCTAATCAAAATTATATAAGCCTCTACTAGGCAGAACTTGAAGCAAAATATATAATGCCTTTAGAAATAAACCTCTGGCATATACTTCTGCTCTCAGACACATGTATTATATTCCTAGAAGCATGGAGGGAGATGAGAATAAGATTCTATTCAGTTAACCAAATAATCATTGTCAGTATCAGATACATTCTTCCTGTAGCTGACTCCATACCAACAATTACTCACATGAAATACATCCATAAACAATAATAACCCCATTTTAGAAAACTCAACTCTATGTGCTCAACTGGGGGTCATCAGTATGTCTTTGGAAACCAGAGGAAACTTTATTGCTTCAGATTATTTGGAGGTTTGACTTGTACTACTCACCAGGAGAGATGGAAGCTATGAACTGGGTTAAATATGTAAAAAGAAGAAAGAAGAGACAGGATATTTCTTGGAAGTACTCTATACTAGGAGGATCAGAGGACAAATAAAAAAATGTTACTAGAGTCATGAGGAAATAGTCTAGGGTCATTAAATCCAGGATCTAAGGAATGGAGTAGAATCTAGAGATACTAGGCTCAGGAAATAATGGTCAATGAGCTGGAACTCATGTACATTGTCATGTAGCAAAAGTAAAACTAGAAACTCTGGATGGGTAGAATCTAGAAACTAGATATGAGTAACAATACTGACAGACAAGCTGTAAGAAATACACTTGACTTTGTAGCTAGTTAAGACAAAAGATTAAGCTTCATGCATTTCAAGTGGAAATTAGTCTCATTAATATTAGACTTTCTTTCTAGACTCAGATCTGGTCCCAGAGAATAAATTACCCCTAGCCTATTGTTGAAACAGACAGACTAGAGACAGGGCTGCACCCTCATCTTCTCTAGTTTGGATTTGTAACTTCTGTGTCTATGTTCCCTGATCTCTAATTCAAATACCAATATGGGCAGGGTTTTAATTAATCTCTGAATAGCATTTCATTCAGAATTTGACTTTTTCATAATACTTGAAAATATAGGTCCAGATTAGGACTTTACATTTCATAATGTTTAGAAAAGCTGTTTAGAAAGTGCTTTTGCACTAAAATATTGCATTACTACACCTTTTCTCCAATGATGCTCTATGCTTACCTTCACACTCAAAACATTTGTCTCCATTCATATGTGTATAATACACATTAAGTCTCTTCATGTCTGGCTTCCCAGGTGGCCCTAATATTAGTAAAGAACCTGCCTGCCAATGCAGCAGGCCTAAGAGACACAGGTTTGATCCCTGTGTTGGGAAGAGCCCCTGGAGGAGAGCATGGTAACCCACTCCAGTATTCTTGCCTGGAGAATCTCAGGGACAGAGGAGCCTGGTGGGCTACAGTCCATAGGGTCGCAAAGAGTCAGACACAACTGAAGTGACTTAGCACAAACGCCCTTAATGTCTATTCATTTAATGGCTTAATATTTGCCTTCTTTTTTCATGCATTTTATTTTTGGGTCTTAGGCTACGTACTAATTTAATTTTTCATCTTCTGAATGTTGACAATTCAATAAAGAACCCACACACTTGCATCAAGACCATTCCCTATACCATTGTATGTTTCCATCAGCAGGAATTAATTAGAGGTCTGGAAGTCTGCATGTTCATGGCACTAATCCCCTGCTTCTTATTTACCTTAACAAGTCAGAGATTTTTCCTCCTAGGGAAAGTCAGCAATGATCTCTCTGCATACTTTATATCTTTCTTGGAAGTCACCATAGCAACCACTGGTCATTCTGGTAATAGGAATCTGTTCTGTTGTGACCCTACATCACACCCTGAATTAGTCAGGGTCCTACCGTGAAATAGAATGCCACTCAGATGGCTCACCTGAAGAGATGTTATGAAAGAGCAATTTACAGAAAGCAGAGTTAAAGCAACCAACAAGAAGTTGATGTACCCAGAGACAAACAACAAAAAGAAATTACCATAAAGATAATGGGAGAAGAGTGTTTAAGGAGCGTAGTGAAAGCTAAAGCATTGGAGGAGGAAAACAGAGGCAATAATGATGAAGTGGGGCAGACATAGTGTGAATAATGACTTACAAATAAATAAAGCAATCAGAAGAAAATATAGAACAGTCTTTTGGACTCTGTGGGAGAGGGAGAGGGTGGGATGATTTGGGAGAATGGCATTGAAACATGTATAATATCATATATGAAATGAGTCGCCAGTCCAGGTTTGATGCACGATACTGGATGCTTGGGGCTGGTGCACTGGGATGACCCAGAGGGATGGTACAAGGAGGGAGGAGGGAAGAGGGTTCAGGATGGGGAACACGTGTATACCTGTGGTGGATGCATGTTGATATATGGCAAAACCAATACAATATTGTAAAGTTAAAAAATAAAATAAAATATTAAAAAAAATGAAAGGAAAGGCTGACTAACTGTCCCAGATTAGAAGAGACTACAGGACAGAACAAATGTAACATGAAGTCTTGGATGGTACTCAGAAACAGAACAAGGACATTACTGGGGGGGAAATGGTGAAATCCTAATAAAATCTGTAGTTTAGTTAATAGTACTGTACAAATGTTTGTTTCTAAGTTTTGATAACTCCACGATGGTTATAAGAGATGTTAATATTAGGGAAAGCTGAGTAATGGGTATTTAGGAACTCTGTACTGTCACGGCCACTCTTTTGTTAAGTCTAAAATTATCTCAAAATTAAAAGGCTAAAATGTTTTAAATTCTTAAAAAAAAAAGAAGAAGAAAATGTAAGTTTCCACCACTATATCTGTGCTGTAGACTCTCTGGAGGGACTGTTGATATACCTAGATAAGGCCAAATTCTCCATTAATGAACCCTATCCCTTTTCCTCTGAGTCAAGCACTTTGCCCCAGCAAGACTCAATTTCTCTCCTGAATCAATAATCTTCCCATCTACTGGATCATTTCCACCTGCATAAAACATCCCTCATGTTTGGCATCAGTTACAACCACAATTCCGTGAATCGCTTCTTGTGACATTTTCTCCACCCGCCCTACTTGGTTGTACCATGTGGCATACAGGAGATTAGTTCCCCCACCAGGGATCAAACCTGCTGTGGAAGTGTGGAGTCTTAACCACTGAACCCCCAAGGAAATCCCTGATGAGTTTCACCTTGGTTATTTTATATTTTATGATTTATAGTAATGAATTTGCATTGTTATACTAATTCTATTTCATATATTTTGCAAATATTCTACAAAATATATAATAATATAATATTATATTATATTATATATAATAATTCAACACTGGATACTGAACTTTCTGCTGTCATTTGCCATACAAATAAGGAAATTTAGGATAGTCAAATTTGTATGATATCATTTTAAAATTTGTTCTTTCCTGCTAAGGAGGCCATTCCTAGCTCAAGATCCTAAGCATTGTCTTTCTCCTTTAAAACTTAAATAGTTTTCTTTATTTTTTCTGTATGTTAAACTCTTTACTACTACTACTACTACTAAGTCACTTCAGTAGTTTCCGACTCTGTGCAACCCCATAGACAGCAGCCCACCAGGCTCCCCAGTCCCTGGGATTCTCCAGGCAAGAACACTGGAGTGGGTTGCCATTTCCTTCTCCAGTGCATGAAAGGAAAAGTGGAAGTGAAGTCACTCAGTCGTGTCCGACTCTTAGCGACCCCATGGACTGCAGCCTACCAGGCTCCTCCGTCCATGGGCTTTTCCAGGCAAGAGTACTGGAGTGGGTTGCCATTGCCTTCTCCCGTTAAACTCTTTAATGCAGCTCAAATTTTATTGTCATCAGTTATGTAAGTCACAGCTCTGCCTTTGTTTGTTTGTTTTTTCTTTTCTGCAAATGTATATCAAATTGACTCACCTTTGAAGCAAACTTCTATTTTTTTCCCTCCTGGTTTCAAATTGCATCTCTATCACACACTTAGCTTTCACATAAATATGTGTCTGGCCTTACCTCTTAGTTCTGTTTCAGTGATCTATTTTATACATTCTCCTGTTAATATTATGCATTTATTTTTCTAACTGTCAGACTCAGTTATCCTAGTTCCTTGAGCTATGATGAGAAGATGAAATATACAAAGTGGATTCTTTCCAAAAGTTTTATAATTAACATTTCTATAGTTCAAGGGCTTCCCTTGTGGCTCAGATGGTAAAAGAATCTGCCTGCAATCCAAGAAACCTGGCTTCGATCCCTGGGTTAGGTGACCCCCTGGAGAAGGAAATGGCACTCCAGTATTCTTACCTGGAGAATCCCATGGACTGAAGAGCCTGGTGGGCTACAGACCGTGGGGTCACAAAGAGTTGGACGTGACTGAGTAACTAACACTGCTGCCGTGGCTGCTGCTGCTAAGTCGCTTCAGTCGTGTCCCACTCTGTGCGACCCCATAGACAGAAGCCCACCAGGCTCCCCCATCCCTGGGATTCTCCAGACAAGAACACTGGAGTGGGTTGCCATTTCCTTCTCCAATGCATGAAAGTGAAAAGTGAAAGGGAAGTCGCTCAGTCATGTCCGACTCTTTGCAACCCCGTGGACTGCAGCCTACGTGGGCTCCTCCATCCGTGGGATTTTCCAGGCAAGAGTACTGGAGTGGGGTGCCACTGCCTTCTCTGGTAACTAACACTATAGTTATAGTTCACTATAGTTCAAGTAGCACAAAGAAAGATCATCTGGTGACTCTTAACTAATCAAGTGTTTACCCATATACTTTTCAAGAAAACAGCCATTAGAAATACAACATTTGCTACTCTGAGCTGTTCAATCTCCTCTGTGAATGCTCAGAATGACAAGTGTAGAGCATCTGTAACTTCATTAGCTCCCCGCCTATTTTCCAATTGTTACCAAGTAGCAAAGCCAACAGAAAATCAATTGCTTCCATTTCCTATCCCACAGGGAGAGACAGTTTGAGAAACAGTCACCAGTGTCCTATTGCAGTCAGCATTTTATGGCAACATTCTATTTCCAAACTGACTTGAGTGTAAATTACTTGCAAAATTCAAGTAAGGTAGATTTGGGAGAGGATGCCTCATCAATCTAGTGGGCTTTGTTCCACTTTTAGCAAACTAGATATTATTGTATACATAAATGAGTGATTTAAATATGAAGGTAAAGCAGCATTTTAACATTAGAAATCAATCTCTTGTCATTAAAATGTATGATCATAGTTAATGTATGTTCATATAAATTAATTTCTAAAGGTAGAAAAGCTCATTAAATCCATTAAAGTGATATATATATATATATATATTTTTTTTTTTTTTTTGAGGTGGGCTGCTTCCTGGTAGCTTGGCTAGTAAAGAATCTGCCTGTGATGCAGGAGACTCTGGTACTATTCCTGGGTTGGGAAGTTCCTCTGGAGAAGGGATAGACTACTCATTCCAATATTCTTGGGCTTCCTTGGTTGCTCAGACAGTAAAGAATCTGCTTACGTTGCGGGAGACCTGGGTTCAATCCGTAGGTTGGGAAGATCCCCTGGCAGAGGGCATGGCAACCCATTCTAGTATTCTTGCCTGGAGAATCCCATGGACAGAGGATCCTGGCTGGTTACAGTCCATGGGGGTCACAAAGAATCAGACACAACTGAGTGACTAAGCACAGCATATCCATTTTTTTTCAAATAGATACTCCCTTGTTTTTAAAGCTGAGGACTAATCCTGAAGCACATTGCTCACTTGCCTCACAAACATGATCATTCCTTCTTCTTATAACTTCTATCACACTTAAAAAGCTCTGTATTTTTCCTAAGAATATCTTACATATAAAATATTAACTTTTAAAATACACTAATAATGCCTCATATGTGTACAGAACTTTAAGATTTACAATGTGCTTTTCAATATTGGGTTGCCCAAAAAGTTCACTTGGGTTTTTCTGTAATCCAGTGCTTTTATTTTTATACATGAGAAGGCTTTTAAGCACAGTTGCTAATATTGTGGCTCTTAGGAAGAACTCAGGTTTGGGGGAAGGTTGGGAAGAAGAAGGTCTAATGGGTGCATTCCATGATCATAATTTATTGTTTGATTTTTGTGTGTGAATAAATTCCTCACATCCTGCCTACTTCCCTTTTCCTTGTATTTACCCTTAGGAGGGCCACTGGGAGGCACTGAGTAGAAATGATTATACTTGAGATCATTTACTTAGAAATAGAACTTCCAGATCTACCCTGTTTCTATTGATGTTACCCCTTCTCATTTCCTGCCACCATGGGGCAATGTATCCCTCATTACTCCTGATCTTTGAGTTTTCTCTTTAGCCTAGTTCTAAAACCTCTATTTTGGCATCAATTGAGTCCTCAACACAATGAATAGAAATCCAAATACAAATGAAATGGAGATTTTTGTGTTAATTTACTTGAAAAGGAAAAACCTAAACTTTTTATTATTATAGTACCAAGCATAAATTTAATATCACATTTATTATTTTAGTAATTCTGACATTAAAATACTAGATGTAAAGGCATAGTGTTAGTTGGATATTTTTCCTAGGCTTCTTACTTATCTACCTGTCCATGGTTTTCCTCATAGTTCTTAAATTCTCTCTTACATTACTTTTGAATAGAACACACTTTCCTATTTAAATAAACACTTGATAATTATCTTTAGTTATGTCACTATGCATGGTAATATGAAGGGAAAATGATGTAAAATTAGGTAATGGTTAATTATCAAATATTAGTACAGTGGTTTATCAAGAAATAGTAGATGTTTCATGAGTAGATGTTTTATGTGGAAGAAAAAAGAAAGGAATACATAAGGTCTATAAAACCTCATAAACTGTGAGAAAGGTCAAAAACCATATACACATCATTTCATATATGTTAAGATGTCAGTTTTTCAAAAAATGAAAATCTAACATGTGTTGCTGAGAATGTGGAGAAATTGGAACACTTGGCCATTGCTAATGGAAATATAACATGGTGCAGCCACTAGGGAAAACAGTATGGAAGTTGCTCAAAAAGTGAAACATGGAATTACCATGTGATCCAGGAACTCGCACTTTTAGGTATACCCAAAAGAACTGAAATCAGGAACTCCAACAGATATTTATACACCAATGTTCATAGCATTATACACAATAGCCAGAAGGTGAAAACAACCTAAATGATGTCTGTCAACATGTGAAAGGATAAACAAAAATGTAGTGTGTGTATATACATATATGTATGTGTGTATGTGAGTATATGCATATATGTATATAGATACAAGTATATATGCAATATAATATTATTCAGCCTAAAAGGGATAAAATTTTGATGTATGCTGCAAAATGGATACAAATTCAAAACATTATGCTAGCGAAATATGCTAGACACAAAAGAGCAAATCTTGTATGATTCTACTTATGTGAGGTATCTAGGATAGGCAAATTCATAGGGACAGAAGATGGTTGCCAGGGGCTGCTAGGAAGAGGGAGTGAGAATTGTTGTTTAATGGGTATGAAGTTTCTGTCTGGGAGGATAGTTTGCAGATAAGCATAATCCCCCATACCTAGCACTTGTGAGAGTAAATGTTAGACACAGAGAGAAGCCCTCTGACCACAGAGTTACACATTCAGAGCAGCTTCCTCTCTCTACCTATTAACCCCAATAAAAATCCTGTAGAAAAATGGCCAGGGAGCATCTTTGTGATTAGAATCTGGGACACCTCCTGCTGCACCTCCATTGTGCCCCAGCCCTAGTCATAGATCCTAGACTCCAGAAATCAGGTCTGGTAAGGCAAATAGATGGAGAAACAGTGGAAACAGTGGCTGACTTTATTTTAGGGGGCTCAAAAATCACTGCAGATGGTGACTGCAGCCATGCAATAGAAAGACGCTTACTCCTTGGAAGAAAAGGTATGACCAACCTAGATAGCATATTCAAAAGCAGAGACATTACTTTGCCAACAAAGGTCCATCTAGTCAAGGCTATGGTTTTTCCAGTATTCATGTTTGGATGTGAGAGTTGGACTATAAAGAAAGCTGAGCACTGAAGAATTGATGCTTTTGAACTGTGGTGTTGGAGAAGACTCTTGAGAGTCCCTTGGACTGCAAGGAGATCCAACCAGTCCATCCTAAAGGAGATCAGTCCTGAATATTCATTGGAAGGATTGATGTTGAAGCTGAAACTCCAATACTTTGGCCACCTGATGTGAAGTGCTGACTCATTTGAAAAGACCTTGATGCTGGGAAAGATTGAAGGTAGGAGGAGAAGGGGATGACAGAGGATGAGATGGTTGGATGGCGATCACCGACTCAATGGACATGAGTTTGGGTGGCCTCTGAGAGTTGGTGATGGATAGGGAGGCCTGGCGTGCTGCGGTTCATGGGGTCTCAAAGAGTTGGACATGACTGAGTGACTGAACTGAACTGAAAATGGAGACCATTTGGTAAACTGGATACTAGGATATCTTACTGACTGGTAGCCTCCACTGTACATAGAAGAAGCTAGTTCTTAGATCAAGTAAATGTCAGGGAAAGCATTTTTTAAATGATTTTTTATGCTGGGCCTGACTTCCACCAATTCATTTTCCCTTCCACCACAATATTCCCAGTTGCAGAGGTGTGGTTGTGTTTGTAAAGCATCTTGTCTGAAAAGACACCACCTACCTTTTGCCCAGGGAAGTTTGTGATACTAACTAGTCCAGTGTATTTGTCTTAATCTTTGCAGTTCTTTACAGGCTATCATCAAACTAACTGGTATGCCTGACAAGGTTTTAATAACCTAAAATACATTCCATGGACTCTGCAATTTTTTTTTTTTGTATTTACAAGAAAAGGTACAGAGAGTTCTTAGCTAATCTTCTTGAAGTCTAAAAAAAAGGATGTTAATTCACTGGGAATGAGAGGAAAAAACCTTTTATGCAGATACCTAAACACTGCAAACCTACTTGATATAAATACTAACCTTTAAAGGGAGAGAGAAAATATTCTACACCTGAGAAAGTCCTAACTGTATGATTATTAATACATAATTCAATGGAGCATAAAACCAATTTGGGAACAAAATGGGTGAAGATATAAATGCCTTAATGGACAAAGTGGAAATGCTTAAGAAATAGATAACAGCTTACTGGATGTTCATCTACCCTCTATTCCAAGGAGCAGTCCATAGCCTGGTGTCATATAATATGGCAGAAATTTAATAGCTCATTTTAAAACACTTCATTCTCCTGATTGTAATATAATTTTTTCTCATTTTTGGATTTTCCCTCCTTAAATTAACATTTTAATTTTTAAGGATAGCACACATATGCATTTAGATTATTTATGATCTATCTATTCCATTAAGATAAAAAATAAACCCTTTAATAAGAATGTAAACTGCAGGGGGAAAGGACATTTTAAAAAAACTAAAAATAACAAAAAGAAATTCTCATTAAAAAAAAATGATGCCACAAAAATAATTACTGCTTTAATGCCCTCATCATCTTACTGAGTAGCTGCTATTGTATATATTCTATTGGAAACCTTGAAATTATCATTTGTCTTTCCCTGATGTTAATGTTAATCTTTTGCTCTGGAATGGTTTCCCTTCCTGAAGCTGTATGAGTTTTGCTTTTCATTTTAAGATGAGAGAGTATAAGTGTATACTATTTATCCTGCCTTATTTGAATATCCCAAAGGAATTTAAATTATACATTAGCATCTTAGCAAGTGTTGCAAATGAGGACCCTCTCTTAAAAGGAACTATATTTCTCATCTAATGTACATTTTTAATTACTACTAACTTGCTTCCTTAAAAGATAAAACTTCTTCCATGATTGTGCTGTTTACTGAAGCAGTACAACCCATTCTTTATTTGTCAAGTCCACGTTACCTCAATAAGTTGAAGGATACTAAAATTTGTGATTTCAGTATCCTGATATTAAATTATTTCATACATATATGTGATGCTTATTTTCTTTAACATAAAGGAGCTAAATTATCTCAATAACTGAAATAATTTTAGAGCTATTAAATTGATTTAATTTAAAAAGATTGTAAGTTTTTACTTGTTCATAATTTTTAATATAGATATTTTGGTTTTACTACAGCTTTATAGACTATATATACACACAACTACACATCATAATTATATGATATAATATTACATGGTGTGATGCTTTCTATACATTTATAATTTAAAAAACAGAAATGAGATTTGAGAGGAAAGTTTTAAGTAACAGGCTACATAGTTCATGGGATTTCCAAAATGTCCTTGGAATTCAGTACAGATCTTCTTTAGCACTACTAGTGCCTTTAACAGTATAAATGAGGGTAATGAACTTGAAATGCAGTGCAGACTAATGGGGTTTGGTCTGCCTTCCTAAAAAACTATGTAGTATACTGCACAGTGGAAAAGGCAATGGCACCCCACTCCAGTACTCTTGCCTGGAAAATCTCATGGAGGAGCCTGGTAGGCTGCAGTCCATGGGGTCATGGAGAGTTGGACACGACTGAGCAACTTCACTTTCACTTTACACTTTCATACATTGGAGAAGGAAATGGCAACCCACTCCAGTGTTCTTGCCTGGAGAATCCCAGGGATGGGGGAGCCTGGTGGGCTGCCATCTATGGGGTCGCACAGAGTCAGACACGACTGAAGCGACTTAGCAGCAGCAGCAGCATATTGCATGTGGTTGATGAAGAATTGATGCTTTTGAACTGTGGTGCTGAAGAAGACTCTTGAGAGTCCCTTGAACTGCTAGGATATCTAACCAGTCCATCCTAAAGGAAATCAGTCCTGAATATTCATTGGAAGGACTGATGCTGAAGCTCCAATATTTTGGCCACCTGATGCAAAGAACTGACTCATCAGAAAAGACCATGATGCTGGGAAAAATTAAAGGCAGGAGGAGAAGGGGATGACAGAAGATGAGATGGTTGGATGGCATCATCCACTCAATGGACATGAGTTTGAGAAAGCTCTGGGAGTTGGTGATGGACAGGGAAGCCTGGCGTGCTGCAGTCTATGGGGTCATGAAGAGTGGGATATGCCTGAGTGGTTGGACTGAATTGACTGTTACTGCCACATGCTAGCATTTGTGAATGGAAGAGAAGGGCATTCATGTGTACTTAGGATGATGCCTGAGTCAAAGATTTAATCATTCTTCAGTTCAGTACAGTTCAGTCACTCAGTCATGTCTGACTCTTTGCGACCCCATGAATTGCAGCACGCCAGGACTCCCTGTCCATCACTAAATCCCGGAGTTCACTCAGACTCACGTCCATCGAGTCAGTGATGCCATCCAGCCATCTCATCCTCTGTCGTCCCCTTCTCCTCCTGCCCCCAATCCCTCCCAGTATCAGAGTCTTTTCCAATGAGTCAACTCTTCGCATGAGGTGGCCAAAGTACTGGAGTTTCAGCTTTAGCATCATTCCTTCCAATGAACACCCAGGACTGATCTCCTTCAGAATGGACTAGTTGGATCTCCTTGCAGTCCAAGGGACTCTCAAGAGTCTTTTCCAACACCACAATTCAAAAGCATCAATTCTTCGGCACTCAGCTTTCTTCACAGTCCAACTCTCACATCCATACATGACCACTGGAAAAACCATAACATTGACTATACGGACTTGTGTTGGCCAAGTAATGTCTCTGTTTTTGAATGTGCTATCTAGGTTGGTCATAACTTTCCTTCCAAGGAGTAAGCGTCTTTTAATTTCACGGCTGCAGTCACCATCTGCAGTGATTTTGGAGCCCCCCAAAATAAAGTCTGTCACTGTTTCCACTGTTTCCCCATCTATTTCCCATGAAGTGGTGGGACCAGATGCCATGATCTTCGTTTTCTGAATGTTGAGCTTTAAGCCAACTTTTTCACTCTCCACTTTCACTTTCATCAAGAGGCTTTTAGTTCCTCTTCACTTTCTCCCATAAGGGTGGTGTCATCTGCATATCTGAGGTTCTTGATATTTCTCCCGGCAATCCTGATTCCAGCTCGTGCTTCTTCCAGCCCAGCATTTCTCATGATGTACTCTGCATATAAGTTAAATAAACAGGGTGACAATATACAGCCTTGATGTACTTCTTTCCCGAATTGGAACATAGTCTGCTGTTCCATGTCCAGTTCTAACTGTTGCTTCTTAACCTGCATACAGATTTCTCAGGAGGCAGGTAAGGTGGTCTTGTATTCCCCATCTGTTAAAGAATTTTCCACAGTTTGTTGTGATCCACACAGTCAAAGCCTTTGGCATAGTCAATAAAGCAGAAATAGATGGTTTTCTGGAACTCTCTTGCTTTTTCAATGATCCAGCAGATGTTGGCAATTTGATCTCTGGTTCCTCTGCCTTTTCTAAAACCAGCTTGAACATCTGGAAGTTCACAGTTCACGTACTGCTGAAACCTGGCTTGGAGAATTTTAAGCATTACTTTACTAGCGTGTGAGATGAGTGCAATTGTGCAGTATTTTGAACATTCTTTGGCGTTGCGTTTCTTTGGGATTGGAATGAAAACTGACCTTTTCCAGTCCTGTGGCTACTGCTGAGTTTTCCAAATTTGCTGGAATATTGAGCGCAGCACTTTCACAACATCATCTTTCAGGATTTGAAATAGCTCAACTGGAATTCCATCACCTCCACTAGCTTTGTTCGTAGGGATGCTTTCTAAGGCCCACTTGACTTCACATTCCAGTATGTCTGGCTCTAGGTGAGTGATCACAACATCGTGATTATAGGTCCACTTATTTCTGTGCATATCTAAAGGATATGTAGGCTTATTGATCACGTTTTGAGGAGACAATACAATGAGAGAGGAAAAAAGGCATACAGAACGAACCTAAGGCAAGGAGAAAGATTACAGAGAAAAATTAACATGCTGCTTAAATCATGCTCATTTCCAGCCTCTTGAGCTCTTGCCTGAGTCCTTGCATAAGTCCTACTAATCAAGAGAAAAAAATGAAAAGCTAAAGTTGAATTAATACACAGAGCAGATGTGCCATTGTAGCAGTTTTGATTCTCCAGAAGAAATGCAGTGATGTCTTCCAAAGGGTGGTATTGGCATGTTTGTGGTTTTGCCAATGACAGGAGATAATAGTCTCATCTCAGATATAATCACTGTCAGTATCAGGTATTAGCCAACTTGATGGAATCATTAGTAGGCACAAACCACTGAAACACTGCTTTTGGCAGGCATGAACAACAGTAGTGACTTCTGGGGGAAATGACAATGTTGTTCCTATTAGCCTCAACTGAAAGAGGAAACCTCAGGATAGAAAATTAAAGTACCATCGGACACAACTGAGTGACTGAACTGAACTGAACTAAACTAAACTGAGTTAGATAATCACTGCTGCTACCTTCTGGCTGAAGAGACACATGAGTCACTCCCTAGGTACTTCAGGAACCATTTTGAAACACTTCTCAATATTAGGATTTCCAGAAATGAATGGGCATACAGCCTGATAAACACTGATTCATGACTGTTATGTTGAGCATTTTTTTTGTGGCTTTGTAATCTCAAAAATACAGTTTACACATATAAATACTTTGAAATATACCCAATATATGCATTTTTGATCAGATCAGATCAGTCGCTCAGTCGTGTCCGACTCTTTGCGACCCCATGAATCGCAGCACCCCAGGCCTCCCTGTCCATCACCAACTCCCGGAGTTCACTGAGACTCAGGTCCATCGAGTCAGTGATGCCATCCAGCCATCTCATCCTCTGTCGTCCCCTTCTCCTCCTGCCCCCAATCCCTCCCAGCATCAGAGTTTTTTCCAATGAGTCAACTCTTCGCATGAGGTGGCCAAAGTACTGGAGTTTCAGCTTTAGCATCATTCCTTCCAAAGAAATCCCAGGGCTGATCTCCTTCAGAATGGACTGGTTGGATCTGCTTGCAGTCCAAGGGACTCTCAAGAGTCTTCTCTAACACCACAGTCCAAAAGCATCAATTCTTTGGCGCTCAGCCTTCTTCACAGTCCAACTCTCACATCCATACATGACCACTGGAAAAACCATAGCCTTGACTAGACGAACTTTTGTTGGCAAAGTAATGTCTCTGCTTTTGAATATGCTATCTAGGTTGGTCATAACTTTCCTTCCAAGGAGTAAGTGCCTTTTAATTTCATGGCTTCAGTCACCATCTGTAGTGATTTTGGAGCCCAGAAAAATAAAGTCTGACACTGTTTCCACTGTTTCCCCATCTATTTCCCATGAAGTGGTGGGACCAGATGCCATGATCTTCGTTTTCTGAATGTTGAGCTTTAAGCCAACTTTTTCACTCTCCACTTTCACTTTCATCAAGAGGCTTTTTAGTTCCTCTTCAGTTTCTCCCATAAGGGTGGTGTCATCTGCATATCTGAGGTTCTTGATATTTCTCCCGGCAATCTTGATTCCAGCTTGTGTTTCTTCCAGTCCAGCATTTCTCATGATGTACTCTGCATATAAGTTAAATAAACAGGGTGACAATATACAGCCTTGACGAACTCCATTTCCAATTTGGAACCAGTCTGTTGTTCCATGTCCAGTTCTAACTGTTGCTTCCTGACCTGCATACAAATTTCTCAGGAAGCAGGTAAGGTGGTCTTGTATTCCCATCTGTTTAAGAATTTTCCACAGTTTGTTGTGATCCACACAGTCAAAGGCTTTGGCATAGTCAATAAAGCAGAAATAGATGCTTTTCTGGAACTCTCTTGCTTTTTCCATGATCCAGCAGATGTTGGCAATTTGATCTCTGGTTCCTCTGCCTTTTCTAAATCCAGCTTGAACATCAGGAAGTTCACGGTTCACATATTGCTGAAGCCTGGCTTGGAGAATTTTGAGCATTACTTTACTAGCGTGTGAGATGAGTGTAATTGTGCAGTATTTTGAGCATTCTTTGGCATTGCGTTTCTTTGGGATTGGAATGAAAGCTGACCTTTTCCAGACCTGTGGCCACTGCTGAGTTTTCCAAATTTGCTGGCCTATTGAGTGCAGCACTTTCACAGCATCATATTTCAGGATTTGGAATAGCTCAACTGGAATTCCATCACCTTCACTAGCTTTGTTCGTAGTGATGCTTTCTAAGGCCACTTGACTTCACATTCCAGGATGTCTGGCTCTAGGTCAGTGATCACACCATTGTGATTGTCTGGATCATGAAGATCTTTTTGTACAGTTCTTCTGTGTATTCTTGCCATCTCTTCTTAATATCTTCTGCTTCTGTTAGGTCCATCCCATTTCTGTCCTTTATCGAGCCCATCTTTGCGTGAAATATTCCTTTGGTATCTCTGATTTTCTTGAAGAGATCCCTAGTCTTTCCCATTCTGTTGTTTTCCTCTATTTCTTTGCATTGATCGCTGAAGAAGGCTTTCTTATCTCTCCTTGCTATTCTTTGGAACTCTGCATTCAGATGTTTATATCTTTCCTTTTCTCCTTTGCTTTTCGCTTCTCTTCTTTTCACAGCTATTTGTAAGGCCTCCCCAGACAGCCATTTTGCTTTTTTGCATTTCTTTTCTATAGGAATGATCTTGATCCCTGTCTCCTGTACAATGTCATGAACCTCATTCCATAGTTCATCAGGCACTCCATCTATCAGATCTAGGCTCTTAAATCTATTTCTCACTTCCACTGTATAATCATAAGGGATTTGATTTAGGTCATACCAAATGGCCTAGTGGTTTTCCCTACTTTCTTCAATTTAAGTCTGAATTTGGCAAAAAGGAGTTCATGGTCTGAGCCATAGTCAGCTCCTAGTCTTGTTTTTGCTGACTGTATAGAGCTTCTCCATCTTTGGCTGCAAAGAATATAATCAGTCTGATTTCGGTGTTGACCATCTGGTGATGTCCATGTATAGAGTCTTCTCTTGTGTTGTTGAAAGAGGGTGTTTGTTATGACCAGTGCATTTTCTTGGCAAAACTCTGTTAGTCTTTGCCCTGCTTCATTCTGTATTCCAAGGCCAAATTTGCCTGTTACTCCAGGTGTTTCTTGACTTCCTGCTTTTGTATTCCAGTCCCCTATAATGAAAAGGACATCTTTTTTGGGTGTTAGTTCTACAAGGACCTGTTATATATTGAATATGTTATTTTCATTCTTTCAAAAGTGCAGTGCATATTTTTTCAATTTATTTGTTTTCCAGGTGTATAAACTCATTTTAATAAGAAAAAATCTTTTACTTTTCATTCTCTTTCAATTCATTTATCAAATCACCTCATAAATATTTCTTGCTTACATACTATATTTCAGACACATACCACATCTACCAATGGTGTATTGATCTTTTTGTATAAATATACTTAAATAGTCTCAAACTTTAGGAACACTGAAAGAACAAATAATGTTTATATTCCCCAACCTGTGACAGAGTGGGCAGTAACCTGGTACACTATTCTTCCAAAGGTTTATTTTCTATTCCTACATAAGTGATATAGGGAAATGTCCTTATTTGAAGCATTTAAGTCAGAAAAATAATGTTATTAAATGGCCACTATTTAATTTTAGTTCTATTCATATTATAATTGTCCCAGTGATGTTCTTTATGATGAAATGATCCAATTTAGAATCAGATATTACGTTAGCTTATTATATTTCCAGAGTTTCCATCACTCTGAAAAAGTTCTTTCATCTTTGACTTTCATAACCTTGATAGAATTTTATAGAGTTACTTTATAGAATTTTCAATTTGGGTTTGTCTGATGTTTCCTTACAATTATATTCAAATTATCAAGTGTTATTCTCAGTGCTTCCTATTGAACAGTATTGCTTTGGCTCATTACTGATGATGCTCACTTTGTTCTCTTGAGTATAAAATGTCAACTTCCTGGCTCTGTAAAGTTATGCTTTCCTCTCTTTAGTTTATAAGTATCTCACAGAGAAGCTAACTTTGAAAATATGTAAACAGCTTGTTTGGCTCAAACTCTTTACTTATTCACTTATATCAGTATGCAGTCAGGTTTCCTGTTTTATTAAATGGACAGCAATCCGCTATGATTAGTATTTACCCCAATCTCAGACTTGGTCAGTAGGTGCCTTTTTGACATGTCCCCATCTTTCTTTGAGTACTTCCTTTTTTCCTGACATAAGAGGGTATTCAGGTACATACTGTATTTTTTATACCCCAGCACTAGACTCATACATCTTCGAAAGCTTTGGTTTCTTCTCCTGGAGATTGGTATATAGAAGCAAAGATGTGGGTGCCAATAGCCCCATGCTAATATGTGGGTTGCTGCTCTAAGGCATATATCATATACATATACCATATACACTCCAAGGTGTGTGTGTGTGTGTGTGTGTGTGTGTATAAAATCATAGGACCCTTTTTAGTTTTCTCCCTTTCCATATTTAAAAATTCTTTCTGAATCACTTTGCTGTACACCACAAACTAACACAATGTTTTAAATCAACTATACTCCAATAAATTCTTTTTAAATGGATTAGTCTAACCAATCTTCTACATATTCATCTTAATCTCAGAGACTGCTTAATGATGAACCTCGCCTGAAACACAGTGACACAAGGTGTGGTGTTCCTTCTATTTTGTGACTCTAACATCCTGGTGTCCTCTGCTTCTAGTCTTATAGACAGAGAGAAGCATTGTGGCTGATATACCATGGTGGTTTATGACTGGAAGTTATGACTACTTGTTCCTGGAAGTTTCATGTTTGACTTTTTTCCATATCCCAGTGGCCAAAACTCCATAATAGGACCCCATTACCATCAAAAGGAAGGTTGAAAATATACTTCTTCTTTGTGCCACAGAAAAAGAAATAGAATTAGGGATATTTTCTAATACAAAGAATATCTGGGAAAATCTAACTAGCCAACATTGTTCTTAATGATAAAATAGTGGAAGCACTTATTAATACTTTCATTTAGAAATTTAAAACAAAGATACAGATACCCACAAAAACTGCTTTAACCTAAAACTTTAAGTGGGGCCTAGGTAGGGTGGGGCTTCCCTGTTGGCTCAGATGGTAAAGAATTTGCCTGCAATGCAGGAGACCTGTGTTCAAGCCCCTGGAGAAGGGAATGGCGACCCATTCCAGTATTCTTGCCTGGAGAATCTCACAGACAGAGGAGCCTGGTGCACTACACACCATGTGGTCGCAGAGTTGCACATGTCTGAGCAACTAACACTTTCACTAAGTGTGATAACACAGGTAAAATGAAGTAAGAATTTGTAGTTTAGAAATGAAAGAATACCATTTATCAATTGTAGCACAAGACCCTCATACAACACCTCAAAAATCACAGCACATATTTTTTTTTGAATTAAATAAGAGAATATAACTGACTAGATACATGATTAAAAATCAACAAGTCATGTGTGACCAACAGGTCAAAAATATGATTTTAAAAGGTACTATTGCATTCCCCGAAGGCAATGGCACCCCACTCCAGTACTCTTGCTTGGAAAATCCCATGGATGGAGGAGCCTGGTGGGCTGCAGTCCATGGGGTCGCTAAGAGTCGGACACGACTGAGCGACTTCACTTTCACTTTTCACTTTCAGGCATTGGAGAAGGAAATGGCAACCCACTCCAGTGTTCTTGCCTGGAGAACCCCAGGGACGGGGGAGCCTAGTGGGCTGCAGTCTATGGGGTCGCACAGAGTTGGACACGACTGAAGTGACTTAGCATAGCATAGCACTGCATTCCCAAATGTACCTAGTCTATCCAAAGTCTATCAAAAGATGGCTCAATTTGGGGAGTTTTTTTTTTTTTTTTTTCCAAAAACAAAAAAGAAGACAAGTAAATGATCCTCCTGTGTGCTTTCCAGGAGAAATAAGCCTCTAAGAGATTATGATTTTAAGGGATCATGATACCATATACATTCCATTCTTTGTTTCACTAGATACCAATAGGGGCTCTCTCAGCATGAAATCAGACATTATATAGAAAAAAGCCCAAGTGCTTTTAGCAATGTAAGCAGTACAGAAAGTAAGCCAGTGAGAAGTGAGAAATATATGTGCATATGAGTGCCTGATCAGTAAAGAGAAAGGACGGGCCTTCTGCCACTCTTGTGTGTGTATGTCAATTTCTCAATCGTGTCTGCAATCCCTTGGACTGCAGCCGGCCTGGCACCTCTGTCCATAGAGTTCTATAGCCAAGAATATTGGAGTGCGTAGCCATTCCCCTGTCCAGGTGATCTTCCTGACCCAGAGATTGAACTTGGGTTTCCCACATTGTAGGCAGATTCTTTATCATCTGGATCACCATTTGTGTTCAATTTTTTTTTTTGGTAATTTTTTTCCTAAACTTTTTATTTTGTATCAGCATGTAGCTGATTAATAATCTTGCAATTGTTTCAGGTGAACAGTAAAGGGATTCAGCCATACATATACATGTATCCATCCTCCCCCAAACTCCCCTCCTATCCAGGCTGCCTCATAGCATTGAGCTGAGTTCCATGTGCTATACAGTAGGTCCTTGTTGGTTATCCATTTTAAATATAGCAATGTGTACATATCCATTGTTGAAGAAGATAATTTAAGGCAGTTATTTGGTTAACTTTTTAGGAATGATTCTCCTATGATGATGCAAAAGATAAAATGGCTCATTTTTAAGTTGATTTTTTTTGATAGTGTAGAGTCCCAGGAATAGTTACAACTTACTGCAGAAATCATCAGGGAGTCAGTAATTTTTTTAGAAAAAATTCTTTGATTTTTATTTCCTCTGCTCTGCCATGTTAGCACCCTCGATTTCCTGTTTTTAGATACTTAATATGGAATTATTTGAAGCATTTAACTTCAACCTTCCCTCCTTGAGTCTTCAATTGAAGTTATTTTACTCATAGAAAATCTATCCATTATAAAAAAAGAGATTATATTTTAAATGAGAACTGTAATATAGAGAGGGGGAAATGGATGGATATTAGGAAAGGAAGACTGATTGAGGTTTAATTTAAAAATGAAATATAAATGACATAAAAGTGGTACATTTTCTAGATCTTATACTTTATATTTGAAGAGCAGTTTTAGTATTCTGGCTACTTTTGTAATTGCTGAAAATGGTATGTCCATTTAGGGCTTAATAGGGGAGGCAGCCTTTTCAAATGTTATTTTTCTGAAACTCAGTTAACGTCCATTTTATCCCTCTTCAATTGCTTTAGATGGCTATGCTTCCAGGGTATTTATTTTGGGGTTGTAAAAGAAAACATTTGCCACCCTGAAATGTGTTGCTGGCTTGGGAATTATTTCAAGCTGAAAACAATCAAGGCTCAAGCTGAAAACAATCAAAGACTCAGAAAGGATCTTTGACCTTTGCTCTAACAGTTTAAAGAATGTAGATAGAGGACCTGTTCCAGGAAGGGAGTTATTGGCATAGATAGCTATGGTATAGTAGGTATATGCAATGTAATATAATGTAATACAGTGTAAGCAGGCGTGTAGACAGAAAAGTACCTGGAAAAGTCTGTTAGGGACTTTCCTGGTAGTCCAGTGGCTAAGACTCCATCTTCCCAATGCAGGGGGCTTTGACCCCTGAGCTGGGAACTGTATCTCACTTGGTGCAACTGAGAGTTCGCATGTCACAACTAAGACCGCTACAGTCAAATTTTAAAGTATAATTTCTTTGAAAAATCTGTCTGTTAAAATTCCTCTCTGTGTCCCATTGTCTCTGATGGGCCCAGCAAACATTTGCCTTTTGGTCCTCAGTCAAATTGCCTTCTTCCTCTTTCAGGTCCCAAACCACTACCTGCTTTGCCACTCATATCCTCTTTTGTCTTTAGCTGAAGATGATAAGGTGAAGGCTTCCGCCATCTTGGTAAGTTATTCAGTTTACCTTGGTCTCTCCCATGTATGTGCATGTGTGCTCAGTCACTTCAGTCATGTCCAACTCTCTGCAACCCTGTGGACTCTAGCCCGCCAGGCTCCTCTGTCCATGGGATTTCCCAGGCAAGAATACTGAAGTGGGTTGCCATTTCCTTCTCTAGAGGATCTTCCCGACCCAGGGATTGAACCCACATCTCTTGCATCTCCTGCATTGGCAGGTGGATTCTTTATCATTGATCCACCTGGGAAGCTCCCTCCTATGTATACATATTAGTAAACTTTTGTGTGATTTTTCTCCTGTTAATCTATCTCATGTCAATTTAATTCTTAGGCCAGTCAAAAGAACCTAGAAGAGTAGAGGAAAACTTTTTCCCTGACACTGTAAATCTAACTACTAGGACTTAGAAAGATTTTGAGGATTGTTCATAGAAGATGGAACAAACCAAAGAAATTGAGATGGAGTGGACAGATGGGTTCAAGAAAAAGCACTATGGGGCATTGTCACAAAAGCCAATAGATGTGATCAACTTTATACTACTTTAATATTGAGGTCATAGAAGTGTCCATTAGGTTTTGTCAACTTGACCTTTAAAAGGGCAATTTTGAGAGTGATTCTATAACCAAGAATGGAATTATAGGCACACATCATTTTATTGCAGTTCTCTTTATTGCTCTTTTTGTGCTTTTTTTGTTTTTTACAGATTAAAACTCTGTGGCAGCCCTGCACTGAGCAAGTGTATCAGCACCCTTTTTCTGGCATTGTTTTCTTACTTCATGTTTCTGTGTCATATTTTGGTAATTCACACAATGTTTCAAACTCTCCACCAGCATAAAGATTATGACTTGATGAAGGCTCAGATGGTGGTTAGCATTTTTTAGGAGTGAAACATTTTTAATAAAGTATATACATGTGGTTTTAGACATACCATTGCACACTTATAGACTGCAGTATAGTGTGAACATTGTTTTATATGTACTGGGAAACCAAAAAATTGTGTAATTTCTTTTATAGTGATATTGGCTTTATTGTGATGGTCTTGAACCAAACTCACAATATCTCCAAGGTGTACCTGTAATGGCACAAAATTGCAGACTGTCAGGTAGTAATCTAATGAAGAAATCCCTTTGAGTTCTGGAGTAGTTAGATGTGATGCCTTATTTCCAACTCACCGCTCCTTTGGATTTGAAAAATGAATAGGAGAAGAAATTAAGAGTATGTGAGAAAAAAACATGAATAAAAGGGAAAGGATAAGGTCCTGCTAATAGTTTATACATTCTCAGAACTTGAGCAGATGAAAAGCCAGTCTCCTAATTCCTCTTTCTTCCCATTCAAGCACTATTCCATGCTGCAACTCTGCATTCATGGACAGAACATTGACTTCATCTTTTTAAGCAAATGTAGCTGGGAGAACTCCTTTGAAGTTCATGTTAGTCCTTCCAAAATTCAAGGAAATGCAGTTTTTTAAAAGCCAGCCATCTATATTAGAATGTATATAGATTTAACAACAACAAAAATAACACAGAATGCCACTGTGTAGCTAATGGCTTCATCTGCAATTACAGAATGGCAATTGCATTGTGTGACTATTTAAAAAGTAAGGCATTCTGCTGACAAGTGCGAAAATGCACAAATCGTTTCAGGGTAGAATGTTGACAGTGGATTCAAACCTGATAGATTTAGACACATGTTTCTAGTGGATTGTCCAACCCAATCCTGTATAACTCCTAAATATTTGTTTGAATATGACCACATGGAGTGGTTTCTAGAGTTACCATCTACCTCTTCCCAGCCCCACCCCACTGCCTCTTGTACCTAAATAACCAGCTCCACAGCATTTCACATTCATAGCGAGAGCCCCCAGGACCTTTCCAGTTTTATGTCCTGTCACCACACACTTTATACTTTACAATCTTTGGAGTCCCTAATTTGTATCACAAGTAATAAAGTATAGCTTTCTTTTTTGTAACAAGTGCTACAGAGCCTCACTCTCATAAAATGCTCCATGAAAATAAAATAAAATTTTTAAAAAGTTATATACTTTTGAAACATGTAAAATATCATGTATGAAACGAGATGCCAGTCCAGGTTCAATGCACGATACTGGATGCTTGGGGCTAGTGCACTGGGACGACCCAGAGGGATGGGATGGGGAAGGAGGAGGGAGGAGGGTTCAGGAGGGGGAGCACATGTATACCTGTGGCGGATTCATTTTGATGTTTGGCAAAACTAATACAATTATGTAAAGTTTAAAAATAAAATAAAATTAAAAAAAAAAGTTATATACTTTTTAAAAGAGAAATGTC
The DNA here is from genome assembly GCF_032452875.1 of Bos javanicus. NCBI lineage: Eukaryota > Metazoa > Chordata > Mammalia > Artiodactyla > Bovidae > Bos > Bos javanicus. The sequence goes on from NC_083897.1 coordinate 120,399,334, forward strand.
ACTTATTGCATTTCCCCCTATAAATTCACACTGCATACTAGCAAATAAAATTTCCAGAAAGCTGAAATTAATATTACCCTAGACTTTAACACCGTGAGTACTTTTCAGTTCAGTCAGTCAGTTCAGTTGCTCAGTCGTGTCCGAAGTACTTAAATCTCAGAAATAGTAATTTAGCAGTGCTCCCCACCCCCAGAAAAAAAATAGAAAGCAGTTGTCTCATACATCACTATTTTAATTGTCAGATACCACTGAAAACAAGCCATTTCAAGATTACCCAAGAATTATCAGAAGGAGTAATTTTGTGGCAATCACAAATTACATCAAAAGGATAGTTAATTTTTTAATTATCTATGATAGGCAAACAGACACTCATGACTTAACATTTCCATTAAGAATACCAAATACACAAACAAAAAGGCACTGTCTCTCAAATAACTTAGATTGAAGTAGTATGCATTCTAGAACACTGTGTTAGGGGATGCAGAAAAGGGACCAAGGTAATGGGAGGACATTGATGTTGGAGTGGGCTTTGAAGCATCTTAAGAAAAGTATTTCATTAAATGTGAGTAGAATAAAGAAATATTTGAAAATCCTATTGAGTTGGCCAAAAAGTTCACTGGCCGAACAAACATTTTGGCCAACTTAATATTTATATTATGAGATTTAAATATATGTAGCTGAATTAATCAGAGATTATAAAGAGATATTTGACCTTTTCCCTCTATATCACCCTCAGGTTTTATATTGAAATTGGCTGAAATAGTTGCATGTGAATTATGCATGTGCATGTGTGTCTCAGTGGAATAATGGGAAATTAATTTATATTTGTGCTTACATACCGTATCTCAGTCTACACTACCTTTGAGAAGTTCCTTCTGAAGTCCTTTCTTTCCTTTTCCTTGTCTCTCTGCCAGGATTTCAGAGTTACCTATCTATTTAAATACAATTCCATGACATTTATCTCTGTCTTTTCTCCCTATCCAGATATTTAGCTTTCATATGTATTAGGACTTATCCCCTGGAGGACAAGCACGTATCTCATTGGGTGATTCATTTCAAAGGATTGTTACAGTGCCAGGGATATAGCTCAGTGAATGTTTGTTAAATTAATTAACAATATTACTTTTCAAATTAACTAATTGATTATCCCCAGATTTCACTTTCTTCTTTTGTTTCAAATCACATTGAATACATACATGATTTATTCAGTCAGTCAGTTCACATGCTAAAGACTTTGAAATTCCTAAGATGAAAGAAAGTATAAAATAGCCTTGTAGATGAAAATAATCATTTTATCCTACAAACTTTCACTAGTTCTTTTCATACATCCCAGTTTCAGAGAAATAATATCAGTCAGATTTTTTTGATATCAGTAAAACTCTGAGCCTGTGAAAAATATAAATTTTTTTTTCATTTCTATGACAGTCTTTTTGTCACAAACTTTGTGTATACATCATTTCAGATTGTTAAGAATTATGCTGCACCATTGCTAAAAACGTGCAAATTTATTGTTCTCTATTAGTACATTTCAGAATAATTAATTACTAAAAACTGGTTGAGGTTACAAATAAAAAACTCATAACTGCTTCACTTTGTCAGCTTATACCTTATAAACGTTATGATTAAGATCTGAGCATGTGGAAAGAACTATAGTAACTGTACTAACTAATAATTTATGTAATTTATGAGCTTGATTCAGGCATTGAATTTAGTGACTATAAAAGGGAAAATAAAGCTTCAGAGAAATATTGTAAATGGTCTGTTCAACTTCTGTATAAATCAACCAGGTATAAAGCATTATAAATATTTAAACTTTTGTAATATAACTAACTCTGTTATCTAAAAACATAGTCATAAAATTAAATACTTTTCCTGAATTCAAATAAGAAATCTAGGAAGAAATTTACAATTCTTTGGGTAAATTGGGAAAGCAAATAACAAAGCAATTTCCATAAATTTCACCATTAAGATACCATATTTTTCATTTACATGCTTAATTTTACAAAAGCTATAATTCTATTGCTAAAACACAACTTTGCTGGATTTTAATGTCTTTATAGACTAATATTTTCTATAACCTTAGGAACTTCACCTCAAATCATCACATTATTTCTGCTCATCAATAACATTATAGTCATCTAATATTTTAAATATTTCTTTACCAATAGCTGATTTATACTTTAACCTAAATTGTTAGATACTCTTGAAAACAATAACTGAAAATAATTAGTATTCATAACCCTTAGCTAAGAGTCAGAAATATAAAGACACTGAGGTTTCCATTAGAATTTAATTAAATTTAGCGAGTTATAGCTTGGTGCTTTCTTGACATGTGAAAAAAGAGTTCACAAATCTCATCTTAATTATTTCCTGTCTATCATCCATGTTGATTCGGTCCTTTGTTACAGAACCATATTTCCAAGTATCAGTCATTAAGTTCTGACATAATCATATTAAAATTTGTATTATATTATGACATTTCCCCTCGCTATTAGTGCAAAAGAATTAGGGGCTGAAGGGGTCACTTCTTTGTCCCCCACTTTTCTGAAGTTGTATTATTTTATTCTTTTGTTAAGTTACCTTTTTGTATATTATACAGCCCACATTTAATACATTGCCTTGTCACCTGGTCTATGTTCTTCCAAATACAAAACAAAAAAATACTGTGTTTTACCAACAGACTGTAGTATCAACTTCCTTATCCACATTCAGTTGACATCTGTGACATTATGAAGAAAGAAAAAAAAAAGTGTTCTGCAATTACATGTTAATAAGTCCTTAGTGTTTCTTTTCTGTTTATGTAAAGTAGGCTTTAAATCACAGTTATCTAACCAGAGGCTGGGTCTTCAATGTTTAGTAGTGCAGCAGCTCCCCCTATAGAAATCTTGCAATTATATTTTGACCTGCTAATCCAGAGAAGATAAAGCTTATTTTTTTCCATAAGTGCCTTAATTGTTGATCATTTTATTCAGTTATTCATTATTTTTTAGCAGTGTGTATCTTTAAAGTTATTTTCCTTTTAAAGTGGATGGAGGGAAAGAAGAGAAAGAGGAGAGAGAATGAAAATAGTGTGAGTGGACTGATGACAAAAGCACCTATCAAATACATTCCTTTTTGCTTGTTTCTGTCTAGTTTTCTCTTATTAGTCAGAATTATACGTAAGGGTCACCCAGACAATGGGAAGCTACAATTTCATGGTCAGTCTAAGAGCCTATAAAAATAGTAATACTGGATACAGATGAGTACAAATCTCTTGTGTCTGGATTTAGATATCAAGTATTTTGATATATGTGATTTCTGTATTTTAGACAAATTAGAAGATGGAGCTGTGAATTAGAGAAAAGTTTAATACAAATAACCACCTCTAGGAATGCAGTCTAACATCTGTAGCTTACACACATGAGATGAAACATTTGAAGTTACTGCTAAATAATAATTGAACCAAATTAATCGTGTAATTAGCATGTGCTTCTTATTTGACATTATGACAGTGAAATGTCAATGGCATTTCTTCCCTACATGAGTTAGTCATTCTGAAATCTTGCATGGTAATTTTAGTCTCTGGGTAAGTACTGTAAAAGACTGGCTGAGTTCAGTACAGCATAGTCAAATTATCATTAATTTCCATTGACTGAGGTTGTAATGAATGTGAATTGTTTTGTAATTGCTAGCTGACACAAGTTGGTGTGCCCGAAGCAAAAGGAGGCCAAATAATACCAAAACATTGGACTTTGGAGCAGAGAAATGCTTATGGCAAAGCCATACAAGGAGACGAGTGGCTTATGCCCACCCCAACCCCCAACTTCCAACTCCCCAAAGTTTCAGAAAAGCATTTTTAAAGGCCTGGTGAGGGCTATGTGCTCATGATCATCAAGGAGTTAATTTCTTGCATTTGCTCATGGTTTTTAGCATCTGGACAACTGTGCCACCTGGGAAGCCCATAGAGGGAACCTGGGCTGTGTGTGCTTAGTCTGTCAGTCGTGTCCGACTGTTTGTGACCCCATGGACTGTAGCCTGTCAGGCTCCTCTCTCCATGGGATTCTCCAGGCAAGAATACTGGAGTCGGTTGCCATTCACTCCTCCAGGGGCTTTTCCCAACCCAGGGATGGAACTCAGGTCTCCCACATTGCAGGCAGATTCTTTACCATCTCAGCCACCAGGGAAGCCCCAAATATGCCTGAATAAATGTTATTTTCCCTTAATATGTCTGTGTCACAATCACTGGCCTTCAATGGCAAACATCCATGGTGGAAATTTGATATGGAAGTCAGCATAATGTCTGTTGCTGCTGCTGCTAAGACGCTTCAGTCGTGTCCAACTCTGTGCGACCCCACAGACGGCAGCCCACCAGGCTCCCCTGTCCCTGGGGTTCTCCAGGCAAGAACACTGGAGTGGGTTGCCATTTCCTTCTCCAATGCGTGAAAGGGAAAAGTGAAAGTGAAGTTGCTCAGTCATGTCCGACTCTCTGCGACCCCATGGACTGCAGCCTACCAGGCTCCTCCGTCCATTGGGTTTTCCAGGCAAGAGTACTGGAGTAGGGTGCCATTGCCTTTTCCAGCATAATGTCTGTTCAGTTCAGTTCAGTCGCTCAGTCGTGTCCGACTCTTTGCAACCCCGTGAATCGCAGCACACCAGGCCTCCCTGTCCATCATCAACTCCCGGAGTTTACTCAAACTCATGTCCATCGAGTCAGTGATGCCATCCAGCCATCTCATCCTCTGTCGTCCCCTTCTCCTCCTACCCCCAATCCCTTCCAGCATCAGAGTCTTTTCCAATGAGTCAACTCTTCGCATCAGGTGGCCAAAATATTGGAGTTTCAGCTTTAACATCAGTCCTTCCAATGAACACCCAGGACTGATCTCCTTTAGAATGGACTGGTTGGATCTCCTTGCAGTCCAAGAGACTCTCAAGAGTCTTCTCCAACACAACAGTTGTGTCTGACTCTTAGCGACCCCATGGACTGCAGCCTACCAGGCTCCTCTGTCCATGGGATTTTCCAGGCAAGAGTACGGGAGTGGGGTGCCATTGCCTTCTCAATCCACACATTAGGTAAGGTTATATACTTTAGTAAGCATTTCTGTCAAGGTGACACTAGGGACAGCAGACAATGGCCATGTTCCATCTGCAACAACATAACATTACACATAGGAACCCACCACCAGATGGGAATAGTTTTGAAGTCTCATGTCTAGTAAAAGACTTTATATTCTCTTCAGTAATAGATCCATAGGGTTTTTCATTTTTATTTTATTTTTTGGAGTAAAGTTGCTTTACACTGCTGTGTCAGTCATAGATGTTAATTTAAAAATAAATTATTCACAATGAAATAATTTGATTTTCTCTCCCCCCCACCCCCCTGCTGCCAAGATTTCATGTAGCATCAACATTCACAGTAGAGGCATTATACTTAGTTTTGGGCTTTGTGGTCACTTGGCAGATCTCTGTGTTGTGTCTATGGACCTCCAATTTCAGAAGCATGGTTTACCCATACAATACTTCTTGTATGAAACTCACATCTGTCCATGGATAAGGGGACCCATAAATTAGTTTGAAGTCCATGTTGGATTTTTAGAATGCCTTTCTGAAGTCCACTATATTCTGCTCTTAGAAATATGGTACCTGAAGTACATAACAAAACCTTTGCCTCTAAATGGAAGCTTGGCCCCGAAAGCTGTGTAGTATTATTACATGCTGCAGAAGGATAATCCAATATCGTTCATGAGATCACTTATTCCCTTCATAAAGCAGGGACAGGGGACAAAGCCTTCTATTAAATTGCCTCTATTGCAGAACAATGGCAAAGAGTTCTGCCAGATTTCAGAAAACCCTTCAGGAAAAATACAATTTTGATCCAAAGAAATATAACCATATAAATAATTCTATCCTTACTGTGTACTATCCAGTTCAGCAGGGGTACAGAAATATGATGTGGTTGTTTCCATTTAAAGCTACAGAATCAATCTTAAAGCAAATACTGAAACAGTGCTGATATTAATGAAAACATCAAGTCAATCAGATAGTCTCCAGTTTTATTATAACCTTTCAAATGATAACAATAATGGTGGCATCATTTGGTAACACCCCACCAACAGTCATATAGGTGTTATCTGACTTGAAATGATGTCACTGTAAATGACATTTAATTAATTAAAGACTTGAGGTCTTCTCTTCACCTAGGCTAAGTGGCATGAATAAAAAATAGATGAGATAATTGTAGGAAATGTAGATTCAGAACTATTCTGCAATATGCAGGAATAAAGACAGGATGTGTTTCATCAACCATATTGAGAATTAAATGGTCTTGTCCTTAGAAGTTCAAAGTAGGAATAAGATGGGCAACTTGGAAACTTTCCACATTTTCTCAGAACAGACTGCTTTAACCAAGATTTTTAGTCAAGTAAACACGAAACAAGTTAAATACCCAAAGAAAGTGATTAAAGAAAGCACATGTAAAAAAAAAAAAAGAAAGAAAGCACATGTAAATAAACCGGGCAGTAACTTGGATTTAAAACCAACAAAAAGTCAAGTATCCATTCCCTAAAGCATGCAGTTACACAGATGGGGATGATGGGAGGAAAGGGACTAAGTACAGAGTGAAGCAATTTGAACATATGGTGTTCTTAAAGGTTCATATGAATTGGAGAGCAGGGAGCATTTGGGCTGTAAAGGAGACTAACAGATCACCCACGTAATTGGCTGGCTAATGGGATATCTTTGAACAAAGGAACTGTGATAATTTTACCTATAGAAATATTATGCCTGATAAACAAAGAATCCTGTAATGCACAGAAATGGCCACTTTTATTTTTCTAGAAGAGGAGAACAGAGTAAGTTCCTGGAAGCTCTTAAAATAAAAGACGTTGTCATTCAGTCCTGATAGAGAGCGTCATAGCAGACATCACCTGATGATGACACTACCAGAAAGAAGATTGTGAAGAGAAAGAATCAGCTCTAACACAGCATTGTAAAGCAGTTACCCTCCAATAAACACCGTTTGTGAGTTACCAGAAAAAATGTCTGGGTTATAAACAGCATATGTTAGTTTACTACACATGTTCATCAGTCAGTACTACTTATAAGTGCAGATGGAGGTGAAGCTAGTGACTATCTCCTCTGTGCTTGGTTCTCTCAGCAGAGGCATGTCATTTGCTGTTGTTCAGTCATTAAGTCATGTCCAACTCATGGACTGCAGCATGCCAGGCTTCCCTGTCCTTCACTATCTTCTGGAGTTTGCTCAAACTCATGTCCATTGAGTCGGTGATGCCATCCAACCATCTCATCCTCTGTTGCCCTCTTCTCCTCCTTCTCTCAGTCTTTCCCAGCATCAGAGCCTTTTCCAATGAGTCAGCTGTTTGCATCAACTGGCCAAAGTACTGGAGCTTTAGCTTCAGCATCAGTCCTTCCAATGAATATTCAGGGTTGATTTCCTGTAGGATTGACTGGTTTGGTTTCCTTACAGTCCAAGGGACTCTCATTTAAGCTTGGAAATATGCTTACAATGGAGATATTGTTATCACAGCTGAGACTGAGAAATTAATTTACCTCAGGATTCTTACCTAATATGTGTGAAAATTTGGGTTTGACTCAAAACTGTCTAACAATCCTACTCTCTTTTGTCTATATCCTTTTTCCTTAACAAGTAAAATTTGAGGACCACCCATGATCATTCACTGGACATTTGCAGGTGACCTTCATCTTATTATAATGCTCTTTTTCACCAAGATGAAACATGGCCATATTATTCCTCTCTTAGGTGTTCAGCAGTCACAATTGCTGGAATTGACAATTTCTGCTACATGAAACTAATTTATCACATAGAGAGAAAGCAGTACTCTGGCCTTGAAAATAGATGTTTTCAGAAAATGTTATGTGGTTTTAAAGGAAAAAAAAAATTGGGGCACCGGGCAGAAGTTTAATAGCGAAATTTCTTCCGGTTTCTTTTGTGTTACTTAAATATTTGCTTCTCACTTATTATAATTCAGTTGGTATTCAGCATGTCTTCTATTTTCTCTCAAACCTGCAGCTGCTTTGAGATTCTTTGGTAGTAAGATTGGTATCAAATCACCATATTGGCTTAGGGGATTCTTCTACTCTGAGACCAACTTACTGTGAAGGTTGTAAAGCTCACAATGCTTTGGAGACTGTCACGTACAAGGATTTCTCTATAGGCCCTAGGTTTTTTGATGTTGGCCTATGTGGGTGCTTTCTTCAATTTGTAACTTTGTATTCCCTTTCTCATTGTAAATAATTTTTATAATAAAGTTTGTATTTGTTACTGGAGATTCATTTTCATAAAAGGGGACTCCCAAAATTGTATAACCCTGAAGCCCTACAAAACCTGGGTACCCTTTCCTCCTCCAGCTGTTACATAGTAGTTATCTTAAAACTAACATGATTTATTTGAAAAGCTCAGTTTCTATGTTTTTTTTATATCTTTTGCTCCATTGAAAATCTGTGATGTCACGTGAGAAAAAGTTTGTTCTACCATGGGTTCTAAAATTCTTTTAGGATGGGCTTTGCATTTATTCTTGTTAACTATGATTGACTGAGACAATATAAATATCAAAGAAAATGTTGCTCCTTTTTGACAATGGAATGAAAAGAAGATTAAAAGGATCAAGGTATACTATTTAAAATACTGATAATACTCTATGAAACATATTCTAATCCTTAGCTGTACATACTGGCTTGAGATTTATTTGTATGTCTATTTTATTTACTGATGTTCAATTTCTTGATGAATATAAAAGCCCTATAGGGAGAGGGAAGTCTGTCCGCTTATTCTCCAGAGGATCTCCACCACTTAGAAAAGGGCCTGGCACATGGGAAACAAGAAATAAATATTTGCTGAATGAATGACTGGATAAATTAATGTCATGTGCTGAAAATCTCCAAATATACTGATAAGTGGAAGTCATTGCTTAAAAAAAGATTCTATTGATCTAGCTGAGTCTTTCAGAAGTATTCAGGCATTCACAAAATTATACTAATTTTTACTCAACACTCATCATTTCTGTGCACCAAGTTTCAGCCAGATGTTATTTAAAGTATCTGAATTATAGACCCTTGAAAGCTGGGGTTTGTAATGGAAATGCTGACAGCCACTTAACCGGATAATAGCACTAGTTCACTTGGTGTGTATATATAGTGTCACTGCTAATATGGCTGTGCCATCTGTTCTGAGAGTTGCAAAGATCTGAGCTTCAAATGACTGGCTTAGGAAAAAAAAACCAAACACAACCTGCTAGATAAATTGCATCCTAAAAGGTGAAGTAATGAAAGGACACCTTAATGCTTTAATTACATTGCTTTGGCAACTACCTAAGTGCAAATAGTGCATCAGCAAAGAGATGACGGAAAACGGCATGTCACCTTGAAACCCACCAGGCATTTCTATTTACAATTCTGTTCCTGCTAGACAAGGTAGGAAAACATTTTGCACTCCTTATCATTTTTTTTAACAGCCTAATAATAGTGTAGGTGTGTGGTCAACAAGGTATGGTGAAACTATGTTTTTAAAGCGCCTAGTGGCTGTGCCTCTGCTGACTCTTATCTTAAAGAGAAAGGTCAGAGACAGTCCAGATGGCCATCACAAACATTGCAGCAATGGCTTTCCCTAATTACTGACACTTGACAAGTGTCACCCCCTCTCTCCCCACAAGGTAGGCTTTCAAGGCACTGGAAGTTAATTCTTAACACCTGTGTTATCAGGGCTGGCAGCCTGGGAGATCTTCTCTCCTGCCTTACAGCTCAGTGCCTGGGAGAGTCTCCCAACCTCTTAGCTATTTGGTAACAGGAAAATCATGGCAAGTACACAGACTGGAAGAGCCCAGAGGTCACAGAGTAAGACTCGCCCTTCTCTCACTATAGCTGTCGAGTGTCAGATGGACATGGGCTGCTTCTGCTACAATTACATGGTGTGTCCAATGGAGCCAATCAATGGATGTCTGGAAGCAAAGACAGGAGGTCCATCTTCAAGGAGATTTCCTCGTGGTCTCCTCATAATCTATTGATAGTTTCCCGGAGAACCTAGACTTGACCTTCACTAAACACTTCTCCACTTCCTGCTACAGGCTTCTACTTTGTGCCTTTACTACATGTATTTCACAATTTCTTAAGATCAAAAATATGTGCTATATTAGGATTCAGGAAATGAGTCTGAAATTTAAAGAACTTTCATAGCCTACAAATATCTGTGATAGAGATAGGGGGAAAAGTATTAAATGTTACATCTGATGCAAATTAAAATACAAATTAAGGTACATCAACTATATTTCAGTAAAAATTGTTTTCAAACTATACACAAATAAAGGGAGAGAAGACACTTTTGAAGAAAAATATTAAGGAAATAAGAGCAAATATGCTATCTCATCATTAAGTCATTCATTCACCAGGTAGTTTACATTTACCACGTGCTAGTTTGTGTTCAAATTGATGGAGAAATTTTGGAGAGCAGGGATTTTTTTCTTTTTTGAAGGCTTAGATATTTGTGAAGAAGATGGAAAATCAACAAATAAATATACAACTAAGGCTGAAGCCAATATATACAATTAAAGACTTGGTTATGTTTCATGAAGTAGTCTCAATATTTTAGGCAGAGTTTCATGATCCTTCTAATCTTATTTTCATCCCACTGTCAAAAGAAATTCACCTAATTACATGAAATCAACACTTTACGCATGCTCAGTTGCTCAGTCATGTCCAACTCTTTATATTTGGAGGATGGTTTATATAAACGTGGAGGATGCATGTTATATATGAAAGTTAATAGAAGAAATCCTAAGAATTTTCATCACAAGGAAAAATATTTCTGTGTCTATCTGAAATAATGGATGTTCAGTAAGCTTATTGTGAATATGTGTTAATGAGCAAAGAGCTTTCTGCCCAATGTGCACAGAAGTCAATACGATGGTGCCTGCTTTTGAGAACAGAAAAAGCTTTATTGCAAGGTCCACCACCAAGGAGATAGGAGGGCAGGGCTGTAATGAGTTTCTCTGATCGGGGATATCTATCAGTCTTCTATGAGTAGGGGAGGATAAGTATAATATTTGGAAGTGCTGGAGTGTAAGTTTCATTTGGAAGGCTTTGGAACCTGGCCATTTATGGTAAAATAAGAGGGGGAGGGGGCTTCAGCATATGATCTTCTTGGACAGTGGACCCTTTCTTTCTGAAAGGGATTTTTGTGTTATTTGAGGTCACAATTATCTCCTCTGTACCTGCCTTGGTTGGCTTCATGACTTAAAATTTTGTTCTATTTTTCCTGAAAACCACACAGTATCTTGTTTGAAACAGGGTAGGGAGATTTTCGAACTGGCCTTCTGTAGTTACAAATCGTTATGCTGTACAACTTGAACTTCTCCAGTACTGTATGTGAAATACATCTCAGTAAAAGTGGAAGGACAATAAATTGCAAACAAAAAATAACAGTTAATGAAGTAGTGCACATCTGGACTGTTCAGAAGTGTCTGTCACAGAGCAAGCACTTAGTAAAATGTAGCTATTTTCTGTTGTAGTTTAAATTCACAAGTGAAGCATTCTTACCTCTAAATGGCTTCACAAGAAAAGGTAGCTGTTAAATAACTACCAAAATTTTTCCTCCTGTGGTCTTAATTACATTTAGGAATAGAGGAATAATTTGAGGTCAAAACTTTTCATCAGTGACTTCAGTGGCTCAGTGAAGGTGACATAGATGAGCACAGACTGCAGTGACAATGACTGACTTTCTGCACAAGCTCTTTTTTTTTTCCTAATAAGAGTCAGCCCCCTGCTAACACCTGAACTACAGTCTATAGTCTAGAGGAATAATGCTACCACAAAAATCTGTTCAAGGAAATTCACATCTACGTTTATTTGACTTTGAAATTCCTGATAGCCAAACCTTATGGACTTTCACATTTGAAAATACAGCAATTCGGAGGGGGAGCTATTTTCCCTGATTTTAGCAAGTTGAAATGCAGCTTTTGATATCCATTGTGTCTTTTTAGTTGCTTATTTAATCTGACAGCTGTTGGCTCTGTTACCAGAGAAAGTGTTCTTACAAACACTAAACATGAGGTCTACCCTTTAAACACAATTTTAAGTCCACAACACGATACTGTTAACTATATATATGCACTGTTTTGGACAGCAGATTGCTAGACTTATTTCTCTTGTATCACTAAAAGATTATACCTATTAAATAGTAGCTTCTTCCTTTTGCCCCTCCTTTCAGCCTCTGGCAACGGTTATGAAATTCAGCCTATGTACACCACTGGTAGATTAAATCTTGGAGACAGTTTTGGGTGAAGTAGAAAGAAACAGCTTTATTGCTCTGCCAGGCAAAGGGGGTCACAGTAGGCTAATGTGCTCAAGAATGTGAGTCCTGCCCTGGATCAGGTAGTAAGGAGTCTATGTTCAAGGAACAGGGTGTGATCAACTCATGGACATTCTTCTGATTGGCTGCTGGTGAGGTAGTCAGGAGTCGGCATCATCAACCTTCTATTTTCCACCCATCTGGGTCTACGTGCTTGTGGACAGCAAATCATTAAGGTATTCTACCTGGTGGGGGTTTCAGTATCTGCAGAGCAGCTAGAAGGACATGGCTCAGAATAGTATCTATAGTCCCTGGGGAAGAACTAAAGGTCATTGACTTTAATGGCTAAAGAATTATTATTTTGTCTTACTTGACTCTTTTCCTTTCTTTCTGCATTTTCTAACTTTTCAGATTAAATTTTATTTGATGACTAAAATTTTTCTACAGACAAAAGGCAGGCAGAGGACATGGAAAGGGGTCTATTCTGGGAAGGTCTCATAGGGTCCTGCTCATTCACACAACCATCAGTCTCTTCTCTGTGAATTTGATGATGTATTTTTAGATTCCTCATATAAGTGGAATCATGCAGTATTTGTCCTTCTGTGTCTGTCTTATTTCACTTGGTGTAATGTCTTCCAGGACTATCCATGATATCACAAATGGTAGCATTTTCTTCTCTTAGAAATGTTGAATAATATTCCATTGTATGTGTACACCATATTTTCTTTATCCATTCATTTATTGATGGACGTTTAGGTTGTTTTCACCACTTGGCTATTGTAAATAATGGTGTGATGAATCTGATCGAAATTCTTTTGGATATATACCCAGAAGTGGGATTCCTGGAGCATACTGTAGTACTATTTTTAACTTCTGGAGGAAACACCATACTGTTTTCCATTGTGGCTGTACCAGTTAACATTCCCACCAACAGCTGTACCTGTCCTCTATTGAAACTTTGTATCTGTTGCCTCATTAAGCAGTTTCAAAAATGAAAACTAAGATGTCATAGAATTCATGGGTAGTAGTACTAATATCTGGAGAAGGCAATGGCACCCCACTCCAGTACTTTTGCCTGGAAAATCCCATGGATGGAGGAGCCTGGTAGGCTGCAGTCCATGGGGTCGCTAGAGTCAGACACAACTGAGCGACTTCACTTTTATTCTTCACTTTCATGCATTGGAGAAGGAAATGGCAACCCACTCCAATATTCTTGCCTGGAGAATCCCAGGGACGGGGGAACCTGGTGGGCTGCTGTCTACAGGGTCGCACAGAGTCGGACACGACTGAAGTGACTTAGCAGCAGCAGCAGCAGTACTAATATCAGAACTTTCTTCCATCTAGCAAAAGTCATCATCATTCAAACTCATTCCTGAAAATGGCTCATCTATAATTATTCTCTTTATAGCTATTTTGTAATTATCCTTAGACTTTAGGACAGCAGTTATGAGGACAGCAGTTATCAGGGGATATGGAGAAGGCAACGGCACCCTACTCCAGTACTCTTGCCTGGAAAATCCCATGGACAGAGGAGCCTGGTAGGCTGTAGTCCATGGGGTCGCTAGGAGTCAGACACGACTGAACAACTTCACTTTCACTTTTCCCTTTCATGCATTGGAGAAGGAAATGGCAACCCACTCCAGTGTTCTTGCCTGGAGAATCCCAAGGACGGTGGAGCCTGGTGGGCTGCCGTCTAAGGGGTCGCACAGAGTTGGACACGACTGAAGCGACTTAGCAGCAGCAGCAGCAGCAGCTATGAGGGAATAGGGGAAGGAATTGGCAAAAAGATACCAGACCAGCTTCAGCTAACAGGAAAAAGAGAGAGGGAAATGTAGGAGAACATGCACAGAACACGGAGAAATGCTACGTGAAATCCTAACATCTTGCAGTCTGCCATGTGAATATAAACTTGCTGGAGTTTGGAAATAACACCTGCAATAACTCAAATGGTTAACATTAATTTTTAGGATGCCTTGAGGCCCCTGTAAATCTAGAAGAATTGATGGGAAAGGACATAGTTTATCAGCTATCTTTTTAATGAAAGGAGGAATGGTAGAGTTAGGCTTAAAAATGGCTGCATTGCACATGCATTGTCTCTAGGGTTAGCTAAGGTTTTGTTGGAGACAGTACTTACCCTTGCTCTCAGAGTTCCCAGTAGAGAAGAGCAGTAGCTATCTGGGAACACCACCTGCAGAGTCTTTTAGACTATTAAAGGATGATTCTAGAAAATACATTTGAGCACACATGCACACACAAAATCTGATTAGTGTTTTATTATGTTTCTCTGCCGTCACTTGGTTTTATAACCATCATTTCTCTCAATATTTTATATTTTATTTTAGTTTTTAAAGATTTTTAAACTTTTTTTGGTACTTGGTTTTACATAAGTAAGTGCCATTTTTGTAGATTCCACATATATGCTATTATGGTATTTGTTTTTCTCTTTCTGCCTTACTTCATCTTGTATGAGTCTCTACGTCCGTCTCTAAAAATGGCCCAATTTCATTCCTTTTAATGGCTGAGTAATATTCCATTGCATATATGTAGCACATCTTCTTTATCCATTCAGTGGATAAATGTCAGTGGACATTTAGGTTGCTTCCAGGTCCTCACTATTGTAAGTAGTGCTGCAATGAACACTGGGGTGCATGTCTCTTTTTGAATGATTGTTTTCTCCAGGTATATGCCGAGAAGTGGGATTGCCAGGTCCTATGGTAGTTCTATTTTTAGATTTTTAAGGAACCTCCATACTCTTTCCATAGTGGCTTTATCAATTCACAATCTGCATTTTAATCAAGCATGCAATTACAGATGTTGCTATTTTGATGCTTTTTATCAGATTAAACAAATTTCCTTTTATCTCTGGTTTGTTCAGAGATTTTACCAGGTGTTGAATTTTATAAAATTCTGTATCTAAAAATATATTTTTCTCCTATATTCTGTTAATGTGGGCAATTATATTGATAGATCATATGTTAAGACAATTTTGATTCTTTGAAATAAAACCAACTTGTGATGTATAATTCTTTTCAAATATCACTGGATTTAATTTGCTACTGTCTTGTTTAGGATTTTTGTTGGTTTCCATGTTCAGAGTGGCCTATAAGTTTCTTTCTTGTAATGTTCTGGTCATATTTTGATATCATGATTATTCTTGCCTCATGAAACAAAAGATCTCATTCATCTCTCCCCCTGACTTTGGAAAAGTTTGTGTATAGTTTTTGTTGCTACTTCCTTAAGTATTTAGAAGAACGCAGTAAAGAGGCTATTTTGTCCTGAATTTTTCTTAGAGTATTTTAAATTATGTATTCATTTTAACATAAATAGATGATTATATATATATATTTATATATATATATACAATTTCCCTCCCCCCAGAACACTGGGGTTTTTTCCTGTGCCAGGTTGGGTAAATTGTGTTCTTCAGTAAATTTATACATTTCATTACATCTAAAATTTTAAATTTAATCATGTATAGTTGTTTACAGCATTCTCTTATTTTTAAATACCTCTATTAGATATGTGTGATGTGCCAATGATTTCTGATAATGGTAATCTGCCTTTTCTCTTTTTTGAATCATCATACTTTTGAGAGTTTACAGACTTCTAAGTATTTGATGAAAGTGAAAGTGGAGAGTGAAAAAGTTGGCTTAAAATTCAACATCCAGAAAACGAAGATCATGGCATCCAGTCCCATCACTTCATGGGAAATAGATGGGGAAACAGTGTCAGACTTTATTTTTTGGGGCTCCAAAATCACTGCAGATGGTGACTGCAGCCATGAAATTAAAAGATGCTTACTCCTTGGAAGGAAAGTTATGTCCAACCTAGATAGCATATTCAAAAGCAGAGACATTACTTTGCCAACAAAGTTTCATCTAGTCAAGGCTATGGTTTTTCCTGTGGTCATGTATGGATGTGAGAGTTGGACTGTGAAGAAGGCTGAGCTCCAAAGAATTGATGCTTTTGAACTGTGGTGTTGGAGAAGACTCTTGAGAGTCCCTTGGACTGCAAGGAGATCCAACCAGTCCATTCTGAAGGAGATCAGCCCTGGGATTTCTTTGGAAGGAATGATGCTAAAGCTGAAACTCCAGTACTCTGGCCACCTCATGTGAAGTGTTGACTCATTGGAAAAGACTCTGATGCTGGGAGGGATTGGGGGCAAGAGGAAAAGGGGACAACAGAGGATGAGATGGCTGGATGGCATCACTGACTCGATGGACGTGAGTCTGAGTGAACTCCGGGAGTGGGTGATGGACAGGGAGGCCTGGTGTGCTGCGATTCATGGGGTTGCAAAGAGTTGGACACGACTGAGTGACTGAACTGAACTGAACTGAACTGAAGTATTTCCAAAGGACTACATTCTGCCTTTGTTAATTCTATTGTATATTGATCTCTGTTTTATTAATTTCTATGTATAATACACGTTTTCTTTTCTGTGGTCTTACTTTGTGGTTTGTTTGGGTTCATTAGTGGACAGAACACTAAATTAATGAATTCCCACTTTTCCGCATTTTTCATTTCAAACACATGAATTTGAGGCTATATCTACTTTCTGAGCATGGTTTTCTCCACATTTTTCATGATTTTCTATGTCATGTTTTTGTTATTCAGCTACAATATTTTCTAAGAATGATTATGATTCTTTTGTCACTCATGGATTACTTAGGAGTGTATTGCCTAATTTACAAACATTTAGGGATATCTTTGCTTTATCATTGCTTTTGTTATTGTTTTATTTCACTGTTGTCAAAGAGAATGCACAAACTCTTGTCAATCCTTTCAGCATTTTTGAGGTTTGCTTTATGATCCACAGGCAACTTGAGTATATGTTCCCAGAGCACTTGTTTACAGCATTTAATATGTATCTACTAAGTCAGAACTATTAATATTGTTCTGCATTCTTACTAATTTATTGTCTATGTAATTAGTTCCTGTGCAAGGTGTTTAGAAATCTTTTACTATATTTGTTGATTGGTTTATTTCTCCTTGTCCATTCTTTACTTTATCAGTTTTGAAACATTACTAATTTATCTAAATTTAGAATATCTCCTGATAGACTGGTTCTTTTGTCATTATAAGAAGTCCCTCTTTTCCTCTAGTCTTATCTTGAAGTCTGTTTTGACCAAAATACTCTTACATCAGTTATTCTTTTTTTTAAGATAGTGTTAAAGTAGTCAATCCTTTCACCTTGAATTTTTGTATAATTGTTTATTTAAATTAAGACTTTTCTTCACAGCAGTTTTCAGTCCATAGTATAATTGAGGGGAAGATAGATTTTCTTTATAACCCCTGCCCCAAACATGCACAACCTCCTTTACTATCAACATCATTCACCAGAGTGACACAGGTTTCATGAAGACACATCATAATCATACAAGTCTACAGTTTGCATTATAGTTCACTCATGGTATTGTATGTTATATGAGGTTGAGTAAATATATTGTAAAGAATGACATTAATCCATCATTATGGTATCACACAGCATATTTTCATTGCCCTAAAATTCCTATGCATTCTACCTGTTCACCCCTCCTGCCCCTCAACCTCTGGCAATTCTTTCTACTTTCTCTACAGTTGTACCTTTTTCAGAATGCCATATACTCACAGTCATAAACTATGTTTACTTTTCATATTTGTTTATTTTACTTAGTAATATGAATGTCATGTTCCTCTATGTCTTGTCATGGCTTATTAGGTTATTTCTTGTTAGCACTGAATAAATATTTCATTGTCTAGATGTACCACAATTTATCCATTTACCTACTGAAGGATATCTTGATTGCTTCTAAGTTTTTACAGTTATGAATAAAGTTGCTGGAAATACCCATGTGCAGGTTTTTGTATGGACATAAACTTTTAATTCCTTTGGGTATATAGCAAGGTGTGCCATTGCTGGATTGTATGGTAAGACTACGTTTAGATTTTGGAAGAAACTGCCAAAGTGGCTGTACCATTTTATATTCCAACCATCAATGAAGAACTGTTCCCTATTGTTCCATATCGTCCACAGCATTTAGTGTTGTCTGTGTTTAGATTTTGGGCATTCTAATAGATGTGTAATAATATCTCATTGTTGTTTTAATTTACATTTCCCCAATGGCATGTGATGTGTGGCATCTTTTTGTATGCCATCTGTGTGTATCTTCTTTGGTGAAGGGATCTATTAAGGTTAGGCCCAATTGTTAATCATTCATGTTTTCTTACTGTTTAATTTTCTGAGTTCTTTGTATATTTTGGATAACAGTCTTTTATCAGATATGTCTTTAGCAAATATTTCCCCACAGTCTGGCTTGTATTCTCAATCTCCTGATACAGTTGGATTTTAACTTAAGAAATCATTCTTACCATGTTTTCTATTACTGATTTTATTTAGCCTATTTTTTTCTCTTTTTGCCTACAAAATGGATTGACCATATCTTTCCTTTTAAATTCAATTGGCCCTTCCTCTCAGCTTGTTATTTACCCCTTTATTACTGTTATTTTTTGGTGGCTTTTTACAGTTGACTATAATTTATTAGTAGTATTTTTTCTAGATGTTTGTAGGGCAGAAATGGAGACACAGATGTAGAGAATGGAAATGTGGACATGGTGGGGGAAGGGGAGGGTGGGATGAATTCAGAGAGTAGCACTGACATATATACACTACCATGTGTAAAATAGATAGCTAGTGGGAAGCTGCTGTACAGACCAGGGAGCTCAACTTGGTGTTCTGTGATAACCTAGAGGAGTAGGATGAGGGGTGGGGTATGAAGGAGGTCCAAGAGGAAGGCGATATATGTATACATATAGCTGATTCACTTCATGGTATAGCAGAAACTAACATAACATCGTAAAGCAATTATATTCCAATTTGTTTAAATTAAGTATTTTTTAAGTTTCCAGAGAATAATAGAAAGTGTGATCATTTTATCTATATTTACTGCCTTCTCACCTTTTGTAGAATTGTTATATAATTTTATACATATTTAATGCCATAAGCTTAATGAGCATTGTTCATAATATTCTATAGTAATTTAGGTACAAAATACCTCCTAATTATTTGCCATTTTCTTCCTTTTGTCCTGTATTTCCAGGGACAAAGACTTCTACCTTGGATGATTTTTATTCTGCTGGAAGAAGTCCCTGTGCCTTTTACTGTGAGGCAGTTCTGCTGGTCATGAGCTCTCTCATTTGTTTATATATCTTAATCTAAAGTTCATCTTCATTTTGGAAGGTTTTTAGATGGGTAGAGAATTCTAGATTAGTCATCATTTCTATTTTTTAAATGGCATTCCATTGTTTCATGGCTTTCATATTTTCTGTGGAAAAATCAATTTTCAATCTTATATGAAAATAATGTATCTTTTCATCTGCCTCCTTCAGGATTCCCTCTTTATATTTGATTTTCATTAATTGAACTATACTAAAGATTTTATTTATACTGATTACGCTTTAGGTTTTAGAATTTGTCGAGGCTGTGTTGTACTTTCTATTTTTAGGTTCTCTCATCTGTGAACCTTGGCCCCTCTTGTTCTGGTTCATGTTCTTGATAGTCTAACTGCAGTTTTCATTTGTGAGGCCTGTTGTTTGCTGAAGCTCTGAGCCACAGATTTCTACTTGGAGTTTGCCTTCTTTAGAACTGGCATTTGATATCTAGTTCTATTTGATATGAGAGGAGTGTTTGCTCTCCTCCTTTTCTCTCTCACTCTTCTTATACTCTTGATTTTTTCATACTTCCCAAAAAACTTTCACCACAGGCTCTGTTCTCCAGTGACCCTAGGCTAAGACAAACATGGCCATGTTGAGTCAGTTTCTCTTTGTTCTGAAACTTTGGCAGATTCTTCTGGACACTATCACCCATGCAGAGCACTGCTGTCATACCCTCTGAGTGCTGTCATACCCACTGGTCACGGAGTTAAAAACTCAGTTTAAGACTGTCATGGATATGTGAAAATTAAATGCAGATGAATCGTTGCTTCAGGGATTGACACAGGAATGGTTCCTGTGCACATGGCCAGATATTCACATTTAGATCAGTGGGGGATTAAAATTCTTAGACATGTGTATATGCATTCTTGGAAGTATACATAGGTCTGTTGGGTCTGTGCTGACATTTTTCAAGTTCCCATTTATAATTTTCCCAGCACTGCCTGTAACTTCACCCCTTTCTTTAGTCCCTAATACATTTAGAGAGCTACTTACACATTCCAAATCTCTGATATGCCTGGGAACATGTAAATTCTACAGATGCTAATAAAGTAGCAAAAGCTTGGATCTCTGATAAAGGATTAACTGTGTTATTATTTCAAATCACTGTCAGTTTGGGATTTCAAACTAAGCAAATTCCTGAATTAAGGGCCATATCTAGCCTTTAGGCAGATATGGTTGCCTACAACTCTTTTTTGGAAACTTAAGTTTTTTGAGGTATTTAAAGTAGCTGTCCTTAAACCTTGTAAAAGTCACAAACTCCTTGGACCTCTGGCGATGTGTATATATGCTATTTCAGAATATTATAATCAAGTGCATAAAATTAAATGCAAAGGATTATAATGGAACCATTTGGAATGTAGTCATCAGTAAGGGCAGGTACATTTCTTTATTAATGCTTTTAATAACAACATCTGTTGGCAGATTTAATAGCTAGCAATTTTTAAGTCATTATAACCATAAAAGACATTTTAGGAGATCTGTGACAAATAGAATATGGTTTAATATCTGTGACTTCTACTGTTTACAAAATCAAAGTTACTACTAATACTGTGGTTTATTACTTAGTCATGATTAAAAGAAAAAGGTCAATTCCAGTTCAACCTAATGAAAATAGTTTTTCCATCCAAATTCATGGATGAATGAATGACAAATGAAAACACAAATGAAAACTGCTCCCTTGAATTCTATCCATGGAATTCTTGTGCTTCTGTAGATGCCACATTCAGTTGAATTCAATCACTCAGTTGTGTCCAACTCTTTGCGACCCCATGGACTGCAGCACATCAGGGTTCCCTGTCCATCACCAGTTCCTGTGGCTTGCTCAAATTCATGTCCATCAATCAAGTTGGTTATGCCAACCAACTATCTTATCCTCTGTTGTCCCCTTCTTTTCCTGCCTTCAATCTTTCCTACCATAAGGGTCTTTTCCAATGAGTCAGTTCTTTGCATCAGATGGCCAAAATACTGGAGCTTCAGCATCAATCCTTCCAATGAATATTCAGAACTGATTTCCTTTAGGACTGACTGGTTTGATCTCCTTGCCGTCCAAAGAACTCTCAAGCGTCTTCTCCACCACCACAGTTCAAAAACATCAATTCTTCAGTGCTCAGCTTTCTTTATGGTCCAACTCTCACATCCATACATGATTCCTGGAAAATCCATAGCTTTGACTAGACCGGTAAGGTATGATTGGTAAAGATGCCAGATTAACCCCTTCCTCAGTTCAGTTGCTCAGTTGTGTCTTTTGACCCCATGAATTGCAACACGCAAGGCCTCCCTGTCCATCACCAACTCCCAGAGTTTACCCAAACTCATGTCGATCGAGTCAGTGATGCCATCCAGCCATCTCATCCTCTGTTGTTCCCTTCTCTTCCTGCCCCCAATCCCTCCCAGCATCAGGGTCTTTTCCAATGAGTCCACTCTTTGTATGAGGTGGCCAAAGTATTGGAGTTTCAGCTTTAGCATCAGTTCTTCCAATGAACACCCAGGACTGATCTCCTTTAGGATGGACTGATTGGATCTCCTTGCAGTCCAAGGGACTCTCAAGAGTCTTTTCCAACACCACAGTTCAAAAGCATCAATTCTTCGGTGCTCAGCTTTCTTCACAGTCCAACTCTCACATCCATACATGATCACTGGAAAAAACATAGCCTTGACTAGATGGACCTTTGTTGGCAAAATAATGTCTCTGTTTTTCAATATGCTATCTAGGTTGGTCATAACTTTCCTTCCAAGGAGTAAGTGTCTTTTAATTTCATGGCTGCAATCACCATCTGCAGTGACTTTTGGAGACCAAAAAAGTAAAGTCTGTCACTGTTTCCCCATCTATTTCCCATGAAGTGATGGGACCACATGCCATGATCTTAGTTTCCTAGAGTACTGAAAATCCAATACAAACATAATGAATGCTATTTACTAAAGGTCAAATATTAGGATTTTCTAGAATCTATCCTCTAAACACTATAGCCCCTCAATCTTTCCTGCGGGGCCTAGAACCATGTCAAACCTACACTTGCTAGTTTGGTTTGAACTCACAAGTCTCTTGTTATCTGACAGAATTGTCAGATTCCCATTGCTTTGTTAACCCCAGAAGCACGTCTCCCGTCAGAACGGATGGAGTGGGGAAGAGGAAGTTTCCATAAGTGTAAACTGGTGTACCATATGTTTATACAAATCTTGCGTATGTTGGATATAGTAAATAAATATATCCCTTCTAGTGGGATTCTTTTTTTTTTTTTTTTAATACTTAACCCTGAGGAGAAATGGAGATGTGGGTCTCATGGCCAAGGGCCAACTGTATACATGGGGTGGAGAGCATGGGCCAGGGTGCTGGCCCTGTAGGCAGGCCCCTTCCATATGCTAATTCCAGCCCCATCTCAGAAGGGAGGCTGCTTCCTAGTGACCCGAAGAGCCAGGGGTAGGGTCAGGACCCTGCTTAGCTGCCCTGAAGCCTAGGGAGGCCCTGGGAGGTTCTGGCCAGTGGAAGATCTTTTGCTGGATAAAGTAAATATGATGGTGTCCCTAACTGTTTTTTAATGAAAATTTTAATACCTTTTTATCTAATATATATCTGGTACCTTCATTTTAGTGTGAGTCTTTCTGTTACTTATCTCCAACTGACGATGTGTTCATTTTAATTAAACAGCAAGTGCTTTCTCCTTCAGAACACAAGGACAAACAGCTCTTCTTTTTTAAGTCACTGACCACTTCTATAAAATCTGTTTATGCATAATTAACACAATCAGCTACAAGTACTATTCCTAATAACTGAGAAGGAACTTATGAAAGGGAAAGCCAGTTGGTTTGGAGATGTTTAGAAGTTGGTCCTGAAGAAACCCTCAGTCTTTTTTTATTTGGGGGGGGGGTTCCCATTATGTGTATGGATCAATGTGGTTGGGAGTGGAGGTGGTAGTGGTGGTTCAGAATAAGACGATGTTGACTTAAACAACAATAATATTTTAGTCAAACACAGAATGACGCTAAAAAGATGAGAAGGTTCATTAAATGGCAGGATGGATTTCAGGAACTAATGGGCAGATCTTAGCACGTAGGGAAAGATCGAAACAGCTCAACCAAGGCACAGATTAAATTATGCACCTGGTCTGCACAATATACAACTGAACCTCCTTTATGTTGTTTATTGACTTGGAGCAGAGCTGCCTTGCAATCCTAGAGCAAGGGAAGATAAGAATATTGAAGTAGAGCTTTTTTACAAAGTCTTTTTTTAGAAAGACTTCTAGAATTGGCTTAAGAATTTAAGGTTCATGTGAAAAGTATTTATACTAAGTGTACAAATTCCACAGTTGTAGTCCTGCCTATAAATGTTTATGTATTATCTCCCAGAAGTTTACTGCTTGAGTTCTCAAACCCTTAGAAGTGTTTAATAAATATGAGTGAATTGTCTCCTCAAAGTCAAAAGTCATACATATTTTTCAAAATTGGTTTTTATTTCACTTCCTTTTGCCATATGATGGTTCTGTCATTTATTCCTATTTCATGGGATAATACTCAAAATCATGGGCATGCCAAAAATAATTGTAGAAACTACAGTAACTTCTGATGGTAGTTACCAAGGAAAATCTCTAAAATCTTTCCTTCCTTGCAAATGATTGGAAAATTACCTGTTCTATAATTTTAAGCATAGAGACTACTTTGCAGTGATAAATTGTTACTCAGCTTTTTTTTCTCTATCATGATATAAAAATGGATATATCATGATAGAAAAATGTTGAGTATTAATGAATGAAATAACTGTGCAATTATGTCACTATTAAGTGTACATCCTATGTCAGAGTTTTAGGGGTTTCAGATCAGATCAGTCGCTCAGTCGTGTCTGACTCTTTGCGACCCCATGAATCGCAGTGCACCAGGCCTCCCTGTCCATCGCCAACTCCCGGAGTTCACTCAGACTCACGTCCATCGAGTCAGTGATGCCATCCAGCCATCTCATCTTCTGTCGTCCCCTTCACCTCTTGCCCCCAATCCCTCCCAGCATCAGAGTCTTTTCCAATGAGTCAACTCTTCGCATGAGGTGGCCAAAGTACTGGAGTTTCAGCTTTAGCATCATTCCTTCCAAAGAAATCCCTGGGCTGATCTTCAGAATGGACTGGTTGGATCTCCTTGCAGTCCAAGGGACTCTCAAGAGTCTTCTCCAACACCACAGTTCAAAAGCATCAATTCTTTGGCGCTCAGCCTTCTTCACAGTCCAACTCTCGCATCCATACATGACCACAGGAAAAACCATAGCCTTGACTAGATGAACCTTTGTTGGCAAAGTAATATCTCTGCTTTTGAATATGCTATCTAGGTTGGTCATAACTTTCCTTCCAAGGAGTAAGCATCTTTTAATTTCATGGCTGCAGTCACCATCTGCAGTGATTTTGGAGCCCCCAAAAATAAAGTTTGACACTGTTTCCACTGTTTCCCCATCTATTTCCCATGAAGTGATGGGACCGGATGCCATGATCTTCATTTTCTGAATGTTGAGTTTTAAGCCAACTTTTTCACTCTCTACTTTCACTTTCATCAAGAGGCTTTTTAGTTCCTCTTCACTTTCTGCCATAAGGGTGGTGTCACCTGCATATCTGAGGTTATTGATATTTCTCCCAGCAATCTTGATTCCAGCTTGTGTTTCTTCCAGTAACAAACTAGGGGTTACACTGGCAAGGGAAATTAAAAGATACAAACTATTCTATATAAAATAAGTTATGAGGATATATTTAACAACACAGGAAATAGAGCCAATATTTTTAAATAACTGTAAATGGATAACCTTTACAAATTGTGAATCATTATATTGAATGAATGAGTTAGTGAAAGTCATTCAGTCGTGTCTGAACCCCCGTGAACTGTAGCCCAAAGCCTCCTCTGTCCATGAAATTCTCCAGGCAAGAATACTGGGGTGGGTTGCCATTTCGTTCTCCAGTGGATCTTCCCAACCCACAGATTGAATCCAGGTCTCCTACATTGTAGTCAGATTCTTTATAATTTATTTATACTTTAAAATTATTTATACTTGTGGAATTTTGTTTAAATAAACTTATTTTAGGATATGTTTATAATTACAAAAAAAGTTGCAAAGATGTTAGAGTTCCCAGCACCCCAGAGTTTAACTCCTTCTTAATATATTATTGTGTTATATTTGTCATGATTAATGAGCCAGTATCAATGATTTTATTTTTTCAAAAATTAAAAAATTTTTATTGTGGTTCAGTTCAGCTGCTCAGTTGTGTCTGACTCTGTGACCCCATGAACTGCAGCACGCCAGGCCTCCCTGCCCATCACCAACTCCCAGAGTTTACCCAAACTCATGTCCATTGAGTCGGTGATGCCATCTAACCATCTCATCCTCTGTCTTCCCCTTCTCCTTCTGCCTTCAATCTTACCCAACATCAGGATCTTTTCAAATGAGTCAGCACTTCGCATCAGGTGGCCAAAATATTGGAGTTTCAGCTTCAACATCAGTCCTTCCAATGGACACCCAGGACTGATCTCCTTTAGGATGGACTGGTTGGATATCCTCATAGTCCAAGGGACTCTCAAGAGTCCTCTCCAACACCACAGTTCAAAAGCATTAATTCTTCGGCACTCAGCTTTCTTCACAGTCCAACTCTCACATCCATACATGACCACTGGAAAAACCATAGCCGTGACTAGACGGACCTTTGTTGGCAAAGTAATGTCTCTGCTTTTGAATATGCTGTCTAGGTTGCTCATAACTTTCCAAGGAGTAAGCATCTTTTAATTTCATGGCTACAGTCACCATCTGCAGTGATTTTGGAGCCCCAAAAAAATAAAGTCTGACACTGTTTCCCCATCTATTTCCCATGAAGTGATGGGACCAGATGCCATGATCTTCGTGTTCTGAATGTTGAGCTTTAAGCCAGCTTTTTCACTCTCCCCATTCACTTTCATCAAGAGGCTTTTTAGTTCCTCTTCACTTTCTGCCATAAGGGTGGTGTCATCTGCATATCTGAGGTTATTGATATTTCTCCCAGCAATCTTGATTCCCGCTTGTGCTTCTTCCAGCCCAGCGTTTCTCATGATGTACTCTGCATATAAGTTAAATAAGCAGGGTGACAATATACAGCCTTGACGTACTCCTTTTCCTATTTGGAACCAGTCTGTTGTTCCATGTCCAGTTCTAACTGTTGCTTCCTGACCTGCATATAGGTTTCTCAAGAGGCAGGTCAGGTGGTCTGGTATTCCCATGTCTTCACGAATTTTCCACAGTTTGTTGTCATCCACACAGTCAAAGGCTTTGGCATAATAAATAAAGCAGAAATAGATGCTTTTCTGGAACTCTCTTGCTTTTTTGATGATCCAGCGAATGTTCTGGTAAGAACACTTAAATATAGCTAACCTCATAATAAACTTCTAAGTGCACAATAAAGTAGCATTCACTATAGGTTCAGTCTTGTACAGCAGATTGAACTTACGTACATTACAACAAAGTTCACATCCATTGAATAGCAATTCCCAATTTCCCACTGCTGCTGCTCCCTGGCAAACAGCATTCTACTCTGTTTCTATGAGTTTGCTCATTTTAGATACCTCATATAATTGGAACTATTCAGTATTTGTCCTTCTGTGACTATCTTATTTCACAATAAGGTGAAATAAGTCTTTCAAGTTCATCCATGTTATCAAATATGGCAGGATTGCATTTTTTAGGAGTGATTAATATGTATACTTAGTATGAATATAACCAGCTTTTCTTTATGCCTTTATCCATCAATGTACATTTAAGTGTTCCTACCTCTATGTTATTGTTAATATTGCAATGAACATGGGAGTGCAGATATTCAAGGCTTTTGGATACATACCCAGATGTAGAATTGCTGGGTCATATATTAGTTGTATTTTTAATTTTGAGAAGTTTCCATACTGTTTTTCATGGTGGCTTCAACATTTTATGTTCCCACGGTGTGAAAAGATTGTAGTTTTTCCACATCATCACCAACACTGATTATCATTGTTGTAATAATAGCCATCCTAACAGCTGTACATAATATTTCATTCTGATTTGATTTGCATTTCCGGGATAATGATGCTGTGCATTTTTCCATATACCTGATAAATATCTTGTGTGTCTTCTTTGGAAAATGTCTATTCAAGTTCTTTAAACTTTTCTAATCAGGTTGGTTTTTTGCTATTGAGCTTTAGGAGTTACTTGAATATTTTGGATATTAAGCTGTTATTGAAGATATGGATTCCAAATATTTTCTGCCATTCAGTAGATTGTCTTTGTACTCTTTTATTTCCTTTGCTTTGCAAAAGCTTTTTTAGTTCAGTGTAGTCACTTGCCTGTTTTTGCTTTTGTTGTTGTTGTTGTTTTTGTTTTGTTTTGTTTTCAAATCCAAAAATTTCATTGACGAGACCGATGTCCTAAAGCTTGTCCCCTATGTATTATTTTAGGAGTTAATAGTTTGAACTTTTATGTTTAAACCATTCATCTGTTTTGAGTTGATTTCTGGATAAAATTCAAGATAAGTGTCCAGTTTCATTGTTTTGCATTTTGATGTCCAGTTTTCCCAACACCGTTTGTTAAAAATCTTACCTTTGCACATGGTGTATTCTTGGTGCCATTTTCTACATGTGTGTGGGGTGAGGAATTTATTTCTGCATTGTGTTCTGTTCCTTTGATCTGTCTCTTTTTATACTGTAATTACTGTCATTCTGTAGTACATTATGAAATCAGGAAGTATGATGCTTACAGCTTTGTTTTTCCTCAAAATTTGTTTGGTATTTGGATCATTTGTGGTTCCATATGAATTTTAAGAATACCTTTTATTTTCCAGTAGGAAAAAAACTGTCATGGGATTTTGATGGGTTTACACTGAATGTATAAATCACTTTGGGTAGCATGGACATGTTAACAATTTTAAGTATTCTTATTCATGAACATGGATTTCCTTCCATTTATTTATGCCTTTAATTTCTTTCAGCAGTGTTTTAAGCATTCAGGATAAAAGTCTTTTACCTTCTTCAGTTCAGTTCAGTTCAGTCACTCAGTCGTGTCCGACTCTTTGCAACCCCATGAATCGCAGCACACCAGGCCTCCCTGTCCATCACCAACTCCCAGAGTTCACTCAGACTCATGTCCATCGAGTCAGTGATGCCATCCAGCCATCTCATCTTCTGTCGTCCCCTTTTCCTCCTGCCTCCAATCCCTCCCAGCATCAGAGTCTTTTCCAATGAGTCAACTCTTCGCATGAGGTGGCCAAAGTACTGGAGTTTCAGCTTTAGCATCATTCCTTCCAAAGAAATCCCCAGTTAAGTTTATTTCTAGGTATTTGATTCTTTTTCATGTTATTGTCAATGAGAATGTCTAATAATTTCTTTTGGTGATAGTTTGTTGTTACTGTTCAGAAATACAATTAATTTTTTTTTAACTTTGTATTTTATAGTGGAGTATAGTAGATGAACAATGTTGTAACAGTTTCAGGTATACAGAAGTGATTCAGCTACAAATATACAGGTATCCATTCTTTTTCAAATTATTTACCTATTTAAGTCATACCATAATAAAACTGAGCAGAGCTCCCTGTGCTATACAGTCGGCCCCCATCAGCCATCCCTTTAAATATAGCAATGTGTACATATCAAACAGAAATTGTCCTACCATCTCCCACCCCCAACCCTTCCTCCCTCGTGACCCCAAGTTCATTCCCAAAGTCTGTGAGTCTGTTTTGTAAATAAGTTTATTTGCATCATTTCTTTAGATTTTGCATATAAGCAATATCATATGATATTTCTTTCTCTTATTTAACTCATTATGGCAAACTCTCAGTCTATCCATGTTGTTGCAAATAGCATTTCATTCTTTTTAATGGCTGAGTAATATTCTGTTGCATGTATACACCACATCTTTATCCATTGCTCTGCTGATGGACATTTAGGCTAGTTCCATGTCTTGGCTATTGTAAACAGTGGAGCAATGAACATTGGGGTGCATGTAGCTTTTAGGTAAGGTTTTTAAGGAGCCTCCATACTGTTCTCTATAGTGGCTGTACACAATTACATTCCCACCCGCAATGTAGGAGGGTTCCTTTTTCTCCACACCTCTCCAGAAATTGTGGATTTTTTTTTTTCATAATGGCCATTTGGACTGGTGTGAGGTGATAGTTTTGGGTTGTTTGTTGTGATGACATGAAGCTACATGAGCTGCTTGGAAGTTCTGGAGACTAATCCCTTGTCAGTCATGTCATTGAGAAATAGTTTCTCACATTCTGTGGTCTCTTTTCGTGTTGTGTATGGTTTCCTTTGCTATGCAGAAGCTTTTGAATTTAATGAGGTTCCCTTTGTTTATTTGTTTTTATTTCCATTCTTTTTTCATTACTGTGGGAAATGGATCCACAAAGATATTGCTGCAGTGTATGTCAGGCTGCTCTGCCTGTGTTTTCCTCTAGCAGTCTTGTGTTTTTTTTTTTTAATGTAGCTAAGGGTTTATCCATTTTGTGTGTCTCTCAAGAAACCAGCTCTGAGTTCTGTTGTTTCTGTTTTCTGTTACATACTGTTTTAATGAAGCACAGAACAACAGAATGATTCAATATGTTTACGGATTACAGAACATGTCAGGTTATGACAAGACAGTGGCTTTAATTCCTGTGCTGTACAATACACACTTGTTGCTCTTTTATACATAGTTTCTCTCTTAATACCCAAGCTTTTGTAGTTCTTCTTTCTTTGTGGTTTGATTTTCTTCAGTAGTATGCTGATGTTCCTTGGTTTTCCATTTTTGAGTTGGAGGTGTACGATTTGTGCTTACCAGGGGGTTCATATATGTTGACGTGTAACCATCTACTTCTCTTAAACTGGTAGTCATTTAAGCTCACACTCATTGTAGAAGATCTACACTTGTACCCCCTCCATTTTGTGTTTCTGATGTCCTATTGTATGAATGAATTTTTTTTTTTTTTTTTTTTTTTACCTTTTAAGGTAGATATTCGCTAATGAAGTGGTTGATCCTCAGTCCTTACTACATCTGTGCATTTCCTAGTGGGAGTTTCCCTTTTCCATGGCTTTTTACTTTTCCACTTAGAGAAGACCCTTCACCCTTTCATTTAGGGTAAGTTTAGCAGTGTTTACTAACTTACAAAATTAAGTTTGCTAACTTAGTTGTTTGCTTCTTTATGTTCTCTCTTTCCATTCTAAATGGTAATCTTGCTGTGTAGAGTCATGTTGGTGTCTCCATCTCAGCACTTAGAATATCCATCCTGCCACTCCCTTCTGCCCTGTAAAGTTTCTGCAGCAAAGTTAGTTGGCAGTCTTATGGAAATTCCCTTGTGTATGACTTTTTCTCTTGCTGCCTATAGAATTCTAACTTTAGCCATTTCAATTATGACACGTACTGGTGTGGGTCAGTTTGGGACCCTCTGTGCTTGCTGGGCATTTTAGGTAAATTTTGGATGATGGTTCAAGGTAAGCAAAAAAGCTCAGAAACACCAATTTTTCCCTTTGCAGTTGTTTCTGCCAAGCACAGGAATTTGTACCATCCTGGCCAGAAGGAGCTCACTGCAAGGAAAATGGCTGAACAGGTTTCCATAGCTGGGTTTGATTGTGATGAGTTTCAAATTTAGAATTGAAAGTAATTGAGCTGTGCTCAATATACTTTGCTCTCACAAATTGTCCTCTAAAGCTGTCTGTGTATAAGTCTGTCTTCTTTATGACTCAGCATGATTTCTACTTTTTCATGGAGCCATTCCTATGCTCTGTAAATTCAGGGTATTTGTCAGAGCAAAGAGGGAATCAGAAGCTAAGTGTTTGAGAGTTCCTAGTTGGTGTAGTGATTAGGCAGTTGCTTGGTAAGGCAGGGGTCATACGTTTGATTCCACAGCTAAGGAGAGCTACGGCAACTTAACTTACCTTGCTCTCCCTAAGCTCTCCTTAAAATGCTATAGTTCACAGCAAGAAATTCTTCTTAGATCTCCTTAGAACACTATAGTTCAGAGTAGGTAGGTCTCCTTAGCTCTCTTAAGCCCTCCTTAGAACACGTTAGTTCAGAGTAAGAATGTCTCCTTAGCTCTCCTTACTCTCCATACCTCTCCTTACCTGTTTTTAGTCCTCCTTAGAACACTAAGTCAGGGTATAAAAGTCAGGGTACATAAGTCTCCTAGACCTATCGTGTTCTAAGGAGAGCTAAGGAAACTTATTTACTCTGAACTATAAGATGATACCACCCTTATGGCAGAAAGTGAAGAGGAACTAAAAAGGCTCTTGATGAAAGTGAAAATGGAGAGTGAAAAAGTTGGCTTAAAGCTCAACATTCAGAAAACGAAGATCATGGCATCTGGTCCCACCACTTCATGGGAAATAGATGGGGAAACAGTGGAAACAGTGTCAGACTTTATTTTGGGGGGCTCCAAAATCACTGCAGATGGTGACTGCAGCCGTGAAATTAAAAGACGCTTACTCCTTGGAAGGAAAGTTATGACCAACCTAGATAGCATATTCAAAAGCAGAGACATTACTTTGCCAACAAAGGTTCATCTAGTCAAGGCTATGGTTTTTCCTGTGGTCATGTATGGATGCGAGAGTTGGACTGTGAAGAAGGCTGAGCACCGAAGAATTGATGCTTTTGAACTGTGGTGTTGGAGAAGACTCTTGAGAGTCCCTTGGACTGCAAGGAGATCCAACCAGTCCATTCTGAAGGAGATCAGCCCTGGGATTTCTTTGGAAGGAATGATGCTAAAGCTAAAACTCCAGTACTTTGGCCACCTCATGCGAAGAGTTGACTCATTGGAAAAGACTCTGATGCTAGGAGGGATTGGGGGCAGGAGGAGAAAGGGACAACAGAAGATGAGATGGCTGGATGGCATCACTGACTCGATGGATGTGAGTCTGAGTGAACTCCGGGAGTTGGTGATGGACAGGGAGGCCTGGCATGCTGCAATTCATGGGGTCGCAAAGAGTCAGACATGACTGAGCGACTGATCTGATCTGATCTGATAGTGTTCTAAGCAGAGCTAAAGGAGACGTACTTATTCTGACCTATTGTTCTAAGGAGACCAAAGGAGAGCTAAGGGAACTTACTTACCCCAAGCAAGTGTTCTAAGGACAGCAAAGGAGACTTATTTACCCCAAGCAAGTCTTCCAAGGAGAGCTAAGAAGAAATAAGGAAACTTATTCCAACAAGTGTACCAAGGAAAGCAAAGGAGACTTACTCACCCAAAGTAAAGTGTTCCAAGGAAAGCTGAAGAGAGTTTTGGAGAGCTAAGGAGACTTATGTACCCCAAGAAAGTGTGTTAAGGAGAGCTAAGGAGACTTACTTACCCCAAGAAAGTCTTCTAAGGAGAACTATGGAGAGCTAAGATGACTTACTTACCCAGGCAAGTGTTCCAAGGAGAGCTAAGAAGAAATAAGGAAACTTACTTACTCCAGCAAATGTACTAAAAAGAGTAAAGGAGACTTACTTACCCTAAGCAAGTCTTCTAAGGACAGCTAAGGAGAATTATTTACCCCAAGCTGAAGAGAGCCTTGGAGAGCTAATGAGACTTACTTACCCCAAGCAAGTTTTCTAAGGAGAGCTATGGAGAGCTAAGAAGATGTACTTACCCAAGCAAGTGTGCTAAAGAGATATAAGGAAATTTACTTACTCCAGCAAGTGTACTAAGGAGAACAAAGGAGACTTACTTACACTAAGAAAATGTTCTAAGGATAGCTAATGAGAACTAAGGAGACTTACTTAACCCAAGCATGTGTACTAAGGAGAGCTAAGGAGACTTACTTACCCTGAGCATAGTGTTCTCTGGAGAGTTAAGAGCTATGGAGCACTAAGAAGACTTACTTACCCCTAGCAAGTGTTCTAAGGAGAGCTTGGGGTTTCCCTGGTACCTCAGTTGGTAAAGAATCTGCCTGCAATGCAGGAGACCATTGTTTGATTCCTGGTTCAGGAAGATCTGCTGGAGAAGTGATAGGCCACCACCCCAGTATCCTTGGCTGAATCGATGCTTTTGAACTGTGGTGTTGAAGAAGACTCTTCAGAGTTGCTTGGACTATAAGGAGATCAAACCAGTCAATCCTAAAGAAATTAGTCCTGAATATTCATTGGATGGACTGATGATGAAGGTGAAGCTCCAATAC
This sequence comes from Bos javanicus, assembly GCF_032452875.1. Classification (NCBI taxonomy): domain Eukaryota; kingdom Metazoa; phylum Chordata; class Mammalia; order Artiodactyla; family Bovidae; genus Bos; species Bos javanicus. Next base: position 120,432,902 of record NC_083897.1, read on the forward strand.
TTTGACCACCTGATGCAAAAACTGACTAATTGGAAAAAACCCTGATGCTGGGAAAGATTGAAGGCAGAAGGGGACAACAGAGGATGAGATCGTTGGATGGCATCACAGACTCGATAGACATGAATTTGAGCAAGCTTCAGGAGTTGATGATGGACAAGAGGGCCTAGTGTGCTGCAGTCCATGGGGTCGCAAAGAATTTAACACAACTGACCAACTGAACTGAACTAAACTGAAGGAGGGATAAGGAGACTTTCTTACCCCAAGCTAATGTTCTAAAGAGAGCTAGGGAGAGCTACGGAGACTTACGCAACACAGTGTGCTTTGGAGAGCTACAGAGAATTCAGGAGACTTACTTACCCTGACATAGTGTTCTTAGGAGAGCTAACGACAGCTAAGAAGACTTACTTACCCTAACCATGTGTTCTAAGGAGAGCTAATGAGCACTAAAGAGAGCTAAGGAGAGGCTGCATAAGTTGGCTTCCAATACTTTTTATTTCACATATTTAATTCAGTTGGACATCAAATGAATTAAGCAATAAGCAGAAGCCTGGTATGCTGTAGTACATGGGGTCATAAAGAGTCAAACATGACTGAGGGACTCAGCACTAAATCCAATTACTGCACTTCTCATAAGAGAAAGGATAGGGAAAAATTGGACATGGATACTTTTTCCACACAGACCCAGAGGACAGACACACAGAAGAAGGCCATGTGGGGCTGAAAACAAAGACTGCAGTCACTTTCTCATAATCCATGGAATGGATGCCAGAAGCACCATACATTGGAAGAAGCAAAAAAAGTATTCTTGCCTAGAACCTTTGGAGTGAGTGTAGATGGATTTCACACTTCTAGACTCCACAAGTACAAGAGAGTACATTTCTGTTACCTTAAGCCACAAAGTTTGTGGTACTTTGTTACAACAAGGCTAGGAAACTAATACAAGTGTAAGGGTAGTTTTGCAGATACAAGAAGCCTGTAAGTGAATGGCATTTATTAGCTAAAACATTTCCTTCCAAACTGTCTCTTGATTACATATTAAACAGTTTTCCTTGTTAATAATAAAATGATTAAGAACAGATCCCAGCTTAAATTGTCACAGTTAGAGTAAAAATATGAAGTTGGAAATATTTTAATGCATCTTTACTGATTAAATCTGATCCTTAAAGATTCTTGTAAAGACTGTTTATTTTGTCCATTTCCCAAAGGTTAAATTGATGGAGTAAGAGAACATGGAGCTCACCACCACCATGCCCCACCACCCCCACACCCCTGTCAACCAACACATCAAAAATTCATCTACATGCGTAAAACTTCTCACTGACAACTAACTGGGAACTAGCAAGAGGATTCTGGTATAACCAACGCTGTAAGAAAGATAGACACATAATTAGCAAGGAAGGGAAGAAAAGCAATTATATCAGAGCCTGTGTCCCTGGGAGGGAACTGAGAGGGAAAGGGAGATGACATGGGCAGACACCTACCCTGGGGAATGAGCGGTTCAAGGCCCAGAGCGGGTGCCCCAGTCCTGGGGTCCTCCATGGAGGAGGCAAACCTGCTTGACTGGTGGGAGGGCCACTGGGACAATTAGAAGTGCTGTGGGAAGCCTGGACTCTCCATGGGAGAAGCCTCCATTCCCTGCATAGCTCTGGAGGCAGGATGGAGAGGCGTCAGCTCTAGCACCTGCCAGGTTTCTCAGAACCACCTAACCACACACCTCAGCCCAAGCTGAGTGAATCTTCCGTGACTGAGCTATGCTCAACTCCATGCCACAGTACAGCATAGGCTCTGCCGTGTCCATAACCAGGGAAAACAATCAACCATATGACACAGAGCCGGGATGGGCTGGCAGTGGCCATTGTTGGCCCTTACTAAAGCACCACCTCAGAAGCCACCCCCATCTCTGACAGCAGCCAGTCCACCACACCTCACCGCCCTTCCCCCTACACTCAGAGCAATCCTGTGGGGCCTCTGGCACTGCAGAGTGCTCCCACAACAGGGTGGGAGCAGGGGAGGTGGGGTACAGTGATTTGCTCTTAGAGACAAAGAGAACTTGCCCCAGAGGCAGGTCAGAGAAAGGTCCCCTTTGGTGGCTGTCAGGTTTCCTGCAACCGCCTTGCTGCACAGTACAACACTGGCTATGGTCCTTCCAGAACCAGGGGAAAAGACTTGATCAGAGGACACAGGAGACCCGATCCCAGGGCAGAGCCTGGGTGAGCAGTGGCAGCCACTATGGGCACTTCCTCAAGTGGCACTCCAGAGGCCACCAGAGATACCTGACAGTAGCCACTCTGCCACAGCTCACCCCTAATTTCTTACTCACAAGCCCACGTGAGAGCCTGCCACCCCTACGGAGGAGGTGGTGGCGAAGGCTGAGGGCAGTAAGCGACTGTGAGCAACAGAGAGGACTTGGCTGCATCTGAGTGGAGACATCTATGGCTGCACAGTCAGTCCAATGGATCTCTATCTGGGCACGGGCCCCCCTTGCTTCAGCACTCCCTTTCTCTGGGGCAAAGAAATCAGTGTGGGGAGAGGGAATTACATATCCATATGCAAGCAGCATACATTCCCGTGCTGTGCTTAGTCACTCAGTCATGTCTCACTCTTTGCGACCTAAAGGACTACAGCCCACGAGCCTCCTCTGTCCTTCTCCAGGCAAGAATACTGGAATGGGTTGCCATGCCCTCCTCATACATTCCTATCTCCTGTAATAAAATAACAATATGATCCAGCAATCCCACTCCTGGACATGTATCTGGAGAAAAACATAGTCCAAAAGGATATATATGCACCCCAATGTTCATTGTAGCACTATTCATAGCCAAGGCATGGAAACAATCTTAATGCCTATTGCCAGATGAGTAGATACAGAAGATGTGTTACATACATACAATGGAATATCGCTCAGCCCTTGAAAAGAATGAAATAATGCCATTTGCAGCAACATGGATGGACCTAAAGGTTCTCATACCGAGTAAAGACAGAAAGAGAAAGATATATCACTTATGTGGAACGTAAAATATTACACAAATGAACCTGTCTTCAAAACAGACTCTAAGACATAAAGAACAGACATGATTGCCAAGGGGAAGGGAGGGCTGGTGGTAGAGGGATGGATTGGAAGTTTGGGATTAGCAGAGTCAAACTACTATATATAGAATGGGTAAACAATAAGGTCCTATTGTATAGCACAGGGAACTATATTCAATATCCAGTGATAAACCATAACAGAAAATAATATGAAAAAGAATATATATATATAAAAGTCACTGCTGTACAGCAGAAATTAAACTGAAAGTCAACTAGATTATAATAAATTTTTTAAAGTATTATTTTAACATCAAAAACTATCCCATTATAATACTTATTACATAATTGTCTCACTCTACTTGGGACTTTGAATTTTTGGACTTTGATTGCTAGCATGTTAAACCATCATTTGATATATATTTGTTTAGCAGCTGAATCCTGCTTGTCCCTGACTAGGAACGATGGTTCTTCAAGTGATTCATTAGCACCACCTAGAAACTTGTTATAGAGCACATGCCAGCCCTGCACCAAATTTCCTGGGCCAGACTCTCTAAGGTAGTATCCAGCAAACCCTCCTGGGATTCCAATGGTCACTGAGGTTTGAGAACCACTGAGATAAAGAATACTGGATGCCTAAGTTTTGATCACTAGGAATCAATGAAATTCAGTTGAAAGCACTACTTTCTTTTCCAGCTGTTTAAAATTAAATGCTCAAATATTTTGATGGCAAAATGGAATGTGATGTGTGATAATCATAAAGACTAAATAACCTTAAAATTCTGATGCCAAACACTTGACATGTGTTCTACACAGAAAGTATTGGCAAGAGCTTCATACTGAATTGATTATACAATCAGAAGACAAAGGTTTAGTGAAACATAAGGTTGATACATAGGGCTTCCCTGATAGCTCAGTTGGTAAAAGAATCCACCTGCAATGCAGGAGACCCCAGTTCAATTCCTGGGTGGGGAAGATCCACTGGAGAAGGGATAGGCTACCCATTCTAGTATTCTTGGGCTTCCCTCATGACTCAGCTGGTAAAGAATCCACCTGTAACATGGGAGACCTGGGTTTGATCCCTGGGTTGGGAAGGTCCCCTGGAGAAGGGAACAGCTACCCACTGCAGTATTCTGGACTGGAGGATTCCATGGACTGTATAGTGCATGGGGTTGCAAAGAGTCAAACACGACTGAGCGACTTTCACTTTCACTTTTTCAAGGTTGAAATATCTGTATATTGAAGGCCTACAAGGAACAATTAAACAACTGAAAGCATTAGGTCTTATTTTGAAATATACAGTAATTATTTATTAATGCTTATTAAATTTTTCAGTGTCCTTGTTATTGAATAATGTTGCAGAAATACATAAAATATTTCAAAATACAAACAATAATCCAGTCACTTATGTTAAAAAGGTATGTAAAGTGAAAACAAAACCTAAAATGGGCTCATACTATTAAATCTTTGGTTGCTTTCTACAAAACATAGTGTTTAACTTTGAATCATAGTTTGTTTCCTATGTAGTGGAATCAATTTATGGGAACATTTAGTGAAAACCACAGAAATAAAAACTCAATATCAAGGTTAATCACTGACCTTCCCTCAATTTCTCATTTTGTAAGGATTAGTCCAATGTTATTTTCTGGTATTTCTGCAGACTTTAGCTTTGTGAGCTCTATGTCCTTCTTGAAGCTCTCCCCTTCTACTTTCATGACTTCCTTCTCTGATATCAGAGTCTGTTTTGCCTTTTTTTTTTTTTTTTTAAAGAAGATCTTTCTGTGGTCTCTTCCTCTACTTCTTGCCTGTGTTGACCAGGTATATAATGACTTATATTTTTGGAAACTTTCCTCTTAGATTTCTATTGAAAAAGACACTGATGCTTTCACTCCTATTTATAAATCTAAAACCTTACACCTAAATTTTTTAAATTTAATTTTATTTTTAAACTTTACAAATTGTATTAGTTTTGCCAAATATCAAAGTGAATCCGCCACAGGTATATATGTGTTCCCCATCCTGAACCTCCCCATACCATCCCTCTGGGTCGTCCCAGTGCACTAGCCCCAAGCATCCAGTATCGTGCATCGAACCTGGACTGGCAACTCGTTTCATACATGTTATTATACATGTTTCAATACCATTCTCATAAATCTTCCCACCCTCTCCCTCTGCAACAGAGTCCATAAGACTGTTCTATACATCAGTGTCTCTTTTGCTGTCTCGTACACAGGGTTATTGTTACCATCTTTCTAAATCCCATATATATGCGTTAGTACACTGTATTGGTGTTTTTCTTTCTGGCTTACTTCACTCTGTATAATAGGCTCCAGTTTCATCCACCTCATTAGAACTGATTCAAATGTATTCTTTTTAATGGCTGAGTAATACTCCATTGTGTATATGTACCACCGCTTTCTTATCCATTCATCTGCTGATGGACATCTAGGTTGCTTCCATGTCTTGGCTATTATAAACAGTGCTGCAATGAACACTGGGGTACACGTGTCTCTTTCCCTTCTGGTTTCCTCAGTGTGTATGCCCAGCAGTGGGATTGCTGGATCATAAGGCAGTTCTATTTCCAGTTTTTTAAGGAATCTCCACACTGTTCTCCATAGTGGCTGTACTAGTTTGCATTCCCACCAACAGTGTAAAAGGGTTCCCTTTTCTCCACACCCTCTCCAGCATTTATTGCTTGTAGACTTTTGTATCGTTAACAAGTGGTGCTGGGAAATCTGGTCAACCACTTGTAAAAGAATGAAACTAGAACACTTTCTAACACCATACACAAAAATAAACTCAAAATGGATTAAAGATCTAAACATAAGACCAGAAACTATAAAACTCCTAGAGGAGAACATAGGCAAAACACTCTCCGACATACATCACAGCAGGATCCTCTATGACCCACCTCCCAGAATATTGGAAATAAAAGCAAAAATAAACAAATGGGACCTAATTAAACTTAAAAGCTTCTGCACATCAAAGGAAACTATTAGCAAGGTGAAAAGGCAGCCTTCAGAATGGGAGAAAGTAATAGCAAATGAAGCAACTGACAAACAACTGATCTCAGAAATATACAAGCAACTCCTACAGCTCAACTTACACCTAATTTTTAAGCACAAATTCTTTTAGGAAATCATATTTGAATGTCATAATTTAATTCAAATAATCCAGGATTTGGAAAGGTAAATTAGTAACTCATTCTCCAATATCTTTCTGATCCCAACTCTGTATTTCTATCAAAGGCAGCTTTATTGAGCCACTTTCCAATCACAGCACTGCTTTCAAGTTCCCTTTTGATCTTTTCTAGCTAAATAATCCTGAAAACATTTCATTCCTTTTTCTCTTCTCTTGCATGCTCACTGCTAGGATCTTCGTCAAGGTTTTGACCTACAACATGAAGCAGTGTAAAACCTAGTTTTCTGCCATCTCTTGTCTTTTGAAGATCTCTTTTTATGGGCCCCTGCTATATGATTTCTGTTCCTAAAACATATGATTCAATCATGTTTCTACCAAACTTAAACCTTTTACTAGAACTTTCCTGTATCGGGGAGGAAAATATTTTCCTCTTCCCTTCAAGTTTCTTCCAGCTGGTATAAGAATTCAATTGACATGCAACGTTACCAGGCAAAAATCAAAGAAATGTTTAAAAACATACACACATGGGAGAAACCCTACGAAACTAAGTCAATTGGCAAAATGGCCAAAACCCTCACCTAAAATACCACTGTTAGCTAAAGGCAAAAGAAAATGTTGTGGGTTGTGGTTTGGGACTTCAAAAGTAAGGAAGGCATTCATATGGAGATGGAAAAGCAAATGGTAGGTAAACCAGTGTTTGCTGGGCCCTGCAGAGACCATGGGACACAGAGTGAACTCCAGGCCGCCCTAGAGTTTCCCCCACCACATCTCACCCACATTCTTTGCAGGGATCTCTGGTGATAGCTCTATTCTAAACCACTGTCTAAATGATTTTAGGCAGTTAGGAGGAAGGTCAAAGTTTTTTCCTGAGTCTCTGGGGCCTTGGGTATTTTCAGCTTGAAATAATCCACACGCCAAAGAGATATTAGGGTGGCAAGTTGTTCCCCAATAGCTTCAAACAAGATTCATCCAAAAAGCAATGCCTGGAATTTAAGAACTTCCAGACAGTACTATTTAATTTATATAGTGGTACATAGTTTATGGGGCTTCCCAGTGGTAGAGCATCTGCCTGCAGTGCATGGGTCAGGAAGATCCCCTGGAGGAGGAATGGCTACCCACATAGTTTATAAAGACTTTCTATGCATTTTAATCATTTATCTTTTCCCCAACTTTGAGCTGTGTGTGAAAAATTAGAAAACTATGCCTCAGATTCTACATCAGTGATCAAGTCTAAATTGGGGCTGGGTCCTTTAATTTTTTACTTTTTGAAATACAAATGGTTCCCAGTTTTATTGTGGTATCAATGGCAAATCAAAATGGTATATATTTAGGTTGTACAATGTGAATATTTTGAGAGGTAGGATTGATCATTTAATCTATAATACATACACAATGTGAAATGATTACCACAATCAAGCTAATTAACACATCCATCAATTTACATTGTTACTGTTTGTGTGCCTGTGGTGAGAATGCTTAATCTACTCTTTTAGCAAATTTCAAGTGTAAAATACAGCATTACCTCTAATCACCATACTGTATATTGGATTTACATTTTCTTCATATGTCACTCCTTATGGCTTCTAATGAGGAACTGAGTGCAACATCAGAGAAATATGTGTTTAATTATTACGATTAATCTTCTGTGGGCATGATTTATTTGACCTCGAAGAGAGCTATAAGAATGTTTTCTGTCAAAAATACATAAGAATTTATTTAGATCTAATACACTATCTCAGTTCCAACTGGTCAAAAGTGAACTTCACTTGCTTTTCAGAAAGAAGAAAACTGAAGTACAGGAGAGAATTCCTGATCAACCACATAAATGAAACAGATTCTGGACTGGCTATATTTTGTGCACTGGCTTTGGATTTAGGCACTCCACCCAAAGTGAGGCTGTCAGATCACTTGGATCAAAGGAGAGAGATGACTGAGATAGTTTAGGGTAATGGATTAGGAGAGTAACATTATTTTCAATGGTCTTTCTTCAGTGTGCAGTAAAAAAAATGTAACTTAAGTTCTCTGTTTATTATTGGAAAGAGATTATTCTATCTCATTTGGCAACTCGAGTGGATTTGGAATTTGTTTTATCATGTTAGCACCTTTTTTTCTTAGGAAAGGAGGATTCCAATTTTATCTCAAAAATCTACATAATCACCTCCCACCTGTATTAGATTTGATTCCCCCGTAATAGAACTCTGGCAGGACATTGTGGTGCAGATGGCTTATTTGAGAAGTAAGCCCAGGAAGCCTAAGAACTGGGAAACTGACACAAGAAATCAAGAGTCAAAGGTGACTTAAGAAGGGGTTACTGCTATGAGCAGCTGGATCTCAATCACACTGTGGAAACTGTGTAGAATACTGTGTAGAATAGATCTCAGATTATCCCACTGAGGAATGAGAAAGCTGGCACATGTATTTACCACTCCTAATTGTCAATGGTTGAGGGATATCCATGGAGGTGTTTAATCCCTAGAATTTCTTGGCGGGCTTGAATGCAGCCTTACAAATAGTCAGCTGCACCCAAGAAAGCTCTCAGAGAAGCGAAGAGATAAACACTGGAGGTGAGACTTTGAAAATGTGTATAGAAAACTGACTACAGTGCCTGCAACTGAACTGAGAAGAGGCATTGGGAGAAATATCTCAGCAAATCAACTGTCTTATAGTTTATTTGAAAAAAAAAAAAAAACCGATTTCCTTGGAATCTATGTACTAAGCGTCAGCAACATATTGGGAAGATACAAGTCAGCAAAACCAAAAATCTGGCCTCCATTACATAAATAGTCCTCTACTTCAATCCCCAACCAAATGATCTCCACCGTGATGAATTTTATTCCAAAATATTTTCTGATGTCTTTTCCTCTCAGATTTTTTTCCAGTCAATGCCCTGCTTTAGGCTCTGACCATACTTATTCACATGGATTACTGCAGCTATCTGTTAGTCTTCCTTTCAGTACCACACTCCTTAAAATCTTTCAAAGGTTCTCACAGTCAAAACTTTCATCCATGGCCTACTTGTTCATCATTTTCTGCCCTCCATCCATATGAAGTATATGGTTCATCCATGTCCAGACACTTTGTGTCCCAAATTCATCAGGTGATATACAGTCTTTGAGCACATTCTAATCTCCTTTTAAGAATACATCTCCACCCCTTAGTAGCAACTGCTACAAACATATTTTATTTTCTAATTCACTCCTGTCAGTTCAGGTGATCTCTCTATTGACCCTGCTTATTTTCCAATAATTTACTTTACTATTAACAGAATACTTCGTCACACTGTATGGTGGATATTTGCTCTCCAACTCATTCATTAACTCCTTTAAGACAAAGATTTTTATACTTCATGTTGGTACCCATGTCTCAAACCCTGAAATTTGTGTTGGTAATAATGTTGTATGCATATGGCTTAATGAAAGACAACAATACCCTAACTGCAAAGAAATCAAATAATAAGGCATGCTGTCTGCTCTTTAGGAACTTGCTCTCTGATTCTGGGAACTTTAACTACTTACCAGAGCATTATATATAACAAGTACAGATTCCTTCCCATTGAGTTCTTCAGTTCAGTTCAGTCACTCAGTCGTGTCCGACTCTTTGTGACCCCATGAATCGCAGCACGCCAGGCCTCCCTGTCCATCATGAGACCTTACAAAACAAGATCTCATTAGAAATACTCACATTAAACCAAATTTCCCTGATATTAGCAACAGGATTCTTTCTGGGTAATTATGGTCCTAATTTTCTCCCATTATTCCTGCTGAGTCTCACTACAATCTTTCTTAACGTTGAGACCCATATATGCTCAATCTGATTAAAACACAAATTTAGCACCAAGGAGGCACAAGAGTTTAGAATTCCATGGTTCTCTTTCTCTTTGATTCATTTCATAAATGATCATAATACAGGATTTAAAACAGAATGAGACAGCTGGCAAAAGGTTTCTTTCTGATTTAGGGATTGCTTCCTAATGCTGGAAAATACCACCATTTTCATGACTCATCTTCTGTAACCCTGTATAAGCATGTAAAGAAAGTAAGATGTCAGTGCATTTATAGCAATAAAACGTTATTACTGGCATTGTTGTGGGCTCCTTTATTTGATTTACAAGTCCAAACTTTTTTAATGGAAGGCTAGTCAAATATTCCCCATCTGATAAGACTAACATAAGTATTGCTGACAGAGAGTATTGTATTGCTAATATAAGTATTGTATTGACACAGAGTTCACCTTGACAGAATATTACACAGATTCCTCTGAACCCTGTTGCAACTAGGACTTACACACAGAAAGCTGATACACTGCCACAGACAGCAAAACGCAAACAAACCAATTAAAAAATAGGCTGAGGTCCTAAATATGCATTTCTCCACAGAAGAACTACAAAAGGTGAACAGGCACAAAAAGAAACTCAAGATCGCTAAAAATTAGAGACAGGTAAAGGCAGAGGAACCAGAGATCAAATTGCCAATATCTGCTGGATCATCGAAAAAGGAAGAGAGTTCCAGAAAAATATCTATTTCTGCTTTATTGACTATGCCAAAGCCTTTGACTGTGTGGATCACAATTAACTGTGGAAAATTCTGAAAGAGATGGGAATACCAGACCACCTGACCTGCCTCTTGAGAAATTGGTATGCAGGTCAGGAAGCAACAGTTAGAACTGGACATGGAACAACAGACTGGTTCCAAATAGGAAAAGGAGTACGTCAAGGCTGTATATTGTCACCGTGCTTATTTAACTTATATGCAGAGTACATCATGAGAAACGCTGGGCTGGAAGAAACAAGCTGGAATCAAGAATGCCGGGAGAAATATCAATAACCTCAGATATGCAGATGACACCACCCTGATGGCAGAAAGTGAAGAGGAACTAAAAAGCCTCTTGATGAAAGTGAAAGGGGAGAGTGAAAAAGTTGGCTTAAAACTCAGCATTCAGAAAATGAAGATCATGGCATCTGGTCCCATCACTTCATGGAAAATAGATGGGGAAACAGTGGAAACAGTGTCAGACTTTATTTTTTTGGGCTCCAAAATCACTGCAGATGGTGACTGCAGCCATGAAATTAAAAGACGCTTATTCCTTGGAAGAAAAGTTATGACCAACCTAGATAGCATTTTGAAAAGCAGAGACATTACTTTGCCAACAAAGGTCCATCTAGTCAAGGCTATGGTTTTTCCAGTGGTCATGTGTGGATGTGAGAGTTGGACTGTGAAGAAGGCTGAGCACCGAAGAATTGATGCTTTTGAACTGTGGTGGTGGAGAAGACTCTTGAGAGTCCCTTGGACTGCAAGGAGATCCAACCAGTCCATTCTGAAGGAGATCAGCCCTGGGATTTCGTTGGAAGGAATGATGCTAAAGCTGAAATTCCAATACTTTGGCCACCTCATGTGAAGTGTTAACTCATTAGAAAAGACTCTGATGCTGGGAGGGATTGGGGGCAGGAGGAGAAGGGGACGACAGAGGATGAGATGGCTGGATGGCATCACTGACTTGAGGGACGTGAGTCTGAGTGAACTCCGGGAGTTGGTGATGGACAGGGAGGCCTGTCGTGCTGTGATTCATGGGGTCGCAAAGAGTCGGACATGACTGAACGACTGAACTGAACTGAAATAAAAACTATCATGTGGTAAAACTTCACACTGGTCAGCATGGACATCGTTAAATAACTCTACACATACAAATGCTCAAGAGAATGTAGAAATGCCTCGTACACTCTTGCTGGAAACAGAAGCTGCTATGGCCACTAAGGAAAATGGAAAAGTGAACATAAAATAATAGCCATATGAATGAACAATCCAACTCCTGGGCATATATCCAGACAAAACTCTAATTGAGATTGGTACATGCATACGTATTTTCATCACAGCACAATTCACAGTGCCCTAGTAGTGGAAACAACATCAATGTTTATTGAAACATGAACGAATGAAGAAGCTGTGCTACATACATAAAACAGAATGCTCAGAACAGATCAGTCGCTCAGTCGTGTCGACTCTTTGCGACCCCATGAATCACAGCATGCCAGGCCTCCCTGTCCGTCACCAACTCTTGGAGCTCACTGAGACTCACGTCCATCAAGTCAGTGATGCCATCCAGCCATCTCATCCTCTGTCCTCCCCTTCTCCTCCTGCCCCTAATCCCTCCCAGCATCAGAGTCTTTTCCAATGAGTCAACTCTTCGCATGAGGTGGCCAAAGTACTGGAGTTTCAGCTTTAGCATCATTCCTTCCAAAGAAAACCCAGGGCTGATCTCCTTCAGAATGGACTGGTTGGATCTCCTTGCAGTCCAAGGGACTCTCAAGAGTCTTCTCCAACACCACAGTTCAAAAGCATCAATTCTTTGGCGCTCAGCTCTCTTCACAGTCCAATTCTCACATCCATACATGACCATGGGAAAAACCATAGCCTTGACTAGACGAACCTTTGTTGGCAAAGTTATGTCTCTGCTTTTGAATATGCTATCTAGGTTGGTCATAACTTTCCTTCCAAGGAGTAAGCGTCTTTTAATTTCATGGCTGCAGTCACCATCTGTAGTGATTTTGGAGCCCAGAAAAATAAAGGCTGACACTGTTTCCCCATCTATTTCCCATGAAGTGGTGGGACCGGATGCCATGATCGTTTTCTGAATGTTGGGCTTTAAGCCAACATTTTCACTCTCCCCTTTCACTTTCATCAAGAGGCTTTTGAGTTCCTCTTCACTTTCTGCCATAAGGGTGGTGTCATCTGCATATCTGAGGTTATTGATATTTTTCCCGGCAATCTTGATTCCAGTTTGTGTTTCTTCCAGTCCAGCCTTTCTCATGATGTACTCTGCATATAAGTTAAATAAGCACGGTGACAATATACAGCCTTGACGTACTCCTTTTCCTATTTGGAACCAGTCTGTTGTTCCATGTCCAGTTCTAACTGTTGCTTCCTGACCTGCATACAGATTTCTCAAGAGGCAGATCAGGTGGTCTGGTATTCCCATGTCTTCACGAATTTTTCACAGTTTATTGTGATCCACACAGTCAAAGGCTTTGGTATAGTCAATAAAGCAGAAATAAATGTTTTTCTGGAACTCTCTTGCTTTTTCCATGATCCAGAGGATGTTGGCAATTTGATCTCTGGTTCCTCTGCCTTTTCTAAAACCAGCTTGAACATCAGGAAGTTCATGGTTCACGTATTGCTGAAGCCTGGATTGGAGAATTTTGAGCATTACTTTACTAGCGTGTGAGATGAGTGCAATTGTGCGGTAGTTTGAGCATTCTTTGGCATTGCCTTTCTTTGGGATTGGAATGAAAACTGACCTTTTCCAGTCCGGTGGCCACTGCTGAGTTTTCCAAATTTGCTGGCATATTGAGGGCAGCACTTTCACAGCATCATCTTTCAGGATTTGGAATAGCTCAACTGGAATTCCATCACCTCCACTAGCTTTGTTTGTAGTGATGCTTTCTAAGGTCCACTTCACTTCACATACCAGGATGTCTGGCTCTAGGTCAGTGATCACAGCATCGTGATTATCTGGGTCATGAAGATCTTTTTTGTACAGTTCTTCTGTGTATTCTTGCCATCTCTTCTTAATATCTTCTGCTTCTGTTAGGTCCATCCCATTTCTGTCCTTTATTGAGCCCATCTTTGCATGAAATGTTCCTTTGGTATCTCTGATTTTCTTGAAGAGATCCCTAGTCTTTCCCATTCTGTTGTTTTCCTTTATTTCTTTGCATTGATCACTGAAGAAGGCTTTCTTATCTCTTCTTGCCATTCTTTGGAACTCTGCATTCAGATGTTTATATCTTTCCTTTTCTTCTTTGCTTTTCACTTCTCTTCTTTTCACAGCTATTTGTAAGGCCTCCCCAGACAGCCATTTTGCTTTTTTGCATTTCTTTTCTATGGGAATGGTCTTGATCCCTGTCTCCTGTATAATGTCATGAACCTCATTCCATAGTTCATCAGGCACTCTATCTATCAGATCTAGGCCCTTAAGTCTATTTCTCACTTCCACTGTATAATCATAAGGGATTTGATTTAGGTCATACCTGAATGGTCTAGTGGTTTTCCTTACTTTCTTCAATTTAAGTCTGAATTTGGCAATAAGGAGTTTATGGTCTGAGCCACAGTCAGCTCCTGGTCTTGTTTTTGCTGACTGTATAGAGCTTCTCCATCTTTGGCTGCAAAGAATATAATCAATCTGATTTCAGTGTTGACCATCTGGTGATGTCCATGTATAGAGTCTTCTCTTATGTTGTTGGAAGAGGGTGTTTGTTATTACCAGTGCATTTTCTTGGCAAAACTCTATTAGTCTTTGTCCTGCTTCAGTCCATATTCCAAGGCAAAATTTGCCTGTTACTCCAGGTGTTTCTTGACTTCCTACTTTTGCATTCCAGTCCCTTATAATGAAAAGGACATCTTTTTTGGGTGTTAGTTCTAAAAGGTCTTGTAGGTCTTCAAAGAACCGTTCAACTTCAGCTTCTTCAGCGTTACTGGTTAGGGCATAGACTTGGATTACTGTGATATTGAAGGGTTTGCCTTGGAAATGAACAGAGATCATTCTGTCATTTTTGAGATTGCATCCAAGTACTGCATTTCGGACTCTTTTGTTGACCATGATGGCCACTCCATTTCTTCTGAGGGATTCCTGCCCACAGTAGGAGATATAATGGTCATCTGAGTTAAAATCACCCATTCCAGTCCATTTCAGTTTGCTGATTCCTAGAATGTTGACATTCACTCTTGCCATCTCTTGTTTGACCACTTCCAATTTGCCTTGATTCATGGACCTGACATTCCAGGTTCCTATGCAGTATAGCTCTTTACAGCATCGGACCTTGCTTCTATCACCAGTCACATCCATAGCTGGGTATTCTTTTTGCTTTGGCTCCATCCCTTCATTCTTTCTGGAGTTATTTCTCCACTGGTCTCCAGTAGCGTATTGGGCACCTACTGACCTGGGGAGTTTCTCTTTCAGTATCCTATCATTTTGCCTTTTCATACTGTTCATGGGGTTCTCAAGGCAAGAATACTGAAGTGGTTTGCCATTCCCGTCTCCAGTGGGCCACATTCTGTCAGATCTCTCCACCATGACCTGCCCATCTTGGGTTGCCCCACGGGCATGGGGCACGCTAGTTTCATTGAGTTAGACAAGGCTGTGGTCCTAGTGTGATTAGATTGACTAGTTTTCTGTAAGTATGGTTTCAGTGTGTTTGCCCGCTGATACCCTCTTGCAACACCTACCATCTTACTTGGGTTTCTCTTACCTTGGGCATGGGGTATCTCTTCATGGCTGCTCCAGCAAAGCGCAGCCATTGCTCCTTACCTTGGACGAGGGGTATCTCCTCACCACCACCCTTCCTGACTTTCAATGTGGGATAGCTCCTCTAGGCCCTCCTGCTCAGTCATAAAACAACAAAATCATAACCTTTGTAGCAAGTTTGAAGCAACTAGAGATTAGCCTACTTAGACTTGTATGTACAAACATAAACCCCTCCCTCAGGATATCTCTTTCATGTAAAATCTTAGAGATGATACACAGATCTACCTACAAATGGAAACAGACTCAGGGAGATGGGAAACATATGTGTCGTTGCCAAGAGAAAGGGTCCTGGGGGATGGTTGGAGTATAAGGTCAGTCAGTCAGTCAGTTCAGTCGCTCAGTTGTGTCCGACTATCTGCGACCCCATGAATTGCAGCATGCCAGGCCTCCCTGTCCATCACCAACTCCTGGAGTTCACTCAAACCCATATTCATTGAGTCGGTGATGCCATCCAGCCATCTCATCCTCTGTCGTCCCCTTCTCCTCCTGCCCCCAATCCCTCCCAGCATCAGAGTCTTTTCCAGGTATTGGCTAGCAAATGTCAGCTCTGATATGTGCAGTGGATTAACACCAAGGTTCTAGTATATAGCACAAAGTATCCTAGGAGAAACCATGATGGAAAACAACATTTAACATAGAATATGCATGCATGCACTGATATATACAGACATATCTATAGACGTATATATACATCTACACCACTGAATCGCTTTGCTTTACAACTGAAATTAACAGAAGATAGTAAGTCAACTATACCTCAAGTATTAAAAAAAAAAAATGAAAGGGTGGGGGGAACACACACAAAACCTAACCAAAGTTTAGTCACACTGCTTCCTATTGGCCGTCAGACATTTGCAGATATTCTCAACAATCAGGACACTGGAAGAACAATTGTACACCACTTCAGACATTCGGAAAGGATCCACCAACGTTTGTACAGGGAGGTTACTTCTGAGATTTATGAATAAAACAAAAAAGGCTAGTACCAAGTGGAGATGAAGAAAATCAACAGTGATGGCACAAAAACACAGATTTCCTAGAGAACTGGTAAAAGCTAGGTGTGCCAAGGCATCCTTCAGTTGGTGCCCCAACGTTCAAAGAACCGAAACTGGTGCCATCCACGCATCCCAGGTTGAAGAAATTTAGTACATTAACATAATAAAGTCAGGGAGATTCCTCTCCACTAACCATAACATACCAGGTAAGAGATATTGAAAAAAACTCATATCTTTGAAAATAGCATGCCCACATTGAAATATTTAGCAACAAACTTGACCAGGAAGGATAGACACCTATAAGTTGAGAAACTAAACTAAAATTAAAAGAAACTAGATGATTCAAAGAAATGAAATGACCTTGCATGCTCATGGATTTGGAATAATTAAGATTTTTAGGAGGCACGCTCCTAAAAGCAACCTACAGTTTTCATGCGACCCCTCTCAAGTTA
This sequence comes from Bos javanicus, assembly GCF_032452875.1. Taxonomy (NCBI): domain Eukaryota; kingdom Metazoa; phylum Chordata; class Mammalia; order Artiodactyla; family Bovidae; genus Bos; species Bos javanicus. The sequence goes on from NC_083897.1 coordinate 120,449,808, forward strand.
CCCATAACATTTTACACAGAACAACTACAAGTAATGTGAAATATCAACAAATAATCTTACACTTTATGGAGGGCCATTGAAGACCCCAAATTCCCAAAGCCATCTTGAAGAAAAAGAACAAAGCAGGAGGCGAAACCCTCCCAGACTTTGGAAACTACTACGATGGTACAGTAATGCCAATACCTTGATACTAGCACAAAAAGAGACTTACAAATAAAGGGCACAGGAAAGAGAGCTCAGAAATGAACCTGCATGCCTAAACTCAAAGGATCTTCCACAAAAAAGTCAAGAATATACACTGGGCAAATGACAGTCTCTTCAGCCAGTTGTGTAGGCAAACTTCGACAGCTCCATGGGACTCTGCCAAGTTAGAACACATCTACTTATCATATCATGGAAGTCAGTTCAAGGTGGCTTCAAGACTGAATCATAAGCCATGACAGCATAAAACTCCATGAAAAGATCAACTATGCCAATCAAACTGACATAAAAAGGAACAATATCTACTTTAGGTCAGTCAACCCAGGCAACAGAAATAAAAACAAAATACATAAATGAGACAGAAACTAACACACTTTTCAACCACAAAGGAAAACAGTTAAAAAGAGAAAAAGACAACCAGCAGATGGAATGGATTAGGATCAATCTATTAGGAATGGATGCAACGATGAGAATTGATTTCATTTCCAAGATGCACAAACAGCTCATACACCTCCACAGCAAAATACAAACAACCCAATGAAGAAACACCCTGAGGACCTAAAAGGCATTTCTCCATAGAAGAAATACAAAGGGCCAATAGGCACATGAGAGGAATCTCAAGATCACTAAGTATGAGAGAGATGCAGATCAAAACTACAATGTGGTAATACCACACACTGGTCAGCATAACCATCATTAAATATTCCACAAATAACAAATGCTCATGAGGAAGTTTCAATGCCTCCCCCACTCTTGCTGGGGATGGAAACATCTACAGCCCCTATGGAAAACAGAAAACAGAACATGTAATTGTCATTTGACCCAACAATCCCACGCCTGGACATATATCCAGACAAAACTCTAATCCTGAAAGATAACCATGTCTTTGTTCCTCATAGCCTAATTCACAATGCCCTATATGGGGAAACAACCTCAATGTTTATTTACAGCTGAACAGATAAAGAAACTGTGGTACATACTTACAATGCAATACTACTCAGTCATAAAAAAGAACAAAACCATACCCTTTGTAGCAACTTGGAAGCAACTAGAGATTAGCCTACCTATGTTCCTATGTACAAACACAAACCCTTCAGGATATCTCTTTCACGTGTAATCTAAAAGATGACACATGGATCTACCTACTAAATGGAAACAGACCCAGGGAGATAGTCAACAGACATGCAGTAGTCAGGAGAAAAGGTCTCGGGGGCTTGACGGAATGTGAGGTTTGGACTAGCAGATGTCAGCTCTGATATGTGGAATGGATTAACACCAAGGTTCCAGTACATAGCACAGAGACTGATACATATTACCCTAGGATAAACCATGATGGAAAGCAACAGTTAACATTGAATATATATGTATGTAGACATTGCGTGTAGGCTTTCCTGGTGGCCCAGCTGGTAAAGAATCTGCCTGCAATGCGGGAGACCTGGGTTCAATCCCTGGGTTGGGAAGATTCCCTGGAGAAGGGAGTGGCTACCCACTCCAGTATTCTGACCTGGAGAATTCCATGGACTGTATTGTCCATGGAGTTGCAAAGAGTAGGACACAACTGAGCGACTTTCACTTTCAGACATCGCACGTGCATGTGTGTGTATGTGTGTATGTGTGTAGACACACACACACACATATATATATATATATTCATACCACTGGATCATTTTGCTTTACAACTGAAATTAACAGAAGATGGTAAATCAAATCTACTCGAGTTTAAAGAAAAATGACAAGAAAAAAAAAAGAAAACACAAAAAAACCTAACCAAAGTTTAGTCACACTGCTTCCTACTGGCCATCAGATATTTGCAGATATTCTCAGCATTCAGGACACGGGAAGAACAATTGTCCAGCACTTCAGAAATACCAAAAGAATCCTCCACCATTTCTATAGGGAGGTTAGTTTCTGAGATTCATGAATAAAGAAAAAAAAAAAAGGTGATTCCCAAATGAACATGAACAAAAGTCAACAGCAATGGCATAAAAACACTGGTTTCCAAGAGCACTGGAAAAAGCTCAGTGTGCCAAGGCATCCTCCAGTTGGTCCCCCAATAGTCAAAGAGTCAATCTATAGTCAATTTATGGCCCTAAGTGTTTCTCTGTCTATACAAATTGTATCGGTATATACCTCTGTAAATAAGTCAGTCACCAATAAAACCATATGAAATAAACCATTTCAAAATACTGTTGATAATCATTTTCCATAGTAAAAAAATCTTCTGAGAGTACAATATAAAGAAATAATATATAACACTCAGCCATAAAAAAGAACAAAATAATGCCATTTGCAACATGAGTGGAACTGGAGATGAGTAAGTGAAGTAAGCCAGACAGAGAAAGATAGTCATCATGTGATATCTTATCATGCTTATCTGTGATATATGAAAAAATGATACAGATGAACTTACTTGCAAAACAGAGACTCAGACATAAAAACAAACTTATGGTTCCTAAAGGGTAAAGATGCAAGAGAGGGATAAATCAGGAGTTGGGGATTAGCAGATACAAATTATACATAAAATAGCTAACAAACTAAACAACAACATAAACGTCCATCAACAGACAAATGAATAAAGAAGTGGTACATTTATACAATGGAATACTACTCACCCATAAAAAAGAATGAAATAATGCCATTTGCAGCAACATGGTTCCAACTGGAGATTATCATGCTAAGTGAAGTACATCAGACACAGAAAGCCAAACTCCATATGATATTGCTTACATGTGTAATCTAAAACATGACAGAAATGAACCTATCTATGGAACAGAAACAGGCTCACTGACATAGAGAACAGACTTGTGGTTACCTGGGTGGGGGAGTTGGGGAGGGATGCAGTGTGAGATTGGGGTTAGCAGATGCAAACTATCATATGTAGGATGGATAAACAATAAGGTCCTACTGTATAGCACAGGGAACTGTATTCAATATCCTATGATAAACCATACTGTAAAAGAACATTAAAAAAAGAATATGTATATGTCTGGCTGAATCACTTTGCTGCAGAGCAGAAATTAATCCAACATTGCAAATAAACTACACTTCAATTAGAACATGAAAAAAGAAATAAGCATAATGAACTTAATGAATTGTAAGTTTCAATTGAGATAGTGAATTAGGTGCCAATGGAATTGTACCTCTACTTACTATCCTTTAAAAATCACCTTTAGCATTAATTTTTCATTTTATAGTTTTATATCTATTAAGTATTCAACTCTTCATTTTATTAAAACATTTCATTTATTAGAATATAAACTAATGATATGGTGTCATAGGTTTCATTTTACCTCTGATTTTTCAAGTGGCAAAGTACTATTTACAAATAGGATTCAAATCCACACTTCATAAGCTTGACTATCTTCCACCTATCATAAGAATGTGGCTAAAAAAGTATAAAGTATTTTGGAGCTAAAATGTCAAATGTGAAAAACAAACTGGAAAAACTGGATGGTCAGATAAGTGACGGAACAGTTTGTATTAAGAACCTGCATCTGTTTATTTTCTAATGTCATGATTCTCAAAATGCAGTCTCCAGATCAGCATTGTCACCATCATTGGAGCTTGTCAGAAATGTTCATTATTAACCCACATCTCAAACATTATTGACCCACATCTCAAATCTACTGAATCAAAAAACTCTAAGATTGACAACCTTTCAAAAGGCCTCTCGGTAATTCTGATGTAATCCAAAATTTGAGAACTCTGCTCTAGTCCATTCAATCGTTCATTTATCACATGTATTTCTAACTTCTTACCACATGACAGGTACTAGGTGAAGAGCTGGGCTACAAATACAGATTACTGTATCAACAGCAAACATTTCCTGAGAGTTTACACTTTGATTAAGACACTTTCATAACTGAGATCATTACCCTTTGTAACAACCTTCTAAGTATTTCTATTATGTTCCAAATACCCTTTGGGAGGACAATGGCACCACAGGGCAGCAACCAGCATTGTTGCAAAAGTGCCTGGCTCTGCCTGAGAGGATCCAAGGTGGTTGCCCAGTGCAGGTGGCACCTGAATTACCTCAAAAATCAAATTGAATTTCCCAAGAAAAAACAAGTTAAAGGAAAAGAAACTAGGTATCAGATAATTTTTTAGGCAATTCATATTCTGTAATTTGTTTATTTACAACAACCCTCTGTGAAAGTTAGTGACTCTTGTTTAAAAATTAAAACAACAACAACAACAACAACACGAACCTAAATACATAAGCAATTGTCTGAAGTCATAAATTTTCAGGTTCCAAAGAAGAGACTTGAGCCCTGGCCTGAACCCAGAGCACCTGCAGACCCTCTGAGGTATGACAGTATATGGTCAGGAAGCTTAGTATGTTAAGAGGGATTGAGTGTGGGGACTATGAAGATCATGCTTACGGCTGAATGCAGAAGTGAATGAATGTTGGGATCCATAGTGTCAAGAGTTCTGACTACTCACCTGATAAGTTCAGATGTACTTCTGCATTAAGGTCTTGGTGGAAATACAAACACAATGAAACAATATCACACATTGAATCAATGCCAACCTGCTAGCTCGTGGGTCAGTAAACTTTTCAGGTAAAGGTCCAGAAACTAAAATATTTTCAGCTTAGCAGCCCATACAGTTTTCCGCGTACCAGCTTAAACTCTCTTAGTACCTTTTAGTATTCTGTTAGAACCCTCAGTTAGGATCCATAGACCAGTGGTCCCCAACCTTTTTGGCACCAGGAACTGATTTCATGGAAGACAGTTTTTCCACGGATGGGGCGTGGTGGTGGTTTTGGGATGATTTAAGCACATTACATTTCTTGTGCACTTTTTATTATTATTACATTGGCTCCACCTTGGATCATCAGGCATTAGATACTGGAGGCTGGGAACCCCTGCCATAGTCAATACGTAAATGAGTGGGCATGACTGCATTATAAGAAATCTTTGCCTTTGTACACGGAAATATGAATTTCATGTAACTGCCAGTTATCATAAGACATTTATTTTTCTCAATCATTTAAAAATATAAAAACCTTTTTTAGCTTGCAGGCCATACAAAAAAGATATGAGCCCCAGTTTGTCCCATGGGTCATTGTTTGCTAATTACCTCAAAAACTCATAGGAATTTAAAAGTCATGGAGATGTTTGAAAAGGAAGAGAGGCAAAAAAAGGGAGAAAAACATCCATCTGAATACCTGAGAGGAAAGGTTAAAAATGGTTTAATGCGTTCATTGTTCTCAACAAACAAACAAAAAAATTTCTTGCATCTTCCCACACATAGAAAAGCCCTAAATTCTTTAGCTTGAAATTAACATAATCTTTTGAAATCAGACTACATGCCCTTTGCTACAAAACTTCTATATAACCTGCCACCACCACCACCTCCTCAGAGTTTTCTTTGGGTTGCTGGAGATGCTGCCTCCTTGGCTTGATGTTCTAAAAATGCCCACTGAATAAAACATAACTCTCAAAAAAGAAAAAAAAAAATCTCACCCTTACCGCCCAAGACTTACCTTTTTCTTGCTCAGTGCACAGCAAGCTGAAATGATTTGCAGCATAGAGAAGGTTTATTCACAAGGTACCAAGAGGGGAAAAAGCCAGTTTTACCACCACAGAGCGAGGGGTTTATGGTACGTCTGATACAAGGAATAAAGCAGCACAATGGTTTGAGGTGTGGGAAGCAGTGATTGGAAAGAGGTGTGACAATCCTTGTTCTGCTCAGGCCTAACTAAGCTACAGGTCTTCACGCATTCCAAAGGTCACCCAACCAATGCTGGTGCATGCCCAGTTGAAGGTTTGACAATTAAAGCCAATCTTAACCAGCTCAGCTGGAACTAGACCAGCTGACTCCGAGCTCCTAGAAAACAACATGTGCAAACATCTTATTAGGGTACAAGCTGATTGGAAGACAGGCAGGTTTTTTGTACCAACAATTAAGATGGCATTGATTAGTGACAGCAGGTTACAGATGAAATGGATTTAACTAATGCTTAATCCATGGTTTCAACATCTTTGTGAGATTTAGAAAAGTGCCCATCTTCTCAGGTGGAAGCATAGGCTTTACAGCTGAACTCTAACTGGATTTCAGCCTCACTTGCATCAATGTCAAATACTTTTGGTCAAGGCACACCTTGTACAACTGTTCATGGCAGCCCTGGATTCTTAATTATCCCATTGCCTTTTATCTTTTTTTCAAGTCTTTATTTTTTGTTTATAAATAAATTCTCATATAACAAGTCTCCCATGAGCAGAATGTTAAGTACACGACACTTTTATTTTCCCTGTCTAGCACCAATCAATTAGCCATGACTAGTAAAGGCTTGGGCCAACAAAAGATGAACACTACATCTTCCATCTTTCTTTTACATCAACTTTGTTGATTATTGCATAGTATTCTCAAGAGAAAACACGTGCTCAGGTCCTTTTTGCTGAGCTAATATGGAAAGTTAATTCAGGTCAGATTGCAGTTAAAAGAATGATTGCTAGATGAATTATAACTAAGAATATTAATGTACCTCCAAAAATCACTTGAGCCTAAGAAAATTAAATTATTTTTATCTTTTACATAACTTGACCAATGTTTATTTCTTCAATGAAGCCAAAATTGTTTTGGCATTTCTTGCTTCTTCCACTCTTAAGGTTCCATGACTATAAAACAAAGGTCTTGTGTTAATTCAGAGAAGCATCACTAAATTTTAGATTCTAGTAGACTTGCTTTAAAATGTCTGTTCTGCCAATTTGAATATGTACCTTTGGACGAGTTACCTACTTTGACGATCAGTAAATTCTTCATCTATAAAGTTGTCATCACACTTCCCACTTTATAGCTGTGTGGGGGAGGACCGAAAGGTAGATATAATCAAGATAAAAGTTAAATTATAGATATCATAATAAAACTGCAGAAATCTATTGCTGCTGCTGCTGCTGCTGCTGCTGAGTCACTTCAGTCGTGTCTGACTCTGTGCGACCCCATAGATGGAAGCCCACCAGGCTCCCCCATCCCTGGGATTCTCCAGGCAAGAACACAGGAGTGGGTTGCCATTTCCTTCTCCAATGCATGAAAGTGAAAAGTGAAAGCGAAGCTGCTCAGTCGTGTCCAACTTGCAGCGACCCCAGGGACTGCAACCTGCGAGGCTCCTCTGTCCATGGGATTTTCCAGGCAAGAGTGCTGGAGTGGGTTGCCATTGCCTTCTCCATCTATTGATACTATGAATTTTCAAATCATTATAAGAGGGTAAGCATTTATTACTCTGAGTGAATCTTAACCTTTGCTAAATTATTGATAATGTTTTTACTGTTCTGATATGTGGCATGGTTGACATTTATGTGCTTTAGGAATTCAAACATGTCATTTGCTTATTAAATCAAATGGCTTTTCAAAAAGACGAAATACATTGTACAATATAAATATGCGATAAGATCTGACAATAGAAATACTAACAAAATTTCCATTCACAAATTTCCAATTTTTCTTTCTTAATCCACTTTAATAACAATACCTTAAGTATTGGTGAACCAGATATATTACAGTAAAATTTGATATACTACCTTGTAACATACCAATTCCAGTATCTTTTCACTTTAGTAATGGAAATTCTATGGAAACTTGTTTATTAGAATTAAGTTTTCTAATTCATATTGTTGAATCTCCAAAAAATATAGCATATTAAGGCTCCAACTACATAATAAGAGTGATTTTACTAGACTTATCAGACAGAGGAGATGGTTAGATAGGGATGAAGGGTCATGGAAATTAGGAGAGTCAGGCAGAACTGAAGGTGGGTTTGATCCCCAGCTCTAATGTGAATTAGAATACTTGGTGTGGAATTTGGGGGCTAATTACTTGATCTCTGTTTGTTTTATCTTTAATATGGGGACAATGATATTTCCTATCATGAACATTTATTGTGAGCATTAAATGACTTAAGACATGAATATATAAAAAATGTAGAAAGTACCTGCCACCTATGATGAATGTCGTCTATGATAATGATGATTATATCCACATGGATAAAATCATCTCAGAAAATATATATAATATATAGTCAACTTATATATATATATGCTGCTAAGTCACTTTAGTCGTGTCTGACTCTATGTGACCCCATAGACGGCAGCCCACCAGGCTCCCCCGTCCCTGGGATTCTCCAGGCAAGAACACTGGAGTGGGTTGCCATTTCCTTCTCCAATGTATGAAAGTGAAAAGTGAAAGGGAAGTCACTCAGTCGTGTCTGACTCTTTGTGACCTCATGGACTGCAGCCCACCAGGCTCCTCCATCCATGGGATTTTCCAGGCAAAAGTACTGGAGTGGGGTGCCATTGCCTTCATATATATATATATGATCAACTTAGAAAATAAAGTACCGCCTTCTATCTTACTGTAGCTGGCTTTTTCTCCTTTATCATGGTTTCTGACTCCATCCCTTTCTTAATCACCCAAATGTAAAAACTGGCAGGCATCTGGGGCTCTTTCTACACTGCACCTTCCACATCCAATAAGTCATTGTGTTTATGAACTCTATTTTCTAAATATCTCTTAAATAGGTCCCTTCTCTTCATCCTCTTTGTTCTGATTATAATTCAGATGGTCATTACTTGTTTTGATTTTCATAATTATCTTATATCTGGTTTGGTTGTCTTGATAGTTGGACCTTTTCTCCAGTAACCAGTGTCCAAGATAGCCTCTGATGATCATCATCTCTTTTATGCATGCTCTTGTGTATTTGTTTCCTGACCAATAGAATATGGTGGAAGTGATAGTGTGTCATCTTTGAAAAGCTTTGCAGCTTTCTCCATGGTCCCTTCGTCTACAGCCATCATGCCAGGAGGACAGTCACACAGCCCCATTGAGGCTTACCTAGAGAGAAACTGAGGCCCCCAAGTCAACAGCCAGAAAAAACTTGCCAGTCATGTGAGTCACCTTAAAAGTGTATTTCATAGACCCAGTCAAGCCTTCAGTTGAAATCAGCACCCACCAATATCCTGACTGCAACCACATGAGGACCCTAAGTCAGACCCACAGAGTCAGCTGCTCTTCAATTCTTGAAGCCTAGAACCTGTGAGAGATAATAAATCACTATTGGTTTGGTCAAGCTACTATGTTTTGGGGGTGGTTTATTATGTAGTATCTCTCTTGGGACCACTAATATAACAGAATAATCTTTTGAAAATACAAGTCATGTTGCTTCCATGTTAAAACCCTTCAATGAACCCTGTTTGAGCAGCAAATTAAAACAGAAACTCTTGGTCCTTATGAAGTTTTAAAGATCTCCTCATGCATGTTTCCCTCCCTCATCTCTATACATCTAATGTTCCACACATATATGCATAGGCATACACAAGTATAAGACACCATTTTTTCCTTGCATATGCTCTCCTTTATTTTTGGAATATCCACATGAGCTTGTCCTATCTGGAGAACTTCTCAGCACAAGAATCATCTTTACTCCACAGGATTTCTGGATTTCCTGAAGCAGGTATCCTATCCTCTAGGCTACCATTACATGCTGAATATATTCCCTAGTACAGTAATTATCATATTTAAAAAATATTTCATGTGTCTGTCTACCCATTATTTCCCCAATTAGACTGTGAAGTTCTTCAGGGCCATGCTAAACACTTAATAGGAATCAATACATAGTTGCTAAATAATAGTATTTTTGAACAGTTCCCAGTGAAAAGTTGTACTGAAGGGATTCCTATACACCCCCAATTTCCTCTTGAGACATGTTAACCTATATCTTTGAATTACTTCTTCAGGTTCAAGATTATATGCGTGTCTACATGAAAGAGAATGATTGTCTATGTGTGTTGGACTTGGTGAACTGAGACCTTGATGTTGGCCTTAGTTACCCCTGGGTTCTAATTTTCATTGGCCAAGATTATAAACAAATTAACAAATGTAGTACAGTTTCATTTGTTTCCTTTGTAATATTACTATGGTTTGGAAGTTCTCATTAGTTTACTACATTTGATTGTCCCTGTGGAACATAGTTGTTCTGATTTGGCAGGGTTTTTATGAAGCTTCACAGCCAATTTTTGGCAGTCAATTTATAAGCTTGAAAAAGGGAATGTGAGCCAGAATGTGGATCTCTTTCATTTGATTGTGTGTTACTGATTTAAAATATTTTGTTTTCTAATGTAGATGACAGAAAAGAGTATCACAGCAATAATGAACAATAAAACTTAATATGATAAAGAAAAATCAACTTGTGAAAAGAAATTTTTTGAAGATGGACGAGTACACTAATGTGAAGAAAAAAAAATTTAGGAAAAGTTGTTTCCAAATTCAATTCAGATGAACCAGTGAGATGCCAAAATGTATCTCTTAGATTAACTGAAAAATGGCCATTTGTTTCAGTGAAGACACTAAAGCATTCATAAATCACTCATTTAAAAATACCAAACTACTTAAAACTTTGACTCAGTAGACCATTTATTAACATATTGCTTCTTTTAAATATGGGAACTAAATTGTGTGAATCAAAGTGATTTTTCAAATAGGCAAATAATATTATACTGGTTTTTAGCATATGTGAGCAATACAAGTTTATCTAGCTAGAAAAAATCATTAGTAGACATTTCTTATGAGCTCTCAGAACCCTAATTAAAAACTAGTCAATAAATAATTGAAATATGAAAATATTATCTTCTTTAAATGTCATTTAAAATGCTTTATTTCAGATGTCTTGTTATGTGGGTTTATGTGCTTATTTTTATCTGCAAAATGCTGCCAGAGATCAATCCAATACTCAATGTTTCAAAAAAATATGGGTGAAAAGCCAGGATTAATGAAAGCTATTACCAAAAAGTTTGCATATATATATATATATATATATATATATATATATATATGGATAAGGTCATGTTTATAAGGCACAAATATAGAAAATCATAGAAAAATATATATGGAAATCATTAGATTGTGCTAAATTAATTATTTTTCAGGGTTTGGGGAAAGTGATATAGCAGTACTTCAGTTCAGTTCAGTTCAGTTGCTCAGTCGTGTCTGACTCTTTGTGACACCATGAACCGAAACAAGCCAGCCCTCCCTGTCCATCACCAACTCCCAGAGCCCACCCAAACTCATGTCCATTGAATCTGTGATGCCATCCAACCATCTCATCCTCTGTCGTCCCCTTCTCCTCCTACCCTCAATCTTTCCCAGCATCAGGGTCTTTTCCAATGAGTCAGCTCTTCACATCAGGTGACCTAAGTATTGGAGTTTCAGCTTCAACATCAGTCCTTCCAATGAACACCCAGGACTGATCTCATTTAGGATGGACTGGTTGGATCTCCTTGCAGTCCAAGGGACTCTTAAGAGTCTTCTCCAACAACACAGTTCAAAAGCATCAATTCTTCGGCACTCAGTTTTCTTTAGAGTCCAACTCTCACATCCATACATGACCACTGGAAAAAACATAGCCTTGACCTGACAGACCTTTGTTGACAAAATAATGTCTCTGCTTTTTAATATGCTTTCTCGGTTGGTCATAACTTTCCTTCCAAAGAGTAAGTGTCTTTTAATTTCAGGGCTGCAATCACCATGATATCATAGTGATTTTGGAGCCCAAAAAAATAAACTCAGCCACTGTTTACACTGTTTCCCCATCTATTTGCCATGAAGTGATGGGACTGGAATGCCATGATCTTCATTTTCTGAATGTTGAGCTTTAAGCCAACTTTTTCACTCTCCTCTTTCACTTTCATCAAGAGGCTCTTTAGTTCTTCACATTCTGCCATAAGGATGGTGTAATCTGCATATCTGAGGTTATTGATATTTCTCCCGGCAATCTTGATTCCAGCTTGTGCTTCCTCCAGCCTAGTGTTTCTCATGATGTACTCTGCATATAACGTAAATAAGCAGGGTGACAATATACAGCCTTGACATACTCCTTTTCCTATTTGGAACCAGTCTGTTGTTCCATGTCCAGTTCTAACTGTTGCTTCCTGACCTGCATACAGGTTTCTCAAGAGGCAGGTCAGGTGGTCTGGTATTCCCATCTCTTTCAGAATTTTTTTTCCACAGTTTATTGTGATCCACACAGTCACTTAAGAGTATCCAAAAACAAAATTCTTTTCATAGCACTTTGTAATACATTTAGCAATTTAGTTCTCATATTACGTCAGACAGAACAATAAACATTAAGCAAATAAAGTACACTTATTAAACTGTATTCAGAGCACTTATCAAATAGAAAGTTGAAATAAAATCAGTAATAACTCTGCTTCATTAAATATTTTTTCTCTGCATGACTGCTAAGTCATCTCAGTTGTTTCTGACTTTTTGTGACCCCGTGGACTATAGCCCACCAGGCTCCTCTGTCCATGGGATTCTCCAGGCAAGAATGCTGGAGTGGGTTATCATGCCCTCCTCTAGGGGATCTTCCCAACCCAGGGACTGAACCTGTATCTCTTATGTCTCCTGCATTGGCAGGTGGGTTCTTTACCACTAGTTCCACCCGGGTAGCCTATAAACTTTAGTGTAAACTACTGAATACAAGTATGTTACACACTTATCCTATGGTTCTATTTGTACTATTGACATAGAAATATTCAAAGCAACTTAGCTGTCAAGAAGTACAGAATTTTAGCTAGCTAAAACATGGTTAAAAAAAGATCAGTTGTAAAAATGTGAATTGGGTCCATTCGCTGATGACCTATTTACCTTCAGACTATTTGAAAAACATGGTAGAATATTGTGAGAGAAATGAATCTACTTTGTTCACTTATGTATTACAAATGCCCTTATGGTTAGTACTTAATGAATATTTGATGAATTAATTTAACAAGTAGGTGAGCAGGCAATTACTTACATCTAACTTGGTTTCCTTATAGTCAGTGATTCAGGATTATATGGCAATGGTTTAAATGACTAAATATTGACCAAGAGGCACACTTTAAAAAGGGCAAATACATATGATGATGTTAAGTGAATAGATTTTTATCTAAATGTGTTTATACAACAAATAACAGTTCCATGCCTACACTGTGTCTGTCAAAGCCACTAGACTATAATTTCTAGAAAATAAGATCTACCCTTAGATTATGGGACATGATTGAGTGACTAATACTTTCACTTTTATATTTTTTTTTCAGATTATCCTAAAATCCCTAGAACCTTCCACAACCAGAGACTGGACAGGCTTTATTGGAAGGGCATGCCCAAAAATATAACTTACTTGGGGTCAGTTCCTCTTTATTAAATCCTAGTTATCTCTTCATTACAACATATTTGCTTATGAATCCTGAATTAACTGTTCTGGAAATCTGGTTAGTATAGGCATTCTGAACTTTGTGAGGATATATATTACAGAAATGAATATGTGTTTGGACCAAGTTCTCCAGCTATCTAAGTTCAGACACTGTCAAGAAAAAATGCTGAGATCTAACTGCAAAATGAAATTAAAAGATGCATGCTCCTTGGTAGGAAAGCTATGACAAATCTAGACAGCATATTAAAAAGCAGAGGCATCACTTTGCCAAAAAGGTCCATATAGTCAAAGCTATGGTTTTTCCAGTAATCATATACGGATGTAAGAGTTAGACTATAAAGAAGGCTAAGCACTAAAGAACTGATGTCTTTGAACTGTGGTGCTGAAAAGACCCTTGAGAGTCCCTTGGACAGCAAGAAGATCAAACCAGTCAATCCTAAAAGAAATCAACCCTGAATATTCACTGGAAGGACTGATGCTGAAGCTGAAGCTCCAATACTTTGGCCACCTGATGTGAAAAGCCAACACACTGGAAAAGACCCTGATTCTGGGAAAAATTGAAGGCGGGAGGAGAAGGGGACGACAGAGAATGAGATGGTTGGATGGCATCACCGACTCAATGGACATGAGTTTGAGCAAACTCTGGGAGATAGTGGAGGACAGAGGAGCCTGGCATGCTACAGTCCATGGGGCCGCAAAGAGTCAGGATACAACTTAGCAACTGAACAACAAAACTGCAGAATCCTTCAAGTGCTTGTTTGGAAAGGCACCATGGTTTCACCCTGAGCCAAATAAAAATCAAAAGGCCTATCTTCTACCCCAATGTACAGCTAGAAGGAACAGAGTTGAGCTGGGGTTGTGGTAAGGTTGATACTGCATAGAATTTCTCCAAAGCAGTGGGTACTGTCTGGGTTAATTTGCAGTGAACTGCTTCAACCTGGCCATCTCTTGTGACTGCACTTTAAAGGTGCTGAGAAAGATCCACCCAAAGTATATGAAAGGTAGGGACCAAAGAGTAACAATATAGCTTGGCTTGAGCCCTTACTATGCGTTTACCTGAAGCAGAGGCAAGTCCTATTTCAGTTCAGTTCAGTTGCTCAGTCGTGTCCGACTCTTTGCGACCCCATGAATCGCAGTACGCCAGGCCTCTCTGTCCATCAACAACTCCCGGAGTTCACTCAGACTCACGTCCATTGAGTCAGTGATGCCATCCAGCCATCTCATCCTCTGTCGTTCCCTTCTCCTCCTGCCCCCAATCCCTCCCAGCATCAGAGTCTTTTCCAATGAGTCAACTCTTCGCATGAGGTGGCCAAAGTACTGGAGTTTCAGCTTTAGCATCATTCCTTCCAAAGAAATTCCATGGATGATCTCCTTCAGCATGGAGTGTTTGGATCTCCTTACAGTCCAAGAGACTCTCAAGAGTCTTCTCCAACACCACAGTTCAAAAGCATCAATTCTTCGGCACTCAGCTTTCTTCACAGTCCAACTCTCACATCCATACATGACCACTGGAAAAACCATAGCCTTGACTAGATGGACCTTTGTTGGCAAAGTAATGTCTCTGCTTTTGAATATGCTATCTAGGTTGGTCATAATTTTCCTTCCAAGGAGTAAGTGTCTTTTAATTTCATGGCTGCAGTCACCATCTGCAGTGATTTTGGAGCCCAAAAAATAAAGTCTGACACGGTTTCCACTGTTTCTGCATCTATTTCCCATGAAGTGACAGGATCAGATGCCATGATTTTCGTTTTCTGAATGTTGAGTTTTAAGCCAACTTTTTCACTCTCCTCTTTCACCTTCATCAAGAGGCTTTTTAGTTACTCTTTACTTTCTGCTATAAGGATGGTGTCATCTGCATATCTGAGGTTCTTGATATTTCTCATGGCAATCTTTATTCCAGCTTGTGCTTCTTCCAGTCCAGCGTTTCTCATGATGTACTCTGCATATAAGTTAAATAAGCAGGGTGACAATATACAGCCTTGACAAACTCCTTTTCCTATTTGGAACCAGTCTGTTGTTCCATGTCCAGTTCTAACTGTTGCTTCCTGACCTGCATAGAGATTTCTCAAGAGGCAGGTCAGGTGGTCTGGTATTCCCATCTCTTTCAGAATTTTCCACAGTTTATTATTTACTAAGTATCAATTTCTCTTTCCCCTCAGGCTTCCAGGATCAAGACCAAAGAACTTACCTGGCAGAGTCTGGGGTATAAGAGAAACTGTTAGGCAGAGGGTACAGAGTTTCAGTTAAATGGGATAAATATTTTCTGGAGATCTTATGTATTGCCTGGTAACTATCAGTGGTGAATACTTCAAATTTTCTAAGAGAATAGATCTCAAATTAAATCTTCTGAATGCAAAGAAACACAAGAGAGTAACTATGTAGATGTGATGGATAACTTATTTAGGTTGATTGTGGTGATCCGTTCACATATACACCAAAAAACATCAGGATGAGATGGTTGGATGGCATCACCGACTCAATGGACATGAGTTTGAGCAAGCTCCAGGAGTTGGTGATGGACAGGGAAGCCTGGCATGCTGCAGTCCATGGGGTCACAAAATCAGACACAACTCAGTGACTGAACTGACACTTGAAATGTATGCAATTTCTTTATGTCAAATATATCTCAATAAAATGATTTTTAAAAAGGTGGTGGGGGGAGGGACTTACCCTGGCCACTCATCTGTTTTTACGGGAACCACTCTATGGAGAATAGGGTCAGATCAACTATTCTTGTTTATTTTTGTGGGAAGTGATGAGTTACTTTCTGACAGCTGCTGCTGCTGCTGCTAAGTCGCTTTAGTCATGTCCGACTCTGTGTGACCCCATAGACAGCAGCCCACCAGGCTCCCCTATCCCTGGGATTCTCCAGGCAAGAACACTAGACTGGGTTGCCATTTCCTTCTCCAATGCATGAAAGTGAAAAGTGAAAGTGAAGTCACTCAGTCGTGCCTGACTCTTAGCGACCCCATGGGCTGCAGCCTACCAGGCTCCTCCGTCCATGGGATTTTCCATGCAAGAGTACTGGAACGGGTTGCCATTGCCTTTTCCTACTTTCTGGCAGCAATACTAGATAAAAGCAATCATTATTGTATTAAATAGATAATGGAGTCCCTGCAAATCTTACTGACTGGTTGATCCACTGACACCACCGTTAAATTTTAATACCCTGTTCAATGCAATGTTCTGAAAAAGAGACTGACATTTCACTGGTCCATGTTGATCAATTACACAGTTCTTACAACCTTCAGTCCCCAATCTTTTTGGCACCAGGGACTGATTTCATGGAAAACAATTTTTCCATGGACTGGTAGCGGGGCGATGTTTTCAGGATAATTTGAGTGCCTTACATTTATTGCACACATTATTTCTATTATTATTACATCAGCTCTACCGCAGATCAGCAAGCATTAGCTCCCAGAGTTTGGAGACCCCTGCATTACTAGCTTCAGGTAGATTCACATACAGGCACCACTCCCAAAGTGCTCCTTCCTTGTGGCTTTATTTGGCAACAATATTGGTGACACTTCACTCTCCCTGATATTCCATTACTCTACATGTTATTGCCAAAACCTCAATCTTCATTCTAGACTCCATTCCTCACAAGTCTATTCTGTCATCATCCTCATCAATATTTATTCTCTTTACTGGCTTTGCTCATTCCAGACTACGATTATCCAATGCACTGTTTACAGAGCAGACTTAGCTGAAAATGCAACATTCATTGAGAGCATTTCAGATTAATATAAATATTCAAAGAGTAGCCAGAAGACAGGTCAAGTGTCTTTTTTTTTTTTTTCCACAAAAAGCAATGAGTTTATATGCTTGTACATTTCAGACAGAGATATAAAAGAAAGGAAATGTTGGGATAACTGTTACATAAAATGTATTATGTAAATACATGTATACTTGCATGTATTGTTACATATTTTGAGAAGTTGTAAAATCTTTTGTATAACAAATTACACCAATGAAGTTTTGGAGATTATTTTGTATTTACAGATGGATATCTGCTTGCTCAGGTTTTTAAAAGTGAAAGCATTAAAAGATTTGTGAAAACAGGCTTTAAAAATCTTCTCAATTGTCAAAAACTCTATCAAAATGTTGTTCCAGAGCCAAATTGTCAGGGAGTCATAAATATTTATTATGTTTCTTCTAACCTTCAGAGACAAGAACCTAGGGCTTTATCAACACACCCAAACACTGTGAGATATCGTTATATTCAAAATATAAATGGGCTCACTCACTGAAGATAATATTTTTCAGCATTTGTTTTAGGAATGGAAAATCTCACTTGGCAATATTTAGGGAACACACATTTAACAGGGTAATATTCACAAGTAATAGTGCTGCAAGGAAAATTCCAACACAAACGTTCATATTGTTCTTTAAAACAAAGATTTTGATACAAGATCTTCCACCCTTCCCTCCCACTCCAGTGAAGTGCTGAGTCCACGAGTATTTTGCTATCCTCATTCTTTGGAGTCTTTACTGTCCTTATTTTTGTTGACCAGTTTAGTTTAATTCACTTCAGGAGTTTGGTAGCTGATTTATCTCTTAAAAAAAAAGTATTTCCCTTATGAATAATTCAAACCTTTGCTGGTTATAAAAATGCATCTTTGGCTCTCTCCACAGCCAACTGCTTCTTTCAAGTAGCAGATTCCAATCCATGAGTTTGTATCACGGGTCTGACATCTGGAAGGGGGTAGGGAATCAAACCCAAGATTTGCTTTAAACAAACTTTCATTTTCTCTTCACAGGCTCCAGGATTTGCTTTTTGTTGTTGTTGTTCATCAGAAAATAAAGTAGTTAATGTTTTCTCCAAATTCTGTATTCTGGGCTTCTTTTTTTGTGTGCTGAAGTTGAAAGAGCAAGAAAACAGGAACAGAGTGTTGTAAATAAATGACTCAGGATTGAGAACATCTGCAAAATTTGGATAATAACAATATATGGGTATTTTTGGCCTATGTAAAGAAAGCAACTGCTAATTTTCACAATATTGGATTTTATCACCTTCTTGATCTGTATTTTGAAAATTAATTTTGCATAGATTAGATACATTTCTTCTTACTCTCAAGACACACTGTTTTTAGTAATTTTAAAGATATTATTCAGGGCTTCCCTGGTGGCTCAGTGGTAAAGAATCTGTCTGCCAATGCAGGAGATGTGGGTTTGATCCCTAATCCAGGAAGCTCCCACATGCCACGGAGCAACTAATCCCAGGAGCCACAGCTACTAAGCTGGCATGCCCTAGAGCCCATGCTCCACAACAAGAGAAGCCACCTCAACGAGAAGCCTGCGCACTGCAACTAGAGAGTAGCTCCTGCTCGCTACAACTAGAGAAAGCTTGCATATAGCAACAAAGACCCAGTGCACTCAAATAAATCATATATATAAAAGATATTACTCAGATGAGTGTTAAAACTTAGGTAAAACTTTCAGTCATACAGTGGCCTCAAACATTTTTTTCCAACTAGAAAGAGCATACACATTTGACTTGAAAGTGTTTTATGTGTCTGTAGATTGTATCAGTTCAGTTAGTATAGTATTTGTTTATCTTTCATTTGATAAATAAATGAAGCAGTCATTCCTTTCCTTTAACAATATATATTTTAGTTACAGTCTCATAGGACTCTTTGAATATTGTCCTTCTCATCCAGTTTCAGTTTACTTTTTTTAAATAGATTAAAATTTTCTACTTGCATATACAATGCATTTCACTGTTTTCTCTTCTTAATCCCTATTTGTCAAGCAGACCAGGAGTTATTGCCATGTGACTCAGGGTTCAAAGAATGGGACAGCATGCTATATAATGGTGAAGTGAAGTGAAGTGAAGTCGCTCAGTCGTGTCCGACTCTTTGCGACCCCATGAACTGTAGCCTACCAGGATCCTCCATCCACGGGATTTTCCAGGCAAGAGTACTGGAATGGGATGCCATTTCCTTCTCCAGGGGATCTTCCCGACCCAGGGATCGAAACTGGGTCTCTCGCATTGTAGGCAGACGCTTTACCGTCTGACCCACCAGGGAAGTCACTACCATATAATGGTAGTCACTGGTAAACTTGCTAGAGGTCACTGTGTGTAGAAAGTCTTAATTATCTTAACTTTGCCTTCATCTGTTCCTCAAAAGGCCCTACAACTGTAGGATATGGTTAGTAATGAGTTCTAAGCTACACTAATGTTTTCTCTTGGAAATAATTTCTTCTATAACATACATCTTGTTGAATTCTACCTTTAAAATACAAGATACTTCCATCTGGGACACCACAAATAGAATTGTTAAGGCAAATGAGGCCAAAAGATAGTTGAATAGACAGTGTTTTCAGTCCTATTTGGGGTACTTTCAGTTCTGTTTCAGACTTTTAACTGTTGGGTGACTATTTTATCCCATTTTTTAACTGCTCGTAGAACAAAACAGACTTCCTTCCTCTGGACACAACCCAAATTCTTGTCTTTCAAGCCTTTCATGATGAAAACAAAGCTTTTGTTGCCATGTGCATGGAATGGAGCCAAGAAAACCATTAATGATACTAAGAGGTAATCATAATTTCCGGTCTTCTTTTGAGCCCCTTCAGATTAGTTCTCAATGGGAGTCTACAGTGAATGCCCATTTATGGCTTACATCACACTAAAATGGTATACAGGGGCTTCCAAAGGTTGAATATGCATATATGTGTGTATCTGTGGTTCTTATGTCACATAGTACAAGATCAATTTTGTCTATGGAAAACAAAACAAAACAAAAAAAAGCCCCAAACAAAACAAATCAGCCAAAACCAAACAAACAAATTAAACCTTATTCACATTTTTGTTAGTGGGTTGTAGAAGCAGGCTAAAGAAGAAATCTGCATGGTGTTTTTTTTCATACAATATATTGACAACTAAATCCCATTACTTGTGAAAATAAACCACATTTCAGGATACTCAGTCAGTCACTTGAGACAGCATTTGAAGTCAGAAAAATCCAACAGTTACACAAATGTCATTTCTATCAAACAATGAAGGAAGTGTGACACTTCAATTACCTGCATGCTTGAGTCTTTTTAAAAAAGTACAAGTCTTTTTTCTTCTTATTTCAAATTAGTGATATGGTGTTTTGCCTTCTCTCATTATCTCTTCTTGTGACAGTATTTCCCTATTCACCCAGTGACCTTAGCAGTGAGGTCAATAGTAAACAAAGTGGGTCCTAGAGTTAGATTGATTGGGCTTGTGTTGAAGTAGATGTTGTGTGATGTTGGTCAAGGTTCATGACACATAAATATCATACCATAGCACTTACATGTAGAATCTTAATAAATGATACAAATGAAGTTATTTACAAAACAGAAATAGACCACAGACATAGAAAACACATTTATGGTTACCAAAGGGGAAAAGGGGGTGGGAGGGAGATAAATTAGGGGTTTGGAATTAACATATACAGACTACTATATGTAAAATAATCAACAAGGACTTACTGTACAGTACAGGGAACTCTACATGATATTTTGTAATAACCTAAAAGGGAAAAGAATTTGAAAAATTATATATATATATATTGTGTGTGTGTATGTTTGTATAACTGAGTCACTTTGCTGTATATATCTGAAACTAACAACACTGTAAATCAACTATACTTCAATTAAAAAAACAAAGGTTCATCAACTCACAAAGCCTCAAACTTAGTTACTGTTGTATATAAAAAAGGAAAATCATAGTACTTACCTCATGTTATGTTTTGTTTTCCTCCTCCAAGAATTAACTGAGATAATGCATGTACAACACTTCAAATAGTGCTTGGCTTAGAGCAAGTGGGCAACAGCTGTCAGATATTATTATGGCCATCGCTTCATAACATTATTTCAGTGTTGCACTGATATGTCTGGAAGACTAGTTCTCCATGGGTACTTTTGTTACATGAACTCTTTGTTGCTGGAGGCAAAAAAAAAAAAAAAGACTAAAATTATTTAACTGTCTCTACTAGTAGAAATTTTTACTGTGAGGTTTGGTAAATGACAGGAGAGCCTGCGTTATCTGTTTGTTCCCTCAGGACACTACGAATTAGAAAGAATTCTCAGTAACTTTTCTCATTTGATTTGGGCTCTTGGTTAAAGTACTAGTTCCTTTTGGACGACAACTTTAAGCACCCAGAACGGTCAAATTAGGAAACCATTTTTCTGTCAAGTTGCTGCCTTTTTTCTTAATTGCAGTGTTTATTTTACATCTAGAGAGACATTGCTAGGGGGAGGCTTTTAGTCCCTCTCCTGCCAATAATTAGATGACTGTAAACAAGATAATTAGTATTTGCTTTCTTTTCTACAGCATTATAAGCAAAATGAACATGAAAAATAGATTTTTCTACTTTTATATTCTTCACATGTTGTTACATTTGTGGGAAACTGGAGCAATTCCAAAGAAAACCTAACAGTGTGGTTTGAGGCAAAATAAGTCCTTGTCTCTGGATAATTTAAATTTTGAATCCATCATATGATAAATATATATTAACTCAATTCTATCTCTGCCAACCTGACTTGGCCAACCTCCTTCTTTTATGATTAAGTCAATTAGGCAGAAAAAGCATAACAGGATTTTTTTCAGATAAAATAATAATGAGCAATGTGATTTGTCTGAAAAGGGACCTGTGGGAGTGAGCAAAACTAGTAGGAAAAAACCATTTTGTAGTCTGCTTTGTTACATGACAAACATATTTCCAAGGATTGAGTTACTCTCTGGTTTTGATTTATAGAGACAAAATAACAAATTGTTGTATTTCTTGTCCTAAACTTGTACCTGAAAATGCAATTAATAGGTATTTTATTCATTATTCAAATTTAAGTTCAGTTCAGTCACTCAGTCATGTCCGACTCTTTGTGACCCCATGAATCACAGCACGCCAGGCCTCCCTGTCCATCACCAACTCCCGGAGTTCACACAAACTCATGTTCACTGAGTCGGTGATGCCATCCAGCCATCTCATCCTCTGTCATCCCCTTCTCCTCTTGCCCTCAATCCCTCCCAGCATCAGAGTATTTTCCAATGAGTCAACTCTTCGCATGAGGTGGCCAAAGTACTGGGGTTTCAGCTTTAGCATCATTCCTTCCAAAGAAAACCTAGGGCTGATCTCCTTCAGAATGGACTGGTTGGATCTCCTTGCAGTCCAAGGGACTCTCAAGAGTCTTCTACAACACCAAGATCAAAAGCATCGATTCTTCAGTGCTCAGCTTTCTTCACAGTCCAACTTTCACATCCATACATGACCACAGGAAAAACCATAGCCTTGACTAGACGGACCTTTGTTGGCAAAGTAATGTCTCTGCTTTTGAATATGCTATCTAGGTTGATCATAACTTTCCTTCCAAGGAGTAAGTGTCTTTTAATCTCATGGCTGCAATCACCATCTGCAGTGATTTTGGAGCCCAAAAAAATAAAATCTGACACTGTTTCTACTGTTTCCCATCTATTTCCCATGAAGTGATGGGACCAGATGCCATGATCTTAGTTTTCTAAATGTTGAGCTTTAAGCCAACTTTTTCACTCTCCTCTTTCACTTTCATCAAGAGGCTTTTAAGTTCCTCTTCACTTTCTGCCGTAAGGATGATGTCATCTGCATATCTAAGGTTATTGATATTTATCCCGGCAATCTTGATCACTCAAAACCTAAGTCAATATTTTAAAAAATGTACATTGAGGACTTACCATGTCACAAAAATAGGTACCAGGCTTCAAATATGCAAAGGAACAGATGTAGAGAACACCAAGTGGGGAAGGCGAGGGAGTTGGATGAAGTGGGAGATTGGGATTGACATATATACACTACTATGTATACAAGATGCTTCTCTGGTGGTTCAGCGCTAAATAATCATCCAGCCAATGCAAGGGAGCAAGATACACGTGTTCGATCCCTGGGTTGGGAAGATCCCCTGGAGAATGGTATGGCAACCCACTCCAACATTCTTGCCTGGAAAAAATCCCATGGACAGAGGAACCTGGTGGGTTATACTCCATGGGGTCACAAGGAGTAGAACAAACAGAGACAGATGAGATCAGATCAGATCAGTCACTCAGGCATGTCCGACTCTTTGCGACCCCATGAATCACAGCACACCAGGCCTACCTGTCCATCACCAACTCCCAGAGTTCATTCAGACTCATGTCCATTGAGTCAGTGATGCCATCCAGCCATCTCATCCTCTGTCGTCCCCTTCTCCTCTTGCCCCCAATCCCTCCCAGCATCAGAGTCTTTTCCAATGAGTCAACTCTTCGCATGAGGTGGCCAAAGTACTGGAGTTTCAGCTTTAGCATCATTCCTTCCAAAGAACACCTAGGGCTGATCTCCTTCAGAATGGACTGGTTGGATCTCCTTGCAGTCCAAGGGACTCTCAAGAGTCTTCTCCAACACCACAGTTCAAAAGCATCAATTCTTTCGTGCTCAGCCTTCTTCACAGTCCAACTCTCACATCCATACATGACCACAGGAAAAATCATAGCCTTGACTAGACGAAACTTTGTTGGCAAAGTAATGTCTCTGCTTTTGAATATGCTATCTAGGTTGGTCATAACTTTCCTTCCAAGGAGTAAGCGTCTTTTAATTTCATGGCTGCAGTCACAATCTGCAGTGATTTTGGAGCCCAGAAAAATAAAGTCTGACACTGTTTCGACTGTTTCTCCATCTATTTCCCATGAAGTGATGGGACTGGATGCCATGATCTTCGTTTTCTGAATGTTGAGCTTTAACCAACTTTTTCACTCTCCACTTTCACTTTCATCAAGAGGCTTTTCAGTTCCTCTTCACTTTATGCCATAAGGATTATGTCATCTGCATATCTGAGGTTATTGATATTTCTCCCAGCAATCTTGATTCCACCTTGTGCTTCTTCCAGTCCAGCGTTTCTCATGATGTACTCTGCATATGAGTTAAATGAGCAGGTTGACAATATACAGCCTTGATGTACTTCTTTTCCTATTTGGAACCAGTCTGTTGTTCCATGTCCAGTTCTAACTGTTGCTTCCTGACCTGCATAGAGATTTCTCAAGAGGCAGATCAGGTGGTCTGCTATTCCCATCTCATGCAGAATTTTTCACAGTTTATTGTGATCCACACAGTTAAAGGCTTTGGCATAGTCAATAAAGCAGAAATAGATGTTTTTCTGGAACTCTTTTGCTTTTTCCATGATCCAGCAGATGTTGGCAATTTGGTCTCTGATTCCTCTGCCTTTTCTAAAACCAGCTAGAACATCAGGAAGTTCACGGTTCACGTATTGCCGAAGCCTGGCTTGGAGAATTTTGAGCATTATTTTACTAGCATGTGAGATGAGTGCAATCGTGCGGTAGTTCGAGCATTCTTTGGCATTGCCTTTCTTTGGGATTGGAATGAAAACTGACTTTTTCCAGTCCTGTGGCCACTGCTGAGTTTTCCAAATTTGCTGGCATATTGAGGGCAGCACTTTCACAGCATCATCTTTCAGGATTTGGAATAGATCAACTGGAATTCCATCACCTCCACTAGCTTTGTTTGTAGTGATGCTTTCTAAGGCCCACTTGACTTCACATTCCAGGATGTCTGGCTCTAGGTCAGTGATCACACCATGGTGATTATCTGGGTCGTGAAGATCTTTTTGTACAGTTCTTCTGTGTATTCTTGCCATCTCTTCTTAATATCTTCTGCTTCTGTTAGGTCCATACCATTTCTGTCTTTTACTGAGCCCATCTTTTCATGAAATGTTCCCTTGGTATCTCTGATTTTCTTGAAGAGATCTCTAGTCTTTCCCATTTGGTTGTTTTCCTCTATTTCTTTGCATTGCTTGCTGAAGAAGGCTTTCTTATCTCTTCTTGCTATTCTTTGGAACTCTGCATTCAGATGTTTATATATTTCCTTTTCTCCTTTGCTTTTCACTTCTCTTCTTTTCACAGCTCTTTGTAAGGCCTCCCCAGACAGCCATTTTGCTTTTTTGCATTTCTTTTCCATGGGGATGGTCTTGATCCCTGTCTCCTGTACAATGTCATGAACCTCATTCCATAGCTCATCAGGCACTCTATCTATCAGATCTAGGCCCTTAAATCTATTTCTCATTTACTGTATAATCACAAGGGATTTGATTTAGGTCATACCTAAATGGTCTAGTGGTTTTCCCTACTTTCTTCAATTTAAGTCTGAATTTGGCAATAAGGAGTTCATGGTCTGAGCCACAGTCAGCTCCTGGTCTTGTTTTGGCTAACAAATGTCAGGAATTTTTCTCTCTTCAAGTCTCTGGCCTCATCCTCTATTATCTCCATTCTGATCACTCTTCTCCAGACACCTATTCTCTTTGTGATTCCTTGACTCTTTAATCACTTGCTTAACTCATGACCTTAGCATCTGCTGTTGTGTCTGCCTGTATTGCTTTTCCTGTGGAAATGCACATGCCTTAGTTACTCCCTCTTTTGCTTCTCATTTTTATTCAAATATCACTCTCAAAATAAGGCCTTTCACAGCCCTTCTTTTAAAAACATCAAACCTCTCTTAATACTCCTTGTTCCTCTTGCTTGGCTTATGTTTCTCTATACTACCATCTAACAAAAGCGTTTTACTTATTTATTTTCTTTTACTGTCTCTTTTCTCATTATAGAATTTAAGCTCTATGAAAGTAGGTAATTAATAAGTACTAAAGGCTTATTGTTTCTTTTTATTATCGCTTTTGTTGTAGTATCCACAAATGTGTCTGTCACAAAGTATGTCCTCAGCAAATATTCTTTGAATGAATGTAGTCCAGTTTCCCCATTTGAAGAAGTTTACTTAGGCTTTTTCTTCGGACATAACCTCTCTAGATGGATTTGATCTACATTGAATCTTGATATGAAAGCACAATGAAGTTAATTTAACTTGCTGTGTTATCTTTATACATTAATAGAATAAATTATGTAATAAGTACAACTTAGTGACTGAACAACAACTCTATAAGATACTGTAGAAAAAGCAGTCATTGTTTAGCAGAATAAAAATAATAACTTTCTCAATATTAAAACAGACCTCAGTAGCAATGTTACATCTTTTATTTAATCAAATTATTTAAAAATATGTTTATAAATGGACAGAATGATTCATCACAGGGCAAATCACTATATTCTATTTTGTAAGCCTCAAGCAAATCAAGTTCAAACTATAAATATTGAAAGTAATCCTTTACCTTAAGCAGCAAGCACGTATTGAACCACTGTGATAATCACATTCACATTTCACTTAGCAAATATTAATAGATAGAAATAATAATAGTGCATATTACTCACGACCTTTCAACAGAGAAAATTAAACTGTGCCTTAAATTGTAACTAGACATGTAAAACATTGTATCTGTTTGCTTTTTCAACCATTAACATTCAGAGCTTTGATTATTTAAGGCAACATTGTTGTTGTTGTCGAGGCAACATTACAGCTGAATAATCTTGTCATTCACTTAGTTGAACAATATAATAGGATGGTTATATATATTCCTAAATACATGCAAATTTTAACTTTAAAAAGTGTTTAGAGTTGGCCAAATAATTTAAGACTGTTTCAGGAAGTGGAAGCAATATTGGGTTAAGAATCACAATGCCTACATTATATTTTCTAATTCTGCCACTGTTGGAACTTAACCTATTAGAACTAGAGTACATGGTAATATGGGGCTTCCCAGGTGACCAGTGGTAAAGAATTCACCTGCAGGAGGCGTGGGTTCAATCCCTGGGAAGATCCCCTGGAAGAGAAAATGGCAACCCACTCCACTATTCTTGCCTGGAGAATCCCATGGACAGAGGACCCTGGTGGGCTACAGTCCATGGGGTTTCAAAGAGTCAGACATGACTTAGGGACTAAACAACAACAATCTTAGTCCCCAGTCTTTTTATATGTAAATATTAAAACTGTTGTTCTCTTACAGTTCATCTAACTGTTATATGAATGTTATTTTTACCACATTTACAAATTTTCAGTCTCTGAAATCAAATTGCAGCTTTTCAGGTAATGATTTTGAAATTAATGTCAAATCTGAGAAACTAGAAGTTTCTAATGTTTTACGGGAAAGGAAATACTTTCCATTTTTTTCAAAATTCCCCTTTACTTAGTTAATCCTTGCCCATCTTTCAGTTCTCAATTCAACTGTTACTTCCTAAAGGAAGTTTTCCCTGATCTCATCTGTTACATTATTCAGCACTGTCCAACAGAACTTTCAGCAATGATAGAAATGTTGTATATTTTGCTATCCAACATGGTAATCAATAGCCACATGTAGCTACTGAGGATTTGGAATGTGATGACTGTGACTGAGGAACTGAATTTTAAAATTTTATTTATATTTAAGTTCAGTTGCTCAGTTGTGTCCAACTCTTTGGGACCCCATGGACTGCAGCACACCAGGCTTCTCTGTCCATCACCAATTCTTGGAGCTTGCTCAAACTCATGTCCATTGAATCAGTGATGCCATCCAACCATCTCATCCTCTGTCATCCCCTTCTCCTCCAGCCTTCAATCTTTCCCAGCATCAGGGTCTTTTCCAATGAGTCAGTTGTTCGAAACAGGTGGCCAAAGTATTGGAGCTTCAGCTTCAGCATTAGTCCTTCCAATGACTATTCAGGACTGATTTCCTTTAGGATGGACTGGTTGGATCTCCTTGCAGTCCAAGGGACTCTCAAGAGTCTTCTCCAACACCACAGTTCAAAAACATCAATTCTTCAGCACTCAGCTTTCTTTAGAGTCCAACTCTCACATCCAGACATGACTACTGGAAAAACTATAGCTTTGACTAGAAAGACCTTTGTTGGCAAAGTAATGTCTCTGCTTTTTAATACACTGTCTAGGTTTGTCATAGCTTTTCTTCCAAGGAGCAAGCACCTTTTAATTTCATGGCTGCACTCACCATCTGCAGTGATTTTGTAGTCTAAGAAAATAAAGTCTGTTTCCATTGTTTCCACCATCTATTCGCCATGAAGTGATGGGCCTGGATGACATGATCTTCATTTTCTCAATGTTCAGCTTTAAGCCAATTTTTTCATTCTCCTCTTTCACTTTCATCAAGAGGGGCACTTTAGTTCCTCTTTGTTTTCTGCCATAAGGGTGGTGTCATCGGCATATCTGAGGTTATTCATATTTCTCCCAGCAATCTTGATTACAGCTTGTGCTTAGTTAGTGGCTATCATACTGGATAGCACAGTTCTAAACCTTAACCCTCTCCTTCACCCTATTTGTAATGCTTATGACTTTGCATTCTTTGTTAAATGACTTGAGTAACATCTCATCCCACCATTAGCATTTAACTATCACAATGAAACTGAGCCATGTAAATTTTACTTATCTTATATCTTATGGACCTAGCCAAATGTGTTGCAAAAATAAATGCTTAATAACTTATCATGATAGAGCTGCTGCATTGTCTAACTTAAGGGGCACCATCCATATTTCTCTGTATGTAAATAGCACTTGCATGGAATTGTTCAGCACATTTGTGGCTAATGGGGTGGCATGACAGGGTGGCTCTCCCCCAAGGTAGAGCAGGGAGGGAAGTTTACTAAGAGTGGACTCTCCTTTCTAAAAGAGCTTAGTGATTAGCAATGAAGCATTAAGATTTACTAAGTAAGAATCTAACATCATTTAAAGTTTGGTTTGGAACACTTATTGATTGACCTATATAAGTAAGTACTCTAATTTGTATATTGATAGCCAACAATTTCAAGACAATATGCTTTAATCTAGGGATTTTCATTATATACGTAAGAGCCTAAAAAAAAATAAAACAAAACAGAAGATGAACCAAGGCTTTCCTTAAGATACTGTGTGTCACAGCCCATCATGAACTGTCTATGACTTGTTTCCTTTGCATTCGTAGTTTCCTTTAAATAAAATACTAAATTTCTAAAATATAAAATACAAGGGGAATTCCAAATTGTTAAACAAATGCTACTGAAAGATCACAAGCCAACTTACTTGAACCTTATACATACATGTTCACATATGAAATCCTAAATTTTTTATTTTGCTGTTCTTAACATAATCCTTTTAATTCAAAAGATATCATTTTTTCATTTAGAATAAAAATTAAGTTACTGAATAGAGGCTATCTTCAGTGACTGTTAATTTTCCAAGAGGTAAGCATCTTTTAACTTTCTCTCTTTAGGCTACTTGTATCAAATCTATTGGTTTCAACTTCCTTCTTTTTGACCTTTCTCTCTGACTCATCCTACCATCACCCACCAGATCTGTCAAGAAAAGGAAAGTTAATAGCCAGGTTCCAAGCCAAGAATGAGATTAGATTCACACTCAAGCGAGGGAAGGTGAGGTTTGAATTTTGAAAAGAAGCCCTTCAAGGCTCATGTAATTACTAGGGTGTTATCAAAAAATTATTACTGTTGCATATTCCTCATTTGGGAGGCGGGTGTTACAATGCCACAGGGCAGTGGAAATGAGCCAGGCAAGCACATACATTGGTATTCGGCTGCCCCATCTGCTAATGGGAAATGCAACATCAGAAAGCATGCCTTTCATGGAGAATGACATATCTAGGACATTGGTGGGGATTTATAGCCAACCATCTTTTTGCTGCTTCATTGGCTTTTACAATTCATTTCAATTTTCACTTATAGGACAAAATAATGGTGCACAGATTAGCATAGATTCCCCCCGTCATGCTTCTTTTGGCTGTTTCTTTTACTTGTGATTAATTTTTAAAATTCAGTTAATTTATTTATGTGAAAGTTCTTGAGAGTCATGACTTGGAAAATAATTTTGCCTTCATAAAGACTTGCCTCCATAACAATATTCTTATATTCTTGTACTAAGCAATTGCTCTGCTCTTTAAATTCTTCCTTGACTTAAACACCCATGCTCCTTTTTAAAAAAAATAAAAAAAAAACAGCTTAAGAGCAGATGCATGTTGGTATATGGCAAAACCAATACAATATTGTAAAGTAAAATAATAATAATAAAAATAATCAAACTCATTAAAAAAAAAAACAAACTAAAGAGTCTAGTTCCAGATTTTTTTTGTTGCTATTGGTTAAAGAAAGGAAAAAGAGGATAAATTTAAAAATGACAAGCTTCTAGACTAATGTATAAAAGGTCTGGAAATCACAAATCATTTAGTGCTTCCTGTATCAAAACATTAATTCTTAGGAAAATGTTTTATTCCAATTTAATCAGTACCTTTGGAGAAGGCAATGGCACCCCACTCCAGTACTCTTGCCTGGAAAATCTCATGGATGGAGGAGCCTGGTAGACTGCAGTCCATGGGGTCACTAAGAGTCGGACATGACTGAGCAACTTCACTTTCACTTTTCACTTTCATGCATTGGAGAAGGAAATGGCAACCCACTCCAGTGTTCTTGCCTGGAGAATCCCGGGGATGGGGGAGCCTGGTGGGCTGCCGTCTATGGGGTCACACAGAGTCGGACATGACTGAAGTGACTCAGCAGCAGCAGCAGTCAGTACCTCAGAGATGCCATCTGAATCTTTTGAGATTTTTGCAAGCATTAATTCTGACCCAGTTTTTTAATTTTTAAGGTGTTGAAGAAATACTACTTTCTGCATGTAAATAGGAAAACAAAACCATTTGGAATAGGTTATCTCTTGTTATCTACTTGACTGGTAGACTTAAGCATATTATTTTACTTTTACCTGAAGGAATACTGATAGCACAAATTATATACCCTGAGACCAAATAATTAAAATGTGAAGAGACTCATTTCATTTACAGGGGCTTTTCTTAAAGCCCTGAGAACAAGTAGTATGTGAATATAAATTAAATTATTATTTGTGCTATTATTACATTATATTTCTGAACATAGTATCATAATATACTTTTAATAATTATTTAAAACTTTTAAAATATTTTGCTGCCATATAAACAAAATGAAGCACATGCAAAAAAGAATGAAATCATCCTTGCTTGAACCTTTCATTTACAATCATGTACATCAGCTAAGAAAGAATATTAAAGTAATAATAGAAATCATGTCTGTAATATAATGCTTCTTGGGTGCCAGTTTCCATGGTAATATATTACTATTACAACCCTATGCATTTGAAATTTCTTTAAGTTATAGATTATGAAACTGACGTTTAGTTTAAGTAATACTTTCAAAATCCATGTCTAGTAAGTAACAAGAGTAGAAGCCATGCTCATGTCTGCCTGGCTCCCACATTCTTAACTGCTCTATAATTTCAAGGTCTTTATTTTTTTCATTGGATCAAGAAGTCAATCTGATGCAATATTTTCAGAGGCACACAGCTGTATCATATCACTTTGTATTACTGAAACCAGATTATCACAGTAGAACTAAAAATAAAATACTCATCAAAGGACTTTCTAATAGTGATTCCCTTTTATAGATATTGGGCTTCCCTGGTGGCTCAAATGGTAAAGAATCTGCCTGCAATACAGGAGACACATGCAGGAGACCTGGGTTCGATCCCAGGCTCAGGAAGATTGACTGGCGCAGGAAATGGCAACCCATTCCAGTATTCTTGCTTGGAGAATCCCATATTAGATGAGTGGTGTAACTTTTATAGGGCTTCCTTGGTGGCTCACTAGTAAAGAGTCTGCCTGCAATGCAGGAGACACATGCAGGAGACCTGGGTTCAATCCCAGACTCAGGAAGATCCACTGGAGCAGGAAATGGCAACCCACTCCAGTATTCTTACTTGGAGAATTCCATGGACAGAGGAGCCTAGCAGGCTACAGTGTGTGGGGTAGCAAAGAGTCGGATGCAACTTAGCGACTAAACAACAACTTTTATAAAGACAAGTATTTCAAGAAAAATCAAGAGCTACTCAAGCCTTAAAGAATAGAATTGGATTAAGATCAGTGACTAATGGCAGACAGAAGACACCATTCCCAGATTTCTAGAAGGAATCTGCATTCTTAGTGTCAATTTTGTACAGCAAATACCTGCCTCCTATTTCTGACAGCTTCTTACAAGACTTAATCTTCCATTCTTTGTGCCTTTAATTTTTCTTATATCATAGACATTTACCCATGCCAAATATGCTCAAATAGTCCTAGAACAGAAATTAATTTCTCAGCCAGTGCCACCATATATCATTTTTCTTTTAATATCAGATTCTCAAAACACAGAAATCTATTCTTGCCATTCATTCCTCAACCTTCCGCAACTAGGGGCCAACTCCCAGCACTTTAAATACACTCTGAAATCAGATGAAATCTAATGCCCAATCCAATTCTATTCCCAAGGTCTACTCTACCACCTCATTTATCAATTTTGTTCATAAGAAATTTCATATTATTGAGCACTGTATTATAAAAATTATTTAATGGAAAAAGGAAGCAGAGTGCTAAAAAGAGTTTTAAAAGCATCAGATTAAAATTCTCCTCTTCTATAAGAATTTTACATAATAAATGTTTTGCTTAATATATGTTGTTGGTGTTCAGTCACTAAATCATGTCCGACTCTATGTGACCCCACAGACTGCAGCACACCAAGCTTCCCTGTCCTTCACTATCTCCTGGAGATCACTCAAATTCACATCCATTTAATCAGTGATGCTATCTAACCATCTCACCCTCTGCTGCCCTCTTCTCCTTTTGCCTTTATTATTATTATTTTTTTTAGAAACATAGATTTATTACTATCTCATAGTTTCTTCAAGTTAGCAAATAGTCGTGGTTCAGATGAGCTTTCTGTTCAGGTTCCTACAAGTCTTATATACCTTTCATCAGAAAATTGGGGTCGTCCCTTAACTCCCTGATTTATGGCAGATTTCAGTTCCTGGTGTTAGTAGGATTGAGGTAGTGTTTTCTTTATCTCTGACAGCAGAGAACCAGGCTCAGTTCCCATGGCTGCCTGCATTCCTTCTCATCTGTTGCTGTTGTTCAGTTGCTAAGTCATGTCCCACACCTTGCGACCCCATATACTATAGCAGGACAGGTTCCCCTGTCCTTCAGTATCTCCCAGATTTTACTCAGATTCATATCCACTAAGGCATTGATGCCACCCAACCATCCCATCCTATGCTGTCCCGTTCTCCTTTTGCCTTCATTCTTTCCCAGCATCAGGGTCTTCTCCAATGAGTGGACTCTGTGTGCATCAGGGGCCAAAGTATTGGAGCTTCAGCTCAGTCCTTCCAATTAATATTCAGGGTTGATTTCCTTTAGGACTGACTGGTTTGATCTCTTTGCTGTCCAAGGGACTCTCAGCAGTCTTCTACAGCACCACTATTCAAAAGCATCAATTCTTCAGTGCTCAGCCTTCTTTCTGGTCCTTATTCTCCTCTGGGACCTCTCACAGTGCACCAGTGAATCTGTCTGGAGATCAGCAGCAGAAACTCCCTCATGTCAGAACGCTCTCAAACTCTGAACCATTTTATCCAAGAAGAGCCTACCTCTTCTGAAGGCTCTTCTGGTTACAACAGGTCCAACCAGGATAAACTCTCTAAGTCAGTTGATGGAGGGCTTGAATTTCACCTGCAACACTCTCTTCACAGCAGCACCTGGGTTGGCTCTTGACTGAACATAGAGCAGAAGATGGAGATGAGGCTGTGGCTGCCAAATTAAAATTCTGTTTACCCCAGGGGTCTTCACAACAGGGTGCTCAGGGGCTGCAGAAAATATGAATTTTATGCTACCACCATTGTCAAAATATAGTAGACGTCCTCCATAAAGGGTTCAGTTCTAATCTATAATCATTAGTTCCCTTCTAAGAATGGATATTTCAGGGATGGGTGATTGGCGTCCAAGGCAGGTGGTTAATACCTGGACAGAGAGTCTCAGGTACAGACTCTATCACACACCATCACATGGTGGGGATGGAGGGTGGTGTTCAGCATGAAGTTTCATGCCTCTGTGTACCTACTGTGGTAACTGGGAGGCTGAGTCATGCACAAAAGTCTATAGGAAAATAAACCCTTGTGAGTTCCAGAGTTTGTTCTTGACTAAAGATTCTCCTGTCCCTCTGTCCTTCCAGGGACAGAATTCATCATTCAGATCCCATAAAATTCTAACATTCAGAAGCTGGAGAAAGCTATCCACAAATATACCAAGTCTATCTAGGTCTTCTTTTTTTTTAATTTTATTTTATTTTTAAACTTTACATAATTGTATTAGTTTTGCCAAATATCAAAATGAATCCGCCACAGGTATACATGCCTTCAATCTTTCCCAACATCAGGGTCTTTTCCAGTGAGTCAGCTCTTCATATCAGGTGGCCAAAGTATTGGAGGTTCAGGTTCAGCGTCACTATGGCTTCACCCACTTTACTACCTATCTACTATCTACTTTTCACCTAAGATACTCATAAGTCATTTCCATCACAAGTACTCTAAATAAAGAAAAACAAACAAACAAAAAAAAAACTAAAGCATGACCATAATGGAAATCATGGTGAAAAGAGATTGCATAAGTTTGGGGGCTACTGGTGGGAGGAAGTATAATTGTATCCACTGAATTTTTTGAACAGAACTGTTAGATGATTAAAAAGACATGGAAAAAGTATAGAGAAACAGAATGGAATTTGTTTCCAGCAAGAAAAAAAAAAAATGTGAGACTAAATCTATACCAGTGATGGAACATTATAGGAAGGGAAATTGAAGGGAGAAATCTAATACCATATCAATAAGACATATCAAAGAAGTATAAGAAGGAGCTATAAATACTGAATGACTTTTAAGTTTCAGCACCAAGTGACAGGGCTTCAGGTGGTGCTAGTGGTAAAGAACCTGCCTGCCAATGTAGGAGACATAAGAGATGTGAGTTTGATCCCTGGGTCTGGAAGATCTCCTGGAGGAGGGCATGGCAACCCACTCCAGTATTCTTGTCTGGAAAATTCCATAGACAGAGGAGCCTGGTGGGCTACACTCCATGGGATCTCGAAGAGTTGGACACGACTGAAGTGACTTAGCACACATGCACCAAGTGAGAACATGCTAGTGATTCTGTTAAGTTGTACTTAGGGTTCATGTTATATGAATTTTGATTACCAAAAATATGCTGAAATCCTAACCCCCGGTACCTGTGAAAGTGACTTTATTTGGAAATAGTCTTGGAGGTATCATCAAATTATGATCAAGTCATTAGGGTAAGCCGCACTCCAATATGACTGGTATCCTCACAAAAGAGGAAAGCACCACAGAAAGACAGAGACACATAGGGAGAAGGTCATGTGATAACAGAGGCAGAGACTGGAATGACAGAGCTGGCAAGCCAAGGATTGGCAAGGACAACAGCAGTCACTAGAAACAAGAAGAGACAGGAAGGATTCCTTCCTATCAGTAAATTTCCACTGTTTTAAATCACCCAGTTTGTGGACTTTATTACAGCTACTGTAGGAAACTAATACACTTGATAATCTTAGTTGCTACTTGGTAAATGCTATGTTTGGGAGGCCTTTGGGACACCCATGGGGAGATGTACAGTAGGTGGTAAAAATACAAATCTAATGCTCAGGGGAAGAGGTCAAGGTTAGAAACATGGCTCTGGGAAACTTTGATATATCGACCATAGTTAAGTCATCCTATAAGAAGGGCAGGAGAAGGCAATGGCACCCCACTCCAGTACTCTTGCCTGGAAAATCCCATGGACAGAGGAGCCTGGTAGGCTGCAGTCTATGGGGTCGCTAAGAGTCAGACACGACTCAGCGACTTCACTTTCACTTTCCACTTTCATGCATTGGAGAAGGAAATGGCAACCCACTCTAGTGTTCTTGCCTGGAGAATCCCATGGACGGAGAAGCCTGGTGGGCTGCAGTCCATGGGGTCGCACAGAGTCGGGCACAACTGAAGCGACTTGGAGGCAGCAGCAGCATAAGAAGGGCATAATATACTGCATTAATCAAGGTCATTAGTGCTAGCTGTTGTTAATATCCTCCAAATCTGTTATAATATAATTAAGCTTTCCTATTCACTTCACAGGTGAAATAGGTTTTCTGAAGGAAGCCTTCCCTATGGTGGCCAAGTGATCCCAATCCTCACATTCTATGGCTCCACTACTTTTAAGGGACCTGTCAGATTCTTCATTGGATTCTATATGCAGGAGTTTGAAAAGCAGAGAGAGTAGAATCATGTGAGATACTGTATGAACTAGGCTTCTCCACATTCCCCTAGCTAGAACTCAGTTACTTGCCCTAAACCTAAGTGCAAAGGAGTCTGGGAAATGCAGTCTCCCTGTTTGATCAGATGACCACACCTGCAGATTCTTTCATAGATGGACATAGAAATAAATGTATGCAAGATGCAAAATGACCTTCATGCCTTAGCAAGTACAGACAAAATTCTGTTACTTTCAGAGGTGAGAGAGAGCAAGACTATTTTTGGTTATGTAAAATTAAAGTACAGCAATATTTGTGTTGAACTTTGAAGGGACTGTAGGATTTGAACAATGACAGAAGGAAAATGCCTTCAGGAAGAAAAGAACTGAATGAACAGAGTCACAGAATCCCAGGATTTCTTCTAAAAATAGCATTTGGCCAGTTTGGTTAGCACATGTAAACCAGAATCCAGTTAAAATGGAAACAGGACTTTTATCTATCCCTAATTCTTGCCCAGATGAGTAGCAGACTTACCCTTTCACTTTACCTTTGCCAAGGGGATTTAAAATTCTGCAGACTCTAATTTATTAAAATTTACTACTGAAGTGAGAGTGACAGGTATTTCTTTCCACTTCTCAGTATGGGACCACAGTTTTATTAGAATGCTTGGCCTCTGAGCTCAGCAAGGAGCATGTTATAATTAGATGAGTATTACAATGGAGACTCTGTTAATGGGATTTTTGAGATGTAGTAAAAAAGAAAACCTACAAGAGTATCTCCATTACACTCTACATAAGTGAGGGAAACCTGTCTTAGGAGACCACTAAAGAAATCAGCAGGAGTTAGTTAACTGAAGGTCAAACAAAATGTCGTGATAAGCATTGGGGGATACTGTTAAAGTAATCACTGTGGATAAGGGATTGGCTGACTGTCAAGATGCCTATGCACATCTCTAACATGAAAATGAAGATGGGAATTAAAACAGCAGAAATGGCCTCTTTGTTTTTGTGTAAGCTTGAACACCTCCTATCAATGAACAATATTAAAATATATATATTTTTTCTATACATGGAAATTGTGAAACCATAAGACCTCCTATAATGGAATTGTTCCATAGATAGTATCTAAAATGACGCTTCCTCGAGGTCAAGTAGCCCCCTGACTACTTTTTTCAGTGTATATTTTTTTCTGAAGATATTGAAAAATATGCCAATTGTTAGAAAGAAAACAAGATAAAGCACTTAAAATGCCACAAGTTAGGAAAACTCACTGCCGGGGTCCAGTCCTGGTGGAGTCAGGAGTTTCAAAGGGGAGATGGCTTCGGCGATCAGGATACGATAGAATTAAAGATATAAAGAGTGGTTAAATAAGGATAGGTCAGTGAGAAAATTCAGTGGAGAAAAGAGCCTGAATAACTTGGTTTACGTGGAGAGCTAATAAAATTCCAAAATAAGGAATTTACGTCACCTACATAGGCCGCAGGCGTCCTCCCATTCTCCCGAAGGAGAGGAGACACTAAGGCCTCCCCAGTCAGATCTTAGAAGCCCAGGCATAGTTAGCAGGCTTGACGAGCCTCCACGCTCCAATTCAGCCAGAAGGTGAGAGAAAGAACAACATGGAGAGACCAAGTTTCGGTAAACAAGGCCCACACTTTATTTTCCAAAGTAGTTTTTATACCTTAAGTTGTGCATAGAGTATAATGGGGGAAGGGGTAGAGTCAGCAGTAAGCCAGGCTTTCTTCCTGAAAACTTATCATATGCAAAAGTTTAGGTGAATTACATCATCTTCTGGCCAAGAGGCCTGTTAACATTTTGTGACTCTTTCTTCAGAAAACTTATTTTTCTCTAAAGGTGATTATTCTGAAGTCAGGCACCACCCTCCAAAAGCATTAGATAAAGTTGCATTCCTATAGGGCAAAGGTGTGGTGGGCTATAACAAGAAAAGAATTAACTCAAAGGTCCAAGGTTACAAACATTAAAGCTACTACTTACATTTCTATACACCAATTATATCAATCAATACATTGCCAGGGACACAGTAGGTAAGGGATATGGAGACTTAGCAGCAAACATTGGCCCAACAAGTGAAAAACCCTTCACGAATACAATTTCTAATCAATCTTTTAACTGCCCAAAGGAATCTGTATTTAGACAGTTTAGAACATCTCATGCCTCTCACAGTTGGGAGGCTCTGAACAATCACATTTGGCCAGAAAAACCTATTCAGGCAAGCTAGAGGACTTCCAAAGGAGTTTGTAGGTTGAAACACTATCACACCCAGGAACTTTATTAACTGGAGCTGTAAGTTAACTCTTTTTTCAGAGAGAGGTAGTGGGGGACAGCCCCCCATAAAGTCAGAGGTGTAGGTGAGAGCACAAAGCAGAAAATAGGCAGACTCTGGTTTTGAGGGTAGATGCTCGAGAATTTCCAGGGGGACTCCTGAGGCTCGATCCCGCCTTTGCATATGCTGAGCCTCCTTCCTCATGACCTTTGCCATGGGTGGAGTTCCTCACGCTGGCTCCTGGCAACTCACTCTTTTTATGTTTTTCTATTTCCTATTTGTCAAGATCTATTAATGTACCTATTATAATAATGTATATTTATTTTTTACCCAGTAAAGTAAAATAAAAAAAGTGAAAGTGTTAGTCACTCGGTTGTGTCTGGCACTTTTCATTAAATATTTTGGATTGGTCCTTTTTCTTCCTTTGGCTTAATTATTTTCATCATCTTGGAAAGATCATGTAAAACATCCTTAAAAATGATTACAGAAACTTTCATCTAATCAGTCTGAAATTCCTCTAAGGGAAGTTAAAGAAAATGAAGTCAATTATTTGGACTTATTCAGCACAAGTCTGTACTGTCCTTGTTCAGGTAAAGAAAATATTTCCAGAGAAGAGGAGATACAAGTAGGACAAGGGAGCCTGTCACATAGGTGGAAGCCTTTCTTCTCAGTGGGTCTGCAAGTTGGCATTGTAGTTCCCTCTGACTGGGGGTTTCTCTAAACACCTTGTAGTTATAAGAGGGCAGGGTGATAAAGGACAGGGAATATGTAGGGACTTGATCACTTCTTTGAACATTTCTACCTCAGAAACTAGACTAACTGGAATGAGACTCTGCTCAGAACTGCTGACCTGTCCAAATATTCAAGTCCTGTCCACAAGATAAAAAGGATCCTTCCTATATGGATTAATATACCAAAAAGGTATATGCTTTCC
The DNA here is from genome assembly GCF_032452875.1 of Bos javanicus. Classification (NCBI taxonomy): domain Eukaryota; kingdom Metazoa; phylum Chordata; class Mammalia; order Artiodactyla; family Bovidae; genus Bos; species Bos javanicus. Next base: position 120,489,375 of record NC_083897.1, read on the forward strand.
CTAGCATGTAACTATGAGAAAACACAAGCATTTGGCCCTGGTATTCAAAATGACATGACTTTAGGATTTTATTCTGTACAGTGTTTGTTATAATTTAGAGTGCCAGGAGAAATTAAATAACAATATTGTGTGTGTGTGTTTGCTCAGTCACTCAGTTGTGTCTGACTGTGACCCCATGGACTGTAACCTGCCAGGCTCTTCTGTCCATGAGGATTTTCCAGGCAAGAATACTGGAGTGGGTTGTCATTTCCTCCTCCAGGGGATCTTCCTGCCCCAGGGATCGAACCTGCAGCTCCTCTGACTCCTGCACTGGCAGGCAGATTCTTTACCACTGTACCACTTGGGAAGCTCAAATAACAGGACTGCTGCAAGTAAATGTTGTGCTTTTGACCTGACACAGAATGAGCAACTAAACTAGGAGAAAGGACAGCTAGGTGTTATGAAGGTGAAAAAATACTGCTCCATTGCAGGCATTCATCTCATTAATAGGATGATTAGACTGTGAGTCACATTAGACTGTTGTCTGTGTCCAACAGGATGCTTTCTTCTACCCGTTTGAGACTTGGATGTTATTTGCATAGGACTAACACATAAAACAGTAACTATACTAAAAATAAAATGTTATTTCTTAATGTCTTTCTAGATATAAAATGTAGGAGAGGGAAATGGCAACCCACTCCAGTATTCTTGTCTAGAGAATCCTGTGGACAGAGGAGCCTGGTGGGCTGCTGTCCATAGGGTCGCACAGAGTTGGACATGATTGAAGTGACTTAGCAGCAGCAGCAGATATAAAATGAAGTATGTACAAAACACACAAATATTTCCACATATGCTGTCTTGAACCATAACCATGTATGAAAAGTAGAGTCTTGGGACCTCCCTGGTGGTCCAGTGGTCAACAGTCCACACTTCCACTATGGGGGGAACTGGTTCAGGTTCCATCCCTGGTCGGGGAACTAAAATCCCACATGCCTCCAGGTGCAGCCAAAAAAAAAAGGAGAGTCTTAGTTTCAATAATCAATTGTTCACATGGACTCAGGAGATTTTACTTCCAGTTTTAGAAGTAAAGGTTTGAATAGTGGATTGAGACATCCTGCTGACCTAATTTTGAATGGTTAAATTCATATGTGTTTATATATTCTGATTGGAAGGTAAAAAACTTATCGTGCTTGCATCAAATCAGATGAAAAAAATTTTGTTATAAAAAATGACTGATAATAATGTACTTGGAAATGAATAGAATTAAAAATTGAAAATTTTTTAGGTATGTGATATCCATATATGATTCTTTGCATATAACTATGCCAAAGAGTTGCCTGAGATTGGATCAACATTTAAAATATGACTCCTCTCAGACTATAAATGGTCTTTGACACCAAATTACTTTAGCTGGTGAATGTTAGAATCTACTTTTTATTTTCTGCTTTAATTACATATTTTTTTTACTAAAATCTTTTTTGTTTTGGTGTTTTTTTATTTGTTTTTTTTTAACTTAAAAATGAGCAAGTTCTTTGCTAGTCAAATCAATTGCTCCTTTTCAAATCAATTGCTCCTTCAAAAAGGACATAAGAAAGGAGACAAAGAGTGTGAGAAGGAGGGAGTTTGGGGAAAATTAAAGACAAGAGTTGAAAGCAATGATCAAAATCCTCATTTGACACTATTTTTTCTTCTGGTGTCCTGAGGTCCTCCATAGCTAATGGCACTGCATGCCATTCTTCACAGTTTTTAGGACTGTACCTTATAAAATTTTTAAAAGAAATTTCAAATATGTCCTTTGAACAAATAACCATGACCATTTCTCCTCTGATAGATATAAACTTCCCATTCCAGAAGACCAAATAAAATCAACTAGATTTAAATGGGTGTGAAGAAAAACCATGTTAAAAAAAGAAAAGAAATGGTATGATGCCCAGTGAAACAAATGATCACGGAATGTTGGAGCTACACAGAATGTGATTGAGTAAATTTGCCAATTAAAGCATATTTCTCTGGTCCACTGGTCTCATAATGAAATTACATACTGTTCTTCCTCTTTTTAATTTAATCACTTAAACAAGGGCTTCTTGTACTTCTATATCCTCCTAGATTTTCTTCCTTTTGGGTTTAGTCCTAAATAATGAGAAGTTCCACATATTCTGAAAACTTCCCTTTACTGTCCCACCTTATCATCCTCCATCAGCCCGTTTCCAAGTTCAAATCTTTAAATATCTGTCTCTAAAATATTTACTCAATAATAATAATAATAAAATTAAAAAAAAAAAAATTTACTCAAAATTTTCTACCATAACCACATTATCTTGAAAATAGCAGGATACTTCAGTCTCACCCAAAGCTTTACTTTTACACCTTATATGTCCATTATGGTCAATATTGGACAATTTATTAATTCTACTGATGCCTGATTTTATAGATGATGCCAGGTTTTCCATTTTTAAATTTTTGTTTTCTAATTTATTGTGTAATTTGGGGATTATTTCTGATAGTACTAATTTTTAAAATGTGAACTATTTGAGGAAATTTTTCAGTTTTAAAAAGTCAGAAAAGCAATTACATGGAAGATGCATGGCAGAAAGAATTTTCCCTCTTTCCTGCTAGCTTCTTTGGCTGGTCTAATAATTAAACTGACATAAGACAGATTACCAGGAGAAAAACAATTAACAGGAGTAAAAGCTTATGTAAGAGCAACAGTTAGAGTATGTAAAAAACAGAGTATGTAAAGCTTATGTAAAAGCAACAGTTAGAACTGAATATGGAACAACAGACTGGTTCCAAATAGGGAAAGGAGTACATCAAAGCTATATATTTTCACCCTGCTTCTTTAACTTCTATGCAGAGTACATCATGAGACATGCCGGGCTGGATGAAGAACAAGCTAGAATCAAGATTGCCAGGAGAAATATCAATAACTTCAGATATGCAGACGACACAACCCTTGAGGCAGAAAGCGAATAAGAACTAAAGAGCCTCTTGATGAACGTGAAAGAAGAGAGTGAAAAAGTTGGCTTAAAACTCAACATTCAGAAAACGAAGTTCATGGCATCCGGTCCCATCACTTCATGGCAAATGGATGGGGAAATAATGGAAACAATAAGAGACTATTTTGGGGGGATCCAAAATCACTGCAGATGGTGACTGCAGCCATAAAATTAAAAGATGCTTGCTCCTTGGAAGAAAAGCTATGACCAACCTAGACAGCATACTAAAAAGCAAAAACATTACTTTGCCAACAAAGGTCCATCTCATCAAAGCTATGGTTTTTCCAGTAGTCACGTCTGGATGTGAGAGTTGGCCTATAAAGAAAGCTGAGTGCCGAAGAATTGATGCTTTTGAACTGTGGTGTTGGAGAAGACTCTTGAGAGTCCCTTGGACTGCAAGGAGATCCAACCAGTCCATCCTAAAGAAAATCAGTACTGCATATTCATTGGAAGGACTGATGTTGAAGCTGAAACTTCAATACTTTGGCCACCTGATGTGAAGAACTGACTCATTGGGAAAGACCCTCATGCTGGGAAAGATTGAAGGCAGGAGAAGGGGATGACAGAGGATGAGATGGTCGCATGGCATCACTGACTAAATGGATGTGAGTCTGAGTAAACTCAGGTAGTTGATGATGCACAGGGAAGCGGGCCTGTTGCAGTCCATGGGGTCTCAAAGAGTCGGGTATGACTGAGCTACTGAACTGAACTGAAAAGCTTATGGGAGCCAGATACACACATGAGACTTTCTGGCAGCAAGGCAGTTGAGGCTTATATAACCTTCTCAGCTAAAGAGAAGGGGCTGGGGTCTCAATTTACAGGAAGATGGGAAGAGCAAGTGTTTGGTAAACAAATGTTTGCCATGTTATGCAGACAAGTACTTCTGATATTAAAATTTACTTTTGGTAATAGCTCTGTCCCTGGTACAGGGCCCCTATCTAAATTCTTTCAAGCAGTTAAGAGAGAGGTAGACAGCTCTTCCTGAATCACTGGGCCTTGATTGTCTTCAACTTGAAATAAACCACATGTCAAAGTGGCATCATCTGGGGTGACATTCTGCTCCCTCTTCCAGGCTAAGCTGAGTATTATAAAGCAAGAGTATATGTTTAGTACACACTGTAAGAGACTTACTGAATACCATATTTATACTGACATGGAAATCTTGATAAATTGCATAAGATCAGAATTACTGCCTAGTCTCTCACGACAGTCATTTCTGTCCACAGGAAGCAGCAACTCATAAGACAGTTTCTTGCCTTAGAAAAACAAAAATGGACTTCCCTCATGGTACAGTGGATAAGAATTCACCTGCCAAAGCAGGAGACATGGGTTCAATCCCTGGTACAGGAAGATTCCACATACTGTGGGATAACTAAGCCAGTATACCACAACTATTGAGCCTGTGCTTTAGAGCCCATGATTCAAGACAAGGGAAACCACTGCAATGAGAAGCCCGAGCACTGCAACAAAGAGCAGCCCCTGCTCACCACAACTAGAGAAAGACCACTCACAGCAACGAAGACCCAGCACAACCAAAAATAAACAAATTAATAAAGAAAAAGAAAAGCAAAAGTGCTTTTAGAGCTGATTTTGTGTTCTGTGATAGAACAAGCAATGCCACCAGAGGCAGGTCACTTTTGATGTCTAAGAGGAAATGCCTTGTTTATTTTTTCGTCCACCAACCTCTTCTGACCTACAAAGAACCTCAAAGTATCTCCCACCCTTTCTATTGTGTTCATCAATATAACCTTAATGCTCAGAATAGTGCTAGAAAAATAGTAAGTGATCAATAAGTATTTTGATATTAAGTAATTAAAAGAAAATCTGAATCTACTGCTCTAGATACCATTTAATTAATTCCCTTCTATTTCAAAATTAAACTTAATATAAGAAGGTGCTTGATATTTATTGTCCCTTCTTCCTCATATCCAGACACTTCTAAGCCCAACAAAAGTTAATTGTCTATGTACACCATTAAAATAAAACTTCTGTATATGGCACTGTGTAGCAGCCCATTCCGGAGCTGTTTTTTCTCTCATCTTCCAAACTGACCTTCTCATGGCAGATGACTCTTTGAAGTTCCCTTTGTTCCTGAAACTCATCTCACACTTTTATAATGAGATAGGACCTCTATTTCTCTCCTTCCCCTTCCTGGTTATAACCCCAGATTCTTCTGAGAATCTATTTAATAACTAGCTTAGGGAGAGGTTAAAAGTATGGATTCTGGAATCAGATTTCCTGGTTCAAATTCTGGCTCCTCTTATTACAAGAGCTTTGGAGCGTGCTCCTAAACCTCTCTAGCCACTACAAACCATTACAGCCTCTGTAAAATAAGGGAAAGAATTTTACCTACTTCAGATAAAATAAGGTAAAACACAGAGTCCTTAACAATGCCACATGTATTGATCATCATGAGAGACTGAAGAACAACATCTAAACGCATTTCATTTCCAGATCCTACAGCTGGACAATTACTCATGCACAATTCCACTTTTGCTCTCATCTACTCATCCAGTCGGTTACAGTATACTATCTAAATCTGCTCAAAATGTTCTCCAAATCTATCTCTCCACATCTAGTCCTTGTCTAGAGTTTTGCAGATGTGGTCTTGGTTTTGGGGCACTGGGTCAGATATTGGTCAAGAAGAGAAACTAACATGTGTCAGAGTACAGTGGTTGTTCTAAACTTATTTTGTTTTGTTTTCTTTTTTATTGAAATATAATTGCTTTACGATGTTGTGTTAGTTTCTGCTGTACAATGAAATGAATCAGCCATATATGTTCATATATCCCTTCCCTCCTGGACCTGCCTCCCTCTCATCCCCTCATCCACCCCTCTAGGTCATCACAGAGCACCAAGCAGAGCTTCCTATACTTTATAGCAGCTTCCCACTAGCTATATACTTTACACATGGTAGTACATATTTGTCAATCCCAGTCCCCCAGTTCATCCCACCCTCCCCTTCCCCGTGTCCACATCCATTCTCTATGTCTGTATCTCTATTCCTGCCTTGGAAATAGGTTCATCTGTATCACTTTTCTAGATTCCATATATATGTCTTAATATATGATATTTGTTTTTTTCTCTTTCTGACTTACTTTGTATGACAGACTCTAGGTCCACCCATGTCTCTATAGATGACCTTATCTCATTCATTTTGTTTCCAAACAGTCGTGTAAAGTAGGTATTATTCCCCCCCACCCTCGCCCCAGTCAGTAGACAAAGTGGCTAAGAGTTCCAACAAGCCAGCTACCTTGACCCAGGTAACACAGTTGACAAGTATAATAAATGCAAGAACTGAAATTTCCCATTAATATCAAGTTATGCCTTCTTTGTTTCTTAAGCATTGCATCAATTAAAACTCCTAAGGAAAGAAAAGGGTGGGGAGAACTCTTCAGGGATATTTCTTAAGGAAAATTGAGGTAATAAATATACCCTGAAAAGATGTAGGTATTGGCATTTTTTGAGTGTTTTTGACGTCTCAAGACGACTCTGAAGCTGTATTAGATAATGAGATTGTAAATGTTTCTGAGTTAAATTAGGCTTTATCTAAAAAAAGTTCTACTTCTGTTTGCTTTATTGACTATGCCAAAGCCTTTGACTGTGTGGATCACAACAAACTGTGGAAAATATTTAAAGAGATGAAAACACCAGACCACCTGACATGCCTCCAGAGAAATCTGTATGCAGGTCAGGAAGCAACAGTTAGAACTGGACATGGAACAACAGACTGGTTACAAATAGGGAAAGGAGTACGTCAAGGCTGTATATTGTCACCCTGCTTATTTAACTTATATGCAGAGTACATCATGAGAAATGCTGGGCTGGATGAAGCACAAGCTGGAATCAAGATTGCCAGGAGAAATATCAATAACCTCAGATATGCAGATGACACCACCCTTAAGGCAGAAAACGAATAAGAACTAAAAAGCTTCTGATGAAAGTGAAAGAGGAGAGTGAAAAAGTTGGCTTAAAACTTAACATTCAGAAAACTAAGATCATGGTATCTGGTCATATCACTTCATGACAAATAGATGGAGAAACAATGGAAAGAGTGAGAGACTTTATTTTGGGGGAGGCTCCAAAATCACTGCAGATGGTGACCACAACCATGAAATTAAGATGCTTGCTCCTTGGAAGAAAAGTTACGACCAACCTAGACAGCATATTAAAAAGCAAAGACATTACTTTGCCAACAAAGGTCCATCTTGTCAAAGCTATGGGTTTTTCCAGTAGTCATATATAGATGTGAGAGTTGGACTATAAAGAAAGCTGAGTGCCAAAGAATTGATGCTTTTGAACTGTGGTGTGGTGTTGGAGAAGACTCTTGAGAGTCCCTTGGACTGCAAGGAGATCTAACCAGTCCATCCTAAAGGAAATCAGTACTGAATGTTCTTTGGAAGGACTGATGCTGAAGCTGAAACTCCAGTACTTTGGCCACCTGATGCGAAGAGCTGACTCACTGGAAAAGACCCTGATGCTGGGGAAGATCGAAGGCGGGAGGAGAAGGGGATGACAGAAGATGAGATGATTGGATGGCATCACCACCTCAATGGACAAGAGTTTGAGTAAGCTCTTGGAATTGGTAATGAACAGGGAAGCCTGGTGTACTGCAGTCCATGGGGTCACAAAGAGTTGGACACGACTGAGCAACTGAACTGAACTGAAAAGTAGTTCACTGCACGCTAGCTCTTGAAAGCCTCTGGTCCTTGTAAGTCATAATACACAATGACTTCAACTGATGCTTTTACTAAATATAATCAAGAATATTCTGCAAAGCAAATAGACTATCCTTTATACAGTAGTAGGCACTAATGACAGGGTTTCCCTGATGGTTCAGTGGTAAAGAATCTGCTTGCAAGGCAGGAGTCACAGGTGTGATCCCTGGGTTGGAAGGATCCCCTGGAGAAGAAAATGGCAACCCACTCCAGTATTCTTGCCTAGAAAATTCCATGGATGGAGGAGCCTGGCAGGCTGCTGTCCATAGGGTTGCAAAGAATCAGACTCGACTGAGCATACACAGGCAAGCAGGCACTAATAACTGGATTGCATAGGTTTATTTAATCTAGTCTGGTCGGAGAAGGCAATGGCACCCCACTCCAGTACTCTTGCCTGGACAATCCCATGGATGGAAGAGCCTGGTAGGCTGCAGTCCATGGGGTTGCTAAGAGTCAGACATGACTGAGCAACTTTACTTTCACTTTTCACTTTCATGCATTGGAGAAGGAAATGGCAACCCACTCCAGTGTTCTTGTCTGGAGAATCCCAGGGATGGGGGAGCCTGGTGGGCTGCCGTCTATGGGGTCACACAGAGTCGGACACGACTGAAGTGACTCAGCAGCAGCAGCAGGACAGTGAAGTATTGGCATCTATCTGGTATATTTCTAGAGCTCTAAAGCAAGCAAACAAGAAGCAAATGGAACAATTTATTCCCCATATAACTCAGTAAAGTAAGATCAAATCTTACAATGTAGACCTTGCCCACTCTATGATGATATAAGCTTATCTAAGAATTGACCAGAAAGCCCTTAGATGTGCTTTTAAAATAAACTGTGGCCCTACTTCATAAAATAATATTTCATGATATTACTTCATGATTAGACTACTGCAGTTTTCTTCTCAAGTAATTTTTTTAACAGTTAAAATGAACTATTTTCAGGCTCCTCACCGTGCAAAGCAGGAGAGATATAAAGACTCTTTTTGATCTGGTGTCTGGTATTAATTTAAATTGAATATTCACTACTTGAGTTTATTGCAGCAGATGTCCTCAGCTACCCAATTATTTTAGCACAATTTGGCACATATATAATTTTAAAAGAACTTTTATCTAGGCAAAGCATTTAATTTCCTACCAAATTAATCCCTTTGGAACATTACACTGGATGCCATGGTGATTAAAAAATAGACTCTTTCATAACAGCAAGTTGCTCCAGTAAATACCCAGTACTCTGCACAAATGGAAGATCTGCATTTATTTCCTCTGTTATATATGGTGCAGGTTTCCTTATTACTAATTACATGCTCTTTCTTAGCTCAGGCATTTTTAATAACAACTTGTGCTATGCCCTTTCCTTGATAATTCTGGGGTTTTCTGTTCCCGTTTGGAGGAGAAGGTATGATTTTGATGACCCCAAAAAGACAACAAATGTGGACTGTCCCAGAATTCTTTAGCAATGTGGTCTAGAACAGGAAGGATCAAAGAACTTTCTCTTGAAAATTTTGCTTAGCTAAATGGCATGTACCACAATGCGCACTTTCAATACTTATTTAATATAGGTTAACATCTCCCAGTTCCTGGAGCTGTGTAACAAATCATCCTAAAGCATTCTGGAGTAAAACAACTATTTAATTATGGGCACAGAGTCTGTGGATTAGATATTTAAGTACAGCAGAGCAGGGCTGGTTTGACTGTGGTTCATGATGGCTGGGCCCTCAACTGGCAAGGCTCAAAGACTAGGGATAAGGTAATGGCTGAGAACTACAATCATGTGGAAGCTCCTTTGCAAGCATGCCTGGCACATAGGTTGGATAGGCTGGGAGGCTTAGCTAGAAATGTTGACTGAAACATTTATATACAGTCTTTCTCAATGGTTTTGGTTTCTCAATATATGGTGACTACTTTCTGAGGGGAAGCGTTCTAGAAGAGGGCATACAGAGAGCAAGCATTCCAAAAGAACCAAGTGACAGCTAATCTAACCTTAGCATTCACATGGCATCATTCCTTCTAAATAGTTATAAGCAAATCACCAAGGTCAATCTAGATTCAAGGAGAAAAGAAACAAATATAATCACTTAATAAGAGAAGTTCAATTTGTGGACACACAGTAAGCCCCTACATACGAAAAAGCTCTGTTCCCAGAGCATGTTCATAATTCCAATGTGTTCATAAATCCAATAAAATTAGCCTAGATATCCAACTAACATAATCAGCTATATAGTACTGTACTATACTAGGTTTATGATATTTTTCACAGAAATAATACATAAAAAACAAACACTTTCAATCTTACAGTAAAGTACCTTGAAAAGTACAGAAGTATAGTAAAACAGCTGACATACAGGGGCTGGCATTGAGGGAACAGGCATGAAGAGTTACTGATTGGAAGAGGGAGAAGAGGTGGGAAATGGTAGAGCTGAAGGGTGGTCAGCAATAGGAGACAGAGGACAAGGTGCAATTTCACTCACACCTGAAGTTGATGGCACAGACTCTGGTTCCTTGCTGGATTCAATTCTATCTACCCTGTTTAAAAAATGATCCAGTGATGTCTGGATGTGGTGGTTTAGTCCCTAAGTCGTGTCCAACTCTTACAACCCCATGGACCATAGCCTGCCATGCTCCTCTGTCCATGGGATTTCCCAGGCAAAAATACTGGAGTGGGATGCCATTCCTTTCCGCAGGGGATCTTCCTGACCCAGGGATTGAACCCTCATCTCTTGCATTGCAGGCAGATTCTTTACTACTGAGCCACCAGGGAAGCCCTGATGTCAGGGTAGTAGCTCTTTTTTTCTCATCATGGATGACACAGTAGCACTGGATTGCATTTGGAATGGGTGCTACAACCTTTGTGTCCTTGGTATACTGTTCTACATTGAGGTCCAGTGCCTCAAAAGGTAACAATGTCTCCTCACATAAAGAAAATCCCCTTACCATTTCCGGAGTCATAAATCTCTTCAGTTTTTCAGTTCCATCTTCTTCCTCTTATCTCTCTCCATCCTTTCTCTGGGCCTCCACTTCTATCAGGTCTTCATTAATCAGCTCTTCATGTTGCACCCATTACCTCCCATCTGAAGCAAAGTTCCAAAGAACAGCAAGGAGAGATAAGAAAGCCTTCCTATGTGATCAGTGCAAAGAACTAGAGGAAAACAATAGAATGGGAAAGACTAGAGGTCTCTTGAAGAAAATTAGAGATACTGAGGGAACATTTCATGCAAAGATGGGTACAATAAAAGACAGAAATGGTATGGACCTAACAGAAGCAGAAGAGATTAAGAAGAGGTGGCAAGAATACACAGAAGAACTATACAAAAAAGGTTCTAATTATCTGGATAACCACGATGGGGTGATCACTCACCTAGAACCAGACATTATGGAGTGTGAAGTCAAGTGGGCCTTAGGAAGCATCACTACTAACAAAGCTAGTGGAGGTGATTGAATTTCAGCTGAGCTAAATCCTAAAAGATGATGCTGTTAAAGTGCCGTGCTCAATATGCCAGCTAATTTGGAAAACTCAGCAGTGGCCATAGGACAGGAAAAAGTCAGTTTTCATTCCAATCCCAATGAAGGGCAATGCCAAAGAACGTAACTACTACACAATCACACCCATTTCACATGCTAGCAAGACAATCCTCAAAATCCTTCAATATTATGTGAACCAAAAACTTCCAGATGTACAAGCTGGATTTAGAAAAGGCAGAGGAACCAGAGATCAAATTGCCAACATCCGTTGGATCATAGAAAAACCAAGGAATACTAGAAAAGCATCTACTTCTGCTTGATTGACTACACTAAAGCCTTTTTTTGTTGTTGTTGTAATCACAACAAACTGGAAAATTCTTAAAAAGATAGGAATACCAGACTACCTGACCACCTCCTGAGAAACCTGTATGCAGGTCAAGAAGCAACAGTTAGAACTGGATGTGGAACAACAGACTGGTTCCAAATCAGGAAAGGATTATGTCAAGGCTCTAAATTGTCACTCTGCTTATTTAACTTATATGCAGAGTACACCATGTGAAATGCCAGACTGGATGAAGCACAAGCTGGAATCAAGATTGCCAGGAGAAATATCAACATCCTCAGATATGCAGACGACACCACCCTTATGGCAGAAAGAGAAGAGGAGCTAAAGAGTCTCCGGATGAAGATGAAAGAGGAGAGTCAAAAAGCTGGCTTAAAACTCAACATTCAAAAAACTAAGATCATGGCATCTGGTCCCATCACTTCATGGCAAACAGATGGAGAAACAATGGAAACAGTGACAGTCTTTACTTTCTTGGGCTCCAAAATCACCTTGCACAGTGACTGCAGCTATGAAATTAAAAGACCCTTGCTCCTTGGAAGAAAACCTATGACCAACCTAGACAGCATATTAAAAAGCAGATTCATTACCTTGCTGACAAAGGTGAAAGTTGGACCATAAAGAAGGCTGAATGCTGAAGAAATGATGCTTTTGAACTGTGGAGTTGGAGAAGACTCTTGAGAGTCCCTTGGAAAACAAGGAGATCAAACCAGTCAATCCTAAAGGAAACAAATCCTGAATATTCTTTGGAAGGAATGATGCTGAAGCTGAATGAAACTCCAGTACTTTTTCCACCTGATGCAAAGAGCCAACTCATTAGAAAAGACCCTGATTCTGAGAAAGATTGAAAGCAGGAGGAGAAGGAGGTGACAGAGGATGAGATGGTTGGATGGCATCATTGACTAAATGGACATGAGTTTGAGCAAACTCTGGGAGATGGTGAAGGATAGGGAAGCTTGGCATGCAGCAGTCCATGGGGTAGCAAAGAGTCAGACATGACTGAGTGACTGAACAATAACAACAACATGTTGCACAGCAAGGAGTTTAGTGAAGTCATCCTATTGCAGATCTAGCTTCATCTTCTCCCAGAGGGTCATTAAGTTACTGAATGTCTCTTTGGATTCCTCATCCACCTTCTCAAATCCACATAAACTGTGGACAAACTGTGGGCCAAAGTTCTTCCAAACCCCATATACAGTGATGGCTGTAACCTCTCATCAAGCAAAGTCAATGTTTTTAATGTCCTTGTAGTTATTAGTTTGTTCCTGATTCATCATTCGCCTTTGTTGCCTGAAGAAAAATACGATGTAAATAATATTTCTTTAAAATTGCTATAACTCCCTGGTACATGGGTTGGATGAATAATATTATTTGGTGGTAGATGCAATATTTTGATGTTGGAATGAAAGTCATCCATAAATGTGGGGTGGCCTGCACTGTAGAGTAGCACAAGAATGTTCAGTGGAGCATCCTTCTCCAAGCAATATTTCTCTACCTCTAGGGTAAAGTGGCGGAGAAGGCAATGACACCCCACTCCAGTACTTTGCCTGGAAAATCCCATGGATGGAAGAGCCTGGTAGGCTGCAGTCCATGGGGTCGCTAAGAGTTGGACACGACTGAGCGACGTCACTTTCACTTTTCACTTTCATGCATTGGAGAAGGAAATGGCACCCCACTCCAGTACTCTTGCCTGGAGAATCCCAGGGACGGGGGACCCTGGTGGGCTGCCGTCTATGGGGTCGCACAGAGTCGGACACGACTGAAGCGACTTAGCAGCAGCAGCAGCAGCATCAGGGTAAAGTGGTGGAAAAAACAGTCTTGGAAAATGATCTGTATAACCCAGGCTTTGGGGTTACTCTTCCACACAACAGGAAGAGAGCCCTTGGCTGTGTTTCTACTCTTGGGTCTCTGAATGATAAACTAAGGACCTGAGGCTTTAGCTTCATATCGCCAGAAGCATAGCCAAAAAACAACAGATTTAGCCTATCCTTTACTGCTTCATAGCCTGGCATTAACTTTTCCTCCTTACTGATGTAACTTCAGTCTGGCATCTTTTCCAGTACAGTCCTGTCTCATCCACATTAAAAAAAACCTGCTCAGGTAAGCATGTGCCTTCATCAATAATTTCTTGAAGTGTTTCAAAAAATTCCCAGGCAGCTACCATATCTGTACTATATACAGACCTTTGTTTAAGTCTTCATAAAGGCTTTTAGCTTTTCTCTTGAATCAGCATTAATCATGAGCAAGACTATGCTGATGCTGATGCAGAGCCTACATTCATACACTGAGCAGTTTCTCCATCTCCATCACTTTTCCACACTATTTTGATATTATTGTAAATATCATCAGCACAGCAGCCTGCATGTGTTCCATGATCTTGTCCTTGTTCTTTAGAATCATGCTGATTGTTGAACAATTCATGTTATAAGACTGAGTGACCTTACAATCTTGTCTATGATCTTTTTGCCTCACTTCTCTCTCTTAATTATATTCACTTTTGTTTCCATCTTCATCACTTGGTGCTCCTTAGCAGTACCAGCTTCATCACTGCTGCTTTTATGCTTGCTTCCAGATACCCTGGGCTTGAATAAAGATATTGTACTACTGTATTCTATACAGTACTGTAAAGTACACAAAAGCATAACCACTTGTAGAGAATGAACACATGTAACAAGGCACACCAGACACATGAACTAACGTGATTGGACATGCGAATGTATGTTCTTACATTTGAAAGTCCACAACCTGAAAGTTCGTATGTAGGATACTTATTGTATTTAAAAACCACAAACAGATCAGCAAGGAAGGAAAGAAAGAGAAAGATATTTTGTATATGTTTAAGATTGTAGGCTATATGTAACCATTATGCATCTCTCAGCCAAGAGGAGAGGCACTGAAGTTTAAGTAGAGTGGGTAACAATATATTCACTATACATGTTGAAGCTCAACTTTGAATTCTGGTTGGGAAATCTTGATTGCATGTCTTGATTACATTTCTTTATAATATGTACAGTTCTAGTGACATTAGCTTTCTAATGGTTAGTAACAGAAGCAGAATTCTTTAATTGCTACAAGGCAATAGCAAGATTAAAATAAATGATAAAAAATAAAACAGAAGCATATAAATAAGCATTGTTGACAACTGTCTCTAGTCATCTGTTTTAGTTTGTGTTCCCCCAAAATTAGATATTAAGGAAAAGCCTTGGATGCATGCTGTTTATTTGGGAGGTGATCTGAGAAAGCATAAATAAAAAAGTGAGGAAAGTGATAAAAACCAACAGAATATGTTAATGCATAGGTATTAATAATTACTGTAGGCAATTGGCACTCAGTCTGCTGAGGACCACCTTAGGAATCATAAGTAACATGCCTCAGCATCACTTCTCCCTAAGTAGTAAAAGGCTGGAACATTTAACCATCTATGACTGTACCTATCATTTTGAGGGCTGGGATGAGATGTATTAGGGACTCCACACTTGCCCACTGCTCTCATTTGCAGTAAGCATTATGCCCTGCTGCCAAGAAAACCCTTAGAGAAGAAGAGACACTCAAGTCCTTGAGGCAGGGAGCTGTCAGAGCATGTGGGAATCATCCACCACAGCTGCCAGTGGACTCGTGTGGGCCAAGGGAACCATGGGATGGTGTATCAACATCTCCTCCATCTTTTTTTTCCTCTTTGAGAATTATTATTTTATAACTGTATTGTATGCACATAGTTCAGGGAGCAGCTGCTTGCTCTACTTTCTCCCTATCCTCATATCTCACACCTCTAGGAGAACTCATTTCCAACTCTCAGCATTTTCATCTATTTACCACCATTTTTCTAAGTAATATGCATATTATGATTTATCTTGATTTATCAGGTTAATAATGTGTGTCTTGCTTTCCTATTCTTGCAATAGAAAATTTAATATTTTATACTATTCTACCTCCCTCCAATTGCCTTCTCTTCATGTTTCCAATAAAAGTGAAAGTGAAGTTGCTCAGTCATGTCCGACTCTTTGCGACCCCATGGGCTGTAGCCTATCACACTCCTCCATCCATGGGATTTTCCAGGCAAGAGTACTGGAGTGGGTTGCCATTTCCTTCTCCAGAGGATCTTCCCGACCCAGGGATCAAACCTGGGTCTCCCGCATTGTAGGCAGATGCTTTACCGTCTGAGCCACCAGGGGAATCTTATGTTTCCAATATAATCATATAAACATTCAAAGGTAACCCAATATCCACATTATTTTGACATTACAAAGGTTTTATAGTACCAAGACAAATAGTACATAATGATAATAGATCTTTGCTTGAAAAACTTGATTTTCCTGAAGAAAAGTATTTTCATTTTTATTTGCTTGTTTTTTTTTTTTTATGTACCTATTGTTAATTCTTCCCAAGTGCTCTACAAGCTCCGTAAAATATATTTCAGCAATATTGTTTACACAGTTTAATGCAACATTTCTATTTTCTTTATGGATGTGTCTTTATTGGTGATCCCTAGCCACTTCAATTTTGAGATTTCCTTTTGCTTTCATTCTAGAATTTCTCTTTGCTTTTCATCCAAGTTAGATTTCTTGTTTCCTGCCTTCTGAAATTTGTTTTTTTCCTCTTTCTTGGTATGTTGTCTGCCTTTAGTTGATTACATACTCCAAGAGTTTTCTGAGAGTTTCCATTGGTGATACATTTTTTTGGGGGGGGGGTAATTTGTTTCTAAAAGTGAGAAAATGTCTTTATTTTACTTACACATTTGTTTTCCAGTTTAAATCATTATAACATTCTAGCTTGAATACCATTTTTTTCAGAATTTTAAAGTTATGCCCAAATTGTCTTCTTGCTCCAGGTGTCAGTGTTGGGAATTTCTGTGTCATGATAATCTCCAACACTTATAAGTAACCTGTTCTGTGCTGTTGCTCTCTGCTTATTTTTGTTTTTCTTCCTGAAAGCTTTCATGGTTTTTCATTTATCCTTTGCATTAAACTATTTTGTTATGGTAGTACTTAGTATGGCCTCTAGTATTCTCTCTTCTAGGCTGAGTAGGTCCATTTATATTGATATTTATGCCTCTAACTTCTAAAGAATATGCTATTCATCCCTGTTATCTGTTTCTTATATTTGCTGGGAGAATGCCCTCCTAGGGCATTTTCTCCTCTGCACTTTCTTTCTGTAACTTTGCAAATCAGATAGGAACCGTCTGGTTTGATCCTTTTATATTCTTACCTGTTCTTTCCAACTTTCTACCTCTGACTATTTTCCTCCTTTGGGGAGATTTTACTGACTTTATTTTCTTGAGTTTCTATTTTGGTGCTGATATTTTTAATGTCCAAGATGAATTTTTTCTTCATATGCTTCTTCACATGCAATTTTCCAGTTCCATGTACACAATATCTCCAATGAGTGTCATTTAATCAACATTTTCTCTTCTCTGAATCTATGTATATATTTAAAATTTTTTCTTTTCTAGTTTTGTTAAGATATAACATACAGCACTGTATACATTTAAAGGGTAAAGTATAATGTTTTTACTAACATTCATCATGAAATGATTATCATGGTAAGTTTAGTGAACATTCATTATCTCATATAGATACAAAATAAAAGAAAAAGAAAAAAAATTTTTTCCTTGTGATGAGAACTCTTAGGATTTACTCTCTTAACTTTTATTTATAACAGGCAATAGTGTTAATTACATTAATATTAATCACATTGTACATTATATGCCTAATACTTAATTATCTTAACTGGAAGTTTGTACCTTAAACTGACTTCATCCAATTCCCTCTCCCCCCATCCCCCCTCTGACAACCACAAATCTGTGGCTTATAACCTCTTTTTCTGTGAGGTTGTTTGTTTGTTTGTTTGATGTATAATTGGCCTACATCACTATGTTAGTTCCTGTGGGACAACATAGTGATTCAATATTTTTTTAATTGAGGTATAGTTGATTTTTTTGATATTTCTGTATATTACAAAATAATCACCTCTCTGAATACATTAACTATATTTATTTGAAGTTTCTTATTTTGCCTACATGATCTTGTTTCCTACATTATTTTTATCTACTTTCAGTTTATTTTTGTCTCTTTCATGTTGGAAGCTTTCCTTAAGTATTTGTTATCTGTGTTCATATTAAGAAAGGCATTAATTGCATACCTTAATTGCATCAACAAAATTAGTAGTTTCACTTGAAGATGACCAGAGACTAGTGAGAGAGCAGAGGAGGAATACTATGCTCTATAAGCGCTAATGGAAAAGAAAAACTTCTCCATTAAGGATCTGTTGTTAAACTTTCAGAGCTCCTTGAACTCTTCGATATTTAGTACAGAAGTGCAGACTTCAGTACGTGTTTTATTTACTAGGAGGATCGTACATAGCATTAATCAGTTCTTAAAAGGTCCCATCATCTCAGAAGATTAGCTAGCTTTGAGTTATAAGATGGTAGATATTTAGCTCACTTGATGAAATGACAATTGTCTTTTTATGAGTCACAATGCTGTAGAGTGTACTGGAAATGACAGTCAGTGGATTAGTTCTAATACTGAGGCAGAGAAAAACTTGGTTTAACATTCTTTAAAATATTCATTAGATACTCTGGCACTTCCATCCAAGATGGAATCACAATTTGAATTTATTTTACCAGAAAAAAGCCAAACCAAACAAACCAAAAATAATATTTTTGAAGGCATTAGACACAAGGCAAGAAAGCACAATGATCTTTTTTTTCCCCCCATTCCTTCTTTTCTGTGTGTGTGTGTAAATTTGTTTTAATTGGAGGCAAGTTACTTTACAATATTTTAGTGCTTTTTGCCATACATTCACATGAATCAGCCATGGGTGTACATGTGTCCCCCATCTTGAACTCCCCTCCCACCTCCCTCCCCATCCCATCCCTCAGGGTTGTCCCAGTGCACTGGCCCTGAGCGCCCTGTCTCATGCATCGAACCTGGACTGGCCATCTATTTTACATATAGTATTATACATGTTTCAGTGCTAGTCTCTTAAATCATCTCACCCTCGCCTTCTCCCACAGAGTCCAAAAGTCTGTTCTTTAAATCTGTGTCTCTTTTGCTGTCTCACATATAGGGTCATTGTTACCATCTTTCTAAATTCCATATATATGCATTAATATAATATACTGGTGTTTTTCTTTCTGACTTACTTCACTCTGTATAATAGGCTCCAGTTTCATTCACCTCATTATAACTGATTCAAATGCATTCTTTTTAATGGCTGAGTAATATGTCATTGTGTATATGTACCACAGCTTTCTTATCCATTCATCTGTTGATGGACATCTAGGTTGCTTCCATGTCTTACTTATTGTAAACAGAAACACAGTAATCTTTGAGAAGTGGGAAGTAAACAAGGCAAGCTCTGTGGTTATCCAAGGTTATTGTCTTAAAAAAATGTCCAAGTGCTGTACAGGGAGGGGAAGCCAAATGGAATCTCATAGACTCTCTGAATTTGAAAGATGGAGCTAAGAGTTCAGAGAGAGCAAGGTGGCTAGAGTTTGTAGGTTTGACTGATGGAGAGGAGAGGGCTGCACAGAGAGAGAACCCATGAGATGTGCACAGCATCCCCCTCAAGCATACTTACATGTGGGAAACTGCCCAAGGCCACAGAGAAAACTAATTATAAGTGCTCAGATCTCTTATAGGCTTAGGCACAGTGTCTGCTCCCACCAGTAAGGCTTGGGAAATCCATAGTTCATAGGACAAAGGTACTTTTGTTGTTGTTGTTTAGTCCCTAAGTCATGTCCAACTTTTTTGTGACCCTATGGACTGTAGACCACCAGGCTCCTCTGTCCATGGGATTTCCCAGGCAAAACTATTGTAGTGTGTTGCTATTTCCTTCTCCAGGGGATATTCCAAGATTAGATTATAAAAGACTCTGGCTTCTGTCTTGCCTCATTCTCTCTTGCTCTGAAGCAGCTGGCTGCCATGTTGTAAGCTGCCTGATGGAAAGGTCCACAAGGCAAGGAACTGAGGGAGGTCACCAGCCAACAGCCAGAGAGGAACTCATCCCTAAAGCTTTGGAGATATATCCTTCCCTGTTTGAGCCTTGAGATGTTTGCAGCCTGTGAGAACTGCTGAACTGACTCATTCGGCTAAGCTGTGCCCGGATTCCTGATTCACAGAATCTGTGAGACTACAAATGTTCTAAGACACTAAGTGTTGGAGTAATTTTTTTATGCACTAAAAAATAATGAATTTAGAAAAGAAGATCTAAAACTTGTTGGAGGTGATATCTTTGAATGGAATCAAGTGCCTAAATACCACGGAGGGAAGATACTGGTGAAGTTAGGAGAGCTTCTCACCGAGGCGTCAGAGATTTCTGAGAGTTTCCATTCCACTGGTTGTCAGAATCTGCCATAATCTGTTGTCACTAGGTTCATATGCATTATAAAATACCAATGTCAAAACCAATTTTCTCAAGTACTACTATAAAACCACTCTATGGAAACCAGTAACAGAAGCAGCAGCTGATATGGCAACCTGGCATGTAGCAATCAGAAACTGCTGTCTCATTTTCAGCAAGTTCCACCAAGTAGCACAAGAGACAGCATGTGGCGTCCTATGCTTCCAAAAATGCCTATGGCTGTTAAGGAAAACAAAATCATTCCTGTCTTCTGGCTAAAAAGGTAGAAACACCAAATTTATACATGTAGATGTAAGGTCATCTAACACACACACTTACTTATTTGCTCCCTATATATATGGTGTGTTGCTTGGATGTGTGTGTGTTCATTCATTTGTATAAATATGCAGAAATAAGTGAAGGACATTTACCGGACAGTAAGTATTGATTCCACAGTAAAACGGAAAGGAGAGAGGCAGATTCTTAAATCTTTCCATTTATAATCTTTTCATATAATAAATACCAGTGTTTTTATCATGCAAAATAATAAACATATGTTTAAATGTAAATAAAGATAAAATTACTGTGACTGCATTTTTTGAAGCTTTTGCTCATACTTGATTTTGACATGAATTGTAAATAATCTAACTCTTTAGACAGTAGGGAGAGCCCACACTCAGGGTAGCTATCCAAAGGAGAGTAATCTCCTTCTGCAACATTGTGGACCAGCTTTGTTATTTTTGAAATATCTAAAGTCATCTTCCCTTAAAACATATCTTCCACAAACTTTACTAGGAAAGTCAAAGAACAGAATGGTAATGAAGCTGATGCAGCGTATTCTCATTTTACTAAAATTTGTTCACTGATGTAAGAGGCTAATTAAACTTTTTTTCTACTTCCTAGGTTTTGTTTTGTTTTTATTTTTTAAATAATTATATACTTTTTTCTTTTTCAAACTTAAAAATTAATTTATTTTTAATTGAAGGATAATTGCTTTACAGTATTGCATTGGTTCCTACCAAATATAAACATGAATCAACCATAGGTTTACCCATGTCCCCTCCCACTTGAACATCCCTCTCACCTCCCTCTTCACTCCACCCCTCTGTTGTTATGGAGCCCCAGTTTGAGTTCCGAGTCATACAGCAAATTGCCATTGGCTGTCTATTTTACAGGGTGTGTCCTGTGGCATTAAATAAAAACCCCTGCAATTAAAGGATTAGAAGAAGTTGCAGGGATGTCCCTAGTGGTCGAGAGGTTACTGTTTCCAATGCAGGGGGTGCAGGCGCAATCCCTGATCAAGGAGCTAACTAAGATCCCACTTGCTTTACAATGGGGCCAAAAATTATTAATAATAACAAAAAAGAAGTTGCACTGTGTATTGAGTTCTAATAATAGCATAACACATGTGCGTGGATTTATCTCTGGGCTTTCTATTTCATTCCATTGACCTATATTTCTGTCTTTGTGCCAGTACCATACTGTTTTGATGACTGTGGCTTTGTAGTAGAGCCTGAAGTCAGGCAGGTTGATTCCTCCAGTTCCATTCTTCTTTCTCAAGATAGCTTTGGCTATTCGAGGTTTTTTGTATTTCCATACAAATTGTGAAATTATTTGTTCTAGCTCTGTGAAGAATACCGTTGGTAGCTTGATAGGGATTGCATTGAATCTATAAATTGCTTTGGGTAGTATATTCATTTTCACTATATTGATTCTTCCAATCCATGAACATGGTATATTTCTAAAATCCATGCACATATGGACACCTTATCTTTGACAAAGGAGGCAAGAATATACAATGGATTAAAGACAATTTCTTTAACAAGTGGTGCTGGGAAAACTGGTCAACCACTTGTAAAAGAATGAAACTAGAACACTTTCTAACACCATACACAAAAATAAACTCAAAATCGATTAAAGATCTAAACATAAGACCAGAAACTATAAAACTCCTAGAGGAGAACATAGGCAAAACACTCTCCGACATATATCACAGCAGGATCCTCTATGACCCACCTCCCAGAATATTGGAAATAAAAGCAAAAATAAACAAATGGGACCTAATTAAACTTAAAAGCTTCTGCACAACAAAGGAAACTATTAGCAAGGTGAAAAGACAGCCGTCAGAATGGGGGAAAATAACAGCAAATGAAGCAACTGACAAACAACTAATCTCAAAAATATACAAGCAACTCCTACAGCTCAATTCCAGAAAAGTAAATGACCCAATCAAAAAATGGGCCAAAGAACTAAACAGACATTTCTCCAAAGAAGACATACAGATGGCTAACAAACACATGAAAAGATGCTCAACATCACTCATTATCAGAGAAATGCAAATCAAAACCACTATGAGGTACCATTTCACGCCAGTCAGAATGGCTGCGATCCAAAAGTCTACAAGCAATAAATGCTGGAGAGGGTATGGAGAAAAGGGAGCCCTCTTACACTGTTGGTGGGTATGCAAACTAGTACAGCCACTATGGAGAACAGTGTGGAGATTCCTTAAAAAACTGGAAATAGAACTGCCTTATGATCCAGCAATCCCACTGCTGGGCATACACTCTGAGGAAACCAGAAGGAAAAGAGACACGTGTACCCCAATGTTCATCACAGCACTGTTTATAATAGCCAGGACATGGAAGCAACCTAGATGTCCATCAGCAGATGAATGGATAAGAAAGCGGTGGTACATATACACAATGGAGTATTACTCAGCCATTAAAAAGAATACATTTGAATCAGTTCTAATGAGGTGGATGAAACTGGAGCCTATTATACAGAGTGAATAAGCCAGAAAGAAAAACACCAATACAGTATACTAACGCATATATATGGAATTTAGAAAGATGCTAACAATAACCCTGTATACGAGACAGCAAAAGAGACACTGATGTATAGAACAGTCTTATGGACTCTGTGGGAGAGGGAGAGGGTGGGAAGATCTGGGAGAATGACATTGAAACATGTATAATATCATGTATGAAACGAGTCGCCAGTCCAGGTTCGATGCAAGATACTGGATGCTTGGGGCTGGTGCACTGGGACGACCCAGAGGGATGGTATGGGGAGGGGGAGGGAGGAGGGTTCAGGATGGGGAACACATATATACCTGTGGCAGATTCATTTCAATATTTGGCAAAACCAATACAATATTGTAAAGTTTAAAAATAACATAAAATTTAAAAAAATTCATTATTTTAATTTTTTACTAAATATCAGAGTTTATGTGATTTTTTTCCCCTAATTTTGTTTAGTCTTTTATTTAGCTACTGTTATGACTAGGTATGTCAGGAAGTATTTCTAAACTTTAATTGAAATGTTAATGTGGATTTAAAATGAATATGTTTTAGTATTTCTACAAAATAAAACACATAACTTTGCTGTATGTTTATACATGGTGTACCCAAAGTTCCTTTGTGAACACATAGTATTTATACAGTTGTTTATATACATTGTTTCGCAAAGTTCTTTGTGGACACATATTATGTATACAGATCTCTCTATATATATTGTGTACCTAAGTTTGTTTGTAGACACACATTACGTACACAGTGTGTATATGTATTGTGTACCTAAAGATCCTTTGTGGACACATAGAACATCCAAAGTTGTGTGTGTGTGTGCATGTGTGTGTGTGTGGTATACACAAGGTTTTGAGGTAGACATATATTATATACACAGTTGTGTATATACATTGTGTACACCAAGTTCCTTTGTGTACACATATTATATACACAGTTGCTATATAAGTGCTGTCCCCCTTGGGGATTACTTGGCTTATTCAATCAACCTCCTGAATCACAGAACTCCTATTGTTAAATCAGTTCCCATAAATCAGGTTACTCCCATTTATTAGATCAGCTCATTTAAAATCCTGACCCTCCCATTAAATCAATCATCCTTATTAAATGTCCTAATGCCCATTGTACCAATCAAACTGCTTAGGTGTCCTGACCCCTATTAAATCAATCTGCCTTCTTAAGACTCCTGACACCCACTAAGAAGGGTGATTGATTTAATTAGGGTCACCATATGTTAGAAGGCAGATTGACTAAATGAAAGTACAGCCAAGTCGGGTGTGGTTCCCTGTAGGGGTAGCTCAGGTTACTGTTGGGGGCCTATGAACCCTTCCTGGGGTATACAGTTGTGTATATGCAATGGGTACACAAAGTTCCTTTCAATTATTCTTAAGTGCAGTGCTTTCAACTCTAGATATTTCCATGGAATATTTATTAAGAAGGCTCTTTTAAAAATATGCTCAAGAAAAACATCTATGTTCTTGCTCTGGTCCCTTTATATTTTATTTTTTTCCCATCTGCAATGGCTTTGTATTAACAGAAGTTAATAGGAACTATGTTCTGTGAATTCCCTTCACTATGTATTTCTGGGCTGCTGTTGGTTTCAGTGATAATGTGCACACCATTTAGAAGGCAAAAGTGAAGTCCTAGACTTTGCTTTGCTCTAAGGGAGGGTAAAAGACAAGGCCTCTTGTAGAGGTTGTCACTGAGGTACCAGCTTACCATGGTGGTGTGACAGGCAGTCATACATCTCTTTGAACTGCCACATCCCTCTCCTCTGAATCCTGGGCCAGGTTTTGGAGCAGTTCTATGGTGAAGGTGCCCCCCAATCCTGCAGTGACCCACATAGTTAAAGATGGAGGTAATAAAAGATAGGAAAAGGATTCTGGTTTGTCTTCATTTTCTCCAATTTGTCCTCACGGGTGTCAGTTTGCCCAGTATGTCCTTGTGAATTTCAGTTTGTTGTTTGTTGTTTGTTGTGCCTTTGTTGTTACAGGCACAACACCCGGTGGAGAAAAGCAGGAGTCTTGTATAAACTGTTCAACCAACTTCCACAATAGCTTAATATGTAAGACCAGAAAAGGGCTCTTATCCTGTGTCACATCTCACGTTCTGTGTCTGACCAAGTCTTGACTCATGTGCTATCTGTGGTCACCAGTCTCTGAGATGGTGCCCAATGGCCCCCCGCCTCCTGGTTTTCACCTCTTATATAGTTCTCTTCCACATTGTTTCAGGGTTGGTCTGTGTAACAAATGGAATAAAACAGAAGTGATATAAGTGCCTTTGGAATCTCTAGGTCTTAGAAGGCATTATGGCTGCCTGCTTGCTTGTACTCTCTTTCTGGAATTACCTGCTCTAGAAGGAAGGTAGGTGGCCTATCATGAGCAATCTTATAGAGAGGCTCACATTGAGAACCTGAAGCCTCCTGACAACAGCCATGTGAGTGAGCTTAGGAGGAGATCTTCCAGCCCCAGTCAACGTTTTAAGTAACTGCGGCTTTACTCAGCACTTCAACTGCAATTTCGTAAGAGACTCTGAGCCAGAACCACACAGCTAACTCACTCCTAAATTTCTGAATTTCAGAAACTGTGATCTGGTAAAAGTTTGTTTGAAACCACCAAGTTTGGGAGATGTCTTATGTAGCAATAGATAATAAACAAACTATTCAAACGTAGTTGTTAAAACCAAAGTTTAAATGAAAAATCCAAATATTTCTAAAACCATAGAAATCTTGTCATGCTTTTTAAGCATATTACTTATTTACTGAAAGAGCTCTCAGAAACATCATGAGAAGATATAAAAATAGACTTTTACTGTAGATGATCATTAAGAAAAAAATTTTAAGAAAAAACTCTTCTAAGTACTTTATTTTTTTTAAATTGGGATATAATTGATTTACAATGTTGTGTTAGTTTCTGCTGTACCACAAAGTGAATCAACTATTATATGTATACATATATCCCCTCTCTCTTGGATCTCCCTTCCCCCCCATGCCACCCATCTAGGTCATCACAGAGCACCGAGCTGAGGTGCCTGTGCTGTACAGCAGCTTCCCACTAGCTAAAAACATCTACTTCTGCTTTATTGACTATTCCAAAGCCTTTGACTGTGTAGATTACAACAAGCTATGGAATATTCTTCAAGAGATGGGAATACCAGACCACCTGACATTCCTCATCAGAAATCTGTATGCAGGTCAAGAAGCAACAGTTAGAACTGGACATGGAACAACAGACTGGTTTCAAATAGGGAAAGGATTATGTCAAGGCTGTATATTGTCACTGTGCTTATTTAACTTATATGCAGAATACATCATGCAAAATGCGGGGCTGGATGAAGCACAAGCTGGAATCAAGATTGCTGGGAGAAATATCAATAACCTCAGATATGCAGATGACACCACCCTTATGGCAAAAAGTGAAGAACTAAAGAACCTCTTGATGAAAGTGAAAGTGGAGAGTGAAAAAGTTGGCTTAAAACTCAACATTCAGAAAATGAAGATCATGGCATCTAGTCCCATCACTTCATGGAAAAATCTGTTTTGGGGGGGAAATAATAGAAACAGTGACAGACTTTATTTTTGGGGGTTCCAAAGTCACTGCAGACGGTGACTTCAGCCATGAAATTAAAAGATGCTTGCTTCTTGGAAGAAAAGCTATGACAAACCTAGACAGCATATTAAAAAGCAGAGACAGTACTTTGCCTGCAAACGTCCATCTGGTCAAAGCTATGGCTTTTCCAGTAGTCGTGTATGGATGTGAGAGTTGGACTCTAAAGAAAGCTGAGCGCTGAAGAATTGATGCTTCTGAACTGTGGTGTTGGAGAAGACTCTTGAGAGTCCCTTGGACTGCAAGGAGATTCAACCAGTCCATCCTAAAGGAAATCAGTCCTGAATATTCATTGGAAGGACTGACAATGAAGCTGAAAGTCCAATACTTTGGCTACCTGATGTGAAGAGGTGACTCATTGGAAAAGACCCTGATGCTGGGAAAGCTTGAAGGCAGGAGGAGACGGGGACAACAGAGGATGAGATGGTTGGATGGCATCACTGACTGGAGGGACATGAGTTTGAGTAAGCTCTTGGAGTTGGTGATGGACAGGGAGGCCTGGTGTGCTGCAGTCCATGGGGTCACAAAAAGTTGGACATGACTGAGTGACTGAACTGAACTGATCTTTTTTACACGTGGTAACGTAACTCTGAAAATTTTTAAGACACTCTAAACACATATGACACTATAAGATACATTTCCTTAGTAAATAAATCATAGTTTTTTGAAAATAATTACTAAATGAAAAAGTTTATTTAAAAACAACCATTTAATATTTTTTACTGAGGTATAGTTGATTTACAAAGTAGTATTGGTTTCTGGTTTACAACAAAGTGATTCTGTTTTATATATATATATATATATATATATTCTTTTCACTTATAGGTTATTGTAAGATATTGAACATAGTTCCCTATGCCATACAGTAGGTCTGTGTTGTTTATCTATTTTATATATAGTAATATGTACCTGTTAATACCAAACTCCTAATTTATCCCTCCCACCTTCCCCTTTGGTAGCCATTAGTTTGTTTTCTATGTCTGTGAGTCTGTTTCTGGAAAAGAAAAAAAAAAAAAAAACCAACCATTTAGTTTGCTTAGTACTAGGAAACTTGAAGTAAAAGGAAAACATTTTAAAAAGAAAGAGAAACTAATCTCTAGGATCAAAAGAAAACATGCAAGATTTTAGAGCTCTTACTTGGGTTTCATTATACTCCATCAAGGTTACTTTGAATTAAATAAAACACCATAATTAGCACTCTAATTCCCATTGTCTATATTTCCTTTCAGGCTGTGTTATGCTATTTTTTTTAAATTTTATGTTATTTTTAAACTTTACAATATTGTATTGGTTTTGCCAAATATTGAAATGAATCTGCCACAGGTATACATGTGTTCCCCATCCTGAACCCTCCTCCCTCTTCCCTCCTCCCTCCCCATACCATCCCTCTGGGTCGTCCCAGTGCACCAGCCCCAAGCATCCAGTATCTTGCATCGAACCTGGACTGGCGACTCGTT
Organism: Bos javanicus; assembly: GCF_032452875.1. NCBI lineage: Eukaryota > Metazoa > Chordata > Mammalia > Artiodactyla > Bovidae > Bos > Bos javanicus. The sequence goes on from NC_083897.1 coordinate 120,517,078, forward strand.
TCATACATGATATTATACATGTTTCAATGTCATTCTCCCAGATCTTCCCACCCTCTCCCTCTCCCACAGAGTCCATAAGACTGTTCTATACATCAGTGTCTCTTTTGCTGTCTCGTATACAGGGTTATTGTTAGCATCTTTCTAAATTCCATATATATGCGTTAGTATACTGTATTGGTGTTTTTCTTTCTGGCTTATTCACTCTGTATAATAGGCTCCAGTTTCATCCACCTCATTAGAACTGATTCAAATGTATTCTTTTTAATGGCTGAGTAATACTCCATTGTGTATATGTACCACCGCTTTCTTATCCATTCATCTGCTGATGGACATCTAGGTTGCTTCCATGTCCTGGCTATTATAAACAGTGCTGTGATGAACATTGGGGTACACGTGTCTCTTTTCCTTCTGGTTTCCTCAGAGTGTATGCCCAGCAGTGGGATTGCTGGATCATAAGGCAGTTCTATTTCCAGTTTTTTAAGGAATCTCCACACTGTTCTCCATAGTGGCTGTACTAGTTTGCATACCCACCAACAGTGTAAGAGGGCTCCCTTTTCTCCATACCCTCTCCAGCATTTATTGCTTGTAGACTTTTGGATCGCAGCCATTCTGACTGGCGTGAAATGGTACCTCATAGTGGTTTTGATTTGCATTTCTCTGATAATGAGTGATGTTGAGCATCTTTTCATGTGTTTGTTAGCCATCTGTATGTCTTCTTTGGAGAAATGTCTGTTTAGTTCTTTGGCCCATTTTTTGATTGGGTCATTTACTTTTCTGGAATTGAGCTGTAGGAGTTGCTTGTATATTTTTGAGATTAGTTGTTTGTCAGTTGCTTCATTTGCTGTTATTTTCCCCCATTCTGACGGCTGTCTTTTCACCTTGCTAATAGTTTCCTTTGTTGTGCAGAAGCTTTTAAGTTTAATTAGGTCCCATTTGTTTATTTTTGCTTTTATTTCCAATATTCTGGGAGGTGGGTCATAGAGGATCCTGCTGTGATATATGTCGGAGAGTGTTTTGCCTATGTTCTCCTCTAGGAGTTTTATAGTTTCTGGTCTTATGTTTAGATCTTTAATCGATTTTGAGTTTATTTTTGTGTATGGTGTTAGAAAGTGTTCTAGTTTCATTCTTTTACAAGTGGTTGACCAGTTTTCCCAGCACCACTTGTTAAAGAAATTGTCTTTAATCCATTGTATATTCTTGCCTCCTTTGTCAAAGATAAGGTGTCCATATGTGTGTGGATTTATCTCTGGGCTTTCTATTTTGTTCCATTGACCTATATTTCTGTCTTTGTGCCAGTACCATACTGTCTTGATGACTGTGGCTTTGTAGTAGAGCCTGAAGTCAGGAAGGTTGATTCCTCCAGTTCCATTCTTCTTTCTCAAGATAGCTTTGGCTATTCGAGGTTTTTTGTATTTCATATACAAATTGTGAAATTATTTGTTCTAGCTCTGTGAAGAATACCATTGGTAGCTTGATAAAAAATAATGAATTTTTAAATAGAACATTGTAATTGCTTAATTTATGTTTGGAAAACTGCCCCATGTAAATTGCTGCAGTGGAAGATGGTTTTTTTTAAATGATATATCCATAAATAAAACATATATAAATTTAGGGGAAATAAGACTAATCCACCTTACAAATGAGCCCTTTTGGGTGTCATGCCCAGTTGAGACTTCAGTCACAGCAGCTCCAGCTTACAGATGAGAATTCCCAAGTAAGACCCATTCAGGGCGTAGTTTCACAATTCCTGACCCAGATTCCTGAGCAAAATAGAACAGTTGTTTAATTCCACTGCACTTTGAGGTAATTTATTACACAGAAATAAATAACCAGAACATGTTGGGCTGTGCTTAGGTGCTCTGTCTTGTCTGACTCTGAGACCCCATGGACCGTAGCCTGCCAGGCTCCTATGTCCATGGGATTCTCCAGGCAAGAATACTGAAGTGGGTTGCCATGCCCTCCTCCAGGGGATTGTCCCAAGCCAGGGACTGAACCCAGGTCTCCCTCATTGCAAACGGATTCTTTACCATCTGAGCCACCAGGGAAGCCCAAGAATATTGGAGTGTGTAGCCTATCCTGTTTCGAGGGGATCTTCCCAGCCCAGAGCTCAAACCCAGGTCTCCCGCACTGCAGGCTAGGGATTCTTTACTATCTGAGCCACCAGGGAAACCCAACCAGAACATAAACTTATTTAAAAGGCAAAGACAAATAAATAGTGGGTAGTGGGTAGCCTATTCCTTCTCTAGCAGATCCTCCTGACCCAGGAATCGAACTGGGGTCTTCTGCATTGTAGGTGGATTATTTACCAACTGAGCTATGAGGGAAGCCCCAGACAAATAAATACTTGGTGAAAATTTTCTCCTTTGGGATGTGTCTCTTTAAGATCAATTGGAATGAAAAATTCAAATCTTTTCAAAGAGGTAAAAATATCACTATTTACAGATGACATGATACTCTATATAGAGAACCCTAAAGACTCCACACAAAAACTACTAGAACTAATAAATGAATTCAACAAGGCAGCAAGATACAAGATTTATATACAGGAATCTGTTGCATTTCTACACACTACTAGTGAAATATCAGAGAAAGTAATGGCAACAGATTAATCTCCAAAATATACAAACAGCTCGTGCAGCTCAGTATCAGAAAACAAAACATCCAATCAAAAAATGGGCAGAGGATTTAAATGGACATTTCTCCAAAGAAGACATGCAGATGGTCAAAAAGCACACAAAAAGGTGCTCAACATTGCTAATTAATACATAAATGTAAATCAAAACAACAATGAGGTATCACCTCACATTTATCCTCAAAAAATCTACAAACAATAAATGCTGGAGAGGGTGTGGAGAGAAGGGAACCTTCCTGCATTATTGGTGGGAATGTAAGTTGGTACACCCACTATGGAGGCTCCTTAAAAAACTAAAAATAGAACTACTATATGGCCCAACAATACCACACCTAGGTATATATCTAGAGAAAATCATACTTCAAAAAGATACCCGCACCCCAATGTTGATTGCATCACTATTTGCAGTAGCCAAAACAGTAGGTTCAGTTCAGTCACTCAGTCGTATCCAACTTTTTGTGACCCCATGGACTGCAGCATGCCAGGCCTCCCTGTCCATCACCAACTCCAAGAGCTTACTCAGACTCATGTCCATCCAGTCAGTGATGCCATCAAACCATCTTGTCCTCTGTCAACCCCTTCTCCTCCTGCCTTCAATCTTTCCCACCATCAGGGTCTTTTCCAATGAGTCAGTTCTTCACATCAGGTGGCCAAAGTATTGGAGTTTCAGCTTCAACATCAGTCCTCCCAATGAATATTCAGGACTGATTTCTTTTAGGATGGACTGGTTAGATCTCCTTGGTGTCCAAGGGACTCTCAAGAGTCTTCTCCAACACCAAAGTTCAAAGGCATAAATTCTTGGCACTCAACTTTCTTTAGAGTCCAACTCTCACATCCATACATGACTACTGGAAAGACCGTAGCTTTCCAACTTGATGGACCTTTCTCAGCAAAATCCTTTTTTAATATGCTGTCTAGGTTGGTCATAACTTTTCTTCCAAGGAGCAAGCATCTTTTAATATCATGGCTGCAGTCACCATCTGCAGTGATTTTGGAGTCCAAAAAAGTAAAGGCTCTCAGTGTTTCCATTGTTTCCCCATCTATTTGCCATGAAGTGATGGGACCAGATACCATGATCTTCATTTTCTGAAAGTTGAGTTTTAAGCCAACTTTTTCACTTTCCTCTTTCACTTTCACCAAGAGGTTTTTTAGTTCTTATTTGCTTTCTGCCATAAGGGTGGTATCATCTGCATATCTGAGGTTATTGATATCTGTCCCAGCAATCTTGATTCCAGCTTGTGCTTCTTCCAGCTCAGCATCTCTCATGATGTACTCTGCATATGTTAAATAAGCAGGGTGACAATATACAGCCTTGACGTACTCCTTTTCCTATTTGGAACCTGTCTGTTGTTCCATGTCCAGTTCTAACTGTTGCTTCCTGACCTGCATATAGATTTCTAAAGAAGCAGGTCTGGTGGGCTGGTATTCCTATCTTTTTAAGAATTTTCCACAGTTTGTGGTGATCCACACAGTCAAAGGCTTTGGCATAGTCAATAAAGCAGAAGTAGATTTTTTTCTGGAACTCTGTTGCTTTTCTGATGATCCAACAGATGTTGGCAATTTGATCTCTGGTTCTGTTGTCTTTTCTAAATCCAGCTTGAACATCTGGAAGTTCACAGTTCACATACTTTGGAAGCCTGGCCTGGAGAATTTCGAGCATTACTTTACTAGCATGTGTAAGTGTTAGTCACTCAGTCATGCCTGACTCTTTGCGACCCCATGGACTGTAGCTCACCAGGCTCCTCTGTCCATGTGGTTTTCCAGAGATTACTGGAGTGGGTTGCCATTTCCTTCCATACTAGCGTGTGAGATGAGTGCAATTATGCAGTAGTTTGAGAATTCTTTGGCATTGACTTTCTTTGGTGTTGAAATGAAAAGTGACCTTTTCCAGTCTTGTGGCTACTGCTGAGTTTTCCAAGTTTTCTGGCTTATTGAGTGCAACACTTTCACAGCATCATCTTTTAGGATTTGAAATAGCTCAACTGGAATTCCATCACCTCCACTAGCTTTGTTCATAGTGATGCTTTCTAAGGCCCACTTGACTTCACATTCCATGATGTCTGGCTCTAGGTGAGTGATCATACCATCGTGATTCTCTGGGTCATGGATATCTTTTCTGTATAGGTCTTCTGTGTATTCTGGCCACCTCTTCTTAATAACTTCTGCTTCTCTTAGGTCTGTTAGGTGTATATATGTATATGTATAATTGATTCCGTTGGCTTTACATCTGAAATAAATGCAACATTGTAAACCAACTATGCATCAATATAAAATAAAAATTAAAAATAGAAGAAAAAAAGGCTTGTATTGGTCATCACTGCATAGACCAAAAATAGGACTTGAAGTTTCAAAAGAAAATCTGCTTTCTTCTTCACAAACCTATGGTATTTTCTTCCTTTGAAAGATGGGTTAGGCCAATTGGATTCATCTCTCTCTTTCTGAAACTTATATAAGGGAATATGAAGAAAATATGGGCAATATAGTTATAAGTAAGAACTGAAGAAATGGGAGATTCAAAGAAATGAAATTCATTAGTAAAGAGTTATATTTTGCCTCAAGAATATGAAAGCAACATAAGGACATGTCCTCAGGAACACCGAATTGAACCCTCATATGGACTGCACTATATCCCCTCAAGATTCAGTTCAGTTCATTTCAGTCGGTCAGTTGTGTCCGACTCTTTGCGACCCCGAAAATTGCAGCACGTGAGGCCTCCCTGTCCATCACCAATTCCCAGAGTTCACTCAGACTCTCGTGCAACGAGTCAGTGATGCCATCCAGCCATCTCATCCTCTATCTTCCCCTTCTCCTCTTGCCCCCAATCCCTCCCAGCATCAGAGTCTTTTCCAGTGAGTCAACTCTTCGCATGAGGTGGCCAAAGTACTGGAGTTTCAGCTTTAGCATCATTCCTTCCAAAGAAATCTCAGGGCTGATCTCCTTCAGAATGGACTGGTTGGATCTCCTTGCAGTCCAAGGGACTCTTGAGAGTCTTCTCCACCACCACAGTTCAAAAGCAACCATTCTTCGGCACTCAGCTTTCTTCACAGTCCAACTCTCACATCCATACATGACCACAGGAAAAACCATAGCCTTGACTAGATGAACCTTTGTTGGCAAAGTAATGTCTCTGCTTTTGAATATGCTATCTAGGTTGGTCATAACTTTCCTTCCAAGGAGTAAGCGTCTTTTAATTTCATGGCTGCAGTCACCATCTGCAGTGATTTTGGAACCCAAAAAGATAAAGTTTGACACTGTTTCCCCATCTATTTCCCATGAAGTGATGGGACCAGATGCCATGATCTTTGTTTTCTGAATGTTGAGTCTTAAGTCAACTTTTTCACTCTCCTCTTTCACTTTCATCAAGAGGCTTTTCAGTTCCTCTTCACTTTCTGCCATCAGGGTGGTGTCATCTGCGTATCTGAGGTTATTGATATTTCTCCCAGCAATCTTGATTCCAGCTTGTGCTTCTTCCAGCCCAGTATTTCTCATGATGTACTCTGCATATAAGTTAAATAAACAGGGTGACAATATACAGCCTTGACGTACTCCTTTTCCTATTTGGAACCAGTCTGTTGTTCCATGTCCAGTTCTAACTGTTGCTTCCTGACCTGCATATAAATTTCTCAAGAGGCAAGTCAGGTGGTCTGGTATTCCCATCTCTTTCAGAATTTTCCACAGTTGATTGTGATCCACACAGTCAAAGGCTTTAGTATAGTCAATAAAGCAGAAATAGATGTTCTTCTGAAACTCTCTTGCCTTTTCCATGATCCAGCGGATGTTGGCAATTTGGTCTCTGGTTCCTCTGCCTTTTCCAAAACCAGCTTGAACATCTGGAAGTTCACAGTCCACGTATTGCTGAAGCCTGGCTTGGAGAATTTTGAGCATTACTTTACTAGCATGTGAGATGAGTGCAATTGTGTGGTAGTTTGAGCATTCTTTGGCATTGTCTTTCTTTGGGATTGGAATGAAAACTGACCTTTCCAGTCTTGTGGCCGCTGCTGAGTTTTCCAAATTTGCTGACATATTGAGTGCAGCACTTTCAGAGCATCATCTTTCAGGATTTGGAATAGCTCAACTGGAATTCCATCACCTCCACTAGCTTTGTTCATAGTGATGCTTTCTAAGCCCACTTGACTTCACATTCCAGGATGTCTGGCTCTAGGTGAGTGCTCATACCATCGTGATTATCTGGGTCGTGAAGATCTTTTTTGTACAGTTCTTCTGTTTATTCTTGCCACCTCTTCTTAATATCTTCTGCTTCTGTTAGGTCCATACCATTTCTGTCCTTTATCAAGCCCATCTTTGCATGAAATGTTCCCTTGGTATCTCTAATTTTCTTGAAGAGATCTCTAGTCTTTCCCATTCTGTTGTTTTCCTCTGTTTCTTTGCATTCCTAAACCCCATCATGAGTATCTCTGGAGATAGGGCTTTTAAAGGTGTAATTAGAGTTAAATGAGGTCATATGCCTGAGGATTTGATCCAATATAACTAACTTCCTTATAAGAAGAGGAACAGACACTAAGGATGCATGCACACAGAGAAAGAGGCCACCTGAAAATAGAATAGGTAGGTGGCCATCTGCAAGACAAAGAGAAAGGCCTAAGAAGAAGATGAACCCGTGACACCTTGATCTTAGACTTCCAGCCTTCAGAACAGTAAGAAATCAACCTTTGTTGTTTCAATCATCCAGTGTGTGCTATTTTATTACAGCAGCACTAAATCCTAAAATGGGCATCAGTTAATTAAAATTTGCACATAGATTACCTGATGAGTTTGTGTTCTTCTATTAGCTAACAGGATAATTTATGCGAAGTTATTTAATCTCTGTAGGTCATATCTTACTCATCTAGATGATGGAATATTCACAGTTTAATAAGATATTCACAAATTTAAATTTAACAGGAATGATGGCATTCCTAATTATGATGACATTCCTAATTATGCTGACCTATCAAGGTTTCCCATTCTCTTGACAAATGCATTTAGTAAGCTGTATTACTCAATTGTAATTGAGTAGAACCAAAAAAAGAAAGAAAGAAAAAGTTTAAAAAATCCCATTTAAAATTGCATTAAAAAATACCTAGGAATAAACTTAAGCAAGGAGGTTAAGACTTATATGCTGACAACTATAAAACACTGATAAAAGAAAGTAAAGATGATTCAAAGAAATGAAATCATAAGCCATGCTCTTGGTGTGGAAGAATTAATATTGTTAAAATGGCCGTACTATCCAATTTAATGTGATCCCTGTCAAAATACTGGCAAAGTTTTTCACAAACAATACTAAGATTTATATGGCACCACAAAAGACCCAGAAATGACAAGGCAATCATGAGGAAAAAGAACAAAGCTGGAGGCATAACCCTTCCAGACTTCAGATAACACTACAAAGCTACAGTAATTAAAGCACCATGGTATTGGCACAAGACCAGATACATAGATCAATGAAACAGAATAGAGAGCCCAGAAATAAACCCACACACCTATGGTCAGTTAATCTATGACAAAGGAGGCAAGAATATACAATGGAGAAAAGATTGCTTCTACAGTAAGTGTAGTATTAGGAAAGCTAGACAGATATATGTAAATCAATAAAATTAGAACACTCCTTCATACCATATACACAAATAACTCTGAAATGGTTTGGAGACCTCAATATAAAACATGACACTGTAAAAGCCTTAGAAGAGAACATACACAAAACATTCTTTGACAAAGATCATAGCAATGTTTTCTTAGGTCAGTTTTCCAAGGCAAAAGAAATAAAAGCAAAAATAAACAAATGGAACCTAATCCAATTTATAAGCTTTTGCACAGCAAAGGAAACCATCAGCAAAATGAAAAGACAATCTATAGAACGGGAGAAAATACTTGCAAACAATGCTATTGACAAGGGGTTAATATTCAAAATAAGCAAATAGCTCATACAATTCAATAGCGAAAAAACAAACAACCCAATCAACAAAAAAGGCAGAAGACCTAAGTAGACATTTCTTCAAGGAAGACACACAGATGGCCAACAAGCATATGAAAAGATGCTCAACATCGCTAATAATTAGGGAAATGCCAATCAAAATTACAATGAGGTATCACCTCACATGGATCAGAATGCGTGCTCAGTCTTTTAGTAATGTCTGACTCTTTGCAACTCCATGACTGTAGCCTGTCAGTATCCTCTGTCCATGGAATCTGTCTAACAAGAATACTGCAATGGATTGCCATGTCCTCCTCCAGGGGATCTTCCCGACTCAGCAATCTAACCTGCATCTCCTGCGTCTCCTGCAATGGTAGGCAGATTCTTTACCACTGTGCCACCTGGGAAGCCCACCGTTTAGAATGGCCATCATCAAAAAGTTTACAAAAAATTGTTGGGGAGGATGTGGAAAAAAGGGAGCTCTCCTATAGTACTGTTGGTGGGAATGTAAACTGGCACAGTCACTGTAGAAAACAATCTGAAGATTCCTTGAAAAATGAAAAATCAAGCTACCGCATGATCTAGCAATCCCATTCCAGGGCATATATCTGGAAAAGATGAAAACTCTAATTTGAAAAAATATATGCACCCAAAGTTCATAGCAGCACTATGTACAATACTGAAGACATGGAAACAACCCGAGTGCCCATCAACAGATGACTGAATTAAGAATATGTGCAATATACATACAATGGAATATTAATCAGCCAAGAATGAAATATTGCCATTTGTAGCAATGTAGATGGAACTAGAGGATGTCATACTAAGTGAAGCAAGTCAGATAGAGAAAAACAAATATAATAGGATATCACTTACATATGGAATCTAAACAATATTACAAAAGTATGTATATCCAAAACAGAAACAGACTCACTGACATAGAAAACAAACCTGTGGGTACCAAAGGGGAAAGGGAATGAGGGAGGGATAAACTAGGAGTATGGGATTAACAGATACAAGCTACTAACTATATAACAAAAATGTGTATGTATATATATATGCTGCTGCTGCTAAGTCATTTAAGTTGTGTCTGACTCTGTGTGACCCCATAGACGGCAGCCCACCAGGCTCCCCCGTCCCTGGGACTCTCCAGGCAAGAATACTGGAGTGGGCTGCCATTTCCTTCTCCAACGCATGAAAGTGAAGTTGCTCAGTTGTGTCTGACCCTCAGCGACCCCATGGACTGCAGCTTTCTAGGCTCCTCCATCCACGGGATTTTCCAGGCAAGAATATTGGAGTGGAGTGCCATTGCCTTCTGCAGTATTTATAATAAATATTGTGTTAGTTTCAGTTATACAGCAAAGTGACTCAGTTGTATATATATATGTATATAATCACTTTGCTGTATAACTGAAACTAACACAATATTTATTATAAATCAACTACATTTCAAAAAAAGAAAAATTCCAAAAGTTTCCAACTTCTCAATTTCTGCTTTTTATATTGATAGAGCATTCAGTTTAATTCAATCAAATTTTACATCGGATAATCAACTTTGGATTATTTGGCTAATATTCTACATGAGGATAAGGTTGGTATGCAACTGGAGATCAGTGGAGAAATAACTCCAGAAAGAATGAAGGGATGGAGCCAAAGCAAAAACAATACCCAGCTGTGGATGTGACTGGTGATAGAAGCAAGGTCCGATGCTGTAAAGAGCAATATTGCATAGGAACCTGGAATGTCAGGTCCATGAATCAAGGCAAATTGAAAGTGGTCAAACAAGAGATGGCAAGAGTGAATGTCGACATTCTAGGAATCAGCAAACTGAAATGGACTGGCATGGGTGAATTTAACTCAGATGACCATTATATCTCCTACTGCAGGCAGGAATCCCTCAGAAGAAATGGAGTGGCCATCATGGTCAACAAAAGAGTCCAAAATGCAGTACTTGGATGCAATCTCAAAAACGACAGAATGATCTCTGTTCGTTTCCAAGGCAAACCCTTCAATATCACAGTAATCCAAGTCTATGCCCCAACCAGTAACGCTGAAGAAGCTGAAGTTGAATGGTTCTATGAAGACCTACAAGACCTTTTAGAACTAACACCCAAAAAAGATGTCCTTTTCATTATAGGGGACTGGAATGCAAAAGTAGGAAGTCAAGAAACACCTGGAGTAACAGGCAAATTTTGCCTTGGAATATGGAATGAAGCAGGGCAAAGACTAATAGAGTTTTGCCAAGAAAATGCACTGGTCATAACAAACATCCTCTTCCAACCACACAAGAGAAGACTCTATACATGGACATCACCAGATGGTCAACACCGAAATCAGACTAATTATATTCTTTGCAGCCAAAGATGGAGAAGCTCTATACAGTCAGCAAAAACAAGACCAAGAGTTGACTGTGGCTCAGACCATGAACTCCTTATTGCCAAATTCAGACTTAACTTGAAGAAAGTATGGAAAACCAATAGACCATTCAGGTATGATCTAAATCAAATCCCTTATGATCATACAGTGGAAGTGAGAAATAGATTTAAGGGTCTAGATCTGATAGATAGAATGCCTGATGAACTATGGAATGAGGTTCATGACATTGTACAGGAGACAGGGATCAATATCATCCCCATGGAAAAGAAATGCAAAAAAGCAAAATGGCTGTCTGAGGAGGCCTTACAAAGAGCTGTGAAAAGAAGAGAAGTGAAAAGCAAAGGAGAAAAGGAAAGAAATAAGCATCTAATGCAGAGTTCCAAAGAATAGCAAGAAGAGATAAGAAAGCCTTCTTCAGCAATCAATGCAAAGAAATAGAGGAAAACAACAGAATGGGAATGACTAGAGATCTCTTCAAGAAAATTAGAGATACCAAAGGAACATTTCATGCAAAGATGGGCTCGATAAAGGACAGAAATGGGATGGACCTAACAGAAGCAGAAGATATTAAGAAGAGATGGCAAGAATACACAGAAGAACTATACAAAAAAGATCTTCACGACCCAGATAATCACGATGGTGTGATCACTGACCTAGAGCCAGACATCCTGGAATGTGAAGTCAAGTGGGCCTTAGAAAGCATCACTACGAACAAAGCTAGTGGAGGTGATGGAATTCCAGTTGAGCTATTCCAAATCCTGAAAGATGATGCTGTGAAAGTGCTGCACTCAATATGTCAGCAAATTTGGAAAACTCAGCAGTGGCCACAGGACTGGAAAAGGTCAGTTTTCTTTCCAATCCCAAAGAAAGACAATGCCAAAGAATGCTCAAACTACCACACAATTGCACTCATCTCACATGCTAGTAAAGTAATGCTCAAAATTCTCCAAGCCAGGCTTCAGCAATACGTGGACCATGAACTTCCAGATATTCAAGCTGGTTTTGGAAAAGGCAAAAGAAGCAGAGACCAAATTGCCAACATCCGCTGGATCATGGGAAAAGCAAGAAAGTTCCAGGAAAACATCTATTTCTGCTTTATTGACTATGCCAAAGCCTTTGACTGTGTGGATCACAATCAACTGTGGAAAATTCTGAAAGAGATGGGAATACCAGACCGCCTGACCTGCCTCTTGAGAAATTTTTATGCAGGTCAGGAAGCAACAGTTAGAACTGGACATGGAACAACAGACTGGTTCCAAATAGGAAAAGGAATTCGTCAAAGCTGTATATTGTCACCCTGCCTGTTTAACTTATATGCAGAGTACATCATGAGAAAGGCTGGACTGGAAGAAACACAATCTGGAATCAAGATTGCCGGGAGAAATATCAATAACCTCAGATATGCAGATGACACCACCCTTATGGCAGAAAGTGAAGAGGAACTCAAAAACCTCTTGATGAAAGTGAAAGGGGAGAGTGAAAAAGTTGGCTTAAAACTCAGCATTCAGAAAATGAAGATCATGGCATCTGGTCCCATCACTTCATGGAAAATACATGGGGAAACAGTGGAAACAGTGTCAGACTTTATTTTTCTGGGCTCCAAAATCACTGCAGATGGTGACTGTGGCCATGAAATTAAAAGACGCTTACTCCTTGGAAGGAAAGTTATAACCAACCTAGACACATATTCAAAAGCAGAGACATTACTTTGCCAACAAAGTTTCATCTAGTCAAGGCTATGGTTTTTCCAGTGGTCATGTATGGATGTGAGAGTTGGACTGTGAAGGAGGCTGAGTGCCGAAGAATTGATGCTTTTGAACTGTGGTGTTGGAGAAGACTCTTGAGAGTCCCTTGGACTGCAAGCAGATCCAACCAGTCCATTCTGAAGGAGATCAGCCCTGGGATTTCTTTGGAAGGAATGATGCTGAAGCTGTAACTCCAGTACTTTGGCCACCTCATGTGAAGAGTTGACTCATTGGAAAAGACTCTGATGCTGGGAGGGATTGGGGGCAGGAGGAGAAGGGGACGAAAGAGGATGAGATGGCTGGATGGCATCACTGACTCGGTGGACGTGAGTCTCAGTGAACTCCGGGAGTTGGTGATGGACAGGGAGGCCTGGGGTGCTGCGATTCATGGGGTCGCAAAGAGTCGGACATGACTGAGTGACTGATCTGAGGCAAAGTTATTTCAATACTGTATTTTATTCTTTACTACCCCATGGAGAAATCTATTAGTGAATATGGTCATGTTCACTTTTCTTTCTTGACCTTTCACTTTCTATAAAGGATATACTGTACCAATTCAATATTGGCCCCCAGCTACTTATGCTTATATCAATTTCTGCAAAAGTCAAAATGATTGAGTAGTCTATTGTCAAATTTAGTAATAATTCATGGTGAAAAAAAAAAAAAAAACAGTGGTGCACTCTTCCTTCTTTTCTTTTCACATTTATATTCCTGACAAAACCATTCTGAATGTCCTAGTTGTATTTCCTATCCATTGAGATCAACAGCAAAGTGGATATTTTCCTATAGAATAATGGCATTGTTTTGCCTTTGCTTGCAATATAACTATCATCAGAAAGAATGACTTATACCCAACTATTCTAAAACAAAAATCACTTTTGACACATTCCCAAGCATTGTTTATAGCTAGCAATTTTCTGTAGTAGATCAAATCATTTTATTTAGGTATATAATTTATAAGCAGATTATCCTGGGAGATCCATATATGTTACAAAACTTAAAACTATATAGATGATTGATAGATACTTTCATATTTGTAGTCAGAATTTGACTGGTTTGAATGCATTAAATATTTTCCAAACTAAAATTATTGTTGATCATGCTTTATGCGATAGAACTTTGTATCCTAAATTCCCATTTACCTCCATGTGATAAAAAAAGACTCATGACTTGTGTCAAGGAAAATGTTTATCTTGCTGACAATTATTGCTGGATAGGTGGTTTTCATGTACATAGGCAGGTGCCCAGTTTAGTCAATTTTTGTATAAGGTGTCAAACATGCATTTTACTCATTTATGAAGTATAGAGATTTGTTTAAATTCATTTGCAAAGGATAGCTTCATCCTGTGTTCTTACAAAAGAATATGACCTTAAATATCTTTGTTAGTCATAGTCTACTAAAAGTACAAATAAAAAATATGATTTTTAAAAGAGCATCTGAAGGCTGTGCATATTATTTGTCTCATTACATTCTAAAACCTATAAAGCTGCATTGTCCAGTCCTGTAGCCACTAGCCACATGTGGCAATTGGGCCCTTGAAGTGTGGCCAGTCTGAAATGAGCTATGTCATATATGTCATTTGACACATTTGAATCCACTGGATTTCAAAGACTTAGTACCAAAAAATGTTAACTATCACATCATTAAAATTTAATATTGATCACATGGTAAAATGATAATATTTCCTACATATTGGGCTAAAGGAGATAAGTCATTAGAATTAATTTTACATGTTACTTATATATGTAACTTTCATTATGCATCTACTGTATAGCACTGCTTTAAATGTAATTCTTGGATTAAATCATAATAATATTAAGTGCAGTTATTGCAAGAGTTTTGATCCTCCAGGAAATCATCATTATATTGTTCTTGGTTTTATTCTTGCCACTAACCTTTTTTTTATTTTTTTAAGAATGGCATTTTTAGGGTGTTGTTGAGGATAGGTAACTACGTTTCCTAATGTATCCTAAATGAGGACTGGACTAGTCAGCATAGGGCTGGGTTATACTGTAGTAAGAAACAACTTGCAAAATCTCAGTGGCTTAAAATAGCAAAGGTGTACTTCTCCTTAAGATTTCATGTTCATAAATGTCAAAGGGAGGGTGCTTTCTTCACTGTAGTCACTTAAAGATTAGGACAGATGGGACATTCACCATCTCAAATGTAGCTAATCTCTGAGCCAAAGGAATCGAGATCACTAAAGGATTTCACACCAACGATTAAACATTGGGTTGGCCAAAAAGTTCCTTTGAGTTTTTTCCATACCATGTTATGGAAAATCTAGAACGAACTTTTTGGCCAACCCAATATTATAGCCCAGAAGTAATCCATGTCACCTAAGCTAAAAATTCACTGATAACACCTACCTCTATTGTCCCATTCCAAGTTGAGCAGTCAAGGAACTTCAGGCTCCCCTATACCCAGAAGGAGAGGAGAAACAGATAGCAAAGAGCCACAATAATGATTATCACAATGGCCTATCAAAGAACTTCTCTCATGAGTCAATACTGAAGGAATAACATATTTAAGTTTTCTCAGTTTTAGATAGCTACTTGTTTAAAAATAACTAGACTATTTTATCTTAAAGTACTTACTACTAATTATGTTTTGCTATTGTTTTGGCTGATATTAACTTGATCTTTGGGCTTCCCTGGTGTCTCAGATGGTAAAGAATTCAACTGCAATGCAGGAGACCTGTTTTCAATCCCTCCATTGGGAAGATTTCCTGGAGGAAGGCGTGGCAACCCACTCCAGTATTCTTGCCTGGAGAATCCCCAGGGACAGGGGAGCCTGGCAGTCTGCAGTCCATGGGATCTCTAAGAGTCAGACACAACTAAGTAACTAAGCATGCACAGACACAACTTGATCTTTAAGAAAATGTACAGAACCCTTGGACTTTTTATTGTTCTGCCTTTAGCATGCCATCTTCCATAGTTTCTCACTTATTTTAATCTCTTTGTTTTACATACACCTCTGTAAAATTTTGAAATCATTTTTGACATAAAAATAATTGTGTGTGCTAATACATGAGAGAAAAGATTTTAAGATAATTGTTAGTGAATACTTGCTACCTTATGGTATGCAAAATTGCACTAAATATTCATATGATCATAAGTTTAATAAATAAAGCTCTAGTTCCTAGTGCTCGGTGTTGTAAATGTATATTGATAGTGAATTTACCTATATTATCTAAGAAAAAACGTGTTTTCCTTCTCAATAGCTTTTCATTATTCCCCTTCATATTCTATCCTAAGGAAATGACTGAATTACTCACTTTTGTATTTAAAGAGATTTCATTTTTTTATTTCATTCAATGTGTATATATATTACTTCACAATAAAAATTCAATCATTTTATGAGTGAATAAAAAATTGAACTTTATGAAATTAGAATAAAATATATTTAAGTGGTTCATGCAAATACAGTTAAATCTGACTTCACTGCTGGTTTTGAAGTCAAATTCCATAACTACCTGTGACGTTATGTCCAAAAATGTGACATATTATTTTGACCTGCTGGACAGTTAAATCATGATGATATATTTTATTCAAGTTTTAATGTTAACTTCTCTAAATAATGTTAATAATATCTGTCAAATAGGGTTAACACTCAAAAAGTTTTTAAAAGTCCCTCTATGAGCAAGGACCAATGGCAGTTGAAAATATTAACACATACCTGTAAATGACTAATTTTTGTTTTAAAAATTGCTTTATTGAGATTGGTAAATGTATTAGGCCTTCTAAAAGAAAGCCTGTGGAGAGACTGTAATGTTTTCCAGAATTCAAAGGAAGTTGGCCACAACTGCAAGTATTTAGTTCCTTAAATATGTGCTAGTGAATATGCATGAGAGTTCCCAGATAGTAGCTCCCCTGTGATCATAAAAAATCATGACTAATTATTGTCATACTTTCATTTTTTACTTGTTACTTAATAGCTCACTTTCTGTATCTAACAATGATGTCATTTTTACTGTGTAACTGGAAACATCACTAAGAAGTTACTTGCATGAGATTACAGCTCAGTCAACAGTTTAGGGCTGGAGAAATACATGTTCAGTGATGAGTTGGTTCTTGTAGCACTCAGTTTCTATTCCATTATTCTGCAGTCACAAACTACCCCAACATTTCAATAGCTTACCACAACAACATCATCTATTTCCTGCAGACATTATTTGTGGAAACAGAAAGAGTTGTGCCTCTGCTGGGCTCCATTCAGTCCTGCTATATATTCGTTCTTCAGCCTCAGAATTAGGCTGAAGAACAGCTAATAAAGGGAAATCTCAGATTCACAGCAGAGAGAAAATGAGGAAGAAACTTTATGGAAACACATGATCACTCTCTAAATGTCTACTCTTAACTGACATTCATCACTTCTATTCACATTTCTTTAGTAAATGCAAGTCATATGGAATAAAAAAATTGCAGACTCTGCCCGCAGGGGTAGCACTACATGTCACACATCAATGCTCAGCAATAAGTAATCCTCTTAGTGGCAAAGAGAAGTGAACATTTGGGAACAATTATTCAGTCCACATTATATAAGGATGTAATAAAGTTGGGGAATAGAGAAGGGCAGAGGACCAACACTGGTACACTCCAGCATGAAGGTCAAGCATAAAGAAAGGAGATGGCAAAAGAAGGAATAACAGATTAGGGAAAGCAGGCACGTCTCATGATCAAAACCACAGAGGTTTTTAAATAGGAGAGTGGGGGTCAAATTCATTTGGAGCCCCCAAATAGTCAAATAAAAGGGTGAAATATGTAGTTCTCCACTGTATTTTTCAATATGAACAAGACTGATTGTCCTTGAAAAGCGAATTCTAAGTAACACTTTGAAAGTAAGAATACAGTAAGTCCATGAGTGAACGGTGATTTCTTGTTCTGACATAAGGCCACCTGAATGACTATAAAACTCCTTCTGGGTCAGAAACTCCTAGAAATCCTGGATAAAGTAGAACACTAGCAAAAAAATATTGCTGCATTTGTAAGAAAGGAAAATCCTGAAGTGCCAGGAACAAAGAGGAAATGCAAAGATAGGGTCACAGCACTGAGCTGGTTGTTACGGAGGTGAGAAGAGGCAGAGAAAGAGCTTTATAGAACATACAAACTCATTTTAAGGCTAAAGCTAGAATTTTCAAAGCTTACCAAGATATGGGAATGCCTTGCACCACCAAGAGGTTGGAAGTTAGGATGCTGCTGCTGCTGCTAAGTCGCTTCAGTCGTGTCCGACTCTGTGCAACCCCATAGACGGCAGCCCATCAGGCTCCCCCGTCCCTGGGATTCTCCAGGCAAGAACACTGGAGTGGGTTGCCATTTCTGCAAGTTAGGATAGATGCCCCTAAACCAGCACATACCCCAGTGTTCATTGCAGCACTGTTTACAATAGCTAAAACATGGAAGCAACCTAAATGTCCATCGACAGAGGAATGGATAAAAAGATATGGTATATATAGGTTTGTTAATTGTAACAAATGTACCATACTAATGCAAGATATTGATAATAGTTGTTAGTGTGATGGGGGAAACTCTCTGTACTTTTGATGAATTTTTTGTAACTTTAAAATAGTTCTAGGGGATTTTCCTGGTGGTCCAGTGGTTAAGACTCCATGCTGCCAATGCAGAGGACGCAGGTTCCCCCTCTGGTCAGGGAATTAAGATTCCACATGATGAGCAGTACTGCTAAAAAGATTTTAAAAAAAAAAAGCAAAAAAAACAGTTCTAAATATAAAGTGCAAGTCAAGAAGCAACAGAACTGGACATGGAACAATGGACAACCAGAATTGAAAGAGACACGTGTACCCCAATGTTCATCGCAGCACTGTTTATAATAGCCAGGACATGGAAGCAACCTAGATGTCCATCAGCAGATGAATGGATAAGAAAGCTGTGGTACATATACACAATGGAGTATTACTCGGCCATTAAAAAGAATACATTTGAATCAGTTCTAATGAGGTGGATGAAACTGGAGCCTATTATACAGAGTGAAGTAAGGCTGAAAGAAAAACACCGATACAGTATATTAACGCATATATATGGAATTTAGAAATATGGTAACAATAACCCTGTATGCGGGATAGCAAAAGAGACACAGATGTATAGAAGAGTCTTTTGGACTCTGTGGGAGAGGGTGAGGGTGGGATGATTTGGGAGAATGGCATTGAAACATGTATAATATCATATGTGAAATGAATCGCCAGTCCAGGTTTGATGTATGATACAGGATGCTCAGGGCTGTTGCACTGGGATGACCCAGAGGGATGGTATGAGGAGGGAGGTGGGAGGGGGTTCAGGATGGGGAACACGTGTACACCCGTGGTGTATTCATGTTGATGTATGGCAAAACCAATACAATATTGTAAAGTAATTAGCCTCCAATTAAAATAAATAAATTTATATTAAAAATAAATTGGGAAAGGAGTACGTCAAGGCTGTATATTGTCACACTGCTTATTTAACTTCTATGCAAGCTAAATCATGCAAAATGCCAGGCTACATGACTTACAAGCCAGAATCAAGATTGTGGGAGAAATATCAACAACCTCAGATATACAGATGATACCACCCTAATGGCAAAAGCAAAGAGGAACTAAAGAGTCTCTTGATGAAGGTGAAAGAGGAAAGCAAAAAAGCTGCCTTAAAACTCAACATTCAAAAAAGTAAGATCCAGTCCCATCACTTCATAGCAAATAGATGGGGGGAAAATGGAAACAGTGACAGACTTTATTTTCTTTGGCTCCAAATTACTGTGGACAGTGACTGCAGCCATGAAATTAAAAGATGCTTGCTCCTTGGAAGAAAAGCTATGACCAACCTAGACAGTGTATTAGAAACCAGAGAGATTATTTTGCCAACAAAGGTCCATATAGTCAAACCTATGGTGTTTCCAGTAGTCATGTATGGATGTGAGAGTTGGACCATAAAGAAGGTTGAGAGCTGATGAATCGATGCTTTCAAACTGTGGAGCTGGAGAAGACTCTTGAGAGTCCCTTGGATGGCATGGAAATCAAACCAGTCAATCCTAAAGGAAATCAGTCCTGAATATTCATTGGAAGGACTGATGCTGAAGCTGAAGCTCCCATTGGCCACCTGATGTGAAGAGCTGACCCACTGGAAAAGACCCAACTCATTGGAATGGACCCCAATGCTCGGAAAGATTGAGGGCAGGAGGAGAAGGGGGTGGCAGAGGATGAGATGGTTGGATGGCATCACTGACTCAATGGACATGAGTTTGAGCAAACTCCTGGAGATAGTGAAGGACAGGGAAGCCTGGCATGCTGGAGTTGATGAGGTTGCAAAGAGTTGGACATGACTTAGCAACTGAACGACCAATAATTAAAAAAAATCAAGAAGTCACTGAGCTGTAAATTTACATTTGTATGTTTTACCCTATGTAATTTGTGCTTAAGATAATGTAAAATTTTTTAAACATCCAAAAAACAGTCTAAAAACACCAAAACACAGTCAAAACATGTGGATTAAAACTCCTTAGATTAAAGAAAAAAACTTGCTTGAACTCAATATTTTCAAAAGTTGCAAAATTCTAAAATATAAAATTATCATTGGACAAAGCAAAGCCTGAAAAGCCCCACATACTGGACCAGAAAGTTCAGTATTTGCATATTGTGATATCCCTTTATAATTACTATTCAGTATTGTTATTCAAGAAAGACATGTATCAAATATTACTAGACTCTTCAATGTCACCGTATAACATCTGAAATGCCCACTTCGTCTAAACTCTGTAAATTTTTAAAATTAATTAATTAATTTTAATTTAACTTTAAATATTGTGGTGGTTTTTGCCATACAAATAGATGGTATACTTTTAGGACAATCTTCTCAAATTTTATCTGTTGTTTCCTGAAACTTTGTTTATATAACACTCAATTGCAAGGAAAATCAGAAACCTCTACTTTTCCTTTTTCTTTCAGTTTCCACATGTCTGATGCCAAGGGCAAGACCCAGCAGTGGTGGGCTTTATGGATGTTTGCTTGAAAGCTAAAAGTGCTATCTAATCCACTGGGTTATACTCAGATTTCCTTTTGAAGGAAGAGATTAAACAAATCTACTGCTTTAATTAAGAGCAGACATAAAAGCAGAATTCAGTGAGACTATGTGTGGTATGCATATGCTCAGAATTAAGTAAAAGTTTCAGCAGAAAATGCAAATAAAGGTGTTTTTTTGGCATAGAAGTGGAACTAGGGAGTATATCTAAACGTCAGCTGTTCTAGAAAGTGCTTTTCTAGCTCCCCCTGGTACCAGACTTTATAAAACTCATATAATCATGATGCTGAGGGAACCACCAGCTGGATCAGAGTACTTGTTTGCTCCTGCTTTTCATCTCGTCAGCCCCAATGAATAATTTTGTTCTGATAAGGGTTTCTCTCACAAGGGTCCCACAAACCTAGAATATATAAATACCAATGCCTTTTAATAGCTCCACCAGCTTACATACACAGAAAAGAGGATATTATTAGAGTATTTATATAGATTAAAATGTCAACATTTTGAACTGCAATTAAGATTGTTCCAGCATTTCTTTTGTAAAGCTTTATTTTCAGGGATTCGTAGTTCAACCTTATAATCATTCCCCAGATAAAACTTGGCTCACAAATTCACAGGATCCAAGGGTTTTATTTTAATCTTAAAGCAAATTTGAATTTTTAAAAGAAACTGCCACAATGTAGCTCTCTTACTTTGACATGTTTTTGCCAAGAAAAAAAAAAAAAACTTTTGATATTATTTTTCAGCCTGATAGCTATTACATTGGATTCAGTTTTCTTTAGTATATGTAATTAACGAAGCATTTTGTGATTGGCCTTTTAAATTGCAGTAATTTCTGTATATATTTCCATGAATTGCAGATTTTTTAAAAACTACAGTGTAAAATTATTTATTACTTACAATGTGTGCATCAAGTATGCATGGGTCAAAGTTCCAGAGATGTTTAATCTAAAGGACTACTGTTTTCCAAGAAATTTCAGATTCCTTAGGCAGTGGCCTTGCCCTGAATGGATGCAGCTGGGATGTGTGATTTAAAACGAGGAGAAAACAGTTAAAACAGCAGAGGGAAAATATTCTTATAAGTAAATTTGTCCAAAGTAAATTTGTAAGTAGTGAGTTTTGTGGCCTTGTTTTTCTAGAATGATTTAAAAGGTCTTTTCCCAGAGGTGTTGGGAAGAAGACATTGGTAGAAAGTGAGATTCTCTCAGACTTTGAGATTCTAAGAATTTAAAACCATGCTTCATATTTCTATAGAGCATAAAGAACATTCACAATATTAAAAAATATTTTCCCCAAATATATGAGCCAGCCATTACTTTCTACTTCTTTCTTTTGACCAGTTTCCAGTTTTCTATGATAGGCTGGAGGGGAGGGAAGGAGCTTTCAAACTATCCATGGGGTTCATCCATGCTAAGTCACTTCAGTCGTGTTTGACTCTTTGTGACCCTACGGACCATAGCCCACCAGGCTCCTCTGTCCACGGGATTCTCCAGGCAAGAATACTAGAGTGGGTTGCCATTTCCTACTCTCTGGGATTTTCCTGACCCAGGTATTGAGCCCGTCTCTCTTGCATCTCCTTCACTGACCACTAGCACCATCTGGGAAGCCTATGAACTATCTGGATTAAAATTATGGGCTATATTGGTAGTGTTAATATCTAAAATTGGAATTGCCCTGTGTAAGGGGCATGGGATAATTTATTTTTGAAGCATATTGATATATCATTTTTAAAGGCTCACCCTAATTCATATCCCCATAGAGGATAAGAGTCTTTATTTCCACAGTTTTCCAACACTAAGCATCATGAAATTTTAAACCATTCAAAGTCATTCTTACTATGTTTTACATTGAGGTGAAATTCACATAACAGCTTAGTACATTTGCAATGATGCACAACTACCATCTCTATGTAATTTCAAAATATTTTCATCATCCCAAAAGAAACCCCATACCCATTAAGCAGTTGTTCCCTATTCCCTACAGCCCCTGGAAACCACCAATTTGCTTTCTGTCTCTATAGATTTATCTATTCTGGATATTTTCTGTCAGTGGAATCATACAATATATGACTTTTTGTGGCTGGCTTCTTTCACTTAAAATCATGTTTTCTAGGTTCAACCATTATGTATTATCACTGGAATATTAATTCCATTGTATGGATGTGCGTGTGTGCTCAGTTGTTCAGTTGTATCTCACTCTATGTGACCCCATGAATGGTAACCCACCAGACTCCTCTGTCCATGGGATTTTTCCAGCAAGAATACTGGAGTGGGTTGCCATTCTCTCCTCCAGGGGATCTTCCTGACTCCAGGGATCACTCATATCTCCTGCATCTCCTGCATTGCAGGCAGAATCTTTACCGCTGAGCCACCAGGAAGCCCATTGTTCGGATATATACTTTGTATGTCTTTCAAAAGGTGTGTGTTTTAAGAATCTTTTTAATGTTGCCCCACTTTATCACAATAATTTCAGATAAATACAAATAGTCATCTTTAGGTGCCTTAAAAAATAAGCATGACATAATAAACTGTAACCTTAACCAACCTCATTAACAGCTTTTGACTTTATTTCTGTTATTATTCCAATAACCTATGAAATTCAGTTTTATACTAGGTTATTTGTGCCTGAAATGTCTAATCTTCAGTGGGTCAACAGTTTATCTGGCATCCAGAGTTTATTATCTATTAATAGCTTTATGGTACTCCTGGGAAGGTGCAAGAAGTAACAAAGCATCAAGGTTCCCAACACACTGGCTTAAGAATAAAAGGCTAAACCCAAACTTGATTAGTTATCTTTCTCTACTCTCAATAGGGAATTCAACAGGTAACCAATTCTGACTGTCATCACTTTGAGTCTCACACTTTTTCTAATCTGGTCTGTTCCCCCCATACCATTTCTGCCTTAAAACTAGTAAGATTTCTTTGGGTCCCCCAGATCTCTAATGAGCAAACTCCATTATATCCTCAACCTGCAACTAAAATCTGCCTGTACATATATGTGTGTGTGTGTGTGTATATATATATATATATATATATATATACACATATATACATACACACACAACACATACATACTGAAAGTGAAGGGCTGGAAAAAGGTATTTCATGCAAATGGAGACCAAAAGAAAGCAAAAAGGAGTACCAATACTCATATCACATAAAATAGACTGAAATAAAAGCTGTGAAAAGAAACAAAGAAGGACACTACATAATGATCAAAGGATCAATCCAAGAAGAAGATATAACAATTATAAATTGTTATATATCCCAACATAGGAGCACTGAAATATGTAAGGCAAATGCTAACAAGTATGAAAGGGGAAATTAACAGTAACACAACCATAGTGGGAGACTTTAATACCCCACTCACACCTATGGATAGATCAACTAAACAGAAAATCAGCTAGGAACCACAAACTTTAAATGATACAATGGACCAGTTAGACTTAATTGATATGTATGGCAAAAGCCACTGCAATATTGTAAAGTAATTAGCCTCCAATTAAAATAAATTAATTAATTTTAAAAAAACTAGTAGCAATAGTTCAATAAACTATTCCATCTCTGAATACAAGATACGTAGGGTATGTCATTAGGTAACAAAGCATGAGACATGGAGATGTGTTTTTGTTAAGGGAAATGAAAATTTTGTCTTTAAGAACAACTGGCTATTTCAGAATGGAAAGGAGGAGACTAAAGAACAGTCTAAATGAAAAAAAAAAAAAGATTCACTCTGTTTTGTGCAGGTCTATGGGTTTCTGACAAATGCATGTCACGTATCTACCATTATAGTATATGGAATAAAATCCCCTGTGCTTTACCTATTCCTAGTCATCTTTTCTTCCCTCTCCATGAACTCCTGCCAACCACTGATATTTTTTTTACTGCCTCTATAGTTTTTTCTTCTCCATAATGACATAAAGTTGGAGTCATATAGTATACAGCCTTTTTGGATTGGCTTCTTTCACTTAGCAATTTTCATGCCTTGACAGTAGATTTTTTTTTTTTAATTTTTTTTTACTTTGGATTTTTAAATAATTGAATATTCCACAGTATGGTCATACCACAGTTGGTTCATTCATTCACCTAGGACATCTTAATTGCTTACAGTGTTTTTCAATTATGACCAGTCATTATAAATATTCATGTGCAGATTTTTGCATGGACATTAGTTTTCATCTCAGTTGGGTAAATACCTAGGAGCATGACTGCTGGATCATATTGTTGTAAGACTTTGTTTAACTTAAAAGGTAAGAAACTGACCAAATGTTTTTCAAAGCAGATGTATCATTTTACATTCCCACCAGCACTGAATGAGAATTCCTGTAGCTCAACATCTTTGCCCATGTTTAGTGTCGTCAGTTGTTTAGACCTGTGTATGTTCTAAGCCTCTTCAATTGTGTCTGACTCTTTGTGACCCTATGGACTGTAGCCTGCCAGGCTCCTCTGTCCATGGGGATTCTCCAGGCAAGAATACTGGAGTGGGTTGCCATGCCCTCTTCCAGGGGATCTTCCCAACTCAGGGATCAAATCCATTGTCTCTTATGTCTCCTGGATTGGCAGGTAGATTCTTTACCACTAGCACCAACTGGGAAGCCCCTGTTTAGACCTAAGCCATTTTAATAGATATACAGAAATGCCATTAGTGTTTTTATTTGCAATTTTCTAGTGACGGAGGAGCCTGGTGGGCTGCAGTACATGGGGTCGCTAAGAGTCGGACACGATTGAGCGACTTCACTTTCACTTTTCACTTTCATGCATTGGAGAAGGAAATGGCAACCCACTCCAGTGTTCTTGCCTGGAGAATCCCAGGGATGGGGAAGCCTGGTGGGCTGCCATCTATGGGGTCGCACAGAGTCGGACACAACTGAAGCAACTTAGCAGCAGCAGCAGCAGCAGCGACAAATGACATTTAGCTTCCTTTCATATGCTTATTTGCCAGTTTTATATCTTGTTTGGTGGGATGTCTGTAAAGATCTTTTGCCCATTTTTAAAATTGGGCTACTTGTTTCCTTAAGTTTTAAATGTTCTTTGTATGTTTTGGATACAAATAATTTATCAGATATGAGTTTTGCAAGTATTTTCTCCCAGCCTATGGCTTGTCTTTTCATTGTCTTTACACTAGCTTTTGCAGAGATGCTTTTAATTTCAATAAATTCTAATTTATAAATTTTAATTATTTAATGGGTCACTTTTTTTATTTTATTTTATTTTTTAACTTTACAATATTGTATTGGGATGAATGGATAAAAAAGCTATGGTACATATACACAATAGAGTATTACTCAGCCATTAAAAAGAATACATTTGAATCAGTTCTAATGAGGTGGATGAAACTGGAGCCTATTATATAGAGTGAAGTAAGCCAGAAAGAAAAACACCAATACAGTATACTAATGCATTTTTATGGAATTTAGAAAGATGGTAACAATAACCCTGTATACGAGACAGCAAAAGAGACACAGATGTATATAACAGTCTTTTGGGTCACATTTTTGGCATTATTTCTAAAGATTATGGCGCTAAAGGTAAAATCCTGCCTGCCAATGTAGGAGATGCAAGAGACACGGGCTCGATCCCTGGGTCGGGAAGATCCCCTGGAGAAGAAAATGGAAATCCACTCCCATATTCTTGCCTAGAGAATTCCATGGACAGAGAAGCTTGGCAGGCTACCGTCCATAGGGTTGCACAGAGTCAGACATGGCTAAAGTGAAATAGCACACACGTTAAAGAATTAATGTGGCTATAAAGAATTATAGCCAAACCCAAGTAGTCACCTAGATATTTTCCTATATTTTTTATAGAAGTTTTTTAGTTTGCATTTAACATTTAGGTCTGTGATACACTTTGAGTCACTTTGAGTTAATATGTGTGAAAGGCATAAGGTCTGTGTATAGATTCTTTTTTTCAAATATAGACATCCAACTGTTCCAGTACCATTTGTTGAAAGACTGTTCTCTGTTCACTGTATTGTCATTCTTCTTTTGCTAACAATTAGCACACTATTTTTGTGGGGATCTGTTTCTGGGCTCTCTATTTTGTTACACTTATCTGTTTGTGTATTCTTTTGCCAGTAACACTCTGTCATAATTATTGTAGCTTTAAAGTAAGTCTCGAAGTCAGGTAGTGTCAGTCTGTAATAAGCATATTAAGGAGCATTTAAGGATCCTAACCAATTGAAAAGATAGAGCTGGAGTCTTCAAAACATCTTAAAATTATTTTTTTAAACAGATAAATTCTACTAAGGGCAATAAATCACCTTCTGCAAGTTCAAAGTAATTAACACTTTACTTGAAGATACATATATCCCAAATGAAATTAATTGTTGGCTCTTCCTTTAAAGGTTTCAAAGTTAGTGTTATATGACTCAGGCTTGTGGATTTCAAATGAAAGTGGCATTCCAGAAAGGTTCCAGGATAGTACTAATTTGCAGCTCTTTTCAGTCTAAATAAAAGTCATTTCTTATGCCTTGTAGTGAATAATCTAAACTAAACTACCTGACATTTCCACTCAGTCCAAAGAACAGACTGAAAATGCTGAATTGACAGCAAAGCTTTGATGTAAATCAGTAGTCACAGGAGACTGCAAAGAAGAACGTAATGTAACCATCAGCTCTTCAAAGGGAAGCTTTCTTCTTTTAAGCAAAGAAATTCAGACATGCTTCTTCTAAATTAAGAATCATTTGGCCTCATTATTTTAAGATACAGTTTCCTCCCCATAAATAGCAAGATAATTAACACTAAAAAGCAATGGTTTTTTCCCAATTATCCAACAGAATTATAAAAATACAAATCAGAAACAAACTGTTATTTGGCATGTGAGACTTTCTTTTTAAATTTTTTAAACAATATTTAGGCTCATGATTATCTCTCATGGATCAAGGTGAAAGAAAATTAAGAAAAAAAAAAACTTCAGCATATTTTTGAAGTAATTTTCTTAGAAATACTCAAAGCTCATTTTTTCTCTTCTGAATAATACCACCTCCAAAAGACTGTATGTCAACATCTTTTGTACACAAAGCATGGTCTACCCAATAAACAATAGAGACATCAATTTGTGTTGTGCTAGAAAATGCAGATTCTTAGGCCTTAGTTCAGACTAACTGAATCAAAATCTTATTCTTATGTGATTTGTATGCATGTTAAAGACTGTGACAGACTACCATACATGATAACAACTCAAAATGTCCAGAAGCCATGATTTATTGCATTTTAGCATTTTTTTCAAACCCTTTCCAACAAAAACCTGAGCACACAGCAATATGTGAACTGAGTTTACTTGGCATGAGACCGTTCATACTCATGGAAGCAACCTAAATTTCCATCAACAGATAAGTGGATAAAGAAGAAGTGGCAATGGAATATTACTTAGCCATTAAAAAGAATAAAGTAATGTCATTTGCAGCAACGTGGATGGATCTAGACATTATCACACTAAGTGAAGTCAGACACTTAGTCTGAATAAGTGTCTTATTTGTCAGAAAAAGACAAATGCCATAAGATATCACTTATGTGTGGAATCTAAAATAGGATACAAATCAACATAACCATGAAACAAAAGGAGACTCAGAGACATACAAAATAGACTTGTGATTGCCAAGAGAAACGATGGGGTGTAAAGGAGGGAAGGAATGGGAGTTTTGGATTAGCAGATGAAAACTATTATATATAGGATGGATAAACAACATGATCCTACTGAATAGCACAGAGAGCAACATTCAGTACCATATGATAAACCATAATGGAAAGAATATTACAAAAATAATGTGTATTTATATGTAGCTGAGTCACTTTGCTGTACAGAAGAAATTAACACAGCACTGTAAATCAAGTATACTTTAACAAAATTTTTTTAAAAGAGCTGCCGAGAAAAAAGAAAGCAAATGAAAAGTGTCTTTTATAGAAACAAAAACCTATATCCAGAGACTGAGAGACCTCTGCCATTTCATGTCTACCATATCATATGGAATAATTAATTTATCATTAGAAATTATTTTTTAGCAACTGAACCCATACACTTATGATATGGTAGATTAATCTTTCTTAAAACATTAATATGTGTGATGTGTTATTTAAGATACTCATATACCTTCTAAATGGCAGTTGTGGACTGTGGATATAAAAACTTTAAATGACTCTTGCATGTTCTCTAAAGCTGGACATTCTTGCTGGAAACCATACAAGCTTACTTTTAAATAAATGACATATTCTAATAATTGTTTTAACATATGCATTAAGTACTTCTTAAAAGGCTCCTGTTTTTTTCTGTAACGTACAATAAAACCACAACTTCCTTATAAGTCTCTTCACTATTACTGCAATAGTGCTAGCCCTATAATCACTAAAATTTCTGTAGAATTTAAAGGGGTATTTATTCAAAACAATGTTTCCCAACTGGGAACCTGGGACTCATTGAACCCAGATATGGAAATAAAGCATAAGGAAATCAAACAAGTCCCATTTCCAAGAGAAATGATTCAGTTCTCTCTAGACACAGATTTACTCTAGTTTCTTCTCACCTGCACACCCAGTGTACACTTGATGACCATGAAGTATACAATAGAACAAAGGAAATTCCCTGAAGTGTCTTTAAGAATTCAGTTCAATTCAGTTCAGTCACTCAGTCATGTCTGACTCTTTGCGACCTCATGGACTGCAGCACAACAGGCTTCTCTGCCCATCCCAATTCCTGGAGCTTGCTCAAACTCATGTCCATCGAGTCAGTGATGCCATCCAACCATCTTGTCCTCTGTTGTCCCCTTCTCTTCCTGCCTTCAATCTTTCCCAACATCAGGGTCTTTTCCAATAAGTCAGTTCTTCTCATCAGCTGCCCAAAGTATTGGAGTTTCAGCTTCAACATCAGTCACATCAGTCCTTCCAATGAACATTCAGGACTGATTTCCTTTAGGATGGACTGGTTGGATCTCCTTGCAGTCAAAGGGACTCAAGAGTCTTGTCCAACACCACAGTTCAAAAGCATCAATTCTTCAGCACTCAGCTTTCTTTATAGTCCAACTCTCACATCCATACATGACTACTGGAAAAACCATAGCTTTGACTAGAGGGACATTTGTTGGCAAAGTAATATCTCTGCTTTTTAATATGCTGTCTAGGTTGGTCATAGCTTTTCTTCCAAGGGGCAAGTGTCTTTTAATTTCATGGCTGCAGTCACCATCTGCAGTGATTTTGGAGCCCCCAAAATAAAGTCTCTCACTGTTTCCATTGTTTCCCCATCTATTTGCCATGAATCAATGGGTTAACATAAGCTTTAAAAAGTTTCTACAAATGAAGTAGCTTCTGATTTAACAAGATACGAAGTGGCAAAATAAGCAAAATGGGAAAATATTTCCCGTAGCATGTTCCACCCTGTTATCTTGGGGTTCTTCAATTTAAGAATAGATTTGCTGTCTTTAACCCCCATCTCTGCCTTACTTCCCACAAGCTATACAATGCATTCTCATATCTAATAGCACAATTTCCTCTAAAAGTGATTGATGTGTTACTCTAAGTTTTTTCATAGTTCAAGCATTAAGGGAATGGTATATGAATATTAGTTTTTTCAAGGATAAGAAAATAGATTGCAATCTGGAAACCAGTTCATATGTCCAGGTTTTGTCTCTCCATCATAATTTGAAAAGGATAAAAATTTGTTGTGTTTTAGTTCCTAAGTCATATCTGACTCTTTTGTGACCCCTGTGGACTATAGCCCACCAGACTCCTCTGTTCATGGGATTTCCCAGGCAAGAATACAGGAGTGGATTGCCATTTCCTTCTCCAGGGGATCTTCCCAACCCAGGGATCAAACCTGCATTTCCTGCATTGGTAGGCAGGTTCCTTACCACTGAGCCACCTGGGAAGCCAATAATAATTTGACTCCTGTCTTAAATCTAGTTAGTTAGGTAGATCCTAAAGCATTGGTCAGATGGTGATTGCAGCCATGAAATTAAAAGACGCTTGCTCCTTGGAAGAAAAGCTATGACTAACCTAGACTGCATATTAAAAAGCAGAGATATTATTTTGCCAACAAAGGTCTGTCTAGTCAAAGCTATGGTTTTTCCAGTAATCACGTATGAATGTAAAAGTTGGACCATAAAGAAAGCTGAGTGCCAGAGAATTGATGCTTTTGAACTGTGGTGCTGGAGAAGACTCTTGAGAGTCTCTTGGACTGCAAGGAGATCAAACTAATCAATCCTAAAATAAATCAATCCTGAATATTCATTGGAAGGACTGATGTTGGAGGTCCAATACTTTGGCCACCTAATGAGAAGAGCCAACTCGTTGGAAAAGACCCTGATGCTAGGCAAGATTGAGGGCAGAAGGAGAAGGAAGTAACAGAGGATGAGATGGTTGGACGGCATCTTTGACTCAATGGACATGAGTTTGAGCAAATTCTGGGAGAAGGTGAAGGTCAGGGAAGCCTGGTGTGCTGTAGTCCATAGAGTAGCAAAGAGTTGGACACGACTGAGTGACTGACTTAAAAAGTATGAACTGGGTGTGTTAGACAGGGAGGAACCTGGCAAGACTCCTTTGATTGAAGTCTTCTCTGTGCCTCGATAGTCTCTAGATGGCCCAGCAAACATTTATTTACCAAAATTAACTATATTCATCTTCCTGTGAATGACCTTACTCTCCTTTGAAGCCCCAGAACACAACCTCCTCCTCAGTCTAGGATGACATATACACGTCATCTTGCGTTACTGTCTTTGAAATTCCTCATACTTGAGTAAATTCCCCACATGTACATATTAAATTCAAATTTCTCCTGTTAATCTGTCTTATGTCATTTAAATTATTTGACCAGCCCAAAGAACCAAGAATGGAAGCCAGAGATATTCCCTTCCCTCACAAGGCCTAAGTATAATGGTACACAGATATCAACAGTCACAGAAATGGCATTGTCTCTTCCTCTACACCTTGTCCATTTTTTGTACATACTTCCTGTATTAAACTTTTCTTGAATTAACAAATTTTAAACCTTTGACTGTGTGGATCACAATCAACTGTGGAAAATTCTGAAAGAAATGGGAATACCAGAGCACCTGACCTGCCTCTTGAGAAAGCTGTATGCAGGTCAGGAAGCAACAGTTAGAACTGGACATGGAACAACAGACTGGTTCCAAATAGGAAAAGGAGTACGTCAAGGCTGTATATTGTCACCCTGCTTATTTAACTTATATGCAGAGTACATCATGAGAAATGCTGGACTGGAAGAAACACAAGCTGGAATCAAGATTGCCGGGAGAAATATCAATAACCTCAGATATGCAGATAACATCACCCTTATGGAAGAAAGTGAAGAGGAACTAAGAAGACTCTTGATGAAAGTGAAAGTGGAGAGTGAAAAAGTTGGCTTAAAGCTCAACATTCAGAAAACGAAGATCATGGCATCTGGTCCCATCACTTCATGGGAAATAGATGGGGAAACAGTGGAAACAGTGTCAGACTTTATTTTGGGGGGCTCCAAAATCACTGCAGATGGTGACTGCGGCCATGAAATTAAAAGACGCTTACTCCTTGGAAGGAAAGTTATGACCAACCTAGATAGCATATTCAAAAGCAGAGACATTACTTTGTCAGCAAAGGTCTGTCTAGTCAAGGCTATGGTTTTCCTGTGGTCATGTATGGATGTGAGAGTTGGACTGTGAAGAAGGCTGAGCACTGAAGAATTGATGCTTTTGAACTGTGGTGTTGGAGAAGACTCTTGAGAGTCCCTTGGACTGCGAGGAGATCCAACCAGTCCATTCTGAAGGAGATCAGCCCTGGGATTTCTTTGGAAAGAATGATGCTAAAGCTGAAACTCCAGTACTTTGGTCATCTCATGCCAAGGGTTGACTCATTAGAAAAGACTCTGATGCTGGGAGGGATTGGGGGCAGGAGGAGAAGGGGACAACAGAGGATGAGATGGCTGGATGGCATCACTGACTCGAAGGAAGTGAGTGAACTCCAGGAGTTGGTGATGGACAGGGAGGCCTGGCATGCTGCGATTCATGGGATCGCAAAGAGTCGGACACAACTGAGCGACTGAACTGAACTGAACTGAAATGTCATTTCTTTCCTGTAAGGATTCCTATAGGTACCACACAGAAAAAGCAACAACCAAAGCAACAAAATAAGAATGGCAAGAAAAGTTATAAAAATAACAATAAAGGGGACAATAGGCCTGCATGATAAGAAAATTATTTTTTTATGGTATAAGAAAATGCATTTTCACAAGATATGAATCATGTACCAATAAAGCACTTTAAATTAAATACACCACTTTGAAACATTTTGCACAAAGAAGTTACAGATCATATTTAATAACAACATGTCTAGTTCTATACAAAAAAATATTTTTAAGACCTTACTGCAATAAAATTTTCCAACCAAAGAACAAAAATATTAAATAATTTACTAGACACCATAAAACCTATCTATGTGACAAATCAGGCCAAATTCTGTGCTAGAAAACAGATTAGGGAAAATCTAAATAAGACAAAAAATTCAGAAAATAGGCATTCTTAAATTTCTTGTTAATGGGGGTTTAATGTTGTTAAAGACCAGGAGTCTTTAGGCATCATAAAACAAAAATTTGCTTATAAAAATAAAAAATCCCACAAACATTAGTAGCATACTTATCTACCTTAGCACAATTTTTTTTTCCCTTTACAATTCAGAAGACTGCTAGTCATTGTTAAGTATCTGAACCATGTCTTAATCTTAACCAATAGGCATAGGCCCTCGGTTCACTGGGGGGAAAAAAAATTATGCAACAGAATCAGTATCCAAAAGATGATACTGGTTAAGAAAATTACTTTAAAGCTAAATAATTAAAAACAGTGTAGCTTGCTTCATAAATAGAAAAACCTATACTACTGCATATGTGTATTAAAAATAAATTTATATAATATGGAATTTCCATACAATATGAGGTTGGCTATCTAAAACACTAAGAAAAATAATTTATAGAAAGTTAG
The DNA here is from genome assembly GCF_032452875.1 of Bos javanicus. Classification (NCBI taxonomy): domain Eukaryota; kingdom Metazoa; phylum Chordata; class Mammalia; order Artiodactyla; family Bovidae; genus Bos; species Bos javanicus. Next base: position 120,550,709 of record NC_083897.1, read on the forward strand.
AAATTTACATCATGCTCTACACCAGAATAAACTACAGGAAAAAATCAAAGATATAAACATGAGAAAGGAAACATAAAATATTAAAAGAAATGTTCAAAGGTTTATTTTCCCCATCCTGGGAAAGGTCTAACTATAATATAAATTCCAGAATGAAAAAAAGCTAAAAAGTGTTACATTTCACCACATAAAATCTAGTGACTCCCTTTGCTCCACATGGAGTAATTCCAACTTTTGTGGTTTCACAAGGTAATACAAATAGGGGATGTATCTAGTCAGAGGAGGCAAGAACTTGGCCTCCAGTCTTTCCTTTCATATTAAATTAGGTGAAAGACGTCACCACTGAAGAGTCAGCCTTATTAACATAAAAGTGAATTATTTCTGTGCCACCATTACTGAATCTTTGTAAATTTCAGTGCAGAAGGCTGCTCCTGGCCTTATAGTAAAGCTTTTATCATCTTGGCATACAAAGACACTGTAGCTTGAAAGCTGTTTTGCCACTTACTTGTCACAGGCAGAAACCTGTTTACCTATCTTGAACATAAGTAGACACTTCCCATGTCAGAATTACTATTTAGAGGGAAAGCCTATTAAAAACAGACCTGCATTCATGGTGCAGAAGAAATGTATGTTGATCACCTAGGCCTTGTTGGACTCTAAGACCCATTCCAAGGATCATCATATATCTAAAGAAATTGTATTGCCTTGAGAGAAAAAAAAAGGAGGGAAAACATAATCAAAAGAAGAGTAGATATGAGAGGTAATACAGTTAGTTCTTCAAGTATATGGGAAATTGGGAAAACAAATTCCTTTATTGGTATTTCAGAACACTTAAATACTAAAACTCTGTCAAAACAAGATGCTATAAAAAGGCAATCATTATATTATTAAGTATAGCGTTTATAGAGATTAAGAATTGCTAAAATAAAATGAGATAAAATTTCAAGTTGAGAATATGTTCTAGAAAATAGCTAAAAGAATCAAAAATGTGAGAAATATATATAAAATATAGAGTATCTGTTCAAGTGCTACAATATTCACCCGTGATTTCTCTAGATGGATAAAACCAAGAAATTAGAAAGGAAAATATGAGAAGAAATTTCTGATAGCAGGGGACAAAAATCTTCAGAATGAAAGGGCTTATTGATTACTGAGTGCAACAAAACAAAGCAAGATCCATACATAAATATATCATGTGACTGGATAACACTAATGATAAAAAATCATTAAATTTTTGAAGAGATGAAAAAGAAAGCATTGTTGTTAGCCATACAGAAGGTAGGCTACGTTGGAACAATGCTTTAAAAGTTCTAAGAGAAACATTGAGAATCTAGAATTCTCTAACCAGCAAACAAATATATTTCAGACATGTAATGAGTCAAGTAGTTTCCTTCCAAAACTTGTTTTCTGAGTATTTACTCTATGTTGTACTTCAGCAAAATGAGGATAAAACACATAGAAAGGTATGGGATTTAAGAGAAGATGTATCACAGGAGAGCAGGTTAAAAAAATCTGATTAACAGGCCTGAAAAATGCAGTTCTTTGAAACAGGAGGACAAAGACCTCTGGGAAAGATGTCTTTCATCCAGTAGGTAGTATAAGTCAGTGAACAGAAACATTCAAGTATATAATTCATTCCTTCATTCAGTGAACATTTCTTTTTTTAATTTATTTATTTTAATTGGAGGCTAATTACTTTACAATATTTTAGTGCTTTTTGCCATACATTGACCTGAATCAGCCATGAGTGTACATGTGTTCCCCATCCTGAATCCCCCTCCCACCTCCCTCCCAATCCCATCCCTCAGGGTCACCCCAGTGCACTGGCCCTGAGTGTCCTGTCTCATGCATCAAACCTGGACTGGCAATCTATTTCACATATGGTAATATACATGTTTCAATGCTATTCTCTCAAATCATCCCACCCTTTCCTTCTCCCACAGAGTCCAAAAGTCTGTTGTTTACATCTGTGTCTCTTTCACTGTCTGAAATATAGGGTCATCATTACCATCTTTCTAAATTCCATATATATGCATTAATATACTGTATTGGTGTTTTTCTTTCTGACTTACTTCACTCTGTATCAATGAACATTTCTTGGGCATCTGCTTTATTCTGAACACATGTATGCACTGAAGTAGCAGCAGTGAGGGGGTTGGGAAACCTCTTTTAAGAAACTCATAGGGGATTTCCCTGGTGGCCCAGTGGCTAAGACTCCAAGCTCATAATGCAGGGGGCCTAGGTTTGATCCCTGGTCAGGGAACTAGATCCCACAAGCCATAACTAACAGTTTGCATACCTTAATTAAAGATCCCACATGGTGCAACAAAGACCAAAGATACCACATGCCACAACTAAGACCCGGCAAAGCCAAAAAAATATTTAAAAAGAAGCATATTCAAGTTGTAGAAGATAGAATGTAAACAAACAGATAGATGCATATAATTTTGGATGGTATTACAAAGGATATGAAGGACAAAGAAAGCATAGCAAAAGACAACATGACAGCAGCTATTATTTTTCCATTGGTTGGATTGAGACACTCTAACAGTTAATTTGGGATAAAACAAAGTTAGTGTACCTGTAGTGGAGAGAACAAAAGGAAATATTAGAAGAGAAGAAAACAGAAGTCTACAAATGATCTCATAGGGCCTTGAGGCCAAAAAAATTCTAGATTTATTTCCAAGTGAGATAGGAGACCGTCGGATGACTTGGAAAAGATTATTCTGTTGTATGTAAAATAGATTGTAGAAGGAAGGAGTGGGAGTGGAAGGAAAACCAGTGAAGGGACTACTAAAACAATTCCTAGGAAAGATGATGATTACTTGGAATAGGATTTTAGCAATGGAAATGACAAGAGATAATCAGATTTGAGATGTGACTTAAAGGTAGAGCTGACAGGAGGTTTGGCTGGATTGGATGTGTATGACATAAAAAGAGAAGCATTAAGATTGACAGTGAAATATTTGGCATGAATAACTGGAACAACAGACTTTCCATTTATTAGAACATGAACAGTGAAAACAGTGAAGGAAAAATAGGTTTGAGGGACAGGAGACAGAAAGTTGGATGTATAAAGTTGGGGTTCAAATGAGATATTTGGGAGAACAATACACACTTTTTCTTTCCTCAATAAGAAAATGTGAAAGCAATTAGAAGCTTCAGGAAAATAAAGAATCGTTACAAGGCAGGCATGGTACAAATAGAAAGGAAATTAATATATGAATATGTATATGATTCTGATGAATGTGATGTTTTACTTGAAATAGTTTACAGTCAATACACTGCATCCAAAAAAAATTCTGGCACACTGCTTGGCTGTTCAATAAACAGGATTTACACAATCTTAGTATTTGCATTATATTTAATTTGCAGTAAATTTATTTTTAGGCTGTATAAATTTATATGCAAGGTAAGAAAGTTATGATTATGTTCAGTTCAGTTCAGTAGCTCAGTCGTGTCCGACTCTTTGTGACCCCATGAATCACAGCACGCCAGGCCTCCCTGTCCATCACCAACTCCCAGAGTTCACTCAGACTCAAGTCCATTGAGTCAGTGATGCCATCCAGCCATCTTATCCTCTGTCTCCCCTTCTCCTCCTGCCCCCAATCCCTCCCAGCATCAGAGTCTTTTCCAATGAGTCAAATCTTCGCATGAGGTGGCCAAAGTACTGGAGTTTCAGCTTTAGCATCATTCCTTCCAAAGAAATCCCAGGGCTGATCTCCTTCAGAATGGACTGGTTGGATCTCCTTGCAGTCCAAGGGACTCTCAAGAGTCTTCTCCAACACCACAGTTCAAAAGCATCAATTCTTCGATGCTCAGCCTTCTTCACAGTCCAACTCTCACATCCATACATGACCACAGGAAAAACCATAGCCTTGACTAGATGAAACTTTGTTGGCAAAGTAATGTCTCTGCTTTTGAATATGCTATCTAGGTTGGTCATAACTTCCCTTCCAAGGAGTAAGCGTCTTTTAATTTCATGGTTGCAATCACCATCTGCAGTGATTTTGGAGCCCAAAAAAATAGTCTGCCACTGTTTCCCCATCTATTTCCCATGAAGTGACGGGACCAGATGTCATGATCTTTGTTTTCTGAATGTTGAGCTTTAAGCCAACTTTTTCACTCTCCACTTTCACTTTCATCAAGAGGCTTCTTAGTTCCTCTTCACTTTCTGCCATAAGGGTGGTGTCATCTGCATATCTGAGGTTATTGATATTTCTCCCCGCAATCTTGATTCCAGCTTGTGATTCTTCCAGCCCAGCATTTCTCATGATGTACTCTGCATATAAGTTAAATAAACAGGGTGACAATATACAGCCTTGACGTACTCCTTTTCCTATTTGGAACCAGTCTGTTGTTCCATGTCCAGTTCTAACTGTTGCTTCCTGACCTGCATATAGGTTTCTCAAGAGGCAGGTCAGGTGGTCTGGTATTCCCATCTCTTTCAGAATTTTCCACAGTTGATTGTGACCCACACAGTCAAAGGCTTTGGCATAGTCAATAAAGCAGACATAGATATTTTTCTGGAACTCTCTTGCTTTTTCAATGATCCAGCAGATGTTGGCAATTTGATCTCAGTTCCTCTGTCTTTTCTAATCCATGGCTATTCCATGATTATGTTTCAAGAAGAAAATGCAGGATTTATCAACATTGACAAGTATAAAAGTAAGTCTGTAGGTGATAGGTGGTGGGAGATGAGAGAGGAAAAGAATGTGGAGAATATCTGGAGGTACTGCTATCTTCATCCTACACAGATCAGATCAGATCAGTCACTCAGTCATGTCCGACTCTTTGTGACCCCATGAATCGCAGCACGCCAGGCCTCCCTGTCCATCGGAGAGTCAAAATACTTGAGTAAATTTTATATCACAAGAAATTAAAGTATGAACATATTACTTACCATTATAAAGTTTCCCAACACAAGAATGAGTTATGGTAACCAACTATTTGGAGAAAGATGAGTGAAGACAATAGAATGAGTTCCAAGTATTATCTATAGCCCTTGAGAAGGAACTACAAGTCATTAACTATGCCTAATGACTTAAACTCTTAATATTTAGCTTTGTTGGACTGTTTTCCTTTGTTTATACATTTTCTCACTTCTCTGATTAAACTTATTCTTTGGCTAAAGTTTTTTCCACAGACAAAAGGCAGGCAGAAGACATGAGGGGCAAGGACCATTAGGTCCTGCGCCCTTTCATATTGAAGAGACTATCTTTTCTCCATTGTGTGTTCTTTGCACTCCCATTGCAGTATTATTCATAATAGACAACATAGAGAAAAACCTAAATATCTTTCAACTGATGGATAAATAAAATGTGAGATAGATATATATATATATATATATATATATATATATATAGAGAGAGAGAGAGAGAGAGAGACTATATATATATGTGTATACTTCCCTGGTGGCTCAGATGGTAAAATGTCTGTCTGTCTACAATGCGGAAGACCCAGGTTTGATCCCTGGATTGGGAAGATCCGCTGGAGAAGGAAATGGCAATCCACTCCAGTACTATTGCCTGGAAAATCCCATGGACAGAGGAGCCTGGTAGGCTACAGTCCATGGGGTCGCAAAGAGTCGGACACTACTGAGTGACTTCACTTACTTATATATATATAATAAACAATAAAGAAATATTATCCAGCCATAAAAAGAAGGAAACCTGCCAGTTGTGCCAATTTAGATGAACCTGGAAGGCATTATGTTAAGTGAAATAAGCTGAACAGGAAAAGACAAATACTGCATGGCATCACTTCCATGTGAAATCTTAAAAAAAAAAAAAAAAAGCCAATTTCATAGAAACAAAGAATAAAATGGCGGTTGCCAGGGACTGGGGAGAGGGAGAATTAGGGAGATGTAGGTCAAAAGGTACAAATTTTTAGTTATAAAAAGTTCTGAGTATCTAATGTACAGCATGATGACTATAGTCAACAATACGGTGGTGGTGGTGGTTTAGTAGGCCTTCCTGGTGGCTCAGTTGGTAAAAAATCGTCCTGAAAGGCAGGAGATGCAGGTTTGATCTGTGGGTGGGGAAGATCCCCTGGAGAAAGAAATGGCAATTCACTTCAGTATTCTTGTCTGGGAAATTCCATGGACATAATGACTATAGTCAACAATATGGTATTGTATACAGGTGCTGACAGTAGGTCTTAACCATTCTCACCATACACACACAAAAAAGAGGGCTAGCTATGTGAGGTAATGGAGGCACTAATTATCTTGATCTTGATAATCATTCTACAACACATATGTATATCAAATCATCACGTTGCACACTTTAATGTATAAATTATGTGTGTGTGTGTAAGTTACTCAGTCATTTCCAACTCTTTATGACCCCATGGGCTCTAGCCTTCAGGCTCCTCTGTCCATGGGATTCTCCAGGCAAGAATACTGGAGTGGGTTGCCATTCCCTTCTCCAGGGGATCTTCCTGACTCAGGGATCGAACCCAGGTCTCCTGCAATGCAGGCAGATTCTTACCATCTGAGCCACCAGGAAGCCCATATTAATTAGATTCTTCAAATAAAGTTGGGGTTGATGGAAAGGAAGTCTTCAGACAGCATGGAAATAACGTTGTTTTCTGGAGGAGGTATACATTCATATTTTTGATAGCTCCTTAAATGAAATATGGTCATGGATTGATGTGAATTGGTACATGTTGCTTTCTCTATGTTATCTCACCTTTACACCACCCTTTAGATGCAAGTGTTTTGAATAATGTAAGATGTTACAGGGGACTTTCCTGGTGATCCAGTGGCTAAGACTCCAAGCTCCCACTGCAGGCAACCCGGGGTTGATCCCTAGTCAGAGAACTAGATCCCATATGCTGCAACTAAGAATTTGCATACCACAGCTGAAAAGATCCCAAGTACTGCAGCTAAGACCCACTGCAGCCAAAAGAGAAAAAAGGTGTTACAAAGGAGTGTCCCTCCTTCAAGAAAACTGGGCTAAGAGGAACAAAATATGATTCACAATCTGAGTTCAGCCTCCTAATATGTCTTCTGCTCTAAGTTACTGGAATCACGTATAAGCATCTATTGCAAATAGGCCTTAGTTTCCCCAAAAGGATTGAGAGAAAACAAACACTATCTTCAAAAAAGCTTAATACTCTCTACTTATTCTTTCACTCATTTCAGACACTTCTTCCTTCCTAAAGGACTAAGTGGAAATTACAGCTCCTCTTTGGAATTTCCTTAGTGTCCTATTTCTTTTTCTAGGATATATGCCACTCTCTATATGATTAAGAAGTTAGATTGTATCAACATCACTTTTTATGCTGTGGAATTAAAAGCTTTTGGAGCATATTGAAAGCTTTTTGAGACTAGATACTTTCTTACCCATCTATGTACCCCAATTGATACCATGGGTTAAATCTGTTTCACCTGCCTTCCATAATCAAGGCTACTTTTAGGGGAGAAAGTACTCCAAGCAGCACACAGTCTAAAGAATAGTGTTTACCTGAGTTGTTTTCTAGGAACTTATAGTCTCCTGTTTGAGCCCAGCCAGAGAAGACTGGATAGGACCACCTCCAGCTGGGCACGCCCTGTGTTGCTGCTGACCTTTGGAACGTGCCCTGATCTGTAGCTTAGTTACACCTACACAGAAAGACAATTATCAGGACCTTTTCTAATCACCCTCATGAGGCTACTGAGGCTCCTCACACCCCTCACGCTCACCAGGGTCACACTCCTCCCAGTGCCTCAAATGCCCTGCTGCTGTATTTGTTATCACTTAAATAACCCAGCCCCTTGCCTTCAGGGAGGCAGTTGTAAGATTGGTTCTCTGGTGTCCTGGCTTGGCTGCCTTGGAAATAAATCCTCTTTCGCTGCAAACCTCAGAGTGTTAGTGTTTTTTGACTGGCTGTGTTTCTGGCAAGAAGAACCTGGTTCCATAACATAATCAACAATGAACCAAATCTATAGATTTACATACATACAGGCAAATTTGGCCTTGGAGTACAGAATGAAGCAGGGCATGGGCTAATAGAGTTTTGCCAAGAGAATACACTGGTCACAGCAAACACCCTCTCCCAACAACACAAGAGAACACTCTACACATGGACATCGCCAGAGGTCAACACCGAAATCAGATTGATTATATTCTTTGCAGCCAAAGATGGAGAAGCTCTATACAGTCAGCAAAAACAAGACTTGGAGCTGACTGTGGCTCAGAGCATGAACTCCTTATTTCCAAATTCAGACTTAAATTGAAGAAAGTAGGGAAAAACACTAGACCATTCAGGTATGACCTAAATCAAATTCCTTATGATTATACAGTGGCAGTGAGAAATAGATTAAAGGGATTATATCTGATAGACAGAGTGCCTGATGAACTGTGGATGGAGGTCCGTGACATTGTACAAGAGACAGGGGTCAAGAATATCCCCAATAAAAAGAAATGCAAAAAGCAAAATGGCTGTCTAAAGAGGCCTTACAAATAGCTGTGAAAAGAAGAGAAGCAAAAAGCAAAGGAGAAAAGGAAAGATATACCCATTTGAATGCAGAGTCCCAAAGAATAGCAATGAGAGACAAGAAAGCTTTCCTCAGTGATCAGTGCAAAGAAATAGAGGAGAACAACAGAATGGGAAAGACTAGAGATCTCTTCAAGAAAATTAGAGCTACTGGGGGAAAATTTCGTGCAGAGATGGGCTCAATAAAGGATGTAAATGGTATGGCCTAAGAAGCAGAAGATATTAAGAAGAGGTGGCAAGAACACACAGAAGAACTATACAAAAAAGATCTTCATGATCCAGATAATCACGATGGTATGATCACTCACCTAGAGCCAGACATCATGGAATGTGAAGTCAAGTGGGCCTTAGAAAGCATCACTGTGAACAAAGCTAGTGGAGGTGAAGGAATTCTAGTTGAGCTAATTTAAATCCTAAAAGATGATGCTGTGAAAGTATTTAACTCAGCTAGCCAGCAAATTTGGAAAACTCAGCAGCAGCCACAGGATTGAAAAGGTCAGTTTTCATTCCAACCCCAAAGAAAAGCAATGTCAAACAATGCTCAAACTACCACAAAATTGTACTCATCTCACACGCTAGTACAGTAATGCTCAAAATTCTCCAAGCCAGGCTTCAAAAATACATGAACTGTGAACTTCCAGATATTCAAGCTGGTTTTAGAAAAGGCAGAGGAACCAGAGATCAAATTGCCAATATCCACTGGATCATCAAAAAAGTAAGATCAGATCAGATCAGTTGCTCAGTCGTGTCCGACTCTTTGTGACCCCATGAATCACAGCACGCCAGGTCTCCCTGTCCATCACCAACCCCCGGAGTTCACTGAGACTCACGTCCATCGAGTCAGTGATGCCATCCAGCCATCTCATCCTCTGTCGTCCCCTTCTCCTCTTGCCCTCAATCCCTCCAAGCATCAGAGTCTTTACCAATGAGTCAACTCTTCGCATGAGGTGGCCAAAGTACTGAAATTTCAGCTTTAGCATCATTCCTTCCAAAGAAATCCCAGGGCTGATCTCCTTCAGAATGGACTGGTTGGATCTCCTTGTAGTCCAAGGGACTCTCAAGAGTCTTCTCCAACACCACAGTTCAAAAGCATCAATTCTTCGGTGCTCAGTCTTCTTCACAGTCCAACTCTCAAATCCATACATGACCACAGGAAAAACCATAGCCTTGACTAGACGAACCTTTGTTGGCAAAGTAATGTCTCTGCTGTTGAATATGCTATCTAGGTTGGTCATAACTTCCCTTCCAAGGAGTAAGCGTCTTTTAATTTCATGGTTGCAATCACCATCTGCAGTGATTTTGGAGCCCAAAAAAATAAAGTCTGACACTGTTTCCCCATCTATTTCCCATGAAGTGACGGGACCGGATGCCATAATCTTTGCTTTCTGAATGTTGAGCTTTAAGCCAACTTTTTCACTCTCCACTTTCACTTTCATCAAGAGGCTTCTTAGTTCCTCTTCACTTTCTGCCATAAGGGAGGTGTCATCTGCATATCTGAGGTTATTGATATTTCTCCTGTCAATCTTGATTCCAGCTTGTGTTTCTTCCAGTCCAGCATTTTTCATGATGTACTCTGCATAGAAGTTAAATAAACAGGGTGACAATATACAGCCTTGACGTACTCCTTTTCCTATTTGGAACCAGTCTGTTGTTCCATGTCCAGTTCTAACTGTTGCTTCCTGACCTGCATACAAATTTCTCAAGAGGCAGGTCAGGTGGTCTGGTATTCCCATCTCTTTCAGAATTTTCCACAGTTTATTGTGATCCACACAGTCAAAGTCTTTGGCATAGTCAATAAAACAGAAATACATGTTTTTCTGGAACTCTCTTGCTTTTTCCATGATCTAGCGGATGTTGGCAATTTGATCTCTGATTCCTCTGGCTTTTCTAAAAACAGCTTGAACATCAGGAAGTTCACGGTTCACATATTGCTGAAGCCTGGCTTGGAGAATTTTGAGCATTACTTTACTAGCCTGTGACATGAGTGCAATTGTGCGGTAGTTTGAGCATTCTTTGGCATTGCCTTTCTTTGGGATTGGAATGAAAACTGACCTTTTCCAGTCCTGTGGCCACTGCTGAGTTTTCCAAATTTGCTGGCATATTGAGGGCAGCACTTTCACAGCATCATGTTTTAGGATTTGGACTAGCTCAACTGGAATTCCATCACCTCCACTAGCTTTGTTTGTAGTGATGCTTTCTAAGGCCCACTTGACTTCACATTCCAGGATGTCTGGCTCTAGGTGAGTGATCTCACCATCGTGATTAACTGGGTCATGAAGATCTTTTTTGTACAGTTATTCTATGTATACTTTCAATATCTTCTTAATATCTTCTGCTTCTGTTCGGTCCATACCATTTCTGTCCTTTATTCAGCCCATCTTTGCATGAAATGTTCCTTTGATATCTCTGATTTTCTTGAAGAGATCTCTAGTCTTTCCCATTCTGTTGTTTTCCTCTATTTCTTTGCATTGATCACTGAGGAAGGCTTTCTTATCTCTTCTTCCTATTCTTTGAAACTCTGCATTCAGATGTTTATATCTTTCCTTTTCTCCTTTCCTTTTCACTTCTCTTCTTTTCACAGCTATTTGTAAGGCCTCCCCAGACAGCCATTTTGCTTTTTTGCATTTCTTTTCCATGGGGATGATATTGATCCCTGTCTCCTGTACAATGTCATGAACCTCATTCCATAGTTCAACAGGCACTCTTTCAGATCTAGCCCCTTAAATCTATTTCTCACTTCCACTGTATAATCATAAGGGATTTGATTTAGGTCATACCTGAATGGTCTAGTGGTTTTCCATACTTTCTTCAATTTAAGTCTGAATTTGGAAATAAGAAGTTCATGGTCTGAGCCACAGTCAGCTCCTGGTCTTGTTTTTGCTGACTGTATAGAGCTTCTCCATCTTTGGCTGCAAAGAATATAATCAATCTGATTTCAGTGTTGACCATCTGGTGATGTCCACGTATAGAGTCTTCTCTTGTGTTGTTGGAAGAGGGTGTTTGTTATGACCAGTGCATTTTCTTGGCAAAACTCTATTAGTCTTTGCCCTGCTTCAGTCCGTATTCCAAGGCAAAATTTGCCTATTACTCCAGGTGTTTCTTGACTTCCTATTTTTGCATTCCAGTCCCCTATATTGAAAAGGACATCTTTTTTGGGTGTTAGTTCTAAAAGGTCTTGTAGGTCTTCATAGAACCGTTCAACTTCAGCTTCTTCAGCGTTACTGGTTGGGGCATAGACTTTGATTACTGTGATATTGAAGGGTTTGCCTTAGAAACGAACAGAGATCATTCTGTCGTTTTGGGGATTGCATCCAAGTACCGCATTTTGGACTCTTTTGTTGACCATGATGACCACTCCATTTCTTCTGAGGGATTCCTGCCCGCAGTAGGAGATATAATGGTCATCTGAGTTAAATTCACCCTTTCCAGTCCATTTCAGTTTCCTGATTCCTAGAATGTCGACATTCACTCATGCCATCTCTTGTTTGACCACTTCCAATCTGCCTTGATTCATGGACCTGACATTCCAAGTTCCTATGCAATATTGCTCTTTACAGCATCGGACCTTGCTTCTATCACCAGTCGCATCCACAGCTGGGTATTGTTTTTGCTTTGGCTCCATCCCTTCATTCTTTCTGGAGTTATTTCTCCACTGATCTCCAGTAACATATTGGGCACCTACTGACCTGGGGAGTTTCTCTTTCAGTATCCTCTCATTTTGCCTTTTCATACTGTTCATGGGGTTCTCAAGGCAAGAATAATGAAGTGGTTAGCCATTCCTTTCTCCAGTGGACCACATTCTGTCAGATCTCTCCACCATGACCCGCCTATCTTGGGTTGCCCCACGGGCATGGCTTAGTTTCATTGAGTCTGACAAGGCTGTGGTCCTAGTGTGGTTAAATTGACTAGTTTTCTGTGAGTATGGCTTCAGTGTGTCTGCCCTCTGATGCCCTCTTACAACACCTACCGTCTTTCTTGGGTTTTTCTTACCTTGGGCATGGGATATCTCTTCATGGCCGCTCCAGCAAAGCGCAGCCATTGCTCCTTACCTTGGACGAGGGGTATCTCCTCACCACAGCCCTTCCTGACCTTCAACGTGGGATAGCTCCTCTAGGCCCTCCTGCGCCCGAAAAAGCAAGAGAGTTCCAGAAAAATATCTATTTCTGCTTTATTGACTATGCCAAAGCCTTTGACTATGTGGATCACCACAAACTGTGGAAAATTCTGAAAGAGATGTGAATACCAGACCACCTGACCTGCCTCTTAAGAAATCTGTATGCAGATCAGGAAGCAACAGTTAGAACAGGACATGGAATAACAGACTGGTTCCAAATAGGGAAAGGAGTACGTCAAGGCTGTATATTGTCACCCTGTTTATTTAACTTTTATGCAGAGTACATCATGAGAAACACTGGGTTGGATGAAGCACAAGCTGGAATCAAGATTGCTAAGAGAAATATCAATAACCTCAGATATGCAGATGACACCACTCTTATGGCAGAAAGCGAATAAAACTAAAGAGCTTCTTGATGAAAGTGAAAGAGGAGAGTGAAAAAGTTGGCTTAAAATTCAAAATTCAGAAAATGAAGATCATGGAATCTGGTCCCATCACTTCATGGCAAATAGATGGGGAAACAGTGGAAACAGTGACAGAATTATTTTGAGGGCTCCAAAATCACTTCAAATGGTGACTGTGGCCATGAAATTAAAAGACACTTGCTCCTTGGAAGAAAAGCTATGAACAACCTAGATAGCATATTAAAAAGTAGAGACATTACTTTGCCAACAAAGGTCTGTCTAGTCAAAGCTATGGTTTTTCCAGTAGTCATGTCTGGATGTGAGAGTTGGACTATAAAAAAAGGTGAGCGCCGAAGAATTGATGCTTTTGAACTGTGGTGCTGGAGAAGACTCTTGAGAGTCCCTTGGACTTTAAGGAGATCTAACCAGTCATTCCTAAAGGATATCAGTACTGAATATTCATTGGAAGGACTGATGCTGAAGCTGAAACTCCAATACTTTGGCCACCTGATGGGAAAAGTGACTCACTGGAAAAGACCCTGATGCTGGGAAAGATTGAATGCGGGAGTAGAAGGGGATGACAGAGGATGAGCTGGTTGGATGACATCACCGACTCAATGGACATGAGTTTGAGTAAACTCTGGGCATTAGTGATGGACAAGGAGGCCTGGGGTGCTGTAGTCCATGGGGTCACAGAGTCGGACACGACTGAGCTACTGAACTGAACTGACTGACATACATGTTGAATTGAACTTAAACTTAATTTTTTTTTTCTTCTTAATCTCATTAAAATACTTAACCATTATATGGATAGCTTAGCCAGTGTATCAGCTTAAAGAATTTTACCTTTTCTTTTAGTATTATCTTTGATAAGTGTGGTCTTCCCTGGTAGCTCAGCTCGTGAAGAATCTGCCTGCAATTCAGGGGACCCCAGTTCAATTCCTGGGTCTCGAAGATACCCTGGAGATGGGCATGGCAACCCACTCCAGTATTATTGCCTAGAGAATCCTCATGGACAGAGGAGTCTGGTGGTCTATATTCCATGGGGTCCCAAACAGTTGGACATGACTGAGCAACTAAGCACATCACAGCACAAGATAAATATAATTCTTTGAGTCATCCAATAAAAATCACAGCCCAACCAAAGAATTGGCTTAGGTTAGACTATTATTTCTCATCTGGAATAAATAGCTTTTGAAATAGAATTCTTAGTTAAAATTCTATAAATATGTAAGAATGTCAAGGAAAAATATATCATTGTTAATTTTACATAAAATTGCTTACCATATTTTTTAAAATTACAGTATAAATTGTTAAATTCATCCAAGGCATATCAAAATCTATTTTCTTGATTTACTTGGTATGTTGTCATAAATGTTTGTATTTAAATATATAACCAGAAAGTAGTTACAACATTCAACATATGGGCCTTATAGCACAAGTCACTGTGAAACTACCAACATTCCAGAACAAGCTATTGTCATTTGAGTATTTTGCATAATTGTTCCTCAACCTAAGATATAACTACATTTTTAAGTAATATGACAAACCAAGGATCAATGCATGCCATAGTTTCACTGCCTATTCACAACCTGAAGTTGGTATTTTATTTCTTTCTAGGAGTTAAATATATAAAATAAAGGTAGGGAAACTAAATAGCACTTATCCAAAAATGTAAAACACAATCCAAAATAATGAAGAATGTTAAATGAATCAACACAGTTTATACCAGGCTTATTAATTTATGCAGGAAATATTTATTCTGTAACTTTTTTGTGCCATGAACATACTAAGCTTAGTCCTTGCAGTCCTTGCAGTCCTTAGCCCAGCAGAAAATGTAGACATCAAACACTTAATAATAAATACAATAAATACTAATGAAAGGAATTTTCACTCATTAATTATAGCTATAAATGGGCATGGGTTACCTTTTCTATTATAGTAAACCTGAAGGCATTTGTGGATTTTATAAGGTATCTAGTGTGATATGTTGTAAATAGATGACAAATATGTTAAAGGAACAAAGAAATCAATATATAAGCATAGTATTCATGTTGAGTATCCAAAGGCTATAATGGTATGTGAAAAATGGCATGCAAAAGGATTTTACATGAAGGCTAGAATACATGCCATCAAATTTTATTAGAAACAAAATAAAAGCAAAATCAGATTCTCAGGTAAAGAGTACAGGACTTAGAATAAATCTAAGAAAGTTTTCTAATGAGTGGTAGTCATTAAATATTATAATGCATTTCCAAATGAAGTCATCAAATCCTTTTCACATGTCTTTGAAAATGAGATAGGAATTTCATCTGTTCATGATGCTTTAATCATCTCTACATTATGCCAAAACATCTGCTAGTTTCAGTCAATAGTAAAAACTCCATACTGTCATTTCAAAGAATATAATCAGCTCAATCATTTTTCTGGCATCATGTAGCTCAAGCAAACCTGTTGACTGACATTTTATTCATTTTTCTTCAAATTATTTTAGTCTAATGGAAACGCCAGACTCATGTAATTCTAAGAGGGCTAGAGTAACAAGGTATTGTAAAAATTTCTAAATGCTTTTCCAACTATATATTCATTAAACTTTTTTATTCATGAGTACAAATATAAAATATATGTGAACTTTATGCAATTTGAATGATGCATACTTTAAGTATATTTGGAAATATTTAAAGTGAGAAAATGCTAATGTGAATATTTACATTAAAATGCACCCTGCTAGAACTTAAGAAGTTGTATCAAAGGTAAGTCTCCTTTATATGCTTCATTTGTATACCCATCATACATACGGAAAAAAACTTTGGAAAGAATACCAGTTGTACTAGAAGTGAGGGTAATGAGAAATAAATCTTGTGTTTTTTTTTTTTAATTTATGGAGAAATTAAGAACTTAGTTGATGCTCAGTGAATACCTGCTGCTGCTGCTGCTAAGTCACTTCAGTTGTGTCTGACTCTGTGTGACCCCATAGATGGCAGCCCACCAGGCTCCCCCATCCCTGGGATTCTCCAGGCAAGAACACTGGAGTGGGTTGCCATTTCCTTCTCCAATGCATGAAAGTGAAAAGTGAAAGTGAAGTCGCTCAGTGATGTCTGACTCTTAGCGACCCCATGGACTGCAGCTCACCAGGCTCCTCCGTCCATGGGATTTTCCAGGCAAGAGTACTGGAGTGGGGTGCCTGGATAGATTAATTGATTGGTTGCTTTATAAGTGGAGACACGGAGCTGAGGACTATATGATAAGTAGTATACTAAAATCTGTTACTTCAAAATGTCTGAAACAATACTTAATCCTAAAATTTTAGCTAAGGGATTTTCCAGTAAGAAGAGAAAAAAGAAAAACAATGGTCCATGGGGAATAAATCCCAGCTGCTTCATGTTTTACATAAGTTTTTACATTATGATTTTTCTTATAAAGTGACTATTTCTAATGAGCAAAATTAATTAGCTTCTTTTATATACATGTATATTTACAACCAAAATTTTAAATTTCCAGAATATTTGTAATCTTTATAATTTAATTTAATCATAACAGACCTTTATGAAATGTTTCCTTATGAGCACATCACAGAAGCTAAGTGCTTTATATTTCTTTCTAGGAGTTACATCAACCTAAGGAACAAGTACTCGTTACACAGGAGAGGTAATAAAGCTAAGAAGAGGTCAGTAGTTACAAAAATAAGTAGTTAAAAACAATAGCTTCCATTATAAGTTACAGTCCTTTTTATTATTGTTAAAAAATAATATAGGATAAAATTTCAATGATAACTATTCATTTGTTACTTTGTAAGTAGTTAAGTCATAGTATCATTAGTAGCTATAAAAGATAAACTTCAAAACTTAATCTGATAAAAGATTTTCCATCATTCACATAGAGTTTAATAAGAGTGTTCCAAACTTGTGAGTAGTTCTTTAAGTAATTTTTAGAGACCATGTTCTTTTTGGTTTGCGGCTGGGCCATGTAAAAACATGACTTCCAAGTAACTGTGTTCCTTTGCCTCAAGTCAGAGGGGAAGAAAACGTGGAGAAGGCAATGGCACCCCACTCCAGTACTCTTGCCTGGAAAATCCCATGGACGGAGGAGCCTGGTAGGCTGCAGTCCATGGGGTCTCTAAGAGTCAGACACGACTGAGCGACTTCACTTTCACTTTTCACTTTCATGCATTGGAGAAGGAAATGGCAACCCACTCCAGTGTTCTTGCCTGGAGAATCCCAGGGATGGGGGAGCCTGGTGGGCTGCCATCTATGGGGTCGCACAGAGTCGGACACGAATGAAGTGACTTAGCAGTAGCAGTAGCAGTAGGATAGATAAGAGAGAGCCAACAGTTCTGGCTGACAGCAAAGAAAGCAATGTGATCCTTCCTTTGTCCTGCTAATTGGAAGAGTTCCTTGATTATAGCTGATTTTGTTCTCTGATAGCAAATTCCTTATTTTTTTTCTTTTTTTAAACAGGTAAGGCTCCTATCTGCAACCTCTGCAAGATTTCCCCTCTGTCATTATTCTCCACCTGAAATGGCCTTTGTAATTATGCTTTCCTCAGAGACTGTATATGTTTTACAACCTGTTTCTTCCTCATGCAAATCAGGAGGCATGATATTTTGGAAATATATTTAATGATACCACCCTTATGGCAGAAAGCAAAGAGGAACTAAAGAGCCTCTTGATGAAAGTGAAAGAGGAGAGTGAAAAAGCTGGCTTAAAACTCAACATTCAAAAAACAAATATCATGGCATCAGGTTCCATCACTTCATGGCAAATAGGGGAAAAATGGAAACAGTGACAGACTTTATTTTCTCGGACTCCAAAATCACTGCAGATAGTGACTGCAGCCTTTAAATTAAAAGATGCTTGCTCCTTGGAAGAAAAGCTATGAAAAAACCTAGACAGTGTATTAAAAAGGAGAGAGATGTTACTTTACCCACAAAGGTCCATCTAGTCAAAGCTATGGTTTTTCCAGTAGTCATATGGATGTGAGAGTTGGACCATAAAGAAGGCTTAGCAACGAAGAATTGATGCTTTTAAACTGTGGTGTTGAAGACTCTTGAGAGTCCCTTGGACTCCAAGGAGAACAAACCAGTCAATCCTAAAGGAAATCAATCCTGAATATTCACTGGAAGGACTGACTCTGAAGCTGAAGTTCCAATACTTTGGCCACCCAATATGATGTAAATAAAGTTAGAAACATAAAGAAGATTATGCATGGAAGATTATGTTTGGGGCATTTCTATGGTCCAAAATTGAAATTTTTCCTTAAATGTCTTTACATAGAAATCATTCAAATGGACACACTTTACTGCAAAAGAGGCAATACATGTTGTCTAAAAAGTAGAGAAGAAATGAATTGCTGAAACCTGCCAATCTGTAGCATAAGTTTTCATTGTTCTACTGATAGCTTATTGTGAAATGTTGGATTTGTGTTCTCCAAAGATTTAGCTTCAGGACCAGGGACCAGGCTTCAGGCACTCAGAACCTCCTCTGACAGAAGTTTTATTACAGTGAAAAGGACAAAAAAAGCTTCTGACATAGACATTAGAAGGGGGATGGAGAGTCTTATCAAAACCTTATAAACTTTTAGCAGACCAACTCCCACAACCTACATCTTAAATTAACAAGATTAGAACTAACAATAGAAAGGTCTTACTACACCCACTCCCACATAAGATAATAGGATTAGTCAGAAGGTTTTTGTTAAAAAGGAGGAACATATCCTTGAGTATTCTTTTTTTTTTTTTCTAATTTTATTTTATTTTTAAACTTTACATAATTGTATTAGTTTTGCCAAATATCAAAGTGAATCCGCCACAGGTATACATGTGTTCCCCATCCTGAACCCTCCTCCCTCCTCCCTCCCCATACCGTCCCTCTGGGTCGTCCCAGTGCACTAGCCCCAAGCATCCAGTATCGTGCATCGAACCTGGAGAATCCCATGGATGGAAGAGCCTGGTAGACTACAGTCCACGGGGTTGCAAAGAGTCGGACATGACTGAGCGACTTCACTTCACTTCACTTTATCCTTGAGCAAGATCAGTTCAGTGCAGTCACTCAGATGTGTCTGACTCTTTGTGACCCCATGGACTGCAGCATGCCAGGCTTCCCTGTCCTTCAACAATTTCTGGAGCTTGCTCAAACTCATGTCCATCGACTTACTGATGCCATTGAACCATATTATCCTGTTGTCCCCTTCTCTTCCTGTCTTCAATCTTGCCCAGCCTCAGGGTCTTTTCCAGTGAGTTAGTCCTTCACATTAGGTGGCCACAGTACTGGCGTTTCAGCTTCAACATCAGTCCTTCCAATGAATAAACCAGGACTGATTTCCTTTATGATGGACTGGTTGGATCTCCTTGCTGTCCAAGGGACTCTCAAGAGTCTTATCCAACACCACAGTTCAAAAACATCAATTCTTCGGCACTCAGCTTTCTTTATAGTCCAACTCTCACATCCATACATGACTACTGGAAAAACCATAGCTTTGACTAGAGGGACATTTGTTGGAAAAGTAATATCTCTCCTTATTAATATGCTGTCTAGGTTGGTCATAGCTTTTCTTCCAAGGAGCAAGTGTCTTTTAATTTCATGGCTGCAGTCACCATCTGCAGTGATTTTGGAGCCCCCAAAATAAAGTCTCTCACTGTTTCCATTGTTTCCCCATCTATTTGCCATGAAGTGATGGGACCAGATGCCCTGATCTTAGTTTTCTGAACATTGAGTTTTAAACCAACTTTTTCACTCTCCTCTTTCACTTTCATCAAGAGGCTCTTTAGTTCTTCGTTTTCTACCGTAAGAGTGGTGTCATCTGCATATCTGAGGTTATTGAGCAAGATACATTGTTGTTATATAATCATTAGTACAGATCTCAAGCAAAAACATACCTTTGAGCAAGATGAGTTGTGTTGTTATGTAATCATTAGCTCTGGGCTTAAAAAAATTAGTCTTAAAAGTTTTTGTCATAACATCTCAGAGTTTAAGAAAAAACTTATGTGACTAAGACAGAGCAATGTAGAATAAAACGCTTGTCCCTTTCTCCTCCTCAAGAGCCCTGAACTCCTTATAGACCTTCCTAAGAATTAACTCTCTCACTACTAAGTACTCTATGTGAATGGTTACTGTGTCACCATAAATTTATTTTTATCTTATTTTGCAGAATTTTATAATTTTGAATTAATGACCCATCATGCAGTGTCTATTCTAGATACTAATGGAATTTTCCTTTTCAGAAATCAGTATCTATAAGGAAATTCATGAAATAGAATGCATATAATGTATAATATCCTGTAATAGGTTTACAAAATACCATCACGGTTCAGATCAGATCAGTTCAGTGGCTCAGTCGTCTCCAACTCTTTGCAACCCCCATGGACTGCAGCCCGCCAGGCTTCCCTGTCCATCACCAGATCCTGGAGCTTAAATAAACTCATGTCCATTGAGTTGGTAATGCCATCCAACCATCTCATCCTCTGTCATCCCCTTCTCCTCATGCCTTTGATCTTTCCCAGCATCAGGGTCTTTTCCAATGAGTCAGTTCTTTGCATCAGGTGGCCAAAGTGCTGGAGTTTCAACATCAGATTTCCTTTAGGAAGGACTGGTTGGATCACCTTGCTGTCCAAGGGACTCTCAAGAGTCCTCTCCAACACCACAGTTCAAAAGCATCAATTCTTCGGCACTCAGCCTTCTTCACAGTCCAACTCTCACATCCATACATGACTACTGGAAAAACCATAGCTTTGATTAGATGGACTTTGTTGGCAAAATAATGGCTCTCCTTTTTAATATGCTGTCTAGGTTGGTCATACCTTTTCTTCCAAGGAGCAAGTGTCATTCAATTTCATGACTGCATTCACCATCTGCAGTGATTTTGGAGCCCAAAAAATAAAGTCTGTCACTGTTTCCACTGTTTTCCCATCTATTTGCCATGAAGTGATGGGACCAGATGCCATGATTTTAATTTTCTGAATGTTGAGTTTTAAGCCATTTTTTTCATTCTCCTCTTTCACTTTCATTTTACTTCTTCTTCGCTTTCTGCCATAAGTGTGGTGTCATCAGTGTATCTGAGGTTATTGATATTTCTCCCAGAAATCTCAGCTTGTGCTTCATCCAGTCCAGCATTTCTCATGATGTACTCTGCATATAAGTTAAATAAGCAGGGTGACAATATACAGCCTTGATGTACTCCTTTCCCAGTTTGGAACCAGTCTGTTGTTCCATGTCCAGCTCTAACTATTGCTTCTTGACCTGCATACAGATTTCTCAGGAGGCAGGTAAGGTGGTTTGGTATTCCCATCTCTTTCAGAATTTTCCACAGTTTGTGGTGACCCACACAGTCAAAGGCTTTGGCATAATCAGTAAAGCAGAAGTAGTTGTTTTTCTGGAACTCTCGCTTTTTCAATGAAAGTTTTCCTATTTCTGAAAGCAATGTAGGTGCATATTTGAATCTGAGTTGGTTAGGTTGTAATCATTATGCGTTTGAGGCATATAGAATCTAACATCTTGGATTTAATTCCTGATACAATTTGAATCCTTAGTTACTAAATCTCTTTGAGTTATAATGGATTCATCTATAAAATTGGAATTAGAAACACTAATTATTTTATAGGATTATTGTCAGGATTAACTAAGAAAATGTGTATAAATCACTTAGCTCAGAGGCAGATAAACAGTAAACATTGAATACATTTTAGCTATTGATTTCTGTTTGAATTGCCAATATTGCAAATTATCTTCACTAAGCCCTGTTATGTTTGTTATGTTAGGGCTGCTATACTCACATTGCATATACTCATATTATACTTATCCAGCACTTTTAACTTGACAAAGTGAAAACTTCAATTCACATTTTATGTCACTACTAAACACTGGAGTTGTTCAGATCTCCAGTGTTTAGGAAGTCCTTTTTTTTTTTTTTTTTAATTTCCACGATTTAAATAACTGCCCTGTGTCTTCTGAACACGGGTTTCTGATGTGCAAGTAAACAACCAAAAACAACTTGAAACCTTCCAAAAACACAAAGAGTTATAACAGCTTGGAAGAAAAAAGGAAATGGCATGCCTACCTCCATGAAGATTATATTAATATGCTACTGTGATTTATGTGATATTGAAGTGAAAATCTAGCAAGGCTCATTTGAAGTCTGACAGACCATGATTAACATCTCTTGTGTGTTTACTACATGCCAAGCATATAGGTAAGGAGCATGTGAAATGCTTATATGTGTTAATTCATTCCACATTGACAAAATTCACAAATACTCTAGGCATTAGGTACTATTACTACCCCTATTTTACACATGATCAAACTGATGATCAAATGATCTCTCTATTGCAGAGATAGATACAGAGAAAGAGAGGGAAGAAGGGAGAAAAGGCCAAGAGAGAAGGAGATGAGAAGGGAGAAGAGCAGAGAGGAGAGGGGACAGGAGGAAAGAATTTCTACCTCTTCTGAGGCTATTGTGCACTATTCTGAATCTTGCTTGTGTCACTTAAAAGTTTACCCCATTGCTGTTCTGTATCAGTATGATGAGGTCTTCCTCATTCCTTTTCAGAGCTACATAGTGTAACTAGAGAATATTTTATTATGTTTAAAGACATTTTGCATTGAGGATATTTCCTTTTTATATTTTCCATATTTCTATTCAGTTTTTGGTCTTTTTCTTCACAATAATGGCAATATCAGCATTTTGTGGAGTAAATTGCAAATGTTTTCCCAAGATTTTTATTTGGATTTGGATTTTTCATTTAAAGATTTTTGCCATTCAAGAAAAAATCAACCACAATCTGCTGTAACCACTATTTGTGGTATTCTAGGGTAAAAATTAGTTATACATTGTAAATATTTAATATATATATATACTAGTTATAAATAAATGTATATAATTACTGCTATATACACACTTTATTGTACATATTTTACTATATCTCATTTATTTTAATTAATTCTTAGTGTGATTACACATTCTTTGCTCTGGATATGGGTTTCTTTGTAAACAGATGAATCCTCTTCTTACCACTAAGTGTTAAATTCCTTTGCCCATTTTTCTACAGGATTGTCTTTTTCCTTTTTATATATAGAATTTTAAAAATAAATTGTGAACATGAAATGTTTGTTTGATATGTGTCTCTTCTCCTGTTTAGTCACTTGCCCTTTAACTTTGTCAATGGTGTTTCTTGCTCGCTTTGTTTTGTTTAAACAGAAGGTGCTAATTGTATTGGAATCCAATTTATCAAAATGACTTTTGTGTTTATGGCTTTTGGTGTCATATATATGAAATATTTACATGTTCTATATAGGCAAAGAAGTGCCTTTAAAAGTTTTTTATTTAATTGTAACCTTTTAAATTTAGATTTGAAATTGTTTATAGCCCCAAACTGTAAACAACATGAATGTCCACCATCAGTAGAATGAAATAATATACAGCAATGAAAATGAACTAATTCATACTAACTTCTGTAACTTGAATGAATGCCAGAAATATAATATTGAATGGGAAAAGCCATGTTCAGTTCAGATCAGTCACTCAGTCATGTCCAACACTTTGCAACCCCATGGACTACAGCATGCCAGTTTTCCCTGTCCATCAGCAGCTCCTGGAGCTTACTCAAATTCATGTCCATCAAGTCAGTGATGCAATCCAACCATCTCACCCTCTGTCATCCCCTTCTCCTCCTGCCCTCAATCTTTCACAGCACCAGGGTCTTTTCCAATGAGTCAGTTCTTCACATCAGGTGGCCAAAATATTAGAATTTCAGCTTCAACATCAGTCCTTCCGATGACTGTTCAGGACTGATTTCCTTTAGAATGGATTGGTTGGATCTCCTTGCTGTCTAAGGGGCTCTCAAGAGTCTTCTCCAACACCACAGTTCAAAAGCATCAATTCACTGGCACTCAGCTTTCTTTATAGTCCAACTCTCACACCCATACATGACCACTGGAAAAACCAGAGCTTCGACTAGACGGACCTTTGCTGGCAAAGTAACGTCTCTGCTTTTTAACATGCTGTCTAGGTTGGTCATAGCTTTTCTTCCAAGGAGCAAGTGTCTTTTAATTTCATGGCTACAGTCACTATCTGCAGTGATTTTGGAGCCCAAAAATATAACGTCTCTCACTGTTTCCATTGTTTCCCCATCTATTTGCCATGAAGTGATGGGACCAGATGCCATGATCTTAGTTTTCTGAATGTTGAGTTTTAAGCCAATTTTTTCTCTTTCCTCTTTCACTTTCATCAAGAGGCTCTTAAGTTCTTCTTCACTTTCTGCCATAAGGTTGGTGTCATCTGCATATCTGAGGTTACTGATATTTCTCCCAGCAATCTTGACTCCAGCTTGTGCTTCACCCAGCCTGGCATTTCACATGATGTTCTTTGCTTATAAGTGAAATAAGCACGATGACAATATACAGACTTGACATCATCTTTTAAGACTTGAAATAGCTCAACTGGAATTCCATCACCTCCACTAGCTTTGTTCATAGTGATACTGCTGACCCAGGCCTCCGCTGGAGACCCCTGGACACTTACAGCTACCAGACGAAAGATGGTGGAGTAGAATGGTGGAGTAGAAGGACGTATGCTCATCTTCTCGTGCAAGAACTCCAAAATTATTACTAGCTGCTGAACAACCATCGACAGGAGAATGTTGGATCCCACCAAAAAAAGATAACCCACATCCAAGAGCAAAGGAGAAGCCCCAACAAGATGGCAGGAGGGGCAAAATCGTGTTAGAATCAAACCCATCACCTTCCAGAGACACTCGGATGGCTCAAATAAAACGTTGTGTGCACCACAGAGACTGAGCCAGATCTGCCTTTGAGTGTTTGTCTCCTGCAGAGGGTACGGGTCAGCAGTGGCCTGCCACAGGGTCAGGGACTCTGAGTGCAGCAGACTTGGGTATGGCATAAGCCCTCTTAGAGGAGGTCACCATTAACCCCACTATAGAGCCACCAGAATTTACACAGGACTGGAGAAACAGACTCTTGGAGGGCATAAATAGAATCTTATGCATACCAGGACCCAGGAGAAAGGAGCAGTGATATCACAAGAGACTGACCCAGACTTGCCCATGAGTGCCCAGAAGTCTCTGGTGGAGACTTTGGTTGGTGGTGGTGTTTTGAAGTTGCCATTATCTTCATTACCTCCACCATAGTTTGGCCTCAGGTCAAACAACAGGGAGGGAACACAGCCCCATCAGAGAATTGAATTAAAAATTGACTGAGCATGGCCCTGCCTATCAGAACAAGACCCAGTTTCCCCCTCAGTAAATCTCACCCATCAGGGAGCTTCCATAAGCCTCTTATCCATCAGAGGGCAGACAGAATGAAAATTGCAATCACAGAAAACTAATCAAATTGATCACATGGACCACAGCCTTGTCTAACTCAATGAAACTATGAGCCATGCCGTGTAAGGATACCCAAGACTGATGGGTCATCATGGAGGGTTCTGACAAAACGTGGTCCACGGGAGAAGGGAATGGCAAACCACTTCATTATTCTTGCCTTGAGAACCCCATGAACAGTATGAAAAAGCCATATATATAAATATAAAACATGCTTTATTTTCTATATTAAGTCAAAAATAGTCAGAAGTAATCTATAGTGATCAAAGTCAGGAGAGTAATTCCCTCAGAAAATGGGTGTTTTTCAGTGGGAAGGGCCAATATGGAAGCATCTGGGATGCTGATAACATGTATTTCTTGATCTGTGTGGTTCTTCCTTTGGAAAAATTGACTATCCACTTAAGGTTTTTGTACATCTATGTATTATACTATATATTTCAACCAAAAGTTTAAAAATTGTACAATATTTAGGTACTTCCCTTGCACTGCAGTGACTAGAACTCTGCACTTCCACTTCAGGGGGCACAGGTTCAATCCCTGGTCAGGGAACTAGGATCCCACATGTTGTGGGTGCAGTGTGGCAAAAAAAAAAAAAAAAGATCATATTTATTAGTCTATTCAATTGCTTTCTTAGAATAGTTTTGGCATTGTGCATATATTTTTTCATAAATAATATAGCTTGACAAATATATGAGTATTGGTAGTATTATCTTTTTATTTTTACTGTTATGTGTCTCCAGAGTTATTTCTTTTCTTTTATTATTCAATTTTATATTACTTCACAATTTTCTCTTTTCAAAACTAATTTTGCCATCCTAGAATAAATTGTCTATGACCGGTTTGAGTTGTTTTGGGCAGTAGTTTTAAGTTTAGTTGTTATGCTTTCACTTTCTATTTTTATAATCTTTTTTTGTGGTAAAATTAGGAGTTAGCATTTGAATTATTATGTTAACTTTTTGTAACATACTGTCTTTATATGTTACATATTATAAAGCATTGAAATGAATCTTATTTGTAGAGTATTACAACTCTGTAAAGAATATGTACTAAAT
Source organism: Bos javanicus (assembly GCF_032452875.1). Classification (NCBI taxonomy): domain Eukaryota; kingdom Metazoa; phylum Chordata; class Mammalia; order Artiodactyla; family Bovidae; genus Bos; species Bos javanicus. Next base: position 120,577,085 of record NC_083897.1, read on the forward strand.
TCTTTCTAGAGTGACCAATATTGCCTTAATTTTCCCCTCAGCTTAACTAACTTTAGACAGGCTTCTTCATACCTATAGGCCCCTTATTTTTCTGTTCTTAGAGCATTAACTTTAGAAAATTTGCAATTATAAATTCTTTCTCTACTCCTTTAGAGATAACTCTTCTTTCCAGTTTTCCAACTCACAATATCTTTCTCAAGGACATGGGAGTCATCTCTTTGAAATAATCTCTGTTGGGAGGGTAAGAACCTAACTTCATAGGTGGAGTAATTATGTTGAACAACCTCTCCCTAATGTCCTCCAGTACTAAACTAGTAGCTCACTCCAGCACTTAAAAATCTCCTGCCTTTTGTTTCAGGGCAATTGAGTTCAGTCTGTCTCCTGTATTGTGCTAGTCTTGACCCAGGTTCCATGGCATTGGGTAAGATCTTCCTTGCCTGTTTAACTTATCCAATGCAATTATTTTTTGACAAGAAAGACCACTAGTTGGTTAATGTCATGGTCTGGGTGCGGGTCTGCTGGGTCTTCTGGATCCTGGTGTCATAAGATTTTGTTCGTGCCCCCCAAGAGTCTGTTTCCCGAGTCCTGTGTAAGTTCTGGTGGCTCGATAGTGGGGTTAATGATGACTTCCTTTAAGAGGGCTTACGCCATACCCAGGTCTGCTGCACCCAGAGTCCCTGACCCTGTGGCAGGCCACTGCTGACCCGCACCTCCACAGGAGACACTCAAACACACTCAAAAGAATTTCCAGACATGAGGCAGATTGAGAGAAGAATAAAGTTTATTAGAGTAGGTGACACTGTTAGAACAGTGGGCCAGCTCAAGGGAGAACCAACGTTGAACGGGGGTCCTTAGTCCACTTTTATACCCAGGGTACAAGGAGTGCGATAGGGGTCTTGTGGTCATTTGCTGATTGGATGAGGCGCATATACTGGGTGGAGGGAAGAGAAAGGCAAATACCTTCTCCCTATGGAGTAGGAGGGGAGACAGGTTCTACTGCTCAGGAGGACTTGAAATTCATTAATAGTTACAACATAGGGGAGGGAAGTATGATAAGGGCCTGGTTTTTCCATTCCTGCCTTCCAAGACCCTCCTTGGTTTTACCTGCTTTTTTGTCCTTGGGTCACCACAGTTAATTTTTAACCCTCCATGGTTATCCATTAGGTCTTCTCCTGTGCCTTTTGAATATATTGTAATCACTTTGCTGGATCAGAAAAAATACATTTTTCTCAAGAGGTCATCAGTTCACATGAGCACCCCCCTTCTCTGTCATTTCTACCTTTTTGCCTTGTTCTAACAGGTGAGTTGATTAAATCTAATTCCTGACCTTCATCTACTCACTTTGAGGTGCCCTATTATACATTATCATAGAAAAGCATGTGTTTAATCTATTCTATTGCTTGCAATTCCAGTAGTTCATTTTCTTTTGTTGTTGACTCTTGCACCTAACATCCTGGAACTGGCTTCAAAGCACACCTATCCAGTCAATTCTTTCATCATTAGTCAACCGCTATTCATCTAAAGATAAAAAGGAATTCCAGCCTCCCCAGTGACAGCTAGCCATTCACACGGGTGAGGGAGAATGACCTGGCCGCAAATCTGACCTTCTCTTCATGCTCCAGTGGCTTCTTAAACCACTGCCTTCTTTCTTTGTGGTTCCTCCATATGCTCTCCAATACAATAGATTTACCCTCTACTTGTGTGTGTGTCCATGCTCAGTCATGTCTGACTCTTTGCAACCTCATGAACTGTAGCCTGCCAAGCTCCTCTGTCCGTGGAATTTTCCAGGCAAGAATACTGGAGTGGGTTGCCATTTCCTCCTCCAGGGCATCTTACTCACCCAGGGTCGAACCCATGTCTCCAGCATTTCCTGCATTGGCAAGTGGATTCTTTACTGCTGAGCCATCTGGGAAGCACCCGCTACTGAGTACTGTCCATTTATTATTTTTAGATTTACCCCAGCTCCCCTTTATCCTCTACAGCATTTCCATTACCTTTACAATAAGAAAGCATAGAGGTAGAGAAACTCTGACATTGTATTCTTTTTCAGTTCAGAAGCCATTTCCTCAAGTTGAGACTTTGAAATATCCCAAGGGAAAGACAAAACAATCCCAAGGTTCCCAGTGTCAGGGAGGAAACATAATTTTCCTTCTACTCTTCTAGGCTCCTGGCTGAGACCCTTGCTGTAATAAAAAATGGATTAATGGAGAAAAACAAACAAGTTTAATAACATGTATACCTCCTGTACGCATGGAAGAGACCCAGGGACACAATAGCTCCCAGATATGACCCAAACTGCCACTTTAAATACCATCTACAGTTAAAAGCAAAAGAAAGATGTTGGCCAGTTATGCACAGTTTTCAGGCAAAGCCCAGCAAATAGAGGTGTGGTTGTTATGCAGATTTAAGTTATCCTTTTCTCCATTGATAAGAGTTTCTAGGGATTTAGAGTCATCCTTCTCTTCCTGGAGCAGTAAGACAGATACCTTTACAAATGGAGATTTCCCTAATTGATTACAAAAGGGTTACTCCTACTATCATTTTCAGAGCTTTTCCTGTCTGTAGCTGCTTAAAACAAATCAGTGCAAAATAATCCTTATGCTAAAGAGACATATTTGTGGGTGCTATTCTGCTCCCTTTCACCAGCTTCAGTGAAGTCAAGTATGTTGCCAGCTACACCCCTGTTCCTACATTTGTTGGCTCTAACTAAACAGGTCTTCTTTACATAAAAATTATGTCAGAAATAAAGCTTTTTGACTCTTCCATATGAACTTGGTAACCCAGTATTATTTGGCTAATGAATTTAAACCCATCCCAAGATCTCAGAACACTCTACTTGCCCATTATTCATGCACTTTTTCTTCTACCTTTTAAAAATGTTGCAAGAAGGAAGCTAATTCTGGCTCCATGTTGGAAACTGTCCCTTTGACTTGCTTTTCCTTTTTGCTTTTGTTGTTATAATCATGCTTAATAGCTTGCATCAGAGGACCCTGCCCCTCTTCTTGACGTAAACTAAAGTGCCTTTCTTCAGCTCATAGGTCCCTATCCACCTGTGAACAGAAGAGATTAATACACCCTTTTGCCGATGTTTTGCAAGAATGAAGATCTTTTCATTTTACTTTCACACTGCCTCTCCCTCTCTATTCTCCCTTTTGACTTTAGCTCCTCATTCCTTTTTCTGTGACTCTACAAAAGAACTTGGCATCCAGACCTGGACAAGATGGATATTTTGAGGTGCCAGACTGCCATCTTCTTGGTCGGCTGCATTCCGAATAAAGTTGGTTTCCTTGCCTCAACACCTCATCACTTGGATTCATTGGCCTGTCGTGTGGTGAGCAGAACAAGCTTGGAGTGGGACTCAGCAACAAAGAGATATTTCAAAGAAAAAGTTTTTAATGTACTTGTCCCAAGGTTATATAAGTACATTTTTATAAATGCATATACAAACTTACATATATTTTACAAATGTATATAAGTACATTTTTATACTCTTGCCTAAAATAGCATTTTAATTTTCTATTTTGAAGACACCTGAACTTCAAAAGACAATTATGGCTGAATTCCAACCCTCTAACTGCCTTTTATTTGTTCCTAAAACAGATGAATTGATACCATTTGCTGCAGAATCAAAACTCTATTGAAAGTGGAAAACTAGGAAAATCAAAAAGTGATCTCCAAATTAAAATTGCTCATAGTTAAAATGATAAACTTGTTTTTTGCTTTGCTGAGGTTTTCCTCCTCACTTCCAACTAGTTGTCTTCTTCTTCTTCTTCTTTTTTTTTTTTTTAAGGAAATGGAGTCAGTAAGAGTAAAAACATATCTCAGCTCTAGGCTCGCCTCGTTGTCCCTGAAACTGATGTCAAAACACAGCCTCTGTGCACTGGTGCCGAATCGAATCTTGGAGACAGGTTTTGGGTGAGGTAGAAAGTTCAGTTCAGTCACTCAGTCATATCCGACTCTTTGCAACCCCATGGACTTCAGCACGCCAGTCCTCCCTGTCCATTACCAACTCCTGGAGTCTATACAAACTCAGTCCGTGATACCATCCAACCATCTCATTCTCTGTCATCTCCTCCCACCTTCAATCTTTCCCAGCATCAGGGTCTTTTCAAATGAGTCAGCTCTTCACTTAGGTGGCCAAAGTATTAGAGTTTCAGCTTCAACATCAGTCCTTCCAATGAACATTCAGGACTGATTTCATTTAGGATGGACTGGTTGGATCTCCTTGCAGACCAAGGGACACTCAAGAATCTTCTCCAACACCACAGTTCAAAAGCATCAATTCTTCGGTGCTCAGCTTTCTTGATAGTCCAACTCTCACATCCATACATGACTACTGGAAAAAACCATAGCCATGACTAGACAGACCTTTGTTGGCAAAGTAATGTCTCTGATTTTTAATATGCTGTCTAGGTTGGTCATAACTTTCCTACTAAGAAGTAAGCGTCTTTTAATTTCATGGCTGTAGTTACTGTCTGCAGTGATTTTTGAGCACCCAATAATAAAATCTGCCACTGTTTCCACTGTTTCCCCATCTATTTGCCGTGGAGTGATGGGACCAGATGCCATGATCTTAGTTTTCTGAATGTTGAGCTTTAAGCCAACTCATTCACTCTCCTCTTTCACTTTCATCAAGAGCCTCTTTAGTTCTTCTTCACTTTCTGGCATAAGGGTGGTATTATCTGCATATCTGAGGTTAGTGATATTTCTCCCAACAATCTTGATTCCAGCTTGTGCTTCCTCCAGCACAGCATTTCTCATGATGTACTCTGCATAAAAGTTAAATAAGCAGGGTGACAATATACAGCCTTGATGTACTCCTTTCCCTATTTGGAACCAGTCTGTTGTTCCATGTCCAGTTCTAACTGTTGCTTCATGACCTACATACAGATTTCTCAAGAGGCAGGTCAGGTGGGCTTGTATTCTGATCTCTTTCAGAATTCCCCACAGTTTATTGTGATCCAAACAAAGGCTTTTGCATAGTCAATAAAGCAAAAATAGATGTTTTTCTGGAACTCGCTTGCTTTTTCGATGATCCAGAGGATGTTGGCAATTTGATCTCTGGTTCTTCTCCCTTTTCTAATACCAGCTTGAACATCTGGAACTTCATGGTTCACATATTGTTGAAGCCTGGCTTGGAGAATTTTGAGCATTACTTTACTAGCGTGTGAGATGAGTGCAATTGTGTGGTAGTTTGAACATTCTTTGACATTGCCTTTCTTAGGGACTGGAATGAAAACTGACCTTTTCCAGTCCTGTTGCTGCTGCTGAGTTTTCCAAATTTGCTGGCATATTGAGTACAGCACTTTCACAGCATCATCTTTTAGGATATGAAATAGCTCAACTGGAATTTCTTCACTTCCACTAGCTTTGTTCATAGTGATGCTTCCTAAGGCCCACTTGACTTCACACTCCAGGATGTCTGGCTCTAGGTGAGTGATCACACCATTGTGATTATCTGGGTCTTGTAGATCTTTTTTGTACAGTTCTTCTGTGTATTCTTTCCACCTCTTCTTAATATCTTCTGCTTCTGTTAGGTCCATACCATTTCTGTCCTTTATTGAGCCCATCTTTGCATGAAATGTTCCCTTGGTATCTCTAATTTTTGAAGAGATCGCTAGTCTTTCCCATTCTATTGTTTTCCTCTATTTCTTTGCACTGATGACTGAGGAAATCTTTCTTATCTCTCCTTGCTGTTCTTTGAAACTCTGAATTCAAATGGGTATATCTTTCTTCTTCTCCTTTGCCTTTCACTTCTCTTCTTTTCCCAGCTATTGGTAAGGCCTCCTAGGAGAGCCATTTTGCTTTTTTGCATTTCTTTTTCTGGGGATGTTCTTTATCCCTGTCTCCTGTACAATGTCATGAACCTCCGTCCATAGTTCATCAGGCACTCTATCAGATCTACTCCCTTAAATCTATTTCTCACTTCCACTGTATAATTGTTATGGATTTTATTTAGGTCATACCTGAATGGCCTGGTGTTTTTTCCCTACTTACTTCAATTTATGTCTGAATTTGGCAATAAGGAGTTCATGATGTGAGCCAGAGTCAGCTCCTGGTCTTCTTTTTGCTGATGGTATAGAGGTTTTTCACCTTTGGCTGCAAAGAATATAATCAATCTGATTTCGGTATTGACCATCTGGTGATGCCCATGTGTGTAGAGTCTTCTCTTGTGCTGTTTGAAGAGGGTGTTTGCTATGACCCGTGCATTCTCCTGGCAAAACTCTAGTAGTCTTTGCCCTGCTTCATTCCGTATTCCAAGGCAAAATTTGCCTGTTACTCCAGGTGTTTCTTGACTTCCTACTTTTGCAGTCTAGCCCCCTATAATGGAACATCTTTTTAGGGTGTTAGTTCTAGAAGGTCTTGTTGGTCTTCACAGAACCATTCAGCTTCAGCTTCTTCACCATTACTCGTTGGGGTATAGACTTGGATTACTGTGATATTGAATGGTTTGCTTTGGAAACAAACAGATCATTCTGTCGTTTTTGAGATTGCATCCAAGTATCACATTTCAGACTCTTTGGTTGACTATGATGGTGACTCCATTTCTTCTAAGGGATTCTTGCCCACAGCAGTGGATATAATGGTCATCTGAGTTACATTCACCTATTCCAGTCCATTTTAGTTCACTAATTCTTAAAATGTCGATGTTCACTCTTGCCATCTCCTGTTTGACCACTTCCAATTTGCCTTGATTCATGGACCTAACATTCCAGGTTCCTATACAATATTGCTCTTTACAGCATCAGACCTTGCCTCCATCACTAGTGACATCCACAAATGGGTGTTGCTTTTGTTTTGGCTCCATCTCTTCATTCTTTCTGAAGTTATTTCTCCACTGATCTCCAGTAACATATTGGTAGAAAGGAGGTAGAAAGGAATAGCTTTATTGCTTTGCCAGGCAAACGGGGCCACAGGTGGCTCCTGCTCTCAAGAACTATGAGTTCCAACCCAGGAGGATGTGATAGGAAGTTTTATAGCAATAGTTTAAGGATGGAGTTTCAGAAGATTCAGGTGTGTGCAGGGCTTATACTCCTTTAATCTGGTCTCAGGTAACCTTGATGAGTTTCTCTAGTCCCTTTAATCTTCCCTTGGGTGGTTTCTTGGCTGCTCCTCCCTTGATTAACAACAGCTTGAATCCACCCTTTGGAACTCAGGGTAGGTCATAGAGGCTGGAGTCTGTTTCATACAAGCAAGAAAACAGGAAATAAAGGCTTCCATGGCCAGGAGCCCCACAAGGCCTTGCTGGGTTTCAAACCTCAACCCTTATCTACCTAGAAATTTTAAGGGAAAAAATTTCCACCCCAAAATGTGTCTCTCTGTCATGAGGATTATTCAATTTTTAAGAATCAAAAGTTTTAGGAAGCCTTTCTTTCTACATTCCTTTAATCTCCTAAAACAATTTAGATAGAGGGCCTATTCCTGAAATAGAGCTATCACCAGGATATATGCAAAGAATATGGGAAAGGTGTGGTGAGGGAGATTTTCAGTTCAGTTCAGTTCAGTCGCTCAGTCGTGTCTGACTCTTTGCGACCCCATGAATCACAGCACATCAGGCCTCCCTGTACATCACTATCTCCTGGAGTTCATTCAAACTCACGTCCATCGAGCCGGTGATGCCATCCAGCCATCTCATCCTCTGTCGTCCCCTTTTCCTCCTGCCTCCAATCCTTCCCAGCATCAGAGTTGTTTCCAATGAGTCAACTCTTCTCATGAGGTGGCCAAAGTACTGGAGTTTCAGCTTTAGCATCATTCCTTCCAAAGAAATCCCAGGGCTGATCTCCTTCAGAATGGACTGGTTGGATCTCCTTGCAGTCCAAGGGACCCTCAAGAGTCTTCTGCAACACCACAGTTCAAAAGCATCAATTCTTCGGCACTCAGCTTTCTTCACAGTCCAACTCTCACATCTATACATGACCACTGGAAAAACAGCCTTGACTAGACGGACCTTTGTTGGCAAAGTAATGTCTCTGATTTTCAATATGCTATCTAGGTTGATCATAACTTTCTTCCAAGGAGTAAGCGTCTTTTAATTTCATGGTTGGAGTCACCATCTGCTGTGATTTTGGAGCCCCTCAAAAATAAAATCTGACACTGTTTTCACTGTTTCCCTATTTGCCATGAAGTGATGGGATCAGATGCTATGACCTTCGTTTTCTGAATGTTGAGCTTTAAGCCAACTTTTTCACTCTCCTCTCTCACTTTCATCAAGAGGCTCTTTAGCTCCTCTTCATTTTCTGCAATAAGGGTGGTGTCATCTGCATATCTGAGGTTATTGATATTTCTCCCGCCAATCCTGATTCCAGCTTGTGCTTCTTCCAGCCCAGTGTTTCTCATGATGTACTCTGCATATAAGTTAAATAAGCAGGATGACAATATACAGCCTTGATATACTCCTTTTCCTATTTGGAACCAGTCTGTTGTTCCATGTCCAGTTCTAACTGTTGCTTCCTGACCTGAATATAGGTTTCTTAAGAGGCAGCTCACGTGGTCTAGTATTCCTATCTCTTGAAGAATTTTCCACAGTTTATTGTGATCCACAGAGTCAAAGGCTTTGGCATAGTCAATAAAGCACAAATACATGTTTTTCTGGAACTCTCTTGCTTTTCCAATGATCCAGCAGTTGTTGGCAATTTGATCTGTGGTTCCCCTGCCTTTTTGAAAACCAGCTTTAACATATGGAAGTTCATGGTTCACTTATTGCTGAAGCCTGGCTTGGAGAATTTTGAGCATTACCTTACTAGCGTGTGAGATGAGTGCAATTGTGCAGTAGTCTGAGCATTCTTTGGCATTGCCTTTCTTTGGAATTGGAATGAAAACTGACCTTTTCCAGTCCTGTGGCCACTGCTGAGTTTTCCAAATTTGTTAGCATATTGAGTGCAGCACTTTTACGGCATCATCTTTCAGGATTTGAAATAGCTCAACTGGAATTCCATCACCTCCACTAGCTTTATTCATAGTGATGCTTTCTAAGGCCCACTTGACTTCACATTCCAGGATGTCTGGCTCTAGGTGAGTGCTCATACCATCGTGATTATCTTGGTCATGAAGATCTTTTTTGTACAGTTCTTCTGTGTATTCTTGCCACCTCTTCTTAATATCTTCTGCTTCTGTTAGGTCCATACCATTTCTGTCCTTTATCAAGCCCATCTTTGCATGGAATGTTCCCTTGGTATCTCTAATTTTCTTGAAGAGATCCCTAGTCTTTCCCATTCTGTCGTTTTCCTCTATTTCTTTGCATTGATCACTGAGGAAGGCTTTCTTATCTCTTCTTGCTATTCTTTGGAACTCTGCAGTCAGATGCTTATATCTTTCCTTTTCTCCTTTGCTTTTGACTTCTCTTCTTTTCACAGCTATTTTTAAGGCCTCCCCAGACAGCCATTTTGCTTTTTTGCATTTCTTTTCCATGGGGATGGTCTTGATCCCTGTCTCCTGCACAATGTCATGAACCTCCGTCCATAGTTCATCAGGCACTCTATCAGATCTAGCCCCTTAAATCTATTTCTCACTTCCACTGTATAATCATTAGGGATTTGATTCAGGTCATACCTGAATGGTCTAGTGGTTTTCCCTACTTTCTTCAATTTAAGTTTGAATTTGGCAATAAGGAGTTCATGATCTGAACCACACTCAGCTCCTGGTCTTGTTTTTGCTGACTGTATAGAGCTTCTCCATCTTTGGCTGCAAAGAACATAATCAATCTGATATTGGTGTTGACCATCTGGTGATGTCCACATATAGAGTCTTCTCTTGTGTGAGGGAGATTTTAGGCAGCACCTAGAGATAAGAGTCTACTCTGTGTCCCATGGTCTCTCCATCCCAGCAAACATTGTGTACAAAACACTTGCTTTTCCACCTCCATGTCAATTGCCTTCCTCCCGTTTGAAGTCCCAATCCACTACCTGAAACATTCTCTTTTGTTGTTAACTGAAGATGATGTTTAAGGTGTGGGTTTTGGCTAATTTGGTGAGTTACCCAGTTCTCCTGGGTCTTTCCCATGTATCCATGTTATTAAATTTTGTTTGATTTTCTTCTATTAATCTGTCTCATATCAATTTAATTCTAGACCAGCCAGAAGAACTGGGTACAGAAAAGTTTTGTTTCTCCCTCACAAAATGTATTGACTATCAGTCTAGCATTATTCAACTGGAAAAATGGGCTTCCCAGGTGGCACTAGTGGTAAAGAACCTGCCTGCCAATGAAGCAGATGTAAGAGATGTAGGTTTGATCCCTGGGTTGGGAAGATCCCCTGGAGGAGGTTATGGCAACCCACTCCAGTAGTCTTGCCTGGAGAATCCCATGGACAGAGGAGCCTGTGGGCTACAGTCCAGTCCATAGCGTTGCAAAGAGTGGGACACAGCTGAAGCGACTTAGCATGCTCACACAATGATAACATGTAGCCTTTAGGTATATCTGAGATGTAATCTGAACCTTGGCAGTTTCAAATCCCTTTTGGGGGATTCTAGATCCCTTTGGTAGTTTTAGTACCAGCAGCATTAATTACACTTGGAAACTTGATATAAATACAAATTCCTGGCCTCCGTGTTCTAACAAACCCTCCAGGTGATTCTGTGCTTGCTAAAGTTTGGAAGCTGTTGTATCATCCACACAGCTTTGGCTAACAGCAGTGTAGGAGGAATCTAGAAACTGCATCCTGGACCCCCTTGACTTTGCCTCAAGTTGTCCATAATTGTTCACAAGGCCTAACCAGTTATACATAGGGGAAGACAAACTTACTGACACAATGTCCTTACCAAATAAACCTCCTTTTTTTCCCCTCTTTTTTTATATTTTATTTTATTTTTTAACTTTACAATATTGTATTGGTTTTGCCATATATCAATATGCATCCGTCACAGATATACACATGTTCCCCATCCTGAACCCTCCTCCCTGAGGGAGGAGGAAAATAAATAAACCTCCTTTATCAACCTAAACATCTTGAGTTTGGAGCCCTACTTTCCAAATTGGGAAAGGAGTACATCTAAGCTGTATATTGTCACCCTGCTTATTTAACGTTAATGCAGAGTACATCATGGGAAATGCCAGGCTGGATGAAGCACAAACTGAAATCAAGATTATTGGGAGAAATATCAAAAGCCTCAGATATGCAGATGAAACCATCCTAATAGCAGAAAGCAAAGAGGAACTGAACAACCTCTTGTTGGTGAAAGAGGAGAGTGAAAAAGCTGGCTTAAAACTCAGTGTTCAAAAATGAAGATCATGGCATCCAGTCCCATCACTTCATGGCAAATAGAGAAACAATAGAAACAGTGACAGACTTTATTTTCTTGGGCTCCAAAATCACTGTGGGTAGTGACTGCAGCCATGAAATTAAAAGATGCTTACTCCTTGGAAGAAAAGCTATGACCAACCTAGACAACGTATTAAAAAGCAGACATTACTTTGCCAACAAAGGTTCATATAGTCAAAGCTATGGCTTTTCCAACAGTCATGTACAGATGTGAGAGCTGGACATAAAAAAGGCTGAGTGCCGAAGAACAGATGCCTTCAAACTGTGGTGCTCGAGAAGACTCTTGAGAGTCCCTTGGACTGCAAGGAGATCAAACCAGTCCATCCTAATGGAAATCAACCTTGAATATTCATTGGAAGGACTGATGCTGAAGCTGAAACTCCAATACTTTGGCCACCTGATGTGAAGAGTCGACTCATTAAAAAAGACCCTGATTCTGGGAAAGATGGAAGGCAGGAGGAGAAGAGGCAACAGAGGATAAGATGGTTGGATAACATCATTGCCTCAATGGACATGAGTTCATGCAAACTCTGGGAGATGGTGAAGAACAGGGAAGTCTGGTGTGCTGCAGTCCATGGGGTCACAAAGAGTTGGACACGACTGAGCAAGTGAACAACAACTTTCTCCCTTGCCCACACAAAGCTTCCTGTTTCCTTCTTCAGTTCTGGACACTCCCCTCTAAAATCTAAATATAATACTGCAGCACCCAGGCTAAAAAAAACCCATGCCTTGAATTACAGAATTTCAGATGGTTTGCACACTGGCCAGAGGAAACAAGGCACCCTCTATAAGTTCAGCAGTTACTCAGCTAAGAAAGTGAAACTTATAGAAGTGAGATGACTACTAGTGCAGGGTTAAGGTTAAATGGCGAGCATGTTGGTTGAATTTCCTTGGCCCCTGTGTTTCCTAGTAAGATACACATCTGCCAGGAACACGTTTCGTACTGATATGTTCTTTTTAAGAAAACAGCTGAATAACTTCTCTACTACTGCTCTTCTATACTAGAAGCTTACATCACCGTACCAGAAGCAATTAACCAATGCTCAATACACTTCTGTTCAAATGAATGCAAACAAAAAATGAATGCATTCTTTTTGTTAAATGTTACTCAGAGGAATATATCGTCAGCAAAGAGAAGCAGCAAGGTTGGTCTGTTACCAGGTATCCATGCATAATAATTCTGCTGCCAGATTTTCAGGGTCTAAGAGTGTTCCTCTGAACTATCGTTTATCTATTTTTTAAAATATGGCATTTTCTTGTGCATTTCCTCTTTGAAAATTCTTTACATATATTAAAGATTTCATTCTTTGACTACCAAATATGCTAGATATATTTCTGGAGCTCCCTCATCTTTTACATATATTTTTGAATATGAAGCTGTTTTCATTAACTAGACAAATTTATTAATTTTCCCTTTATGTTTTTATATCTATTTTAAAATTTTAGAAACATACTCTTAACCCAAGGAGTAGATAAATATTCACTTACACTAAGTTCTAGTCTTTTTTTAAGGTTTTTATGTTTTATTTTTAAAAGTTTAAGGTGTACACTGAAGTGCACTTTTTTGTAAGGTGTGAGATGCTGTCCTAAATTTATTTTTTTCCTCAAATGTGTATTTACTTTCTTGATAACAATTTTAAAATGATCCCTCCCAATTCATTTGAAAGTCCATTTTTAAAATGGCCCACATCCCTATTAATTCAGGCATATATCTAGAGTTTTTCTTTCATTATATTCAAGTACTTACTTTTTTGTTTTGAAATATGGCAGAATAAGCCACCATTCATTCTTCTTTTACTGAATATACTTTAGTATTTCACCTGTTTATTTCTTGAAGGAAATCCCATATCTTATTGAGATGTTAATTTTCATCACTCCAAACCAGAATAGGAAATTAATTTTAATTTGAGAGTAAGTGAAATCATATAAATAATTTAAAACTTAAATTTCAAAAAAAGAGTTCATCTCTTCCGTTTGTTTGTGTATTGTTGCATGATCCTCAATATAAGCTTCATACCTTTCTTAATACAGGCCATCATATTATATTTAAAGCATACTTAGAATTGTGTTATATGAAATTCAGTGGCTATATATCTTAGTCCGTTCAGGCTGCTGTTAAGCAATACCACAGACTGGGTGGCTTATAAACAGCAAATTTATTTTTCACCATTCTAGAGGCTATGAATTTGGCACAGTTGGTAAAGAATCCACCTGCCAGTGCAGGAGACGAAAGATACTCAGGTTTGATCCCTGGGTTGGGAAGACCCCCTGGAGTAGGGAATGGCAACCCACTCCAATATTCTTGCTTGGAAAATTCCATGGACAGAGGAGCCTGGCGGGCTACAGTCCTTGGGATTGCATAGAGTTGGACCTGACTGAGCATGCACTAGCTGGCTGACAAAGGCTATGAAGTCTGAGATCTGGGTGCCAGCACAGTTGGGTGAGGGCCCTTTTCTAGATTACAGACTTCCTGTTATGTCATGACATAGAAGGGGCAAGGTACCTCGCTTGGCTCTCTTTTATGAGGACCTCAATCTCATTCAGAGCCCTTATGACCTCACTACCTCCTAAAGACCCCACCTCCTAATAGCAGTCCATTGGGTATTAGGATTGCAACACAAAATCGGGAGAAACACAAACATTCAGATCACAGCACTATATAAATGGAAAAAAAATCCCCATTATTTTAGTTAAATTTAATCAAATTCCAATAATTATAAATATATATGCACTAAAAACAGCATTAGGGGCTTCCTTGGGGGTCCAGTGGTTAAGGCTCGGTGCTTCCAATAGAGGGAACACGAGTTTGATCCCTAGTCAGGGAACTGAGATCCCACATGTCTTGTGGTGCAGCCAAAAAAAAAAAAAGTCAGCATTATAGATAAAATCTTCCTTGAACATCACTACAAAGCCCCATCCCTCCCTCAGATAGCTATAAATCAGCCAGATCTCTCCCATGGATTGAGTTTTGTCTTTACCATAAATCACATGGTGTTTTAAAATATAACTTATGTGTACCATTTTGCATTTGTTTTTTTATTACTTAACAATCTACCTTGGTTATATTGACAAACCCATACACCTATGTTAATCACAAACTTATATAATTATTGAAGAATATTTCTTGGTATGCTGTGGTTTTTGCCAATAGCCACAGGAGAAGGCTGTGGCACCCCACTCCAGTACTTTTGCCTGGAAAATCCCATGGGCAGAGGAGTCTGGTAGGCTGCAGTCCATGGGGTCACTAGAGTTGGACATGACTGAGTGACTTCACTTTCACTCTTCACTTTCCAGTGTTCTTGACTGGAGAATCCCAGGGATGGGGAAGCCTGGTGGGCTTCTGTCTATGGGGTTGCACAGAGTAGGACACGACTGAAGCAACTTAGCAGCAGCAGCACTTAATAGACATTTAGCTTTTATCCCATTTGTAATTACTACAAATATCAATGCAAATAAACAAATAAAATTTTTGTACTCACCTCCTATGGGACAAATCTCTACTGTAAACAATCATAAAATAAGCACTTTTTTATTTTAAAATATTCTAGTCATTACTCTCCAAAACAGTTTCAGAAACTCCAAAGCAATTTCAGAAACTTACTCTCCAATCAGCAAAGTATGACATTATTTCTTCTTCACAGTCTCTTCTCAATATTACTAAACTTTTAAAATGTTTGTTTCTCCATTTTTTCACAGCAGTGGCCAACATTTTATTACTAAGAAAGTGGACATTAGAAAGTAATCTTATGCCAGTTCACAGTTTCAGATGATTCAGTTTTCAGCATTACTATTCAGAGTATATTATCACTTAGAAGGCATTTCATGTATCAGCCAGGATGCACACTTCATTCTGTACATAATTAAACCAATATCTAAGGCATAATATTGTTGACAGAGGAATGGTTAACAGATTCTCAGTTAATGATTCTCAAATATGAAGCTTTTGGTTTGGATTTTTTAGTAACTTGTCCAATTTGAGTTAGTGTCAAATCAAGACAAAAATCTAAGATTTCTGATATTCAGAGCAAAATTGACTATTTAAGAATCATCCTTTCCTTTCAATTCTTCATACTGAGGACTAGCTATTAGACCATAGTTAGGGATCCAGTTGTGGGAAAACGTGGCCATTCTCGGGAAACCCCTCAGCTGTTTTCTAGCTTTAGGAGGAGTGAGGCTGCAGATGGGCTTCTTTCCTTTCCTGGGGTGGGCTTCTCTGACCTATGAGGATGAAGCCTAGGTAGTTCATCCTAGTTTGTGATATTTGATCATTTTCTTGGACAGCTATATCCTTTATCAGCTAGATGGTTTAGGGTGGCTTCAGTGTTTTCTGTCAGAGGCCTCCTTCGTAGGGCTCAGTTCAGCTCAGTTCAGTTGCTCAGTCATGTCTGACTCTGCAACCACATGAACCGCAGCATGCCAGGCCTCCCTGTCCATCACTAACTCCTGGAGTCCACCCAAACCCATGTCCATTGAGTCAGTGATGCCATCCAACCATCTTATCCTCTATTGTCTCCTTCTCTGCCTGCCCTCAATCTTTCCCAGCATCAGGGTCTTTTTCCAATGAGTCAGCTTTTCGCATCAGGTGGCCAAAGAATTGGAGTTTCAGCTTCAACATCAGTCCTTCCAATGAATAAACCAGGACTGATCTCCTTTAGGATAGATTGGTTGGATCTCCTTGCAGTCCAAGGGACTCTCAAGAGTCTTCTCCAACACCACAGTTCAAAAGCATCAATTCTTTGGCACTCGGCTTTCTTTACAGTCCAACTCTCACATTCATACATGACCACTGGAAAAACCACAGCATTGACTAGACGGATCTTTGTTGACAAAGTAATGTCTCTGCTTTTTAACATGCTGTTTAGGTTGGTCATAACTTTCTTTCCAAGGAGTAAGCGTCTTTTAATTTCATGGCTGCAATCACCGTCTGCAGTGATTTTGGAGCCCAGAAAAATAAAGTCAGTCACTGTTTCCCCATAAGTTTATATGAAGTGATGGGACCGGATGCCCATCGTAGGGCTCATGGTTAGAATATCCTCTACATCCCAGAGGAGATTTCTTTAAGGTCTTCAGCTAAAGCTTCCCCAAAAATGATGGGGCAGTTTTTTTTCTTCCCCTCTGGAGATTGGGAGCAGAACCATCCAGCAGTATTGTTTTTTGTTTGTTTGTTTGTTCATTTTGGCTTTGCCATATGCCTTATGGGATATTAGTTCCCCAATCAAAGATTGAACCCAGGCCCTCGGCTGTGACAGCATGGAGTCCTAACCACTGGATCACCAGAGAATTCCCTTTTGGGGGATTTTTTGTTGTTGTTGTTAATTGAAATAGAGTTGATTTACAATATTGTGTTGGTTTCAGTTGTACAGCAAAGTGACTCGGGGCTTTCTTTGCAGATTATGTTCCATTATAGAGGATTATAAGATATTAGGTAATATTCCTTGTGTTATTAATGTATATATAACTCCTTATTGTTCATCTGTTTTATGTCTAGTAATTTGTATCTATTGATCCCATATTCCTCATTTGTTCCTCCAATAACTGCTTTGGTAATCTTAAGTTTGTTTTCTATAAGTCGACAGCTATTTTGTACATGCATTCATTTATATTTTTAGAGTCCACATATAAGTGATATCATATAGTATTTTTCTCTGACTTATTGCCTTGAGAAAGATATTCTTTAGATCCATTTAGTTTGCTGCAAATAACAATATTTTATTTTTTATAGCTGAGCTATATTCCACTGTATGTATGTATGTGTGTGTGTGTGTGTGTGTGTGTGTGTATGTGTGTCTGTGTGTATCTTCTTAATTCAATCATCTGTTGAGGGACACTTGGATTGTTTCCATATCTTGGCTACTGAAATAGTGCTGAAGCACAAGCTGGAATCAAGATTGCTGGGAGAAATATCAATAACCTCAGATATGCAGATGACACCACCCTCATGGCAGAAAGTGAAAAGGAACTAAAAAGCCTCTTGATGAAAGTGAAAGAAGAGAGTGAAAAAGTTGGCTTAAAGCTCAACATTCAGAAGATGAAGATCATGGCATCTGGTCCCATCACTTCATGGGAAATAGATGGGGAAACAGTGGAAACAGTGTCAGACTTTATTTTTATGGGCTCCAAAATCACTGCAGACGTTGATTGCAGCCATGAAATTAAAAGACACTTACTCCTTGGAAGGAAAGTTATGATCAACCTAGATAGCATATTGAAAAGCAGAGACATTACTTTGCCAACAAAGGTCCGTCTAGTCAAGGCTATGGTTTTTCCAGTGGTCAGGTATGGATGTGAGAGTTGGACTGTGAAGAAAGCTGAGTGTCAAAGAATTGATGCTTTTGAACTGTGGTGTTGGAGAAGACTCTTGAGAGTCCCTTGGACTACAAGGAGGTCCAACCAGTCCATCCTACAGGAGATCAGTCCTGGGTGTTCATTGAAAGGAATGATGCTAAAGCTGAAACTAATACTTTGGCCATCTCATGCGAAGAGTTGACTCACTGGAAAAGACCCTGATGCTGGGAGGGAATGCGGGCAGGAGCAGAAGGGGACAACAGAGGATGAGATGACTGGATGGCATCATGGACTCAATGGACATGAGTTTGGGTGAACTCTGGGAGTTGGTGATGGATAGGGAGGCCTGGGGTGATGCGACTGATGGGGTCGCAAAGAGTTGGACACGACTGAGTGACTGAACTGAGATGAACTGATATGAACATTGGGGTGCCTGCATCTTTTCAAATTAAAATGTTTGTTTTTCCAGTTATATACGTGGGAATGGAATTGCTGTATTGTATGGTAGCTTTATTTTCAGGTTTTACAGGAATCTGCATACTGTTTTCCATAGTGGCTGCAACAATTTATGTTCTCACCAACAGTGTAGGAAGGTTTCCTTTTCTCCACACCATCTGCAGCATGTATTATTTGTAGATTTTTTTTTATTATAGCCATTCTAAATGGTACAAGGTGAAATCTCATTTTTTATTTGCATTTCTCTAATAATTAACAATGTTGAACATCTTTTCCTGTGCCTGTTGGCCATCTGTATGTCTTCTTTGGGGAAATGTCTGTTTAGGTCTTCTCCCATTTTTTTGATTGGGTTGTTTTATTGATGTTGATTTGTATGAGCTCTTTGTATATTTTGAAAATTAAGCCTTCGTCAGTTGCTTCATTTGCAAATATTGAGTTGAACAAAAAGTTCATTTGGATTTTTCATAAGATGGGAAGGAAGCCCTGAATGAACTTTTGGCCAACCTAATATTTTTCTCCCATTCCATATGCTGTCTTTACATTTTGTTGATGGTTTCCTCTGCTGTGCAAACCTTTGAAGTTTAATTAGGTCCTATTTGCTCTCTGCCGATTGTTAGCAAGCTAGCATGTGTAGACTCCTTGTGAGAAGAATCTAGGCTTCTCCCGACTTTCTACCTATCCCAGTAAATTTCCCAGCCATCAAAGGGGCTTGTCTCCTCTGCATAGAATGTCCAGTCTGTGGCTTGACACACTTGCCTCCTGTGTTGAGGGTCCTCTTCTTTTCCTTTCAGATCCTTCCAGGGAGGGATGTCCTGACCCTATACTTTTTTTCTGTCCTACCTGGTTACATGGAAATATTTCTTGCCTATAATCTTTGGTTGTATAGAAGTTCTTCTGCCAGTTTCTGGTTAGTTTTATGTGAGAATTGTTCCACATGTAGATGTATTTTTGATGTGTTTGTGGGGGAAGGTGAACTCCATATTCTACTCTGCCAACTTAATCCATTCTCAGTCTCTAGTATGTTTTTGTGGTACTTTTAGATCCTGCCACTCAAGAGAAGAAATTTCTTGTGACTCGAGAGCTGGTGGAATACAAAAGAAGTCATCTTTTAAATCCAGTACAGAATACCAAGTCCTGGTGGACAATAGAGTAGCCACCAAGGTATAGGTACTAGGGACTACTGGATGTACCTCCTCAGTGGTTTCACTGACTGCCCTGAGGCCCTGTACCATCCAGTATTCCTTATTGGATATCTTTATAGGGATAATGGAGGCTTCCCTGGTGGCTCAGATGGTAAAGGATCTGCCTGTGATGGAGGAGACCTGGGTTTGATCCCTGGGTCAGGAAGATCCCCTGGAAAAGGGAATGGCAACCCACTCCAATATTCTTGCCTGGAGAATCCCATGGACAGAGGATCCTGGTGGGCTATAATCCATGGGGCGACATAGAGTCAGACACAACTGAGAGACTAACACTTGTCACTTGTAAATATAGGGAGAATGGAGGTATTACAGGCTGATTGTCATGGTCTAATATGGCCCTGGTCACTTAGGCCCTGTATAACAGGGGCTATGCCCAACAAGGCCTCCTGAAGAAGAGGATACTGTTTTCTACTGGGACATGTATGTCTAGGTTTTAGACGGACTATCATGGCACTGGCTCCTACAGTTTGTTCCACCCATCCCTGGGCCCATACTGTAGGATAACTCTGGAAAGATCAACTTGCTCTGTCCAGGGATGTATATTCTCAGCCATTAACACTGTGATCTTATGCCCTTTTTCTAAGGGGATCCCAGATTCCAATTTGTCTGCCTTTAGGTGGATAGTAGCCCCCAATCTATATAATATCTCTCTTCCTACTAGGGTATAGAGCATTCAGGGACACACAGAAAGGAATGGATAAGTGTGTGTTCACCCAATTGATATTCAAATGATTCTGTGAATATCCATTCTTAGGCCTTCCCTGATACTCTCATAATTTTACAACTCTTGTGAATTGAGTTTGCATGATCTGGTGTTCAGAACTGAGTAACTGGTGTTGACTAAGAACTCAACAGCCTTCCCCACTCTATCTGAAGTCACTCAGGGCTCCTCAGGGTCAGCTGGAGTGCCAGCTTAGGCCCTGTCATCCTTTTTCTACTTGGACAACCTGCCTTCCAGGGTAGTGACTGGGATATGCAATTTCTATCCCCCTTCAGGCAGTCTCTCTTCCAATGCCCTTCCTGTTTAACTATGGTGCACTTATTGGGTCCCAGTTTCCTTGGCTTTCTATCTTTCCATGGGGCCTGGGGTCACTCACCAGAGAAGAGAGTCTCCATGGGCAGTTAGTCCAAATTCTCATGCTGACTGACATCAGAGAGCAATAGCCAGTAGGTGGGTCTCTGGGCCTTTTTATCCTCTGACTTTTTCTCCTCTGCTGCTGCTGCTTCTAAGTCGCTTCAGTCGTGTCTGACTCTGTGCAACCCCATAGACGGCAGCCCACCAGGCTCCTCTGTCCCCGGGATTCTCCAGGCAAGAATACTGGAGTGGGTTGCCATTTCTTTCTCCACTTCCTCCTCTATAGCTTGTTTATTAAATACCTGGTAGGCAACCTTGACCAAGTGAAAAGTAGGGCTCTCTGGTTCTATTCCCACTTTCTGAAATTTATGCCTAATGCTGAAGCACTTTGGGAAATGAGAAATAGCACCTCAGGATTGCCTTTCCTTCCAAGGACTCAATCATCAATAGCATAGATTCAGAGGCATCCCCTGAGGCTCTAGGAATGCCAAAGGGTTTTTTGTTGTCTCTGATCAATTTCCTTTATCTTATTCCACTTGCTGGGTTTCTTTTCTGCTTCCTGGATTCTGTTTAGGATCATAATTATATAACGGGTCAGCCTCTGTCTTCCACTCCCTTCTCCTCTGTCTCGGTGGTCCCAATTGGGTCCATTATCTGGGAGCCCTTGATTCCCCAGTCTGAAAATAGCACCATGTGCATTGTTTCTGTTCTGTTCTCTTTCTCTGCTTCATCTCGGGTTCTTGAAGAGACCATGGCTTTTTCTTCCTTGTTAGGAGTACATTGAGGAGGCTCTGGATATTAGCCAGGTTAGGTCATGGATCTGAAAGATTCCCTTAAGTAGATTCAGGAACCCCTCTGGACCCTCCCCAAACCCTTTACTGTGAGTTTTCCAGTTACTTTTATTTTTTGGCTTTATTTACTTTATTTTAAAATTTTTTTACTTTTATTTTTTATGACTGAGTAGTATTCCATTGCATATGTGTACCACTTTTTCTTTATCTATTCCCTTGTTGATGGGCATTTAAGTTGTTTCCATGTTTTAGCTATTGTGAATAGTGCTGCTACAAACATAGGGGTGTATATATCTCTCAGAATTATAGTTTTGTCCTGGTATATTCCCAGGAGTGAGACTGCTGGATTATATGGTAATTCTATTCTTAGTTTTCTGAAGAAACTCTATACTGTTTTCCATAGTGACTGTACCAACTTATATTCCTACCAACAGTGTAGGCGGGTTCCCTTTTCTCCACATTCTTTCCAGCATTTGCTATTTGTAGTCATTTTAATGATAGCCATTCTGACTGGTATGAGGTGGTACTAGGATTAAAATTGTCCCTCTGTTATAGGTAAGTATAATCATTTTAATCTACATAAATTTGTGCTCTGTGTTTGGTATGGCTTGACAAAAATAAGTTATATAATATAGTATTTGTATTTTGCAAAGAATAGTGTGGCATTTTAAAGATTTTGTTAAGAAATTTACTTAGTTTGCTGCAGTTTAAGAATCCCCCTCCCCTCATGACATACACTTTATGCTAGACAAACAGAAAATCAAGAAATTAGTATCTTTTCTTTGCAAAATGAATAACTCCGTTTGTAAAAACTAAAGTAATTGGAGAGTTTGAAAGACTATTTAATAAGTATAGTCACATAACTGGCAAGCAAAGGAGGAAATTTTAGCTTCTGTTGTACATATTGTTCCAAAAACCTTATTTGGTTCTCTAGAGGAAATTTTATACACAATTGGACCATATCATGAAATAGTCACATTAAAGTTTTGTGTGTTTTTTTTTTTAACTTGCTGTAATGTATATTATCTCTATAATACTTATATGCCAAACTTCTAAATTTCCAAATATTGCCTTAATATCAATATTCATGGATAGCAGGTGCCTTGGACCAATGCAGTATTTTAGCATTATGGGTTAAATTTCAATTTTTACAATTTCTTTTCATGCAGTGGAAGCAATTGTACATATTAATTCTCAGGGATCTCCTGTCAGTATTCACTGTATGCATCTTTGTAAGAATGAGTATTACTATTTTATTATCTGACCTGCATGCATAAGCCTAGCATGCCAAAATAGTTGATATATTTCCATTTTTTGAAATTATTATTTTAACATATTTATTTTCTAATAATTATGCATGTGACATTGTGGCTGTGTTACTTTATTTACATAACCTGTCTGTGGTCACACTGTCAGTGTATCCAAAGCCTTCTGAGGAAAATTAATGATTTCATCATTCTTTAGGCTATGCAACTGTGGATCCAATTTATAATATTAAGAAGGGAATTACATAATCTTTAAAAAAAGAATTAATAATGCCATTTGTAGTGACATGGATGGCCTAGAGATTATCATACTTAATGAAATAAGTTAGAAAGACAATTACCATATAATATCACTTATATATGGAATCTAAAATATGACACAAATGAGGTTATTTATAAAATGAAAACAAACTCACAGATACAAAAAACAAACTTATGGTTACCAAATGGGATAGGGGTAGGTGAGGGATAAATTAGGATTTTGGGGTTAGCAGATACACACTACTATATATAAAATAGATAAACAATAATGCCCTACCATTGTAGCACAGGGAACTATATTAAATATTCTATAATAAACCATAATGGAGAAAAATATGTGTGTGTATGTATATATATATGTATGTATGTATAACTGCATCTTTTTGCTATACAGAGGAAAAAAAAAAAAACATTGAGCAATATTGTAGATCAACTATACTTCAATTTAAAAAAGAAAGATAAAGTCATTGATTAGAAGAAAAAGGGGGAGCCTGAATCTTGATAAGCAAACTTCATGGAATTTTCACCTACCTCTTACCTGGCTCCTCCAAAGAGTACTGGCCTTAAGGAAGGGAGCCAATTTTCCAGATATGGGTTCCTTATTTTAGAGAGGGCAAAGTGGCCTGTTCAGAGGGAATTGTGGTTGTTTTGGCCTATCCAATGGCTCCCTGAAGGATGCGTTCAAAGGACTCCTTTATTTTTCTAAACTCTCCCAGGGAAGAGGCATTTTACTGCAAAATGTTTATCAGAAATATTTAGAGCTAAGGGTATAAGCCACTGAGGCCTGAAAGATGACAGTTGGAACAAACCATAGACAAACCAAAAGGCGTCATCTCCAGTTTCATGTGCTCGGGTCCCTGTAATTTAGGGTAGGTGCCTGTTAATAGCAAATGAGTCAGCTACTTGTTGCAGGTGACAGACATTCCATCCCTTTGTCAAGTGATTTTCCCCTTTCTTACTCTCACAGATCGGTAGTCACCTTCAGTTGTTTGTACTATAACAAGAGCAAGAAAAATATCATATCTTTATATATACCCTTTGCAACTCCATTTTTGTAGCTGGGATACAAATATTTGTGGGGAGAGGCTTATCCTGAAGGTATAAGAACAACTAATGTGAACCCCTCCCTTCCTGGTGGGGGCACAGTATGTGTGTGCTTGGACTTTTTATAAAGCATCCAATAAAATAATCCATGCTCACAAAAAAAAAAAAAAAAAAAAAAAAAGAATGAGATGCTTTGGGGAAAGGAGCTTTCTAAAGCTACTATATATTTCTGAGAATCTGGAGTCCAACACAAACACATATCGCCCATCTGCAAAAAATGGAGGTGATTTATATTTTTTATTTCAGGCATTAAGAAATTTCTGTCAAGTCACTAATCAATTAATTGATTGTCAAGTTGATGTGTCAAGTCACAATCAACTAATTGAACAGAGTCAGTGACCACTCATTACAAAGAACACATATCTTAAAAAGTGAGTTCAGAAAATTAATGAAGCAAACAAACAGAAACCATAAGAAGAAGCAAAAATAAGCTGTGAATGGGGGAAGGATTTGATTTCAAAGTTAACACATTATAATATTCAAAATGTATAGTTTTCAAGAAAAAATCATGAGGTATGCAGTGAAAAAAAGTAGAGAAAAAGGAGATTAATAGAAACTGTACAGGAGGAAGACCAGATATTGGACTTACTAAACAAAGACCTTAAATCAGCCATTTAAATATTACCAAAGAGGTAAGGACAATCATGTACAAAGAACTAAAGGAAACTAAGAATTGTGTTTCCCCAAATAAAGACCAGCAACCAAGATTTAAAAATTATTAAAATGAACAAAATAGAAATTCTGGAGTTGAAAAGTACAGTAACAGAAATAAAAAATACATTAGAGGGATTCAGTAGGGGATTTGGGCAGGCCAAAGAAAGACTCACCAGAAGACAGGTCAATTGAGATTATATAATCTGAGGAACAGAAAGTAAAATAAATAAGGAAAATGAGAAATGCCTAAGAGACTTGTGGAACATCATCAGTTATGAAATCATAAGTAAAATAAGAGTCTCAGAGTAGAGAAAGGGACAGAAAGAATAATTGAAATAAAAGTTAGAGTTTCCTCTCTGGCATGTGAGGAACTTAGAAGTTGTCATTCCATCCTACAACAAATAAAAAGCTGCAAAAAAAAAAATCAATAAATCTTGTTACAGCAGTCAGAGAGGTGAGACCACAGAGAAAACTGCTGCCCCTCTAATTGGAAGGGCTGTCAGGTCAATACAGAGAATCAGAACTTAACAAACAGAAACCTCAATGGGAACCAGTGGCAGGGTAGGAAAATCTAAACTATAATTGAGAAATTTCTAGGCAGCTCATTCTGGAAAAGTCTGAGAGTTAACAATTCTTTAAATTTTGTGAATTTTACATCCAGGAGTGTTACCAGATTCTCACAGTTAAGACTAAAAAAATCCCTTTGGGCTTCCTGCAGGGAGAGGAAAAAGTAATCAGCTGACATATGCCAGAACACTCTGTCCTTAACAAAACCTGCCATCAGGATAAATTATATTATCAGAGCCTATGAAAAGGCAAAATGATAGGATACTGAAAGAGGAACTCCCCAGGTCAGTAGGTGCCCAATATGCTACTGGAGATCAATGGAGAAATAACTCCAAAAAGAATGAAGGGATGGAGCCAAAGCAAAAACAATACCCAGCTGTGGATGTGACTGGTGATAGAAGCAAGGTCCGATGCTGTAAAGAGCAATATTGCATAGGAACCTGGAATGTCAGGTCCATGAATCAAGGCAAATTGGAAGTGGTCAAACAAGAGATGGCAAGAGTGAATGTTGACTTTCTAGGAATCAGCAAACTGAAATGGACTCGAGTGGGTGAATTTAACTCAGATGACCATTATATTTCCTACTGCGGGCAGGAATCCCTCAGAAGAAATGGAGTGGCCATCATGGTCAACAAAAGAGTCTGAAATGCAGTACTTGGAAGCAATCTCAAAAACGACAGAATGATCTCTGTTCGTTTCCAAGGCAAACCCTTCAATATCACAGTAATCCAAGTCTATGCCCCAACCAGTAACGCTAAAGAAGCTGAAGTTGAACGGTTCTATGAAGACCTACAAGACCTTTTAGAACTAACACCCAAAAAAGATGTCCTTTTCAATATAGGGGACTGGAATGCAAAAGTAGGAAGTCAAGAAACACCTGGAGTAACAGGCAAATTTTGCCTTGGAATACGGACTGAAGCAGGGCAAAGACTAATAGAGTTTTGCCAAGAAAATGCACTGGTCATAACAAACACCTTCTTCCAACAACACAAGAGAAGACTCTATATGTGGACATCACCAGATGGTCAACACCGAAATCAGATTGATTATATTCTTTGCAGCCAAAGTTGGAGAAGCTCTATACAGTCAGCAAAAACAAGACCAGGAGCTGACTGTGGCTCAGACCATAAACTCCTTATTGCCAAATTCAGACTTAAATTGAAGAAAGTAGGGAAAACCACTAGACCATTCAGGTATGACCTAAATCAAATCCCTTATGATTATACAGTGGAAGTGAGAAATAGATTTAAGGGCCTAGATCTGATAGATAGAGTGCCTGATGAGCTATGGAATGAGGTTCATGACATTGTACAGGAGACAGGGATCAAGACCATCCCCATGGAAAAGAAATGCAAAAAAGCAAAACGACTCTCCGGGGAGGCCTTACAAATAGCTGTGAAGAGAAGAGAAGTGAAAAGCAAAGGAGAAAAGGAAAGATATAAGCATCTGACTGCAGAGTTCCAAGGAATAGCAAGAAGAGATAAGAAAGCCTTCTTCAGTGATCAATACAAAGAAAGAAAACAACAGATTGGGAAAGACTAGAGATAACTTCAGGAAAATTAGAGATACCAAGGGAACATTTCTTGCAAAGATGGGCTTGATAAAGGACAGAAATGGTATGGACCTAACAGAAGCAGAAGATATTAAGAAGAGATGGCAAGAATACACAGAAGAACTGTACAAAAAGATCTTCATGACCCAGATAATCACGATGGTGTGATCACTGACCTAGAGCCAGATATCCTGGAATGTGAAGTCAAGTGGGCCTTAGAAAGCATCACTATGAATAAAGCTAGTGGAGGTGATGGAATTCCAGTTGAGCTATTTCAAATCCTGAAAGATGATGCCGTGAAAGTGCTGCCCTCAATATGCCAGCAAATTTGGAAGACTTAGCAGTGGCCACAGGACTGGAAAAGGTCAGTTTTCATTCCAATTCCAAAGAAAGGCAATGCCAAAGAATGCTCAAACTACCGCACAATTGCACTCATCTCACACTCTAGGAAAGTCATGCTCAAAATTCTCCAAGTCAGGCTTCAGCAATATGTGAACCGTGAACTTCCTGATGTTCAAGCTGGTTTTAGAAAAGCCAGAGTAACCAGAGATCAAATTGCCAACATCTGCTGGATCATGGGAAAAGAAAGGGAGTTCCAGAAAAACATGTATTTCTGCTTTATTGACTATGCCAAAGCCTTTGACTGTGTGGATCACAATAAACTGTGGAATATTCTGAAAGAGATGGGAATACCAGACCACCTGACCTGCCTCTTGAGAAATTGGTATGCAGGTCAGGAAGCAACAATTAGAACTGGACATGGAACAACAGATTGGTTACAAATAGGAAAAGCAGTACGTCAAGGCTGTATACTGTCACCCTGCTTATTTAACTTATATGCAGAGTACATCATGATAAACGCTGGACTGGAGGAAGCACAAGCTGGAATCAAGATTGCCGGGAGAAATATCAAGAACCTCAGATATGCAGATGACACCACCCTTATGGCAGAAAGTGAAGAGGAACTAAGAAGCCTCTTGATGAAAGTGAAAGTGGAGAGTGAAAAATTTGGCTTAAAGCTCAACATTCAGAAAACAAAGATCATGGCATCCTGTCTCATCTCTTCATGGCAAATAGATGGGGAAACAGTGGAAACAGTGTCAGACTTTATTTTTTGGGGGCTCTAAAATCACTGCAGATGGTGACTGTAGCCATGAAATTGAAAGATGCTTACTCCTTGCAAGGAAAGTTATGACCAACGTAGATAGCATATTAAAAAGCAGAGACATTACATTGCCAAGAAAGGTTCGTCTAGTCAAGGCTATGGTTTTTCCTGTGGTCATGTATGGATGTGAGAGTTGGACTGTGAAGAAGGCTGAGCACCCAAGAATTGATGCTTTTGAACTGTGGTGTTGGAGAAGACTCTTGAGAGTCCCTTGGACTGCAAGCAGATCCAACCAGTCCATTCTGAAGGAGATCAGCCCTGGGATTTCTTTGGAAGGAATGATGCTAAAGCTGAAACTCCAGTACTTGGCCACCTCATGTGAAGAGTTGACTCATTGGAAAAGACTCTGATGCTGGGCGGGATTGGGGGCAGGAGGATAAGGTGACGACAGAGGATGAAATAGCTGGATGGCATCACTGACTTGATGGACGTGAGTCTCAGTGAATTCCAGGAATTGGTGATGGAGAGGGAGGCCTGGCGTGCTGCAATTCATGGGGCGCAAAGAGTCGGACACAACTGAGTGACTGAACTAATTAACTAATCTATTGAAGTTTTATCAGAGCCAAACTGGCTTGGGAGAAATAAAATACCCAGATCTAGCCTTCTCTATCCTTCTATATGGGACAAGGGAAATTATTCCAAGTCCACATAGCCATCCGGTCCAGTTTAAGAAGGGTGTAGAACTGTGAATCGCTTTTGAACTTTGTAGCCAGTAGGTCAGATGGACAAGTAGCCACTTGGGACCTGTGACTGGCATTTGAAGTAGACTCAGTCGTGTAGGACTGAACCTTTAACCTGGGGGCTGTGATGCATTCTCCAGGTAGACAGTGTCAGAATTGAGATATATCTGTAGGACACCCAGTCACTGTCTGCTGAGAATTAGAGAACCACGTGATATGGTGTCAAATAACAAAAACAAACAAACAAACAAACAACAAAACCCACACATCAAACTGCAGAAAATCAAAGATAAAGATAAATTTTAAAAGAAGCTAGAGGAAAAACAGCCTATCTGTAGAAGAGCAAAGATAAGAGTTATGTTTGACTATTCCTCAGAAACCATAAACATCAGAAAAAAGGGGAGTATTTTTTCCTCTCAACATTTAAGTGTTGAGAGGAAAAAATATAGGAATTCTCTATCCTGCAAAATTATCCCTCAAAAGGGAAGAACAAATAGAGACTTTTCCAGACAAACAAAAATTGAAGAGACTTGTTACTAGTAGATCGACCTTGTAAGAAATAAAGGAAATTCTTCAAAAAGAAGGAAAATGATATTGAATCCTTCTAAAGAGAAGAGAATTAGAGGTAGAATAAATGGAAGTGAAAGAAAACATATTTTTCTCATTCATAATTAATCTAACAGGTAACAGTTTGTTCCAAACTATAATTGCAACAATGTTTTAGATGATTATGGCCTGCATGTGTGCTAAGTTGCTTCACTCATGTCCAACTCTGATGGACCCTATAGACTGTATCCTGCCAGGCTCCTCTGTCCATGGGATTCTCCAGTCAAGAATACTGGAGTGGATTGCTGTGCCCTTCTCCAGGGGATCTTCCCGACCCAAGGATCGAACCTACATGTCTAAACCTGCATTGGCAGGTGAGTTCTTTACCACTAGTGCTACCTGGGAATTCCAATTACGGCCTATGTTTAAGCAAAATGAATAAGAGAAATAATCAAGGGACAGGAGGGTATAATTAGGACTACTCTGTGATTATGAGCTACTTGCACTATACATAAAATAATAGAGGGTTATTGCAAAGTGAACTTGAATTAGGTGTAAATGTGTATTACAAACATTAGGGCCACCACTGAAAATAAATTTTTAAAAATAATTGATATGCTAAAGTATAGAAATTGGAATCCCATAAAAACTCAACTAATTGTTTCCAGTTTCATTGAGGTATTAATATGAATGACCAATAAACATTACACATACTTAAGGTGTGAAATGTGATATTAATATATATGTACATTGTGAAATTATTCCCCCAATCAAGCTAATTAGCCTAAAAACCACAAACAGAGCAAAAAGAGTATAAAAAAAAACAAGAGGAAAAAAATGGGCACAAATACAAAAACAGTAGCAAATACGGTAGATATTAACCTAATCACATCAATAATTACTTTGCATATCAACAGTCTAAAATCACCAATTAAAAGGCAGAGATTATCAGTGTGGACCCAAAACCAAACCCCAACAGTATGTTGTTTAAAGAAAGAAACCCACTTTAAATACAAAGACACAGATTAAAGTAAAGGAACAGAGAAGGATATACCTTGGTAACAGTAATCAAAATAAAGTGGGAGTGGCTGTACTAATTACAGACAGAGAAGAGTTCAGAGAATAGAAAGGTATCAGGGATTAAGAAGGGAATTACATAATGATAAAGGTGTCATTATATCCAGTGATAAAGGTGTCATTGTGCTCCAAGCTTAAGTCTCTCCATTCTGAGATACATCTTGCACAGAGCTGGCCTTTGTTCCTCACTCCCACTAAACTCCCCAGGACATAACTAAACTTAAACTTTAGTCTG
This sequence comes from Bos javanicus, assembly GCF_032452875.1. Classification (NCBI taxonomy): domain Eukaryota; kingdom Metazoa; phylum Chordata; class Mammalia; order Artiodactyla; family Bovidae; genus Bos; species Bos javanicus. The sequence goes on from NC_083897.1 coordinate 120,607,254, forward strand.
AAGAGCTTGCAATTTCCCAAGTGGACGTAGCTTGGAGCATTTAAACTTAGCTTCCACTTCATTGCATTTATCTAGACCTCAACTCCCTCACTCTCGTTTTAATTGCCCTCTGGTTTACCATAATATCTTACCATCTTCATTATAAGATGACGGCTGTTAGACATACAGATCCTAGCACCCAGAAATAACACAGTGTATTCCAAAGAGCAGATGCCCAATTGGTGTTAAGGGAATAAATGAGCCCAGAAGCATAGTATCCTATTTATTAAGATTTAATTTCTCCTAAATTCTTAGCTAAGCTAAACAAATGCAGGTATGTATCATTTAATTTTTACTGTACAATAGACTAAAGATAAGGAAGACAGGAAGTGACAATCTTTTACTTTATTTTGCTCTATTTCCTGATTACAACAATTTTTCTACCGACATACTTTACTTTTCTAAAGTAACACCTATTCCAATGTTATGTTACCCATTCCGAATCAAAAAATAAGAATGAAAATGTCCCACTTTGATTCACAAAATATAGAAATTCCTACTTGCAAACTTGATACACAGCAATAAATGTATAAGCAAGTGATACATAAATGTACTCAGAAGCTATTTAAACCGTCTATTAAAAGAGACAATATTTAAAAAATAATGAAAAGAGAGAGACAGAGAAATAAAGATCTCCAAATTACCACATAAATAGGAAAATAAAGATGGTACACATCCATGATAAAGGAAGTGATATCCAGGGAGTTGAGATGCTCTAAGGTGGGGGGTAGGGGGGTGGGGACAGCAGAAGATATGGACTGTCAACTCCACTGAGCAGAGTGCAGCCCTCAGAAGAGGCTGCAGAGAAGAACTAGTCAGCAGGAGGTCAGGTTCCAGAGCTGGAAGGACACACTGGGGAAGTCTGGGGCCAGGAGAGGAGAGGATGCTGTAATGGTGGAAAGAACTGGAGCTGAACAAAATACTAGTTTCTGGACAGAGCTAGCTCTTGGTAGGATCCTAGGAAAATGAAACCCAGGGACAGTTCCCACATACTGATCTATTCTCATATTCACTCTCCCCTTCAGTAGACTTGCTTTTAGCACTTTAACTTCAAGGGCCTTTTTATTATTTGAGATACACAGTGCAAAGAGAAGTGAATTAAGAGACAGGGCTGCCCCAGGCTGGGAGGAATGAAACAGTATGGCCTGTGGACAAATTCAGACCAGGAGTCTGTTCCCAGCTATGCTAATAACCAGTCTTGTGAACTTGAGAAAACTGTTGAGTTCTTCATCTGCTGAGTTTGGTAACCCCTATCTTGTAAGATGGTTGAAATGTATGTACCATATATAAATCACATGGCAAGAGGGCCAGCAAATATCACCCAATACTTAAAGAATAGCAGTAATTTATATTATTTTTATCTCAGATGATACCATTTACCTCCCTTGGAATGTTTAACTCAGGAAATTTCAAACATGTACTATTCTTAGAAAAAGAATACTGAATCAACCAAAAAGTCTCTCTAGCTGGCAAAACTAACTTTACCCATTTGAGCATTTATCATTTAATTTAGGTATGGAGTTGTTGTCCCTAGCTGGGTACAGCTCAAGCTCCTAGATTTCGTCTATCTAGGAGATTAACCCTACCATCCCTTCCAGGTGCCCTTGCATCCAAACCAGCTCTGTTTACATTCATTACACTCTCATAAAAAAGCTATCCCTCAAGAGTTTGCCAAACTCTACTTAAGATAACCTAGTTAAAATGCCTTTATAATGGATCAGACCCTGGCTCTCCCAGTTTGGGGCAAACAGTGCCAGCACAGTGGTTTCTTGGCATCTCACCTAAGGGGAACGTCTCCATTATTTTCAGAAATTCCCGGGAAATGATGTGCGTAGAACACCTAGTTTGCACACTGTGTTCATCTGCACTAGAATGAGAGAAAAGGACACCTTCCTTTCCTGCCCCTGGCGGAAATTTTTCTATAGTTTATCCACAATCCCAAAATAATTTGTAGCAGCAGTTTGCCATTATAGACTAGATGTTTGTGTCCCTGGCAAAATTCATGTGTTGAAGCCCTAACCACTTTCTCCTTCCCACCGTGTCCATGTAATTGTATTTGAAGGTGAAAGTTTAGGGAGATAACTAGGTTTAGATGAGGTCATGAGGATGGGGCACCTATGATGCAATCAGGTATCTTAGAAGAAGAGCAAGAGAGACCAGAATTCTCTCTCTCCGAAATGTGAGGACAGAGAGAAGGTAGCCAGAAGGAGAGCTCTCACCAGGAACAGAATCCACTGGCACATTGATTGTGGACTTCCCAACTTCTGTAACTGTGAAAAATAAATGTCTGTTGTGTAAGCCACCCTATCTATGGTCTTGTTACAGCAGTCTTGGCAGATTGATACAGGGTTTTTTCTGTCAACTGTTGGAAGGTTTGGCCTCTACTCACCACTTCAGGACCTCAACTACCCCACCACACAATGGCAATGAAAATTACATTCCACTGAGGACTCATAGTTTCCTAAAGTCCCAAACTGCCTTACTCAGGAAATTTACACTTAACTGCCATCACCCAGTGGCAAAGAATTCTCCTGAAATGCAGGAGGCACAGGAGATGTGGGTTCAATCCCTGGGTCGGGAAGATCGCCAGGAGGAGGGCATTGCAACCCACTCCGGTATTCTTTCTGGGAAAATTCCATGTACCAGGGGGCATGGTGGGCTATCATCCATGAGGTCACACATGACTTAAGTGATTGAGCAGCCAGGCAGGCAGGGCCATCATAAGGAATACCCTCCACTTCAACCATTCTTTTTACTTTACACATAAGTCATAGAGAATATTTCAGTATCTTACTCAAATGAGTGTAACTCATAAGCTCTAAAATTCTGTTGAGTAGAGGCTGGGTTTTCTTTATATTAGCATCCCCAGTACTAGCATTGAGCCTTCCCAAGAGCAGATTTTCAATGTTTGATGGATAAAAGAGCCAATAAACACAAGGTTTACTTTACTAGCATTTTACTTCTCTTACTTTCTTGAAGCAGCTAAGGAACTCAGAGCACAAATCAATTACTTTAACAAAGCTAAAGACTAAAAGGAACAAGAAAAACTAACACTGACCATGTTTTACTTTTTTTCTATTCCATTATCCTAACTATTATACTATGGGATTCTTTCACATTTCCAAGAATATAATCACTATTGTGATGTTATATTTTCCTGGCTGGGGGTAAAAACTTCACATACTTCCTTATGGGTGGGATGATAATATTGAGCATGTCCCTGGGAGGTATACTGACTTTGACATTAGTGTCAGGCCTGGCTGCATGCATGCCTTGGGCTTTCTCTTCTTCATCTTGCAAAGCTTCTTCATAATAAGTGGGGAAGTCACTGGGAACAGCATCATTGACCTTTGCCAAAAATTCCAGGACTTTCATCTTGCTGGTTTCAAGATGTGCTTTGGGGCCCCAGAGAAACTCATAACGTGGAGGATCACTGTTGACAACCTGGCGGTACTCCAGGTACTTCAGCCTCACTAAATCTTTGGTGATGAGCTTTCTGGGCTCTCCAAAGATAAAGTGCTTTCTTCCAGCATATACTCGCATTGTATCCAGGTATTTCCAGATGTCTTCCTCAGCGGCACAGTTGCCCTTCAGGAAGATCATACCCAGGAGATTCATCAGGAGACCAGTCTTGGGTAAACCTCTTCCACCACGCACCCTCCCATTGTTGGGGAGCTTCAATTTGCTGACCAGATTATAGCAGGGAACGACTGAATCAACTTCCTTCAGATCTACTGCAAAGACTAGCTCAATGCGTTCAGAGGCTCTCTTGAGAATCTCAGCAAATCAGTCATGGTGGCTTTGGTGGATAATCTTCAGTATGTCTTCCTTCATCATGAGCTGCTTCATGTTATACTTGTACAGAAGGAACTGCTCCAACAAGCTAGGTTTCCTGGTTAAACAGTCAGTTCCTGGGGTCTCAGTGAAGGGTGGGACCTCATAGGCAAGTGCCCTATACTTGGATTGGCCATTGAATGCTTCACAAGATCTAGTGTAAGAAAGGAGAGCAGTAGTGGCGATGGTCGGTACTCTTTGACGCTCCCGAGAAGTGCTACATGACTCAGCACCAGGCAGACTCTGGGTAATATCTTCACACTGAAGAGAGGAGGTAGTGGACTCCTCTTCTGCTGTTGCTATGGCCTGAGCACCACCACAACTCTGGGTCTTGCCTTGGGCTTGGGGACATTTATCACCACCACGGGCCTTACTCTTCTTACTTCGAGGCATGGTAGGGGACAGCAGGAAGGAGTATAGACAGGAGCTCAGAAGATGTGGGCACCTGGAAGAAGGAGAATAAGATGCTGTAAGCACCTCAGCAGGGAGATTCCACCTTGGCTTTAACCAAAGCCACCTCTGCAAGGTCCCTGGGGGCACTGGTCGAGGACCTCTCAAGGCTTCTGTTTTGATCAGCCTGTCCCCTGAGAAAACTGTAGAGGATATTAGAGCCTTAGAATCCAGCCTGCCAACCCTGCTAGGGGTATACTAGGGTGACAGCAGGGGCTGGCAGTAGGGAGCCTCGCTTCTGGGTTTGAGGGTATTCTCAGTTTATAGTCAGGGTCATCATACTCATATAGTCAATTGTTGGCAGGTCTAGAGCCTCCTCTTTTCTGATGCTTTGAAACTGACACCTCAAACCAAAGTCAGCACTTCCCAGAGACCCCAGAGGAGGAAGTGAAGGGGTTCCTTAGCCCTTCTCTCTGTCAGAGGATACGAACTAAGAGCTATGTGGAACCCACTCTTTCAGGGGCTGCATGGGTCCTCAGTTCTCCTTAAGAATGCTCACCTGGTCTCCAGGCAGTACCTGGTATACTTCCCCTCTGCTGACTGGTGGCTGCAACGTCAGACTAACCTCATACTCTTCTCTCTCAGATTTGATGTGGATTGTCAGCCTCAGCCTGACAGTCCTGCCCTGAGCCTGCAAGTTTCAAATGAAAAATGTGGGGCCTAGATTTTTTGTGATCTATTGTCACTCTGCTTATTTAACTTATCTGAAATGCCAGGCTGGATGAAACACAAGCTGGAATCAAGATTGCTGGGAGAAATATCAATAACCTCAGATACGTACATGACACCATGCTTATGGCAGAAAGCAAGTAAGAACTAAAAAGCCTCTTGGTAAAAGAGGAAAGTGAAAAAGTTGGCTTAAAACTCAACATTTAAAAAACTAAGATGATGGCATCCAGTCCCATCACTTCATGGCAAATAGATGGGGAAACAATGAGAGACTTTATGTTCTTGGGCTCCAAAATCATGGCAGATGGTGACTGCAGCCATGAAATTAAATGACTCTTGCTCCTTGGAAGACAAGCTATGACCAAACTAGATAGCATATTAAAAAGCAGAGACATTACTTTGCTGACAAAGGTCCATCTAGTCAAAGCTATGGTTTTTCCAGTAGTCATGTATGGAAAAGGTCAGTTTTCATTCCAATCACAAGGAAAGTCAATGCCAAAGAATGTTCATACTACCTCACAACCGCACTCATCTCACACGCTAGTAAAGTAATGCTCAAAATTCTGCAAGCCAGGCTTCAGCAGTATGTTAACGGTGAACTTCCAGATGTTCAAGCTGGTTTTAGAAAAGGCAGAGGAACCAGAGATCAAATTGCCAACATCTACTGGATCATCAAAAAAGCAAGAGAGTTCCAGAAAAACATCTATTTTTGCTTTATTGACTATGCAAAAGCCTTTGACTGTGTGGATCACCACAAACTACGGAAAATTCTGAAAGAGATGAGAATATTAGACCACCTGACCTGCCCCTTGAGGAACCAATATGCAGGTCAGGAAGCAACAGTTAGAACTGGACATGCAACAACAGATTGGTTCCAAATAGGAAGAGGAGTACGTCAAGGTTGTATACTGTCACCCTGCTTATTTAACTTATATGCAGAGTACATCATGAGAAACGCTGAGCTGGAAGAAGCACAAGCTGGAATCAAGATTGCCGGGGGAACTATCAATAACCTCAGATATGCAAATGACACCACCCTTAGGGCAGAAAGTGAAGAGATACTAAAAAGCCTCTTGATGAAAGTGAAAGAGTAGAGTGAAAAAGTTGGCTTAAAGCTCAACATTCAGAAAACTAAGATCATGGCATCTGGTCCCATCACTTCATGGCAAATAGATGGGGAAACAGGGGAAACAGTGGCAGACTTTATTTTGGGGGCTCCAAAATCACTGCAGATGGTGATTGCAGCCATGCAATTAAAACATGCTTACTCCTTGGAAGGAAAGTTATGACCAACCTAGATAGCATATTCAAAAGCAGAGACATTACTTTGCCAACAAACGTCTGTCTAGTCCATGTTATGGTTTTTCCCGTGGTCATGCATAGATGTGAGAGTTGGACTGTGAAGAAAGCTGAGCACCGAAGAATTGATGCTTTTGAACTGTGGTGTTGGAGAAGACTCTTGCGAGTACCTTGGACAGCAAGGAGATCCAACCAGTCCATTCTGATGGAGATCAGCCCTGGGATTTCTTTGGAAGGAATGATGCTAAAGCTGAAACTCCAGTACTTTGGCCACCTCATGCAAAGAGTTGACGCATTGGCAAAGACCCTGATGCTGGGAGAGATTGGGGGCAGGAGGAGAAGGGGACGACAGAGGATGAGATGGCTGGATGGCATCACCGACTCGATGGACATGAGTCTGAGTGAACTCCGGCAGTTGGTGATGGACAGGGAGGCCTGTCGTGCTGTGATTCATGGGGTCGCAACAAGTTGGACATGACTGAGCGACTGAACTGAACTGTATGGATGTGACAGTTGGAGTATAAGAAAGCTGAGCACCAAAGAACTGATGCTTTTGAACTGTGGTGTTGGAGAAGACTCTTGAGAGTCCCTTAGACTGCAAGGAGATTAAACGAGTCAAACCTAAAGGAAATCGGTCCTGAATATTCATTGGAGGGACTGATACTGAAGCTGAATACTTTGGGCACCTTATGGGAAGAACTGATTCATTGGAAAAGACCCTGATGCTGGGAAATATTGAAGACAGGAGGAAAAGGGGACGACAGAGGGTGAAATGGTTGGATGGCACCAACTCCATGGGCATGAGTTTTAATTAAGAGCTGGGAGTTGGTGATGGACAGGGAAGCCTGGCATGCTGCAGTCCATGGGGTCACAAAGAGTCAGGCATGACTGAGTGACCAAACTGAATTGAACTGATTCAATTTTTGGTAGTCCTTTCAATCTTTCCTTTGACCCTTTGCATGATCTGGGATTTCTGTCTTCCTGCCAGCCTCTCCTGAGACAGCAACTCAGTAACATTTGAGGGTTCCCCCACTTTCCCATGGTCTCTAAGGCTGAGAATAGCAGATGGATTCTTTTGTATCCCATACAACTCCTGGAAAGATCTGGAAATCCTCCTACTGTGGGGGAATAAACTACCCCTTATAAATAAAATCTTTCACTCGCCCCACGTGCTGCCTTCCTGCCTCGCCCCCCGCCCCCCATCCCTTCACCATTCCATCCTCGAGATAACATAAGAGAAAATGAGTGTTGGTCATCACATCACCAGTTGCACAGACACTCCAGGCTGCCAGCAGGGCAGGAATTCACTCTGTCCTCACATAGGGTTCTCATCCCAAACCCTGGCCACCCTAGAATGCTTTCATCTGCTACCTTGAGGCCCCTCCCCTAAAAAACCAACACCCTCACAATCTCAGAGACCCTCCTCAAAGAAGTCAGCCTGATCGCCCTGTTTGGGTCTTCCCAAGCTTGACGGAACCACAAGTCCTGTGCCACTTCACTGTTCTGGGGTGGAGGTCCCCTCAGACCTCACTCAGAGTTGCCTCCTCGAATTCCTTCAGGGCAAGGTGGTCGAGCTCCTAATCTATCATATAGAAAAGGAAGGCTCACCTCTACCTGACCGCCATGCTTGGGTCCTCTGAGAGCAACAACCAGGGCCTTGTTCAGACTTTCCACCTGAATTTCCTCTCTCAGACCCTTTTTAGGGTCTTCTTCCCCCTCTAAACTGGGGCCACCCACTTCAACCAAGGTCCTCACCTCCCGGATAGCCTCTGGGCAGGAATCTTCCTCCACCAGAGTGTCAGGGCTTTGTGGGCGTGAGGCACAGGGGAGGGGGGCCGAGGCAAGGGGGAGGGGGCGAGGCACGGGGCAGGGGGCGAGGCATGGGGCAGGGGGCGAGGCACGGAGCGGGGTGCAAGGCAAAGACGGGGGTTGCGGCAGCACGGGGTGGGGGAGGTTGGGGGTTTGGGGGGAGTCTCTCATTCATCATTCAGGCTCCTCACCTTGACTCGGTTCCTGCTAGAGCCTGGAAATGCTTACATGCCTGAGGCCACGCGCCACCGCCAGAGGCAAACTCGCTCTCCTTCCTTGGCCGCCTAGCAGGAAGTGAGTGCTAGCTACTACCTAGGAGGAAGTGAGCGCCTCACCATAGATAGTGCCTCGATCTCTGGCGTCCCCTCTGGGAGTGGAGGACACCCACAGTTTCACATAGGCTTCTCAATTACACTCCTTTCAGGACCTTGGGCACTTCCTTCTGTCACTGTCCTTACAACGAGGTCCTCACCTACTTGAGACCTTCCTTGCAAGAAGCTGCCTGATGGTACAGGTCTAAGAGTAGGTACAGGGTTGTCCCTGCAGGACTCCCTAAACGATCGGGTGGTGTTCTCCAGTCCTGCACCCGAGTCCTGTCTCAGCTCCTGTCTCTTTAATGAATGGCTTCCTTGTAAAAGCCACATCCATGCAAATTCTTAAGTACTATCTCCACTGTGAGTCTTGACAGCAATGGGTCTGTGTCCCAGGAATGATGTAAGATAGGGAAGCTGAAGTGCCAGGTAGAGGACTTAGATAGGAGTTGAGCTCTCAGAGAAAAATGCAAAAAATATGCTAATTTCTTTCTTCTCTTTACCACCCAGACTTGGCTTCCGATACAACTTCTGTTCTATGAGACTTGCATGCTACAGAAGTGGGCTGAGCCTGATAATTTCATGAGACCCCCCTATTTCTTTGTTAACTGACATTGCACATATAAATGATCATATTGTTACCAGGTAGTAAGCTTCTTTTCATTATTCATACCCCTCACTTATTTGGGTTTTCTTATTGCCCTGGTTATGTATTTCAATCCAGTACTTTGGGCACACACTGCTTTTTATTTTTATTGTTCCTTCAATCACCTGAAATATATTCCAGAATAGAGAGAAGAAAAGTGCGTAAAAATACACAAGGTCAACGTCAGGGTAGGAGTGGTAGAAAAGAGTGTGCCCTAGAGAAATTCAGACCAGGAGTCTAGTCTAGCTCTGTTACTTACCACCTTGTGAATATGAGAATAATGCAAGTTCTTCATCTGCCAAATGAATTTGATAAATCCTAACTTGTATGACTGTGTTCTTTGGAAGGAATGATGCTAAAGCTGAAACTCCAATACTTTGGCTACCTCATGTGAAGAGTTGACTCATTGGGAAAGATCTGATGCTGGGAGGGATTGGGGGCAGGAGGAGAAGGGAATGACAGAGGATGAGATGGCTGAATGGCATCACGGACTTGATGGACGTGAGTCTGAGTGAACTCTGGGAGTTGGTGATGGACAGGGAGGCCTGGCGTGCTGCTATTCATGGGGTCTCAAAAAGTCAGACACGACTGAGCGATTGAACTGAACTGAACTGTATGACTTTGGGAATGTTTGTATTGTGTATAAAGTACCCATCAAAATCCTGGCAAATATTACATGTTTTATGAATGGCAGTTAATATTTTTACCTAGACAATATCACCCTCCTTTGTAGGAATGTTTTCTTAAATCCAGCATATGTCAGGGGAAATGCAGCACTTTCAGACAGAACGATACCAAATCAGTCAAAATTTTGCTTTAGCAAGTAAAATTAAGTATCTTTTCCATGTTAGACCATTTATTATTTAATTTTGGTGTGGAGGTTTTTTTTTATTTCCTACCTGGAAGCAACTCAAAGTTCCTGGAATTTTGTCATGTACCAACTCTTTTAGTCCTTTCCAGTTTCCCTTCTATCTAAACCATGTCTATTTTTATTTGTTTCTTCCCCACCAAAATCTAGCCCCCTCTTAGAATTTGTAAATTACTCAAGATAACCCAATTAAAATGCTCTTTTAGTGCATTGGGATTTGGCTCTACCAGTTCAAGGCAGAAAGTGTCAACAGAGTGGCTCTTGTGCATCTCACCTGTTGGGGCTCAATGCAGGTTGCCCCAAAATATGCCACAGTGACATGTTGATTACCTTGTATTCAGGTTACTTAAGAAAAGGCCATTGCAGGAGTAATATTTTGACCCTCTTTTCTGTCTCTCTAAAAGCAGGAAATACGTCTGTCATATGAAAGATGCACTGCCTGCATCTGGAGGTAGAAGAACACCCTGATAGCCAAAAATAGAGAATTCAGCCAGAGAAGTCTGTATACACAAATGTCTTTAATTTACTACCCCAAGCTCAAATTCTGTTTAGATTCTTCACTAATTGAGCCCTCAAAACTTACGTTTATTTGTCCTGTCCATTCCTCAAAAATGTATTGTTTCTAGGTATGAAACATATAAAAGCTGCCTGCTTTGGCCACTTCTTCAGGTCCCATTTCTAAAACACCCCCGTACACATGAATTACAATTTGTTTCTTCTTCTCCTGTTAATCTGTCTGTGTCAATTTTATTTTTAGTCCACTCACAGGAACCCAAGAGGCATAGAGGCATAAATTTCTCCCTCCCTGACAGTTGGCAAGCCAGCCAGGAAGTTTCTCATCCTGAGACTGCTGCTACTGAGAGATCCTGGGACATCTGACAAAGGCCGCAGAAGGTAAGATGTCTTATCATGTCAGTCTCCAGATCTCTGCCTTCAAGGTCTGATGCGAGGGAAAGTAGTCAGAGTCCCTTTTTTTCTCTCTAAATTTAGATTAGCAGGAGATAATATTTGCGTAGCTAGTTCCTTGGACTTAGGGAAACTTAGGGATTCTTTTCTTCTCAAACATGGTCACTGTTTTACTTTGTCTGTTGTGTCATTTGTCATAAGGAGCAGGAACCATAGGGCAGGACAGCAGGCATAGGCTCTATAAGCCTGCTGTTCAAGCCAGCCTCACAGAGTGATGAGTTAGCAATTCTCACCAGACCTGCGTCTATTTAGACAAACTTTGCTGTGGTTCCCGTAAGTAAAAACCAGATGAGACTTTACCTTCCATCTTCTTTTATATCTTGAGAGCTCATCATTTTGTCCAGTGAGAATATTCTGTCTGATCTCTGCCATCCAGGAGATACATTTACTGGGGTATATCTGGTGGCTTGTTGAATAGACTGGAGTTCCAAGACATGAAGTCACCAGCAGCACTCCCTTTGTCTGGTTGGGCCAGCTCTCAGGGGGTTTGTCATAAGGGGTCCTGGTCCATAAAGGGCATTTGTCATTTCAGCTTGTGTTTCTTGTTAGCACTGGAAAGCCTCATGCCAGTAGTGCCTGCCTGGTGTCATGAATTAGTGAGCTTATGGCTGGAGTGCCCCACGTTTTGTGGGACACTACAGAGCTTGTTTTCACTACATCATTCATACCACCTGTAGCAACAAAACGCTTTTACTTTTTTGACTAACTCTGGAAATGAACTTTCTGGATCTTGTGAGGGGTAAATACTCTCTTGTATTATGTTTCTTGCATCTTTGGTTAAGCAATAAAAAAAAAACAAAAAACACCTTACTGGTTTGAGTTGCTGTTTGAAATTAATATAAGAGCCTACTTGCCAATTGCCAGATGATGGATCCTTTAAATTGGCTGTATTTAAAAGGAAAACATTTTGTGGGAGCTGTCATCATAAACATCTGTCATATTGATACTTATGTGAGGATCAAATTGAAAGGAAAAAAATTATAATGACTGCCCTTAAGACATTCCTTATTATGATGAAAGGACTTAAACAAAAATCCAACAAAATTCTCCTTCTTAAAAATAACCCTGCTTCCTCAGTAAATTTTCAGGACCTCCTACACATAATCTCAGAACAAATAAGCTGGAGCCAAGGGCTAACAGAAACAACTGTCTTTGTCTTGTACATATAAAATCAGAAATACGATTCTAGAAGCAAGTCAAAACACACCTAACTTGACAAGTCCCAAGGCTTTGCCCATCCCTACTAAAATGCTTGTAGATATTATAAATAACCAGGGTATTAGAGTAAAATTTTCTTTTACTTAAGGAAAAAATTAATAGCAATTACTCAAATACTTATGATAATAGACAAATATGCTCCAAAACTCCTAGGAGAAAACACATTTTCTGTCTCTGCCCCTTGAAGTTATAAATTCTATCATGTCTTTCAAGTGTTAACACAGGTCACAGCACCTGAGAATGAGTCTGGGTTAGCTCAGTCTGTAGAATTAAAAAAAAAAAAAAGGAACCTCTTTAAACACATACTGCTAAAACACCCCCTTGCCTAAACAGTCTCTTTAAAATTGCTTGTCAAAGGAAAATACTGATCTTAAAAGTCTTCTCCACAAACAAAGAAAAATACTTTAGCCATCTGAATGAGTATACTTAATTAATTCCAGTTGCTATTTATAAACTAGTGAGTTTTGTACTGTACCTGATTCATGACTAAAGTTCTACAATGAAAACTTTGAGCTAATTGTCTGTCTGTATGTCTGTATGTATAAATTATAAATATGGTATCTTTCTAATTCCAGATTATGTTGCCAAAATCATATTTGTAAAAGAGCTCTATTTAATTGGCTTAAAAATACTCGTGCTTATATAAAAATTCTTAAAAGTTTAAGAAACACCAACCCAAATATTTTTCAAGTTCACATGAGCTAGAATAATCTTGAGTAAATAAAAGCTAAATTTAAGCTTACTGGTTTAATATGGGTATATCTTCAGAGTTAGCATAAAATAAAATATGGATAACCAACTTTTGTTCTATTGGGTTTACTAGTCAAATGAGCTAATGTCTCTGTTGCAACATTTTTCAGGAACAAACAAACAAAAAAGAGTCAAAAGGTCTTAAGATAATGACTAAATGCTTTAATGAGATTTTCATGAGGAATCTAAGTATGATTATTAAGAACAAAAAAATTAAATAGATATAAATGAGATAGGAGTTTTTAGGTGAACTTTTTAACAATAATCGTTTTGTGATATGTCTACTCAAATTGTTTCCTAAATCTCTTTGGTAATTTATACTCTTAGAGTTTGGCTAAGTTAAATTAAGTGATGAAAATTTGTTGACTGTCTAGTCATTTCCAAATAAGATAAAATACTAAAACATTAATTGTTGAAGAAGTCTAAGTTTGCATATATTTCACCTGTTACTACAAGAGACTAAGTATGTTTTGGTTTATTAATAAATGTACATTATGTTTTATTGAAAGATTATTCTATATATTTCTGGAAATTATAACGTGTGTTTTTAAGTTTGCTGAGCCACAAAATATTAATACAATTAAGAAAGAAACGAATTACCAGTCCAGGTTCGATGCAGGATACAGGATGCTTGGGGCTGGTGCACTGGGATGACCCAGAGGGATGGTATGGTGAGGGAGGTGGGAGGGGGTTCAGGAGGGGGAACACGTGTACACCCATGGCGGATTCATGTTGATGTATGGCAAAACCAATACAATATTGTAAAGTAATTAGCCTCCAATTAAAATAAATAAATTTAAATTTTAAAAAGGGAAAAAAAAAAGATTTACTTCTTTATTTTCACTGAAAAAATTAAAATTAAAAGGATTAAGAAGTTTAATATGTGGTTAAAGCTACTGAGTATAATAACAGACATAGAATATGTTTGGTGGTAACAAAATTTATATGGTATGGAGATGTTTTTGTTAAGAAAAAAAAAGTAGTTTTTTGTAAGGCTGGTTATTCCCAAATGGGAAAGAAAACAAGGCACAAACTAAAATGGACATAGAAAATTGTAAGTTTTGTGAAAAAATAAATCTTTGGAAAGGAATTTTATGTGTGGTCAAGAATAAATAAAATTGGAATCAATTTAATTAAGTAAATGAGTTTAAGTATCAAAAGTAACTTGGTATAAAATTGGAATTTGGTTTTATCTTTGTTAAAAGGACAAACTGTCTTTTTTCTATGGGTTTGTTCTTGGTAAGAAGAAATTATGAAAGTTTTTCTTTACCTTGAAGGAATCTGACCAAATATATATATATATATATATATAGAGAGAGAGAGAGAGAGAGAGAGAGAGACAGAGACAGAGAGAGAGAGAGAGAGAGAGACAGAGAGAGAGAGAGAGAGAGAGAGAATCTTTATCAGAACATAATTGCTTAAGTAAACCTAGTCCTCTGGATGTTAAAAGAGCTAAATTTTAATCAGAACAATATAACCTATATTTGCCTATGAACTCTTTGTTATTTTGGTTAAGTGGATAACTAAGCATTTTTTCCCAGTGATCTATGAGACTAAGTGTTTTAAAGCCTCTTTGATGTTTTTGAAAAGCTTCCTCCAAATCAAATTCTATGTGTCTTTTTGACTTAGAAGTAGCTTTGAGGTATACGTTATTTCAGAGGGCCCCTGAAATATCTCAAAGATTTATTCTCTCTCCTTATAAAAAGAGAGATATTAAACTAATTAAGAATATTGGTTATGTGAAATTACATGGGAAGCATTGCCAAATAAGAAATAATGTTAAGCCTTTTTTACATTGTGTCTGGCTTACCAGGTGGCTCAGACAGCAAGGAATCTGCCTGCAGTGCAGGAGATCTGACTTCAATCTCTGGGTCAGGAACATCCCCTGGAGAAGGGAATGGCTACCTACTCCAGTATTCTTACCTGGAGAATTCCATGGACAGAGAAGCCTGGTGGGCTACAGTGCAAGAGGTCGCAAAGAGTAAGACACAACTGAGCAACTCACACTTTCAAACTTGTATAGGTGTGTATTATAAGTGTTTCAGGAATTGTTAGAAACTTTTGGAAGTCTTCTATGTCCTGTAGTAGAATGTTGTCTGTCATCAAAATTGAAGCTCACACTAAAAGGACTAAACCCAAGTATCAGAGAAACACTGAAGCTGACTTGTATGTACAGGCAGAACAACAAAAGAATCTGTGAACATTGTGGCACATGTAGATAAAGTCCATTTTGCTTCTGCCAAAAACATTGACCCTTCCTTGCCACACTTTTGCCATCCTGACGTCTATTTAATATGGCACCAGTCAGCTCCCACATTGGAGAAAGTAAGTGGGTAAACAATAGCTTTAAATGAAATAAAGAGTTGGGGCTTTGAGAAATTCAAGATGACCCCTTGGTTCCTCCCAGCTTTCTAGCAACTCTTTCCCTGACCATCATTTAAGATGACTCAAATTATAGACACTGGTAAGAAGATTTTTATAAAATTGTGCAAACAGTCTACCAGCAATGTCTATCCTGCCAGGTCCATAATTCTGGAAAGGAAAGGAAAACAGATATTTGCCCCAGAGGCCTCAGACCCCCTTTCCCTAGACACTTTGAACACCTACAACAAAATTTCATTTACTTGCCACTTATTATGAGTCACAATTGCATTTCTTTCCCATGGGGATGGTCTTTATCCCTGTCTCCTGTACAATGTCATGAACCTCATTTCATAGTTCATCAGGCACTCTATCTATCAGATCTAGGCCCTTAAATCTATTTCTCACTTCCACTGTATAATCATAAGGGATTTGATTTAGGTCATACCTGAATGGTCTAGTGGTTTTCCCTACTTTCGTCAATTTAAGTCTGAATTTGGAAATAAGGATTTCATGATCTGAGCCACAGTCAGCTCCTGGTCTTGATTTTGTTGACTGTATAGAGCTTCCCCATCTTTGGCTGCAAAGAATATAATCAATCTGATTTCGGTGTTGACCATCTGGTGATGTTCACGTATAGAGTCTTCTCTTGTGTTGTTGGAAGAGGGTGTTTGTTATGACCAGTGCATTTTCTTGGCAAAACTCTATTAGTCTTTGCCCTGCTTCAGTCCGTATTCCAAGGCAAAATTTGCCTGTTACTCCAGGTGTTTCTTGACTTCCTACTTTTGCATTCCAGTCCCCTATATTGAAAAGGACATCTTTTTTGGGTGTTAGTTCTAAAAGGTCTTGTAGGTCTATAGAACCGTTCAACTTCAGCTTCTTCAGCGTTACTGGTTGGGGCATAGACTTGGATTACTGTGATATTGAATGGTTTGCCTTGGAAACGAACAGAGATCATTCTGTCATTTTTGAGATTGCATCCAAGTACTGCATTTCAGACTCTTTTGTTGACCATGATGGCCACTCCATTTCTTCTGAGGGATTCCTGCCCGCAGTAGGAGATATAATGGTCATCTGAGTTAAATTCACCCATTTCAGTTCGCTGATTCCTAGAATGTTGACATTCACTCTTGCCATCTCTTGTTTGACCACTTTCAATTTGCCTTGATTCATGGACCTGACATTCCAGGTTCCTATGCAATATTGCTCTTTACAGCATTGGACCTTGCTTCTATCACCAGTCACATCCACAGCTGGGTATTGTTTTTGCTTTGGCTCCATCCCTTCATTCTTTTGGAGTTATTTCTCCATTGATCTCCAGTAGCATATTGGGCACCTACTGACCTGGGGAGTTTCTCTTTCAGTATCCTATCATTTTGCCTTTTCATACTGTTCATGGGGTTCTCAAGGCAAGAATACTGAAATGGTTTGCCATTCCCTTCTCCAGTGGACCACATTCCATCAGATCTCTCCAACATGACCCACCCATCTTCGGTTGCCCCACAGGCATGGCTTAGTTTCATTGAGTTAGACATGGCTGTGGTTCTAGTGTGATTAGATTGACTAGTTTTCTGTGAGTATGGTTTCAGTGTGTGTGCCCTCTTATGCCCTCTTGAAACACCTAGAAGTGAAAAGCAAAGGAGAAAAGGAAAGATATAAACAACTGAATGCAGAGTTCCAAAGAATAGCAAGAAGAGATAAGAAAGCCTTCTTCAGCAATCAATGGAAAGAAATAGAGGAAAACAACAGAATGGGAAAGACTAGAGATCTCTTCAAGAAAATCAGAGATACCAAAGGAACATTTCATGCAAAGATGGGCTCGATAAAGAACAGAAATGGGATGGACCTAACAGAAGCAGAAGATATTAAGAAGAGATGGCAAGAATACACAGAAGAACTGTACAAAAAGATCTTCATGACCTAGATAATCATGATGGTGTGATCACTGACCTAGAGACAGACATCCTGGAATGTGAAGTCAAGTGGGCCTTAGAAAGCATCACTACGAACAAAGCTAGTGGAGGTGATGGAATTCCAGTTGAGCTATTCCAAATCCTGAAAGATGATGCTGTGAAAGTGCAGCACTCAGTATGCCAGTAAATTTGGAAAACTCAGCAGTGGCCACAGGATAGGAAAACGTCAGTTTTCATTCCAATCTCAAACAAAGGCAATGCCAAGGAATGCTCAAACTACTGCACAATTGCACTCATCTCACACGCTAGTAAAGTAATGCTCAAAATTCTCCAAGTCAGGCTTCAGCAATATGTGAACCGTGAACTTCCTGATGTTCAAGCTGGTTTTAGAAAAGCCAGAGGAACCAGAGATCAAATTGCCAACATCCGCTGGATCATGGAAAAAGCAAGAGAGTTCCAGAAAAACATCTATTTCTGCTTTATTGACTATGCCAAAGCCTTTGACTGTGTGGATCACAATCAACTGTGGAAAATTCTGAAAGAGATGGGAATACCAGATCTGCCTCTAGAGAAATTTATATGTAGGTCAGGAAGCAACAGTTATAACTGGACATGGAACAACAGACTGGTTCCAAATAGGAAAAAGAGTACGTCAAGGCTGTATATTGTCACCCTGTTTATTTAACTTATATGCAGAGTACATCATGAGAAAAGCTGGACTGGAAGAAACACAAGCTGGAATCAAGATTGCCAGGAGAAATATCAATAACCTCAGATATTCAGATGACATCACCCTTATGGCAGAAAGTGAAGAGGAACTAAAAAGCCTCTTGATGAAAGTGAAAGTGGAGAGTGAAAAAGTTGGCTTAAAGCTCAACAGTCAGAAAACGAAGATCATGGCATCCGGTCCCATTACTTCCTGGCAAATAGTTGGGGAAACAGTGGAAACAGTGTCAGACTTTATTTTTCTGGGCTCCAAAATCACTGCAGATGGTGACTGTGGCCATGACATTAAAAGACACTTACTCCTTGGAAGGAAAGTTATGACCAACCTAGATAGCATATTCAAAAGCAGAGACATTACTTTGCCAACAAAGCTTCATCTAGTCAAGGCTATGGTTTTTCCTGTGGTCATGTATGGATGTGAGAGTTGGACTGTGAAGAAGGCTGAGCACCCAAGAATTGATGCTTTTGAACTGTGGTGTTGGAGAAGACTCTTGAGAGTCCCTTGGACTGCAAGTAGATCCAACCAGTCCATTCTGAAGGAGATCAGCCCTGGGGTTTCTTTGGAAGGAATGATACTAAAGCTGAAACTCCAGTACTTTGGCCACCTCATGCAAAGAGTTGACTCATTGGAAAAGACTCTGATGCTGGGAGGGATTGGGGGCAGGAGGAGAAGGGGACGACAGAGGATGAGATGGCTGGATGGCATCACTGACTCGATGGACGTGAGTCTCAGTGAACTCTGGGAGTTGGTGATGGACAGGTGCGGGGAGCCGGTGAGGCATTCCACTCGTGACAAAGGTCATGAGGAAGGAGGCTCGGCATACGCAAAGGCGGGATCGAGCCTCAGGAGTCCGCCCGGATATTCTCGAGCATTTTCCCCCAAAAAACCAGAGTCTGCCTACTTTATTGCTTTGTGCTCTCACTTCTAACTTTACTGGGGGCTGTCCCCTACCACCATCTCTCTCTCTCTGTGTCAAAGAGTTAACTTACAGCTCCAATTAATAAAGTTCTGGGCAATTAGGAGTGTTTAAATCCAAACCCCTCTGATGGCTCTCTAACTCACCTGACAAGTTTACTCGGACTCCTGCAGCTGTGCATATGATTGTTTACAGTCTCCTAGCCTCCAGAGGCACGGGAAGCTTAAGATATTCAAATAGCTTAGAGCCTCTCAGAGAGTTAAAAACTGTCAGAATAAACTAGTAAAGGATTTCATTGATGAGTCAATGCTTGTTGCCAAGTTTTCACATCCCCTGAATTGTATCCTTGAATGTGTATTAATTAATAGTTGGTATATAGAAAAATAAGTAGTGGCCTTGGTGTTAGTAACTTTAGACCCTTAAGGTAATAAATTCTTTCTTTGTTGTAAACCCATTACACATCCGCCCTATAGGAATGCAATTTTATCTTTGGAAGATGGTGCCAAACCTTGAAATAATTACTCTTAGAGAAAGTAAGTCTTTGTTAATAAGTCCTTGTCAAGAGTCATAAAATGTTAGTAGGCCTTCTGGCCAGAAGATGATGTAAATCACCTAAACCATTTGTATACGATACATTTGCAGGAAAGAAACCTTGGTTTTTGATAAGAACCAAAGACTGCTGACTTTGCATCCCCTATTATCCTCTATGTGTAACTTAGGGTATAAAAGCCCCTGTTAAAAATAAAGCTATGGGCCTTGTTCACCAATGCTTGGTCTCCCCATGTCATTCTTCCCTTTAACTTCCAGCTGAGTCTCCATCTGGAGCGCGGAACCCACCACGCTTACTAATCATGCCTGGGCTTCTAAGACCCACTCGAGAAGGTGTCTAGGGTGAGACACCTTCCGCTATTCGAGAGGGCGCCTGCGGCCTACGTAAGTGGTGCAAACTTCTTGTCTTGAAGTTTTATTGGTCTCCCGCGTAAACCAAGCTACTCAGCTTCTTTTCTCCACTGAATTTTCCTACTGAGCTATCCTCATTCTATTGTTCCCTATATCTCTAATTAGCATATAAATAGTCGCCGACGCCGTCTCCCCTTCGAATACCCTGGATCAGCCGGGGCTGGTCCTCGGCAGACAGGGAG
Organism: Bos javanicus; assembly: GCF_032452875.1. Taxonomy (NCBI): domain Eukaryota; kingdom Metazoa; phylum Chordata; class Mammalia; order Artiodactyla; family Bovidae; genus Bos; species Bos javanicus. Next base: position 120,627,172 of record NC_083897.1, read on the forward strand.
GCCTGGCATGCTACAATTCATGGGGTCACAAAGAGTCAGACAGGACTGAGCGACTGATCTGATCTGATCTGATCTGATGAGTCACAAATATTTGCCACTTAGTTTGAGTCACTCAGTATTGCCACAGCCAGTCCCTCCCATCAGGAAGCTTCTACAAGCCTCTTAACCTTATCCATCAAAAGGCAGACAGAATGAAAACCACAATCAGAAAACTAACCAAGCTGATCACATGGATCACAGCCTTGTCTAACTCAATGAAGCCGTGTAGGGGCATCCAAGACAGACAGGTCATGGTGGAGAGTTCTGACAAAACACGGTCTACTGGAGAAGGGAAAAGCCAAGCACTTCAGTATTCTTGCCTTGAGAATCCCATGAACAGTATGAAAAGACAAAAAGATATGACACTGAAAGAGGAACACCCCAGGTCAGTAGGTGCCCAATATGCTACTGGAGAAGAGTGGAGAAATAATTCCAGAAACAATGAAGAGACAGAGCCAAAGTGAAAGCAACACCCAGTGGTGGATGTGACTGGTGATCAAAGTAAACGCTGATGCTGTAAAGAACAGTATTGCATAGGAACCTGGAATGTTAGGTCCATGAATCAAAGTAAGTTGGAAGTGGTCAAACAGGAGATGGCAAGAGTGAACATGAACATTTTAGTAATCAGTGAACTAAAATGGATGGGAATGAGCAAATTTAATTCACATGACCATTATATTTACTATTGTGAGAAAGAATCTTAAAAAAGAAATGGAATAGCCTCATAGTCAACAAAAGAGTCCGAAATGCATTACTTGGGTGCAATCTCAAAAAGGACAATATGATCTCTGTTCATTTCCAAGGCAAACCATTCAATACAACAGTAATCCAAGTCTATGCACCAACCATTAATGCCAAAGAAACTGAAGTTGAACAGTTCTATGATGACCTACGAGACCATCCAGAACTAAAACCAAGAAAATATGTCCTTTTCATCATAGAGGCTTGGAATGCGAAAGTAGGAAGTCAAGTGATACCTGGAGTAAGAGCAAGTTTGTCCTTGAACTCCAAATTGAAGCAGGGCAAAGGCTAACAGTTTTGCTGAGAGAACGCACTGGTCATAGCCAACACCCTTTTCCAACAACACAAGAGAAGACTCTACACATGGACATCACCAGATGGTCAATAACAAAATCAGATTGATTATATTCTTTGCAGTCAAAGGTGAAAAATCTCTATGTCATAAGCAAAAACAAGACCAGGAGCTGACTGTGGCTCAGGTGATGGACTCCTTTTTGTAAAATTCAGGCTCAATTTGAAGAAAGTAGGGAAAAGCAGAAGGCCATTCAGGTATGACCTAAATGAAATCCCATATGATTATACAGTGGAGGTGACAAATAGATTAAAGGGATTAGATCTGGAAGACAGAGTGACCGAAGGACTATGGACGGAGGTTTGTAGCATTGTACAGGAGGCGGTGATCAAAACCATCCCCATGAAAAAGAAATTCAGAAAGGCAAAATGATTGTCTGAGGAGTCCTTACAAATAGCTGAGAAAAGGAGAGAAGCAAAGGCAAAGGAGCAAAGGAAAGATATATCCATCTGAATGCAGAGTTTCAAAGAATAGCAAGCAGAGATAAGAAAGCCTTCCTAAGTGATCAGTGCAAAGAAACAGGGGAAATCAATAGAATGGGAAAGACTAGATTCTCTTCAAGAAAATTAGAGATACCAAGGGAACATTTCTTGCAACAATGGGCACAAGAAGGACAGAAATGGTGAGGACCTAACAGAAGCAGAAGCTCTGTAGAAGAGGTGGCATGAATACACAAAAGAACTATACTAAAAAGATCATAATGATCCAATAACCATGACGGAGTGATCATTCACCTAGAGACAGACATCCTGAAATGCGAAGTCAAGTGGGCCTTAGAAAGCATCGCTACAAACAAAGCTACTAGAGGTGATGGAATTCCAGGTGACCTTTTGCAAATCTTGAAAGATGATGCTTTAAAGTGCTATACTTAATATGCCAGTAAATTTGGAAATCTCAGCAGTGGCCATAGGACTGGAAAAGGTCAGCTGTCATTCCAATCCCACAGAAAGGCAATGCCAGAGAATGTTCAAACTACTGCACAATTGCACTCATCTCACATGCTAGCAAAGTACTGCTCAAAATTCTCCATGCTAGGCTTCAATAGTACATGAATCAAGAACTTCCAGATGTCCAAGCTGGATTTAGAAAAGGCAAAGGAAACAGAGATCAAATTGCCAACATCTATTGGATCATAGAAAAAGCAAGAGAATTCCAGAAAAGCATCTACTTCTGCTTTATTGACTACCCTAAGGCCTTTGACTGTGTGGATCACAATAGAATGTGGAAAATTGTTAAGAGATGGGAATACCAGACCACCTAACCTGCCTCCTAAGAAATCTGCATACAGGTCAGGAAGCAACAGTTAGAACTGGATAGAACAATGGACTGATGACAAATTGGGAAAGGAGTACATCAGACTGTGTATTGTCACCCTGCTTATTTAACTTGTATGCAGTGTACATTATGTGAAATGCCAGACTGAATGAAGTACAAGTTAGATTCAAGATTGCTGGGAGAGATATCAATAACCTCAGATACGTAGATGGAATTACCCTTATGCCAGAAATAGAAAAGAAACTAAAAAGCCTCTTGATGAAAGTGAATAAAGAGAGTGAAAACCTGTCTCAGATCTCTGTCTAGAAAAGAAATTCTGTCTAGAAACTCAACATTCAAGAAACTAAGTTGCCTAACTTACCACATCTACCTGTGGTCTCTCAGGCCAGAAAGCTGTGACTGGAAATTGAGGCCTTCTGATGGCTGGCTGCACCTGTCCACAATCAGGCTCCTAGGAAGACCTGTATTTCCTCCCTCTCTTCACTATTACTGTCCTCTCTCCAGGTCTTCACACTGACTTCCCATCTCCTAACGAGACCTGTCCTCTCATGTGACAGCCTTAAATTCCCTGAGACGACCTCAGAGGATGTGACAGCTCCCAACCTGTGGTCACACATGGCTGACCCTAGGGGAGGGATGCTATAAAGGTGGTATAGTGTGATTGGTTCCTTTAGTCCTCATGATCCTCTACTTGACTCTTGGCATGACCTGGATTTCCTCCTGAGGTTGACCTCTGAGCCCCAGTGCCTCACCTCCTGAGATGCTCTGAAAGGAAATGTGGGGGATGCATCATGCCTGTGTTCACAAATTTACCAGTGCGAGATGTAGAGGGGCAGGGCTGTGTTCTAGGTGCAGTCCCTTTATCCTCATTTGGGGTCACTAGTTTTCCACTCTGTACTGAAGTGAGGCTTCTCCCAGTAGACCAAGGCTCTCACCTCCCTGAGACCTCTCCAGCAGAAAGAGAAGCACTTCGGCCAGAAAGCTTTCTCCTGGGTCTCATAGGGCTGACATCAGGGGTGGACCTCTACAGTCTCCCCTGTTCTGGGCTGAGTGGTCCTCTTGGTCCTCGTTCAGGGACCTCATCCTCACTCCTGACAAGACCCAGACTGCAGCCTCCACTCACCTGAGGCTGTGATCCTCAGAACAAAGCCATTACTTTCTTGGAAGTTCCGGATTGGAAGACAGGATGAGCCAGATGTGTGCAAAGCTACTGGGGCCTTCTGAGGAGGAGAATATTCTAAGGCTCCACTCTCTTCTGGAATCAGTGGTCCCCCAGTCTTAGATCAGGTTTCTTACCTTGACTTCCAGTAGCATATGGGAATCCACCCTCTCTACTGGCTGAATCAGCAGGCCTGTGGCCAAGGCTTTCGCCTTCTTGAGACAACAGAAGGGGTGAGAGAGCTACTCCCTAGCTACCCTTGGCTGTTCCTCTGTGCCCTCCCCCTTGCTATGGGGGGGTCCATTCATCAGCCCCCAGTGTCCTCACTGTAAATCCTAAGAAGGCCTCTTAGGATCTCCTACTTGGGCAGAATTGGAGCTGCTGCCACAAGTCCAAGGTGCTCAACTCCCTGAGAACCCCTCCACCCTTGCCCTGCAGGAAAGGAAGGCGCACCTCAGACAGACTGCTCTCCCCATGGCCACACAAGGCAAGAAGCAGGATATAGTTTGTGGGACCCCTAGTGTTCTAAAACCTTCCCCTTGATAACTATCAGAGGCTGGGACTCTTCCATCCATTGACCTGAGGTCACAGCGCTTAAGCTAAGGCTTTATGTCCCTGAGAATCAGGAAGGATAAATGAGGGCATATTGATCTTTTCAGGGTATCTGACATTGCATGTGTTCATGACCACATTGTCCCTGAGTAGTTTTGTCTTCTTTCATACCATTCATTAACAGCATTTTTTTAAATTTATTTGAAAACAGTTCTTTGGGACAGGGCCCCATGTATCCAATGAGACACATTTTTTGGAGTGTTTAGAGGAATAATGAATGAAAAAACATGATGTCTGGCTTAGGCTGGGAGAAGTGGCACATTGTGGGCTCTGCACAAATCCAGATTGGGGGACTAGTCCTAGGAAGGTCACTTCCTCAGTTTGTGAACTTGAGAAATTTGCAAATAATCCATCCATGAATGGAGTCTGCTAAATCTGATCTTGCATGAATGCTGGAATGCATGTACTACATATAAAGCAGTGGCATACTGATTAAGAAGTATTGGTTTATAATAAGTGGAAGTTATGATTACTACAAAGCCTTCAAATACCACCTTCCCAATTGAGTTTATTTTTAATCCAGGAGAGAGCAGAGAATATGCAGTGAATTAGGACAAAAGAAACAAATATTCTTAAATGAGCTAAATAAGTCAAAGTATTTTTTATTTTTACTAAAAGAAAGTTTCAAGAAATAAGGTAAACCACAACTTAAAGACTTTTTAACTCTATTCTTTTCTCCATTTTCTTTTTGTTTCTCAATAGTTTCTGTGGTCTTCTTTCACATTAGCATGATATCACTCTTGCAGTGCTATGTTACCTACTTTCAGATCATAAAGACAACATAGATGGCTCCTGAATTTCTTTTATATCTATCAAAACTGTACCTTTAAAACTTTTAAAACAGCAATGAACCTAACAGCAGTATCATTACCAAATGAATACTCTGAGGAAAAACAACCTCTTACAGGTAAAAATATTTGGAAAAAAATGATATGTAGAAGTTACTCGTGTGAAACAGTAAGAGAAATGTGATCGAAATAAATGTGATCTAACCCCCCACTACCATGCACTCTTTAGAAGCTTGACTACTCTTCAAGAAAAATTCTCCTCTAATGTCATGTTATCTTCTTTGCATTGTGAACAATATATTCAGTACTTTCAGTGCATTTTACAAATACCCAAACTTTTAAAACATTAAAACAGCTGGAAAATACGATTTATATGATTCATACATTTGAATTCTGAAGCACAATAAACCTTATCAAATGTAAGAATATTTGAAAGTACTAAACATCTCCTTCACCTCTTTACCTTTCTAATTTAAATCATCGTTCATTAGGTATTTCTCATATGGATATAAGAAAACACATATATATTTTGTTAAAACAGACTAGACCTAAACTGGCTTACCATTTAAAACTCTAAGAAGATATGGGTTTTGTTCACTCCATCCCAGTACTCTGCACTATTTAGGAGCTTGATTGCTCTCTTCCAACACAAAGGGAACAAAGTGCCCTGCCCCCCTCACTAGATGTGGGAGGAGCTGCAGGACTTGGCCCTGGAAGGGGCACTGGCCTCAGCCATGGCCACAACTCTCCGCCCTGCTCTCTCCACCTGATCTCTCAGAGCCTCATCATAGAGGTCTGGGAAGGAACTAGGGACCCTACCGTGGAACTTGGCTAGAACCTCCAGTACCTTCATCTTAACTGGTCTCAGCACAAGCTCTCGGGCCCCACAGGAACTTGTAGCGTGGAGGATCACTATTGGGCACCCGGCGGTAGTTCAGGTACTCCTTCTGCACCAGATTTTTGGTGATGAGCCTTCTAGGCTCCCCAAAGATCCAGTAACTCCTCCCAGCATAGATCCCCAACATACTGAGGAATTCCCAGATCTCATTCTCTGTGGCACGGTTACCATTCATGAAGATGACCCCCAGGAGCACCATGATGAGACCAGACTTGGAGGCCACCCCCCAATCACTTGGACAATCGTTTCCCCCGAGGTTGACCTTGCTGATGAGGGTGTAGATGTTCCCTCTACGGTCGACTTCCTTCATCTCCAGGCCAAAGACCAGCTCCATGTGCTCACGGGCTGTACTGAGGATCTCAGAGAAGTGCTGCCTGTACTTCCTGCTGACGATTTTCATCAGGGCATTCTGCGTGATGGGCTCCTTCTTGGTGTACTTCTCCAGCAGGAACTCCACCAGTATCCTGGCCTTCCTGGCCAGAGGATCTTTGTGAGTGCTCTGAGTGGCAGGGGCTTCCTGGGAGGCACCTGCACTTTCTTCCTCGGGGCCTTGGACACCTTCATCAGATGCTGCACATGAAGGCTGTGCATCAGGAGAGCTAGGGGCCATGGCTCCCTGAAGCTCCTGGTGATCTCCAGCAGGGGAGCTCGGGGGAGAACCCTGAGGGGCAGAAGAGGGGGAGGAGGGGCGCTCCTCCTTTGGGGCTGCAGCAGCACTGGCCTGGGCCTCCTGAGTGTCCCTCCTGGACCTGGTGGCATTTCCCGGGGGCACGTGACTTGTTCTTGTGCCTCCGAGGCATGGTGACAGCAGGTCAGCGACCGCAAGTGGGAGTGCGGGCAGGAAAGCAGGCAAGGAGGGCACCTGGAGGACAGACAAGGACATGATGTGAGAACCTTCAGCGAGGAGAGTCCTGCCTGGGTGTTAGAAGTGGGGGGCAGCAGTGGGGGCTCGCAGGGAAGGCAGGTCCTCTCAGCTGACATTCTGAGTCAGGATGAAAATTGGTGCGAGACACCCCCATATCCAACGCCCCCTCTCCCGCACCAAGTCTGTTCCCTCCCCTGTCTGAAATTGATGCTGCCACCTTCCCTGTCACCCCAGACGAGGAGAGGAGGGTGTATTCAGCCCCCCACTGAAGGGTCCCAGGACCTTCCCTTCTGCTGTCTCGTGGCTGCCCTTCACAACCAGGCTCCAAGCTCCCCTCTCAGACTGCCGCCCCCCTTCCCAATGCTTGGCCCAGAGGAAGCGCTGACCACAGGGGAGGGTCCTGAGTCGCCCGTTTGTCAGGGAGCATGGTCCTCATCCTGACTCTTCCCGAACCCTGACATCCTCACTCTACTGACCAGCTGCAAGCCCCTCAAACCAAACTCCCCTCTTCTCCGAGTGTCCTGTGTCCCAGGTCGCAGTGAGAGAGCCCCTCAGCCTTTAGAGCTGCCCGGCGGCTGATCCGCAGCCAAATCGCAGTGAGTGAGGGTTACACATGGCTGCCGTTCTGCTGTATCGAGACCTTCAGTCTTCCCAAGGGTCCCCCCTTCACTCCACAGTGTTCGTGGCTCTTCCTCTACTGAGCGGACCTGGGGTCCAGCAGAGCCTGACCGAGGCATTCTTTCCCGAGACCCCCTAGGGGTTAGTGAATGGTCTTGGGGCCTAAGAGCTAGGCTGGATTCTCTGGTCTGAGTGCAGGGGTAGAGTGGCCAGACGCTGTGCGGCCCTCTCTTTTCAGAGGGAAAAGGGAATTGGGGTACAGAGACGTGTCCCTGTACTCGTAACTCACGTCACCTCCAATCTTGACACCCGATGACACTTGGGTCTACTCCCTCTGGCCACAGTCAATGGCAGCTCTCAGAGATAGCGGCACTGTCAAGGATGGCGTCACTCCCCCAGCATGCTTAGGAGGACGTCACTTCCTGTCATGCGCATCTGGGCTCCAGGAGGACAGCAGGGGCAGGACCTGGACAGGCGGGTTTCCAGGGGAGCTTCTCACAGGATTGGTACGTGGACTTTCCCTTGACTATTAAGGGGTCCTGGGACGTCCCTGTCCTGAACTGTCAGCTGGCTCACTCCATGCCTCTCACTTGTGTCAGCACTCCTAACAGGAAGAATTGGGGAGCCCAAGCCTAATAGCCTTCCTGGAGCCCATGAGACTAACACCGAAGGCTCTCTTGGGCTCTCTCTTCTATAGTAAGCAATGCTGTGTCGTTCTCCATGCCTTGCCTTAACCCCTGTAGATGCTGGGCTACGTCCCATCTGCTGACCTGAGGCCAAGGCCTCATATCGAAGATGTGAACCGCCGAGTCTCCTGGTATGAAGTGCACATACGTCTCATCTCGCCGTTTCTACCCGAAGCTTCCTGGAAATGGCTGCTACAGGTAAGATGAGCTGAGAGGGAAGGATGGAGACTGTTTTCTGTGGTGTGGAACCCCTCACATCTCACTCAGAAACTTTATTCATATTGACTGCTGACAGGGCCTGGAAATCCTTCCCTTTCTGGTATAAGTCCACCCCTGTCCCCAGCCATGCTCATACAATTCCAGAAGAGTAAGTGAAGGTCCTCCTTAGCCTGACAGTTCTCACTGTGGGTTCTCAGTCGACTGCAGGGTCATTGCTCAAAAGTTCTGAGATGGTGTTCTGTCATTTTGTACAATTACTGTGATACTAACTTTTCTCTTTTAGTCCCTGGGTGATAGTCTATTAAGGTGATCATTTAAAGGGCCAGTTCTCATCCACTAGCATTCCCTGGTGGCTCAGACAGTGAAGAATCCACCTGCGGTGCGGGAGACCTGGGTTCAATCTGTGGGTTTGGAAGATCCCCTGGAGGAGAGCATGGCAACCCACTCTGGTAGTCTTGCCTGGAGTTTCCCCTTGGACAGAGGAGCCTGGTGGGCTACAGTCCATGGGGTTGCAAAGAGTCAGACACAACTGAGTGACTAAGCACACACACAGCAAACTTTGTGCTGGTTATTTCATGATCTGGGCCATACTGCCACATCCAAGCCAAACTTTGGTGCCCCTTGGTCCTGGCATGGGGCCTCGGAGATGCTGCCTCAGATTCCTTCAGTGAAGCAGTGGAGATTCCTGATCCCAGGGCAGAGTGGAAGAATCCAGGGCTCAAGTTTAAAGCCTTTTGCAGCTGATCCTGTTGTCTGCTTCCCTTGCAGGCTGCACATCTATGCCAGTCTCTTAAGTACTCCCCCACCTAGGCACACATAGGGTCAAGTTCAGTGGAGACTTACTGTCCATCAGGGATTATTTAATTTTATTTTTTCACTTTTGTTAATAGTTTTCTTCATTCCTTCAATAAGATTTCCATGTTTACCTCTGCGTACAAAAACAGCAGACCGTGTTTCATTGTGGTTTCAGCTACTCTGAATGTGGTACAAAATCTGTAAAGGAGTTACAGAAAATAGACAGTCTTAAAATATCTGTTCTTCATGAATATACATAATATACTATTCTGTTCGAGCCTTCTTTTTCCTAAGACTCTCAGGAAATTCTTCTCGTTGCCTCCATGAAGACTGTATACATTTTTCTAAAGTTTCTTTGTAAGTAAATTTTTTCTATGGTTGCTTTTGTTTATGGTATATTTTCTGTTACTTGGTGTAAGTAACTGTTGATTCTTCCAGACCAACTGGATGATTTTGCTGCCGTGATCTTTTTTTTTATTCCAGATTTTTGAAGTCTCTTACATGTTTGAATATTTCCTGTCCTGTTTTCTAAGATTTTTAATTCAAGAATCAAATTGTTATTGTGATCTTTTTCTTTTCATTACTTCTGACTTTTATTCATTTGGCATTGTTGTATATAACTCTAGTGGCAATATGTACTTTCCAGATTTTTTTTCTAGTTTTTAAATTCATAGATTTTTTTAACAATTATTTTTAATTAGAAGATAATTAAATGGTGTGTCAGGTTTCTTGTATGAAGCAGCTATAAGTATACATATATCTCCTCCCTCATGAACCTTCCTCCCACCTCCGACCTCACCCCTCTAGGTCGTCACAGAGCTGATTCTTTGTGTCACCCAGGAACTTCCCCCACATGCCTGTTGTCCACATGGTAGTGCATATTTGTCCACATGGTAGTGCATATTTGTCCACATGGTAGTGCATATTAGTCCACGCCACTCTCTCAATTCGTCTCACTGTCTGCTTCCCCCGATGTGTCCACATGCCCGTTCTCTACGTCTGTGTCTCCATTCTTTCCCTGCAAATAGATTTATAACTACCCTTTTGTGGCCTTTCTTTCTCATTCTCTTTTTAGTATATTTTGCAGATAGAAGTTTTTAATATTAACAAAGTTCAGCTTATTATTTTCTTTCATGGACTGTGCTTTTGGTTTTGTGCCTAAAATCTCATTACCAAACTCAAGTATTGGCCCCGTGTTATCTTCTAGATTTTCTTGCCTATTCCATATGGCACGTGGAATCCTAGTCCCTGACCAGTGATCAAACCTCTTCCCCCAGCAGTGGAAGTGTTGATTCTTAGACACTGGACTGCCAGGGATGTCCCTGCAATTTTTTTTTTTAATTGTGAGTTTTTCATTTAGGTCTGTGATTCCCTTTGAGTTAATTATTTTGAAAGGTTTAGAGTTTGTATGTCAATTCATTTTTCTTAGATATGGATGTCTAGTTATCCCAGGACTGTAAGTTTAAAGGACTGTCCTTTTCCATTGAATTGCCTTTGTGCCTTTGTTAAAGGTCGGTTGAGTGTTTGGGGTGTCTGTTTCTAGATTTTATGTTCTGTGGCATTGATCTGTCTATTATTCTGTTAATAGCATACAGTCTTGAGTATTGTAGCTTTAAAGTAAGTTTTGAAATCCAGTAATATCAGTTCTCTGACTTTGATCTTTAATATTGACTTCAGTGGGTATTATGGATCATTTCATTGTTGACATAAAATTTAAATTGTTGGCTGCTATCCAGAAGCTAACTTGCTGGAATTTTGAACAGAATTGCATTAAGTGCCTAGGTTAAGTTGGCAATAAGTGACATCTCAACAATATAGCATCTCCCTATCTATGAACATGGCATGTCTATTTATCTTTAATTTTTTTCAGTGCAGATTATGAGTTTTTCTCATGTAAATCTTATACATATTTTTTGAAGAATTATTTCTAATATATTTTGGTGCTAATGTAAATGGAGTTAAGTTTTTAATTGCAAGTTCCATCTTTTTATTGGAAAAGAATTGACTATTATGTATTAACCTTATTAATATATTAATTATATAGTAGTTATATATTGATAATGTATTAACCTTATTAACATATACTCCTGGCTTATTAATGCCAAGAGTTTTCTTGTTATTGATGCTTATAATTCCATTTTTCCCTTCCAAATATCTGTATCTTTTGCTTCCTTCTCTTATCTCTTTGCATTGGCTAGGACTTTCAGTACAGTGTTGAATAGACATGGTGAGAAGGGATAACCTCACCTTGTTCCTCACCTTAATGTGACAGCATCTGTCTTCTCACTATGAAGTATGATGTTTTACCTGTATTTCTTTTTAGATGTTGTATATGAAGCTGAGGAAATGCCTGTCTGTATCTAGTTTGCTGAGAATTTTTATCATGAATGGGTGTTGAATTTTATCAGATGATTTTTTCCTTTCATCTGTTGATCTCATCTTGTGATTATCTTCCTTAGACTATTGTTATTATGATTTATGATTACTGATTTTCAAATGTTGCACATCTGAAATGCATCCTACTTAGATATAGTATGTAATTCCTTCTATGGATTGTTAGGTTTCTTTTCTTATATTTTGTTGGGGATTTTGCTTCTGTGTTCATCAGAGGTATTTGTGTTCAATTTTTTTCTCTTAATTTCTTCATCTGATTTTGATATTTGAGTGTAATACTCACCTCCCAGAAAAGGAATTAGGAGGTGTTCCTTTTGCTTCTATTTTCTGGGAGAGATTGTAGAGAATTGTTATCATTTCTTCCTTAAATTTTTGTTAGAATTCATCAGTGGAAACATCTGGGTCTGTTACTGTCTTTATTGAAAGCTTATTACTTATGGATTAAATTTCTTTAATAGATACAGACCTATTCAGAGTATCTATTTTTCTTTGTGAAAGTGGGGCTAAGTTATACTTTCAAGAAGTTTCTCAACGGAACCTTTCCTTTTTGTAGGCACAGAGTTGTTTATAATATTCACTCATTATCCTTTTAATGTCCATGGAATCAGTAGTAATGGCCCCTCCTTCATTTCTACTATTAGTAATTTAATTTGTGTTTTCTCTCTTTGTTCTTCTTTAGCCTGGGGAGAATTGTATCTTCTTTTTATTTTGTATCTTGAAGGAAACTTCTTTGGGCTTTGTTCTTTTTCTGCATTACCTTCCTTTTTTCAGTGTCATTGGTTTCTGCTTTGATTTATTCTTCCTCTGCTTTTTCTTTTCTTTCACAAGTTTACTAATATAGAAGCTTAAGTTATTAATTGTAGGTTTTTTTTTTGTTATAGGCACTCAATGCTGTGTATACCTCTTTACTGATTTTGCTGCATCACACAACTTCTGATAAGTTGTAATTTTGTTTTCATTTTGTAAAAATATTTTAAAATTTCTCATTAGAATTTCTCTTTGGCCCATGTGTTATTCAGATGTTTATTGTTTAGTCTGCAAATAATCTTTAGTTTTCCTGCTGTCTTTTGTTATCAATTTCTAGTTTATTTCCATCACACTGAGAGAATTCTCTGTATTATTTGTATGTTTTAAATTTGATGATGTACATTTTATGGCTTAGACTGTGATCTGTCTTGATATATGTTTCATGTGAACTTGAAAATAATGTGTTTCCTGCTGTCATTCAATATTCTATAAATGTCATTTAGATCTCATTAATGCTTGTTACTTTTCAGTTCAACTGGACCTTACTGATTTTCTGCCCACTGAATCTGTCAATTAGTAAAAGACATGTGTTGGTATCTCCTTTGAGATTATATTTGCCACATCAATGTTTGCTCTGGGTATTTTATTTTAACAAAGCTTCTTTAGGTCCATACACCTTAAAGTTTGCTATGATTTCTTTGAGTGTTGACCACTTAATCTTTAAGTAATGCCCATTTTTATTCCTGATTTTCTTGTTTGAATACTGCTTTACCAGAAATAGATTCAGTGAGTACAGATTTTTTTTTTACCACTCATATTAGCATTGCATAGTTTTCTCTATCCCTTTATTTTAATCTATTCATGTCTTTGAATTTAGAGTGGGTTTCTTATAGATCCCATGTGCTTAGTCACTCAGTCATGTCCGACTCTGGAGCCCATGGACCATAGCCTGCCAGACTCCCCAGTCCATGGGGATTCTACAGGCAAGAGTACTGGAGTGGGCTGCCATGCCCTACTCCAGGGAATCTTCCCAACCCAGGTATCGAACCTTGGTGTCCTGCAAGGCATGTGGATTCTGTACCACCTGAGCCTTCAGGGAAGCCCAAAATAAAGATGGACAGCATAGGGGTAGGTATATTTTTGTTGTTTCAATTTCTTTTCATCTACCTTTCTTTTCTCTACCTTTTAAATACCATTCACATTAAAAGTGATTATGCAGAGTTTGTTTAACATTGATCATATTCGTATCTGTTTTCTGTTCATTGAATTTACTCTTTGTTGTTGTTTTAATATTCTGCTGTTTTTCTGCCTTGTCTACTTTTGAATGAAGATTTAACATTATTTCATTGTCTGTCCTCTTGGGAAATCAGTTATATGTTTAAAAATTTTTTTACTGTTTTTTGTAGAGTTTGCATGATACATTTGCAACTCATTCAAATCCTCTTTTAAATAACACCATCCAGCTTCACGGTTGGTACAAGTATCTTGTTTCCCAGTTCCTCCTCTCCTGGCCTTTCTACCATTTCTGCCATTTTTTTTATCCATAAGGTATAATCACTAGATGCATTGTTTGTTTATTATTATTTTCAATAAATAGTTATCTTTTTGATTAATTGGAGGTAATACAAAGGTTTATTTTAACTTCATTTATTCTTTCTCTAACTCTGTACCGTTCTTTACATAGGCCAGATTTCCTGACCTACATCATTTTCCTTTGCCCAGAAGAATTTCTTTTAGCATTTCTTGCAGAGTAGTTCTGCTAGTTACAAATATCCATCAGTTTTTGTTTGTTATATAAAGTCTTTGTTTTTCATTATTGTTGAAGGATTTTTCCCTCTTGCTACTAAATTCTGGGTTGGTAGTAGTGTTTTTTTTTTTTTCTTTCAATGAATTGAAACTTTAATTCTAGTCTTTTCTTGATAGCATGGTTCACGAAGAGAAATCTTAGGTAATTGTTACTCTTGTTCTTCTATAGCAAGTTCTTTTTTTTTTTTTTCCCTCTAGTGTTCCTCAAGAATTATGTTTTCTTTTGGTTTTCTGAAGTTTGAGTGTGATATGCCAAAGTTTAGATTTTTATTTTCTATTTATCCTGCTTTGTATTCTGTGAGCTTCCTAGATGTCATCCAACCATTTCATCCTCTGTTCTCCCCTTCTCCTCATGCCCTCAATATTTGCCAGCCTCAGGGTCTTTTCAACAGAGTCAACTCTTCACATCAGGTAGCTAAAGTATTGGAGTTTCAGCTTCAACATAAGTCCTTCCAATGAATATTAAGGACTGATTTCCTTTAGGATGGACTGGTTGGACCTCCTTGCAGTCCAAGGGACTCTCAAGAGTCTTCTCCAACGCCACAGTTCAAAAGCATCAATTCTTTGGTGCTCAGCTTTCTTTATAGTTCAACTCTCACATCCACACATGACTAGTGGAAAAAGCATAGCCTTGATTAGATGGACCTTTGTTGGCACAGTAACGTCTCTGCTTTTTAATATGCTGTCTAGGTTGATCATACCTTTTATTCCAAGGAGTAAGCTTCTTTTAATTTCATGGCTGCAGTCACCATCTGCAGTGATTTTGGAGCCCAAAAAAATAAAGTCCATCACTGTTTCCGCTGTTTCCCCATCTATTTGCCAAAGTGATGGACAGGATGCCATGATCTTAGTTTTCTGAATGTTGAGTTTTAAGCCAACTTATTCAGTCTTCTCTTTCACTTTCATCAAGAGGCTCTTTAGTTCTTCTTCACTTTCTGCCATAAGGGTGGTGTCATCTGCATATCTGAGGTTACTGTTATTTCTCCCGGCAATCTTGATTGCAGCTTGTGCTTCCTCCAGCCCAGCATTCCTCATGATGTACTTTGCATAGAAGTTAAATAAGCAGGGTGACAATATAGGGCCTTGATTTTCTCCTTTTCCTATTTGGAGTCAATCTGTTGTTCCATGTCCGGTTCTAACTGCTGCTTTCTGACCTGCTTACAGATTTCTCAAGAGGCAGGTCAGGTGGTCTGATATTCCCATCTCTTTCAGAATTTTCCACAGT
Source organism: Bos javanicus (assembly GCF_032452875.1). NCBI lineage: Eukaryota > Metazoa > Chordata > Mammalia > Artiodactyla > Bovidae > Bos > Bos javanicus. The sequence goes on from NC_083897.1 coordinate 120,642,391, forward strand.
TTATTGTGATCCACACAGTCAAAGGCTTTGGCATAGTCAAAAAAATGGAAATAGATGTTTTTCTGGAACTCTCTTGCTTTTTTGATGATCCAGCAGATGTTGGCAATTTGATCACTGGTTCCTCTGCCTTTTCTAAAACCAGCTTGAACATCTGGAAATTCATGTATTGTTGAAGCCTGGCTTGGAATTTTCTCCTCACTCCTAGATCTAGGACATTCTGCTGCTGATGAGCTGTGATTCCCTGTATTTGCCTAGATCTTCAGTTTGGGGTGGCTGTGGTTTTCCCTGTAACTTCAGTTTTCTGATAGATCCTAGAAAAAGTTTTTGATTTTCTGTTTGTTCAGGTTTTTTCTCATTGTGAGGATGGGAGTGATGGTTTCTGAGATATTCACATGGGAAAGCAGGAAAATTTTTGTCGAATAGCAGAGATGGTACCACGTATCCATGTGTTGTTTCTTCCTTTATTGGGAATTCTTCCTACATTCCATGGGGGCTTCCCCAGTGGCTCAACCATAAAGAACCCACATGCCAATGCAGGAGATGCAGGTTTGATCTCTGGGTCGGAAAGTTCCTCTGGAAGAGGAAATGGCAACCTAACTCAGTATTCTTGCCTGAGAAGTCCCATGGACAGAGGAGCCTAGTGGATGACAGTCCATGTGTTCACAAAAGAGTCAGACACGAGTTAGCAAGTAAACAGCAACAACAAATGACTTAATTAATTATGGCTACGGAAGGAAACCTCCAAATGAATCCTAATAAGACAGTTTGGAGAGCTTCCAGTTTGCTGAACACACGTAGGAGATGTGAGGGTGGTGGTGCTGGACAGGGTCTGAGAGCTTTGTACCCCTTTCCCACACCTCACTCCAAGCATCTTGTCCATTTGGCTGTTGGGGAGTCAGATGTTTTATGATAAACCAATCATCTAATAAGTCAGCTGTTTTCTTGAGTACTTTGAGCTGATTCAGAAATTATTCAACCCTGGGAAGGGTTTGTGGTAACCCCGATTTAAAGCTAGTCAGTCAGAATTACAAGAGACCTGGATTTGACTAAGTGTAAGGCACTCTTGTGGGAATGAGCCCTTAACTTGTGAGATGTGATGCTAACTCCAGGTAGATACTATCAGAAACAAATTGAATCATGGTAGATACTCAGCTGGTGTTAGAGAATTGGTTTGTGTGTGAAAAACAAAGAAAAACTCGTACATTTGGTGTCAACAGTATTGAAAATACAAGTGCAAAAAAACTGTTCTTTCCCTTTACAAATGCATTTTCTCCTTTTTCTGTAAATGCAGTAGTTTCCAGTTGTCAGTTTTTTCCTAATATGATACCTGTGTGTTCCTTGTTGCAGTTTCTGCTCTTCAGGTGCTAGTCGTGTTCCTTAGACACAGCCTATTTCTTCATTTAATCACATGGCTGTGTGAGAGTGATCTTTGCTCAAGTATTCCTTTATTGGGACATTCTTACCTAGACTTTGTGTCAAGGAGGGTGTCCCTGTTAAAATGGTTGATCCAGTTTCTGTCTTTTTGTATGATTTAGAAGAATTCAAGGAAGCTGGTGATTAGTTTCTCCCTGACCATTTGGTGTAATGGGCCACCAAATCTGGCTTGTCATGGACATTTTGATGGTACTGTAGGTTTGGACTACATTTTCAATTTAGTGATTTATAGGTTTCTAAAAGCTGTCCCATTTTACTGCAGTTTTAAAATTTAAAGTCATGATAATTATAATAAAAACAATCATAAACAACACTTCGGAGAATAAAACAATGAACTTAGTAGACTTGAAACTCAGCATCAGTAATCCTCAATAATTATAGGAAACAGCTTGTTAAATTTAAAGTTTATTTATTTATTAATTTGTTTATTGGCTAATCACTCTTGAGACAAAGTTGTGTGCTTCCATTAGAGATATGTAGTGTTTGTTTTCTACTTTGTGGTGGTACTGACAATTGGTGACGATCTTCATTTCACCCTTATCCATTACTTCATTAGGGTCCATCGAATGCTAATTCTTTAGTTATTCCCTGGTGGCTCAGAGGTGAAGAATCCACCTGCAGTGCAGGAGATTTGCAGGAGATGCAGGTTCACTCCCTGGGTTGGGAAGACCCCTGGAGGAGGAAATAGCAACGCACTCCAGTATTCTGGTGTGAGAAACCACAGGGACAGAGGAGCCTGGCAGGCTGTGGTCCCAGTGTTCACAAAGAGTTGGACATGACTGAGCGACTAAACAACAACAGTATACACACTACACACACACACACACACACACACATAGTGGAATCAATCATTTGATTATATTATACATTATACAGAATATTATATATTAAAAATATAATTCATATGTATATATATTCCGATGCCATTTTAAAGCAAATAATTCTGTGCCATTAGTTCATTCACAGTGTTGTACAGTCACCACTTCTGTCTTATTTCAACATATCCTTCATTCCACGAAGTAACTTCTACGGACCGGAAAACTATGTTCACCTCTTGATGAGTGTTGAGCCAAATGACACAGCCCAGTCAAAGAGCAGGAGAAGGAAGGATTTATTTCTTGCAGCAAGTAAGGAGAACAGCAGGGATCGTTCCCAAAGCAGTGTTTCCCTGGACAGCAAAATTGGGAAAATTTTAAGCTAAGGGTACATACATATTCATGAAGGGGCTTGAGCAGCAGAGAGTTCAGCATAGAGTTGACACAAAGGTCAGTGGAGTCCAAGCTTTACAGGTGATTGAAGTCACGAAGATCAGAAAAGATAAAATCACCATTCCTTCGGTTCCAGTTGATCTTGAGTTTGATCACTTGAGGCGGGTTTGAATTCTGCAAAACAGCTGAAGGATGTGCTTCTGGCTAATGTTTATCCTTGAAAGGACTGGGCATTTTTACAACTGATTTATTACCTTTGGTACTGGTACAACTCCTGCCTGATAACAGTCACTCGTTGTTGCATTCTTTTGTTTCCTTAAGTTCATTATTACTGATGTCTGCTCAAGGGCAAACTTTGTCCAGAGGCTTTGATCACAAAATGATTTAGGCCAAAAATGGTGTCTTTTATGTCAGGAAAGCCATACTAAGTTCTCTTTCTCCAGGAACACCTACCCTATCTGCTTACTTTACCTCTTACCCTTCAAAAAATTGCTTCTCATTCACACTACTCCCTAGTCCCTGGGAAGCATCAGTCTGCACTCTGTCACTTTGAATTTGCTTATCCTGGATAATTCATATAAATGGTCTCATATAGTATGTGACCTTTTCATTTAGCATAATGTTTCCAAGGCTCATCCATGGTCTCTTAGTTATTAGTACTTCATTCCTCTTTATGACTGAATCCTATTCCATTTTAAGAATATACAACATTTTGTTGTTGATAGAAATTTTGGATTGTTTGCAGTTTCGGACTTTTATGAATAATGCATCTTTAAATATTTGTGTACAAATATTTGTTTGATTGCAAATTCTAAATTGTGTAAATTATATACCTAGGAATAGAACTGCTGGGTCCTATGGTAATTTTTTTCTTTAAATTTGAGAAACTTCCAAACTCTTTTCCAGAGAGGCTGAACCATTTTGCATTCTTACCAGCAACACAGGAGGGATCCAACGGTATCCCATTGTGTTCTTATATACATGTTCCTAATGATCCTGAGCGTCTTGTCATATACTTTTTGGTGACTGATTTATCTTTTTTGTAGAAATATCTCTTCAAGTCCTTTACTTATTTTTCAAAATTGAACTGTTGGTCTTTCTGTTGTTTGACTTCACATTTCCCACAGAAACTGGAGACAAAGGCTCTACCCTTCCTTCCTGTTACATTTCAATGGAAAGGCTTTCAGGTCCTTGAGAAAGACACTCCTGGGTTGCAGGAGATACATACATCTCAAAGGGACAGAGGAAGGATTTGTAATTGTGAGGGTTGTTTTTTTTTTTTTTTCTTTCTTTCTTTTAAATAGACACTCTCAGTAAAGGAAGATGAGGGGCTTATGTCAGATGTTGGCTGGAACTTATTCCTTTGGTAGCCTTGAAATTTTCTAAACAGGAACTCAGGGGTAGACGAGTTGTCCTAGAATGTGGCCTTAGGTTGCTGCTAGAAACCATGCTAGAGGTCAGTCAAGGTTCTTAATGCAGATGTTTGGACAGAGTTGTTCATGCCAATAATTTTTGCAGTTCTCCGTTCCTAACCTCAGCTTGCAGTTCCATGACACATTGCCCTTTTTATAGGTAGTTCCAAACTTGGAGAAGGCAGTGGCACCCCACTCCAGTACTCTTGCTTGGAAAACCTCATGGGCGGAGGAACCTGGTAGGCTGCAGTCCATGGGGTCGCTAAGAGTGGGACACGACTGAGTGACTTCACTTTCACATTTCACTTTCATGCACTGGAGAAGGAAATGGCAACCCACTCCAGTGTTCTTGCCTGGAGAATCCCAGGGACGGGGGAACCTGGTGGGCTGCGGTCTATGGGGTCACACAGAGTCGGACTTGACTGAAGTGACTTAGCAGTAGCAAACTTGACAGGTTTCTTATTCAAGGTAGGTAGGGAAGTAAGAACATATCTCTAGCAAAATAACATCTCCTAAAATAATGTCTGTGATCAAAGGAATGCCATCAGGTACTATAATGTAACCATAAGGGTGGCACCCATCACCTTGCCATATCTATTGTTCAGAAGTAAAAGAGCTGAATAGATATTTCTCCAAAGAAGACATATAAAAGGCCAACGTGTCCATGAAAAGGTGTTCACCATCACTCAGTTCAGTTCAGTCTCTCAGTTGTGTCTAACTCTTTGTGAAGCATGCCAGGCTTCCCTGTCCATCACCAACTCCTGGAGCTTACTCAAACTGATGTGCATTGAGTCCATAATGCCATCCAACAAATCTCATCCTCTGTCGTCCCCTTCTCCTCCTGCCTTCAATCTTTCCCATAATTGTTTTTACAATGTATGGATCTATTAATTCAAAATAAAGGGTTTGAAATAAACAGGATGCAACTCGTGATTCAGTTGCTAGTGTCCAACTTTTCTCGCCTTATAGGACAGACTTCCTAAGCCCATTGCAGTTGACTGAGTCACCTGATTAGAATATGCTTCTGATAGAGGCAGTGATTTAAAATACAATGCAGAGCTATAGAAAGACAATAGGATATGAGGAAATGCTTATGCAAACACAGGAGAGGCAAGAGATAATCTCTGAGTTACAAGAAGTGGAAAAGGCTAAAAAGGATAGAGACCATATCTGCTAAAAGGGGAGCATACTAACTTCAGCAACAAAAGGAATACAGGGGATAATTGAAACTGCTGGCGATCTTTGTGGTTAAGTCATCTTACCCTGCTGGCATTTGCCAGCAATGGATGCAACATTCTTAGTATCACAGACATCTTTTCATTCAACAGTAACATCTCAGACAGTGAAAGGTGATTTATATTTTACTAAAAAGATCATGAGAAGACTGTGGTAAAGGCTGTTATGTAATAATTTAAATTTTTTTTCAAATCCATAAATCAGAGTTATTACAATAACAAAGAGGTAGTTTGTGTGTCCTTTCTCCACAGTCATGGAACAAGATGCAAATTCTCCATCTATAAAATAAAGAAAATGTTGAATCTAGATCCTTTCCAAAGTGGAAAAACTTTAGAAGCTGTAGGGCAGGAAGGATTCTCTTCTAACAGACATCAACAAGACCTCTCCCAAAATGTGGGAAAATGGGGCAAACACAAGAAGAAGTAGTGGAGGAGAAGAGGTGTTAAGAGCTTGTTGTTGAGTCCTGTCGGATTCTTTGCAACAACATTGACTGTAGACGGCCAGGCACCACTGTTCATAGGATTTCTGAGGCAAGAATACTAGAATGGGTTGCCTTTTCCTTCTCCAGGGGCCCTTTGCAACCCAGGGATCAAACCTGGGTGTCCTTCATTGCAGGGAAATTCTTTACCCTCTGAGCCACCAGGGAAGCCCCCTTTCTAAAGATAGCCAGATAACTTTTAGACCATTTTTTTTCTTTCTTTTTTTTTTTTTCCATTCCAACCCTGCAGGCACTGTCGGTTTGAATTTTATAAGCACACAAAGTGGAGATATTCGTGGCATACAATGTCTGGATTTGTACACCGAAAGGGAAGGATACTGGGAGACTAGGTGCAGAGAAATGCAGACGAAAGTGACTTTAGTTCTAGCACTGTGAACCAGTTTAATGGCCAAAGTTGAAAAATTTGGACAGGGTGGCATGGAGACCTCCTCTGTTTGAAAATATTCACCTCAGGCTGGGACTTGAGCCCACAAGGCTGGGACTGAAACCCATCTGGCCAGGACTTGAATCCAGCCAAATTCTTGTTTGGGACTTGATTCATGGTATTTTAATTAGAATCACTCTCCTAGTGATTCTAATTCTCCTAGTCCTAGTGCCTGGACTTACTGGGAGGCTCAGGTGTATGTGTCTCAGCACAGAAGGAATTCAGAAAGGGAAAGTGTTAGACAAGAAATAGATGTATTAATATAGGACGCTTGTAAGAAATGCAAGCAGGCAGGTAATGGAGCTCTGCCCTGAGGATTAAGTGGGTTGCATTTTATAATCAAAGGAAAGTGAATGAAGGGGAAAGACTGCCTTCTTTGAATAGAGGTCAGGCTTACATAACTCACTCCTGCTTCGTTTGGGGCAGGAGAGTGTCTGACCCTATGAGGTCAAGCTCGGATTATCATAGTACTTCTTCAAATCAGTAGAAGGATGGTGACATTCTTCTTTTACCTGTGGGACTGCAGCATATGGCATGTTCCATTTACGGCTTTATATTTAAGCAAGCCTGCTACCTTTCACGACTTTTTGATACATTTCTTGAGTGATCAGTAACTTACACTGGTCTCCCAAAGGTTCCTAGGTTTCTCTATCTCTAGATGCCTACTAGACTTCTATAGCTACCCGTCTCTCTTTCTGTCTGTGCTCAGGCCCTCATTCATGTCTGACTCTGCAACCCCATGAACTGAAGTACTCCAGGCTCTCTGTCCGATGGATTCTCCAGGCAGGAATACTGGAATGGGTAGCCATTTCCTCCTCCAGGGGATATTCCACACCCAGGGATTGAACCTTTGTCTCCTGCATTGCAGGTGCATACTTTTCCACCGAGTCACCTGGGACAGCTAACTGTATCCTATGCTATTCTATCCGTGTCATATGGAGGCAGGTTCCCCCAGCCAAGAGCAGTCATTTCTCTTGCTGGGTGTCTTCTCCATGAGGGTCTCCATCTTAGACTCTTATCTGGAATTTAGTGAGAAGTTTCTTCCCAAGAAGAGGAGGGGGCAGTCATACATGATCAGAAACTGATGATCAAAGGTAAATTTTCCTAGCAAGGACTTGAGGGGAGCCGCAGGTCACTTGGTTTGGGACCTTCCTTCCATCCCCATTATCATGGAGGATTGGAGGGTTGAAGGCCAAGGGAAATCAGCACTGGGTAGCTGACCCACATATAAAATAACTGTCCTTCCTGCCACATCGAGGGTTACCTGAGGTTCCTCTGGGAAATGAGCAGGTGTCCTTTGGGAGCCACGGAGGTTCCCAGGCCTCATCAGTCTTCAGTCCCCTCGGCTAGCTTGGTTTGGCAGCCTCGAGTCTCCTATAGGACTGGAGGGACTGCGGTCATGCTTCTGGAGGCCCTCTCATTTGTACATCTATCGGGTAGGGTACTGGTGGACTTTTCCCAAACAGGGAGCATTCGTCCCCCTGGCTGTAGGAAGATCCATCCTTTGTGCACAAGACAGTGGCTCTGATCCAGGCTTCCTGGATTCTGTCCCTGCCGTTGGCTTTGTTAAGGGAGAGTAACCCTAAGGTGGTGCAGGGGTTTGAGCTGTCACTTTGGGTAATTATGCTTTTTGCTGTTGTCCCTGAATCCTTTTTACCTCCTCAACCCTACCTCTATCATTAAGTATGCCAAAGGCAGAATCCATGAGTTGATTTGTGGGGGCCTTGGGTCTCCAGCTGCCTAGATGGTACATTAGAGGAGGATGGTCTGGCAGACTGTCCCCGCCTCAGAACTGGGGAGGTAGCAGTTCCTGGTTGTGCTTCTTGGGGAAGTGGACTAATAAGCTGATCATATAAAACATCGGTCTCCTGTTGGAGAAGGAGGCACTTTGAAAGGGGTGTGAGTGCTTTCACAGGAGTTAAAAGGAGTTCTTTAGACATGGATTTTGAAATAGGGTCATGAACATTTGTACGCATGGGACTTCCACCCTCGCCTCCCATTTTGGGGTTAGGATGTCACAAGACAGGGACCAATGGGAGTTATTTGTTCTGGTGCACTCCCAATGTCAACAGTGGGTTCCCTGTGAGCACCTGAAATCTACCTGATTGGTGAACCTGAGGAGGCCCCTTGGGTTAGTCTCGAAAAGGAACAGAAGCCAGTGGGAGAAAAAATGACCAGCGTCCAAGGGCCTAAAGTCTTCAGAGAGGGAGGGACGAGACCTAGGCTCTGAGCCAACTAAAAAGTTTACTGTTATGACTGAAGTAAAAGAAAAAGACACAGAGCTGAAAGGTAGGACTGGAGTACCACAAGGCAGTGATAACAATACTAGGCAAAAGTTCCCCTCAGGGTATTGTCATTGTGGTATTGAAGAGGGCTCCTCGTTGGACTCCTGAAGTGGCTCCTTGCTAAGAATCCGCCTGCAATGCAGGAGATGTGGGCTCAATCACAGGATTGGGAAGGTACCCTAAAGAAGGCAATGGCAATCCACTCAAGTATTGTTGCCTGGGAAATCCCGTGGACAGAGGATCCAGGTGGGCTTCAGTCCAAGGGGCCACAAAGGGTTGGACATGCCTTAGCGACTGACCACATTACTTTATAGAAGTGAAAGAAGCAACACCTAACCAGCAAGGAGGCTCAAGGATCAAGAGACAGTCTGAGAAATCTGGAGAGCATGATAGAAGAGAAATCAAGGACACAAGGGAAGGTGTAGAGCTATGACGTGGGGGAGGTTGAAGTTTCTGATGGTGAATCTTGGGAGAAGTGGACTGTCTCCTAGGCAGAGAGTCCTAAGCCTGCTGAGAAAGGTGCTCGCTTACTGCCTCTGCTCTGGGGTTGATAAAGTCTGCTTGAGACCCCCAGAAGGGAGGGGATCACCCACAGTGTAACATCAGGGTGCAGCGAGATAGGCCAAAAAACTATAGAGAAGGCTGCAGAGTCCCCCAGTTTTGGCCCCTGATGCAGTTATGGTCCCAGAACCACACTGGGATTAAGAACGTATAGGGAGGGAATTGGGCTCGAGGACTTACAGAGAAGAAACTCACCCAATCAAGTCCCTGATCCACCCAGTCCATTCTGAAGGAGATCAGCCCTGGGATTTCTTTGGAAGGAATGATGCTAAAGCTGAAACTCCAGTACTTTGGCCACCTCATGCAAAGAGTTGACTCATTGGAAAAGACTCTGATGCTGGGAGGGATTAGGGGCAGGAGGAGAAGGGGAGGACAGAGGATGAGATGGCTGGATGGCATCACTGACTTGGTGGACATGAGTCTCAGTGAACTCTGGGAGTTGGTGATGGACAGGGAGGCCTGGCATGCTGTGATTCATGGGGTTGCAAAGATTCGGACACGATTAAGTGACTGATCTGATCTGATCTGAATTTGAACATCATGCAGTCTTCTCGGTTAAACTTCTCACCTCAAAATGGGTAGAACCGTAGAGGAAATGACAAAGACTGAGAGGAGAAAAGTCTTGGCCTCAGTGGGCGCCTTCACCATTGGAAATTCTGTGTCTGCCAGGCCCAAGGATAGTGTCAACTGCCACCCAAGTGTTCTTTGGGTATGCACAGGCTGGGCGTACTCCTTGCAGCTCTTAATTGAGGGGAGCCATGACACAGTGAACTGAACCAGATCTTGCCCTGTGGGTCATGGAAAGAGAACAAAGCAGAGAGTGACAGCAAGCAAGTTTTCATGGGAGAGATAGGGTGAAAGTCAGGGGTCTCCAGCCAGCAGTTTGGGCAAGACCACTGAAGTTCACCCTGGCAGCAATTTTAGTCATGGTACCAAATATGTCACTGGTGAAAAGAGATTTCCTCAGTGCTTGCCTTGCAAAGAAAGGGAAGGACTCTGGGCTAGTGCACATCAGGGGACTTGTCTGATGAAGGTCACTTTATCAGTCTTGTGAACTTGAGACAACTGCAAGTTATCCATCTATAAATGGAGTCTGCTAAATCCTATCCTGCATGAATGCTAGAATTCATGTATACATATATAGCAGAGTCATACTGATTAAGAAACACTGGTCTTTAATTTAATGGTAGTTATGATTATTATGAACCTCCAAAATACCCCCTTCCTATCTGAGGTTATTTTTATGCAGTAGATAGCAGAGACTATGCAGTGCATTGAGACAAAATAAGTAAATATTCTTAAATGAGCTAAATTAAGGCAAAGTATATTTTATTTTTATAAAAAAACAAATGGTTAGAAGAAATAAGGCAAACTACAAATTAAAAGCTTTTTCCTTTATATTTGCTTAATTGTTATTTGGTTTTCTCAATATTTTCTGTGGTTGTGTTTCATATTACCATGAAAATCTCTTTCAATGACATACTACCTACTTCCAGATCATAAAGACAGTACAGATGGTTAATGAATTTCTTTTACATCTACCAAAACTGTAACTTTAAAATCCTAAAACAGCAATAAATAAAACTGGAATATCATTACCAAATCAGTATTCTGAAGAAAAAGAATCTGTTAGAAATAAAAATATTCGATAAAAATGAAATAAATAATATGCAGAAGTTACTAGTTTAAATCAGGAAGAAAATAGAGATCTAAACTTGGTTTGCTGGATCCCTACTAATCTGCACTATCTACGAGCTTGACTACTCTGAGAAAATTCTGTTCCAGTGTCATCTTACCTTGTTTAGATGGTGAACAACATATTCAATACGTTCAATGTGTTTTACATATACCCAACCTGTGGCTTTCAAAACTTTAAAACAGCGAACAATGTGATTTATATGATTAATATATTTGTTTTATAAAGAACAATAAACCTCATGAAAAATAATTAACATTTGAAAATACTAAAGTCCTCCCTCATCTCCTTAATTTAAATCAACTTTCACTAGATATTTCTCCTATGGATAAAAGAAAAAATATATATATTTTGTTAAAATGAGTTGTACCTAAACTCCCTTACTACATATAACAGTAAAGAACATACAAATTTTATTCCCTCCACCCTACTACTCTCTACTATTTAGAAGCTTGAAAGCTCTGTTCCAACACAAAAGGGAAGAAAGTATCTGGGCCTCCCTCCCTAGATGTGGGAGGAGCTGTAGGACTTGGCCCTGGAAGGGGCACTGGCTTCAGCCATGGTTGGAGCCCTGGCCGTGCCTCTGAGCCCTGATGTCTCTACCTGATCTCTCAGAGCCTCGACATAGAGGTCTGGGAAGGAAGTTGGGACCTGTCATGGGTCTTGGCCAGCACCTCCAACACCTTCATCTTATTGGCCTCAACACAACCTCTTGAGCCCCACAGGAACTCGTAGTGTGGAGGATCACATTGGGCACCTATTGGTACTTCAGGTACTTCTTCTGCACCAGATCTTTGGTGATGAGCCTTCTGGGTTCCCCAAAGATCCAGTGCCTCCTCCCAGTATAGACCCCCAACACACTGAGGAATTCCCAGACCTCCTCCCTGGTGGCGCGGTTACCCTTCATGAAGATAATGCCCAGGAGCACCATGAGGAAACCGGACTTGGGCACACCCCCCTCATCACTCAGACCTTCATCGCCCCCGAGGTTGAGCTTGTTGATGAGGGCGTAGATGTTCCTGCTACGGTCGACTTCCATCAGCTCCAGGCCAAATACCAGCTCCATGTGCTTAGAGGCTCTCCTGAGGATCTCAGGGATGTGCTGCCTATACTTGGTGCCAACGACCTTCAGCAGGGCGTGCTGCGAGATGGGCTCCTTCTTGGTGGACTTCTCCAGCAGGAACTCCAGCAGCATGCTGGCCTTCCTGGTCAGAGGATCTATTCGAGGGCTCTGAGTGGCAGGGGCTGCCTGGGAGGTACCTGCACTTTCCTCCTCTGGGCCCTGGGCACCTTCATCAGATCCTGCGCAGGAGGGCCCTGCATCAGGAGAGCTAGGGGCCATGGCTTCCTGAAGCTCCTGGTGATCTCCAGTAGCAGGGGAGCCCCGGGAAGAACCCTGAGGGACAGACAAGGGGGAGGAGGAGAACTCCTCTTTGGGGGCTGCAACAGCACTGGTCTGGGCCTCTTGGGGACACTGAGTGTCCCCCTGGACCTGGTGGCATTTCACACAGGCATGGTACTTGTTCTTGTGCATCCGAGGCATGGTGACACAGGTTATGGATCACAGGCGCATGCAGGCAGGGTGGCAGGCAAGGAGGGCACCTAGAGGAAGGACAAGCAGATGTTGTGAGCAACTGCAGTGAGGAGATTCCTCCCTGGCTTGAACCAAAGCCGCCTCTGAGCAGTCCTTGAGGCCAGTGGTCTAGGACCCACAAGTCTTGTGTTCTCCTGGTGAGCCCCTCCCTTGAGACCACTGAGTAGGAAGTGAGAGTGATCTCTGGGGCGCAGCCAGACAGCCCTGCCTCGGTGTTAAGAGGGAGGCCTGTGGGAGCTGGCAGGGGAGGCAGGTCCTTTCAGTTCACATTTCAGAGTCATGATGAAAACTGGGGCAAGACTCCCTCATATTGCCCCTGCCCCCAAACCCACCCACCCTGTTCCCTCTCTTGCTTTGAAGTTGATGCTGCCACTTTCCCTGTCACCCCAGATGATGAGAGGAGGGAATGTTCAGGCCCCCAATGAAGGGAGCCGGGACCCGCCCTTCTGCTGTCTCGAAGCTGCCCGTTCACAACCAAGCTGCAACCTCCCCTAACAGACCACCACCCCCGTCCCCGTGTTTGGCTGGGAGGAAGTGCTGGCCACAGGGGAGGGTCCTGAGTCGGTCGTGTGATGCGGAGGATGGTCATTACCCTGATTCCTCCCGAGCCCTGACATCCTCCCTCTGCTGACCAGCTGCCAGCCCTCAGAACGAGGTCCCCTCTTCCCTGAGTATCCCGTGTTGGCGATCGCAGTCAGGGAGCCCCTCAGCCTTTAGAACTGCCCAGATGCTGACCGGTTGCTCTCCAGCCACGTGACACTGGGTAAGGGGTTAGGCGTGGCCACCCATCTGGGGTGTGGAGACACTCAGTCCCCCCGCGGGTCCCTCCTTCACTCCACAGAATCCCGGACTTCCCTCTACTGAACAGAGCCAGGGTCCACCAACCCTGCACCCAGATCCACCACCCCTGGACCCAGGTTATGTCCCGGGAACCCGTGTGCATAGCCGATGGACATTGCACCTAAGAGCCTGGTCCTAGCCTCCAGGCGTAGAGCAGGTGCAGGGTTGCCGGGGGGCTGTGAAGTCCCCTCTTTTCGGATGGAAAAGGTGTTGGGAGTGCCAGGGCATATCTTTGTAACTATCCAGTGCACTTGTAACTCATGTCACCTCCAACTTGGACCCCTGGTGAGACCTCAGACTCCTCCCTCTGGTCACAACTACAGCAGCTCTCAAAGATAGTAGCCCTCTCAAAGATGGCATCGCAACCCAGCGTGGATAGGCGGCCTTCACTTCCTATCATGCCCATCTGGGCTCCAGGAGGACAGCAGGGGCATGGCTTGGGTGGGCAGGATTCCAGGGGAGTTTCCGGCAAGAGGAGGGATGTGATCCCTTCTTTTACTCATAGTGGCTCCTGAGATGTCCCTGCTGATCTCAGTCAACTGGCCTCACTCCTTACCTCTCACTTGTCTCAGTAAACCCAGCAGGAAGAATTTGGGAGCCCGAGCCTGAAAGCCTTCCTGGACCTGCTGAGACAGACAGTGAGGGCACTTGGGCTCCTTCTTGTGTGCTGAGTGATGCTCTCTGTCTATCCCTGTCTTCCTCCGACCGTAATGCTGCGTTATGTGCCGTCTGCTGACCTGAGGGCAAGGCCTCACCTGGAAGATGTCAAATCCACAGACGCCTGGTGAGAAGTGCACCAGCATCTCATCTGGACACTTCTGCCTAAGGCTTCCTGGAACTGGCTGCTGCAGGTAAGATAAGCGAGAGGGAAGGATGGGAGAATGCCTTCTGTGGTGTGGAACCCCTCACATCTCACTCAGGATCTTCATATTGACTGCAGGCAGAGCCTGGAAACCTTTCCCTTTCTGGTATAAAACCACCCCTGTCCCCACCCATGTACCTCACAACCCCAGCAGAGAAAATGAAGGGGCTCCTTAGCCTGATGGTTCTCACTGTGGGCTCTTAGTCGACTGCAGGGGCATTGCTTGCAAGTTCTGAGATGAATTTCTGTCCTTTTGTACAATTATGGTGATATAGGCTTTTCTCTTTTAGTCCATGTGTGACAGTCTCTTAAGCTCATCATTTACAAGGGCCAGTTGTCATTCACTAACAAAGTTTGTGCTGGTTATTGTATGACCTCTGGGCCATACTGCCATGTCCATCCCAAACTTTGGTGCCCCATGATCCTGGCATGGGGCTCTGAGATGCTGCCTCAGGTTCCTTCAGTGAAGCAGTAGAGGTTCATGGTCTCACGGCCCAGTGGAAGAATCCACTGCTCCAGTTTAAAGCCTTTTCCAGCTGATCCTGTTGTCTGTTTCCTTTGTGGCCTGCACACCTGTGTCAGCCTCAGAGTACTCCCTGACCTGGGCACTCATAGGGTCAAGTTCAATGGAGACTTATTGTTCCTCAGGGATTATTTAGTTTTGTGTTCTTGCTTTTGTTAGTAGTTGTCTTTATTCCTTGTGTAAGTTTTCCATGGTTTGTTCTGGGTACAGGAAACAGCTGCCCACGTGTGATTGTGGTCTCAGCTACTCCCAGTTTGGTACTAAATCTGTAAAGGATTTCAGGAAAATTGACAGTATTACAGTATGTCCTCCTCGTGTATACACCTAAGATACTGTTTGAGACTTCTTTTCCGAAGGGTCTCAGGAAATTCTTGTTTCCTCCAGGTAGACTGGAAACATTTTTCTAAGGTTTCTTTGTAGGTACGTTTTTTATATGGTTGCTTTTGTTTATGGTGTATTTTCTATTACATGATCTAAGTTACTGTTGATTCTTCCAGACCAGTTTCTTGATTTTGCTGTGCTGATCTTTTTTATGACAGTTTTCTGAAGTTCGTTTTCTGTGTCAATATATTCTGTGCCTGTTTCCTAAGAATTTTAATTCAAGGATCAAATACTTAGTGTGATATTTTGCTCCTCATTATTGCTGATTTTATTCATTTTGCTTTGGTGCATATAACTCTGTACTGGCTCTGTGTTCTTATCCATATTTTTTTTCTAGTTTTTAAATTATTAGACTTAAAAAATGTTTTAATTGACAGATAGTTGCTATATAATGTTTTGTTAGTTTCTGCTATACAACAGAATGAATCAGCTATAAGTGTACATATTCCTCCTGCCTCATGAGACTCCCTCCCAGCCCCACACCTCACCCCTCTATTTTGTCACATAGCACCAGGCTGAGCTCCCTGTATTATATAGCAGTTTCCCACTAGCTCTCTATTGTACACTTGGTATAGTATTTTTGTCAGTGCCACTCACAATTCATTCCACCCTCTCCTTCCCTTGCTGTGTCCACATGACCATTCTCTACATCTGTGTCACTATTCCTGCCCTTCAAATAGGTTTATAAGTACCATTTTCTATTTTCCATGTGTATGCATTAATATGCACTCTTTTTCTGTTTTTGAGTTACTTCACTCTGTTTACAGGCTCTAAGTGCATCCACCTCACTACAAGTGACTTAAATTCATTCTTTTTTATGGCTAATATTTCATTGTATGGAGAAGGCAATGGTAACCCACTCCAGTACTCTTGCCTGGAAAATCCCATGGATGGAGGAGCCTGATAGGCCACAGTCCATGGGGTTGCGAGGAGTCGGACACGACTGAGCGACTTCACTTTCCCTTTTCACTTTCATGCATTGGAGAAGAAAATGGCAGCCCACTCCAGTGTTCTTTCCTGGAGGATCCCAAAGATGGGGGAGCCTGGTGGGCTGCCGTCTGTGGGGTCACACAGAGTTGGACACGACTGAAGCGACTTCTGCTATACAACACCATGAATCAGCTCTACGTATACATATTCCTCCTGCCTGATGAGACTTCCTCCCACCCCCTCATCTCACCCCTCTAGGCTGTCACACAGCACCAGGCTGAGCTCCCTGTACTATACAGCAATTTTCCGCCAGCTGTCTTTTGTACACATGGGACTCGATATTTCTCAGTGCCACGCTCTCAATTTGTCCTACACACACCTTCCCTTGCTGTGTCCACAGGTCCATTCTCCCATATGTGTCACTATTCCTGCCCTTCAAATAGGTTCGTGAGTACCATTCCTACTTTCCATGTATATTTGTTAATGTACATTACTTTTCTGTTTCTAACTTACTTCGCTCTGTAAACAGGCTCTAGGTGCATCCACCTCACTACAAGTGACTTAAATTAGTTCCTTCTTATGGGTAATATTCTACTGTATGTGGCTACCTCAACTTCGTTATCCAGTCATCTGTCAGTTGAAGTCTGCTTTGCTTCCACGTCCTGTCTATTGTAACCAGTGCTGCAATGAACATTGGATACAGGTATCTTTTCAATTATTCTTTTCTCAGTGTATATGTGCAGTATTTCTATTGCTGGGTCATATGGTAGTTTTAATTCTAGTTTTAAAGGAATCTCCCCAGTGTTCTCCATAGTGGCTATATCAGTTTCCATTCCCACCTTTTCTCTAAACTCTCCCCAGCATTTACTGCTTGTACAATTTTTGATGATGGCCATTCTGACTTGTATGAGGCGGCACCTCATTGTAATTTTGATGTGCATTTCTCTCGAGATGAACGATGTAGCTCCTCTTTTCATGTGTTTATGAGTTTGTTGCCCCTCTATATTTCTTTTATAAAAGAACAGATTTAGGATTGGAGAAAATTCAGCAGATAGAATAGAGAGGTCCCATACAGCCACTCTCTTCCTCCACTTGGTATCTTCTATTATTAACATCTTGTATTGGTTCAATGGATACAAGTTCATTTTTTACAATTGATCAACTAATGTCAATATGTTATTATTAACTATTGTCCATTGTTTACAATACATTTTACTTTTTGTGTTTTACAGTTCCTTAGTGTTTGACAGATGCATGATAGGATCAACTCAGCCAACATGGTGTCGTGCAGAGGAGTGTGAGTGCCCTATGGATCTCCCATGCTCCACCTGTCCATCCCTCAAAACCTCACTTGGAACCCCTGACAACTACTCAACGTTTTACTCTTTCTAAAGATTTGCATTTTCCAGACTGTAACATTGATGGAATCATACAGTATGTAGGCTCTTTATACTGGCTTCTTCTGCTAATCAATATACATTGAATTTTCTCTATAACTTGTTATGGTTTGAAATGTTTTCTTCCAGGACTGAATAGCGTTCTGTGTAGCTTACCATACTTTGTTTACCCACTCGTGTACTGAAGGTCATCTTTGGTGATTTCGGTTTTTGGCAGCTATGACTTATTCTGCTATTAAAATTTGTTTGAAGGTTTTTGGATGGGCTGGGCTCTTTTGAGTAAATACCTTAACATTCATTTGCTAGATCATATGATAAGACTGGAGCTTCCCTCGTGGCTCAGACGGTAAAGCTATGTTTAGCTTAAAAGAATTTGCCAGACAGTTTCCAAAGTATCAGTATCACTGCATTCCTTTTAGCAGTGAATTCATTTTCAGGTAGTTTGCCTGTTTCCTCTTCATTTATTTGGACTTCTGTGTTTCTGGTTTGTTCCTTTATTTGTGTAGTATTTCTCTGCCTTTTTCATTATTATTATTATTTTAATTATCATGTTTGAGGTCTCCTTTTCCCAGGCTTCAAGGTTGAATTCTATCTTCCTTTTTATTTCTGCCCTCTAAGGTTGGTCCAGTGGTTTGTGTAAGCTTCTTATAGGGTGAGATTTGTGCTGAGTTTTTGTTTGTTTGTTTGCTTTTTCCTCTGATGGGCAAGGCTGAGTAAGGTGGTCATTCTGTCTGCTGATGATCGGGTTTGCATTTTTGTTTTCTTTGTGGTTTAGATGAGGCGTCCTGCAGAGGGTGCTATCAGTGGTTTGGTGATGCGGGGTCTTGTATTCCTGTGGTTTCCTTTGTGTCAGTTCTCACTGTCTGATATCCTAGGGTTAGTTCTCTGATAGTCTAGGATCTTGGAGCCAGTGGACCCACTGTAAAGGCTCAGGGCTTGACCTTGAGTTTTGCGTGGGTCTATACATTCTTTTCTGCTGGTCATGTACTCCTGTCCACTCTCAGCTGGTATTCTGCATCCACTTCTGTGTCTGAAGGTGTATTCCTGATGTATCCATGAAGAGAAATGTATTCCACGTCCAGCAACTCCTCTTGCCATCTTGTTCCTCCTGGACAAGATTCGTGAGAGTCCCTTGGACTGCAAGGAGATCTAACCAGTCAATTCTAAAACATATCACTCCTGAATATGCATTGGAAGGACTGATGCAGAAGCTGAAGGTCCAATACTTTGACGATATGATGTGAAGAACTGACTCATTGGAAAAGACACGGATGCTGGGAAAGATTGAAGGCAGGAAGAGAAGGGGACTACAGAGGATGAAAACATTGGTTGGCATGACCCTCTCAATGGACATGAGTTTGAGCAAGCTCTGGGAATTGGTGATGGACAGGGAAGCCTGGAGTGCTGCAGTCCATGGGGTTTCAAAGAGTCAGACATGACCGAGAGACTGAACAGAACAGATGAGTCATCAAAATATTCTTGTCATTCCTATATTTTCTGGATGAGTTGAAGCCTTCCCTTGCTGATTCCAAAGAAAGTGTGAGAAAATGTGTTCTCTGCTTGGTTTATCAAGTGTGATCCAGGCACACATTTCCCTGGGCAAATTATACAAGCTTTAACCAAAACCTTGCACGTGTCTTGAAATTATCATTGTCCCTATGAACCACAAACTTCAGGGAGGATTGACAGAAACAGTACAAAAACTGGACTCTGGCAATATAAGAATTAGGAACATGGGGCTTAATGAATTACAAATATGATGATAATTTTCCTGATTTTTTTGAAAGATTACTGTCTTTTAAAAATCTTTCATTTTCTACATATAAGGAAATTTTTTAACACAGCAATTTGATAAACTGTACCTTTGTCATTAGAATTGAAACATTAATTTTTCTCTCCCTACTGTCTCACTCCAGAAATTAGAAACTCTCAATGTTCTTGTTTTCTTAGGAAAATAGTTATTTTTCAAAAGTTCAGTGAGAATCTGTTCTTGTAGCGGGATAAATGGAAATAGAGATTATACTACCGAGACTTTGACTGGAATGTCATATTTGACAGACACAGGTAGACTTGGATATGACCAGGTAACTTGAGGAAACTAAGGTTAACCATCAGATCAGATCAGTCGCTAAGTCGTGTCCGACTCTTTGCGACCCCATGAATTGCAGCACGCCAGGCCTCCCTGTCCAGCACCAACTCCCGCAGTTCACTAAGACTCATGTCTTAGTTCACATGTCTAAGTTCACATGTCCATCGAGTCAGTAATGCCATCCAGCCATCTTATCCTCTGTCCTCCCCTTCTCCTCCTGCCCCCAATCCCTCCCAGCATCAGAGTCTTTTCCAATGAGTCAACTGTCCTCATGAGGTGGCCAAAGTACTGGAATTTCAGCTTTAGCATCATTCCTTCCAAAGAAATCCCAGGGCTGATCTCCTTCAGAATGGACTGGTTGGATCTCCTTGCAGTCCAAGGGACTCTCAAGAATCTTTTCCAACACCACAGTTCAAAAGCATCAATTCTTTGGCGTTCAGGCTTCTTCACTGTCCAACTCTCACATCCTTACATGACCACAGGAAAAACCATAGCCTTGACTAGACGAACCTTTGTTGGCAAAGTAATGTCTCTGCTTTTGAATGTGCTATCTAGGTTGGTCATAACTTTCCTTCCAAGGAGTAAGCGTCTTTTAACTTCATGGCTGCAGTCACAATCTGCAGTGATTTTGGAGCCCAAAAAAATAAAGTCTGACACTGTTTCCACTGTTTCCCCATCTATTTCCCATGAAGTGATGGGACTGGATGCCATGATCTTCGTTTTCTGAATGTTGAGCTTTAAGCCAACTTCTTCACTCTCCACTTTCACTTTCATCAAGAGGCTTTTTAGTTCCTCTTCACTTTCTGCCATAAGAGTGGTGTCATCTGCATATCTGAGGTTATTGATATTTCTCCTGGCAATCTTGATTCCAGCTTGTGTTTCTTCCAGTCTAGCGTTTCTCATGATGTACTCCGCATATAAGTTAAATAAACAGGGTGACAATATGCAGCCTTGACATACTCCTTTTCCTATTTGGAACCAGTCTGTTGTTTCATGTCTAGTTCTAACTGTTGCTTCCTGACCTGCATACAAATTTCTCAAGAGGCAGATCAGGTGGTCTGGTATTCCCATCTCTTTCAGAATTTTCCACAGGTGATTGTTATCCACACAGTCAAAGGCTTTGGCATAGTCAATAAAGCAGAAATACATGTTTTTCTGGAACTCTCTTGCTTTTTCCATGATCCAGCAGATGTTGGCAATTTGATTTCTGGTTCCTCTGGCTTTTCTAAAGCCAGCTTGAACATCAGGCAGTTCACGGTTCACATATTGCTGAAGCCTGGCTTGGAGAATTTTGAGCATTACTTTACTAGTGTGTGATATGAGTGCAATTGTGCGGTAGTTTGAGCATTCTTTGGCATTGACTTTCTTTGGGATTGGAATGAAAACTGAGCTTTTCCAGTCCTGTGGCCACTGCTGAGTTTTCCAAATTTGCTGGCATATTGAGTGCAGCACTTTCACAGCATCATCTTTCAGGATTTGGAATAGCTCAACTAAAATTCCATCACCTCCACTAGCTTTGTTCATAGTGATGCTTTCTAAGGCCCACTTGACTTCACATTCCAGGATGTCTGGCTCTAGGTCAGTGATCACACCATCATGATTATCTGGGTCATGAAGATCTTTTTTGTACAGTTCTTCTGTGTATTCTTGCCATCTCTTCTTAATATCTTCTGCTTCTGTTAGGTCCATCCCATTTATGTCCTTTATCGAGCCCATCTTTGCATGAAATGTTCCTTTGGTATCTCTGATTTTCTTGAAGAGATCCCTAGTCTTTCCCATTCTGTTGTTTCCCTCTATTTCTTTGCACTGATCGCTGAAGAAGGCTTTCTTATCTCTTCTTGCTATTCTTTGGAACTCTGCATTCGGATGTTTATATCTTTCCTTTTCTCCTTTGCTTTTCACTTCTCTTCTTTTCACAGCTATTTGTAAGGCCTCCCCAGACAGCCATTTTACTTTTTGCATTTAATGAGGTTCGTGACATTGTACAGGAGACAGGGATCAAGACTATTCCCATGGAAAAGAAATGCAAAAAATGGTTAACCATAGGGAGCCATAAAAACCCGTAGGAAAAACAGCCTGGGACCTTGCTGATAGAATTCCCATCAGCCTTACCAGGTGAGTAAGGAAGATCACTTCTGGTAGGCCCAGGAACTTTAGGATGTTTTGGGGACTTCAGGAAGAGAGGAATTCATCCAGATCTCTAGGTTTGACAACAAGTCTTAGCTGTGGCTTCCTAGCCTCAAGAGGCTATTAAAATTTCCTTCTGGAGACTCCTTATGAACCATTCCAGCAAAGCAGATTTAAAAGCGCCTATTGGCAAATTATTATTCTTACTGTACTTAGATAAATAATCAGGCCGAGTTTATTGAATTGAGACTTCCTTTGCAAACAAATTAGGTCTTAGTTTTCCTGTCTTCGGTAAAAATGAGGGAGATGATAGACAGAAAAAATTGGTTCAATAGAAAGTGTCCTACACATGTGTGGGTATTAGGTTCTAGTGGTATTATGTTTCCTTGAAGTTTTATTATTTACCTGCACACTGGCTTGTATCCTGAATTTTTCTAGTGTCCACCCGTATCTAGCTGCAACTTTCTTACTAAAATTCCCCATTTCTCCCATCCTTTTGATGTGTCTGTGGGGAGACAGTGAGCTCCGAGTGATACACCTCTACCATCTTGATCCGCTAGTTTCCTATTCTTTTGACTTGAATCACTGAGAACTAACATTGCCATTTTCCTGAAGTCCTGCAATGTGAAGCAAATGACTTGATGCAAGATCAGAGCGATTGTCACAACAGCTTATGTTCAAATAGACTTCATGCCTGTTGCTGTACGAGCCACTGAGAAAGTTAACCTGATCACCCAGAGATATTGCTAACTGTGATAGAGACATTTCAAACTGCAATAGTTGCTTCAATCCTGACACCTAGAAAACATCTTGACTGACTACCCTCTGGGCTCAGAAACTGGTTTATAACCAGCTCTGATCATTAATGTCTGCTTTTCTTTTGTTTCCATAGAAATGCCTCTTATTAGTAACTACCTAATACTGCTTGTACCATAGACCTAGCTTTGGGAGCCCACCTGCATCACCACCTATTGAAATGAGATATCACTCTTTTTTAAATTTATTTATTTGGAGCCTAATTACTTTACAATATTGTATTGGTTTTGCCATAAATGAACTGACCTGTTCTCAGAATGATGCAACTGCTGCCATGAAATTCAGGACTCCACTAATCCATTCTCTCTCTCCACAGTGAGCAGATCAGCTTTTACCATGTGAGACTTGCAGGCAAGTTTCAGAGGAGGGACCTGTCAAGGCTTAGGGCACTCTGCCCCCAAATATACCAGAGTGGTATATTGATTATTTTGAATTCAAGTTACTTAAGAAACAGCCAACAGAGGAGGGACATGCTGCCACCTCCCGATTTCTGTCTCCCTGAGAGCAGGAAATACATCTCATTTGAAGGATGTACTGCCTGCATCTGGAGGCAGAGGGAAACCCTTCTAACCAGAAATAGGCAGTTCAAGCAGAGAAGCCTGTATACACAAACATTGTTAAGTCTTTCATTTACTACCCTGGGTACCGATTCTGTTTAGATTCCTTACTAGTTGAGTACCTAAAACCTAAGTTGATTTGTCCTGTTGATTCCTCACAAATTGTTTTGTTGTCTACAAAATAAAGAAGCTGCCTGCTTTGCCCACTTCTTAGGTCCCATTTCTATGACACGTCTGTGCACATGAATTGCAATTTGTCTCTTTTTCTCCTGTTACCCTATCTTGTGTCAAGTTTATTAGTAGTCTAACCACAAGAATTCAAAAGGGGTAAAGGGAGGAATGTCCTTCTTCCCTAAACACCTCAAGGGAGTTCACCCTTACATCTCAGAAACTCCCTGCAGACGATGTGCATAGCATACCAATCTGTGCACTGGAATCTCCTGCATTGAGATAAGAGCAGAGACACCATAGATTTCTATCTGGTAGGGGCCGAACTCCACAAATGCATATTGAAGGCATAACTCAGAGTACTTCAGAATGCAACTGCAGTTAGAAATAAGGTCTTTAAAGTGATGGTTGAGTTAAAATTAAGTCATTCAGTTCAGATCAGTTCAGTCGCTCAGTTGTGTCCAACTCTTTGTGACCCCATGAATCGCAGCACGCCAGGCCTCCCTGTGTATCACCAACTCCCGGAGTTCACTCAGACTCACGTCCATCAAGTCAGTGATGCCATCCAGCCATCTCATCCTCTATCGTCCCCTTTTCCTCCTGCCCCCAATCCCTCCCAGCATCAGAGTCTTTTCCAATGAGTCAGCTCTTTGCATGAGGTGGCCAAAATACTGAAGTTTCAGCTTTAGCACCATTCCTTCCAAAGAAATCCCAGTGCTGATCTCTTAGGGTGGGCCATAACCCAGTGTGACTATAAGAAGAAATGGAGACAAAAAAAGAGGCACCAGGGATATATGCCCTCAAAAGGAATGCCAAGTGAAGAGGGTGGCCACCTGGCAGCCAAGGGGAGAGGCCTCAGGGTAAATCAGCCCTCATCTTGGACTTGCAGCCTCTAGAACTCTGAGAAAATAAATTTCCGTTGTTTCAGCCACTGATTCTGTGGGGTTTTGTTGTGGAAAGCCTAACAAATCAGTACGTTAGCCCAGGTAGAGATTTCCTCCTGGATAGTCTTTGTACTTTCCTGTCATTCCTAAAGGCTATCTCAAGATCTTGTTTATGTGATTGCAGCTCCTTGTTTCTAAAGTTGTTTGGGCATAGGCTAGGTCTTGATCTTATCCTCACCAGAACTAGCATAGAGCCTTTCAAAGAGCAGATGCTCAAAAAATAAATGAAGACAGTAAGAGGTCTAACTTGTTAAGGTTTAATACCTCCTGCATTTTTCAAGAAGCATATCGAGGTATAAATTATTTAATTTTACAAAACAGAAGACAGAAAAGATGGAGAACAATCAAGGTTCATCATGTTTTGAAATTTTTGTCATTTTATTTTTTCATTCCATTGTCCCGGCAGTATTATTGTGGGATTGCTTCCCATTTCAGCAGAAGTCCCTCTTTTGATGTCAAATTTTCTTATCTGGATGATTTTTAAAGTCTTGGTCTTCAGTAGGGGTGGGAGAAGCTGCTGGACGTGGCTGTGGAACATGCCTGGAAGTGACAGTGGTGCCAGGCCTGGTTGGAACTGTGGCTCAAGCTCTCTCCTCCTCATCTCACAAAGCTTCTTCATACTGTGATGAGAAGGCACTGGGGACCGTATCAATGACTTTTGCCAAAAATTCCAAGACTTTCATTTTGCTAGTTTCAGCATGGGCTCGTGGGCCCCACAGGAACTCGTAACGTGGAGGATCACTTTTGGCAACCTGGCGGTACTCCAGGTACTTCATCGTCACAAAGTCTTTGGTGATGAGCTTCCTGGCTCTCCATAGATGAAGTGTTTTCTCCCAGCATATACTCGCATCATACTCAAGAACTTCCAGATGTCTTCCTCAGCGGCACAGTTGCCCTTCACAAAGATCACACCCAGAACTGTCATCAAGAGACCAGTCTTAGGTAAGCCCTTACCATCCCACAGCCTCCCATTGTTGGGCAGGTTCAGTTTGCTGACAAGGTCATAGGAGTGGATGGTTGAATCAACTTCCTTCAAGCCAACTGCAAAGACAGCCTCGATGTGTTCAGAGGCTCTCTTGAGAATCTCAGTAAATAGGTTATGGTATTTTGGGTGGATAATCTTCAGCATATCTTCCTTCATGATGGGCTGCTTCATTTTATATTTATGCAGAAGGAACTGTTCCAACAAACTTGTCATGCTGTTCAGAGTATCACTGTAGGTGTTCTCAGTAGAAGATGAGACATCGGAGGAACGTGAATCTTCGTCATCTTGACTGGTATCTTCTTCATCAGATGTTGTGTCATAAGTAGTTGAAAAAGTGCTGGTAGTAGATGGGGCTTCCAAAGACCCCTGGGAAGTACTATTTGACCCAGTAGCTGATGAGCTCTGTGAATTATCTTCTAAAAGAGAAGAGGTAGAGGGAAGCTCTTCCATTACTGCAGTGGGCTGAACTCCCCTGTGACTCTGGGGCTCATATTGGGCCTGGTGGTGTTTCTCATGGATGCAGAGCTTATGATTCTGACCCCGAGGCATGATGCCTGCGCTGGGGGACAATGATAAGTGTGAGTAGGAGGGCAGGTGATAAGGGCCCACAGGAAGATGAAGGTTGAGTGTGCAGCTGCAGCAGGGAAATACCACCTTGGTTATCAGGAAGGCTTCATTTATGGTTTGCTTGAGGGCACTTTTCTGAAAAACCCCAGGGTTCCTATTCTCCTAATCAGCCTGTCCTTTGGGAAACATATTGAAGGAAATTAGAGTGATCTTTAGGCTTCATCCTGCTACCCCTGCCTCAGGCACGCTGGGGTGATAGAAGGGGCTGGTAGTCTCCTACACAGAGGAATCAGTTATTTCACATTCAAGACCACCACCCAACTAGTGGCCAGTCATAAGACCCATTCCCTCTGCTGTCCTGTAGTTGTCATCACAAATTTCCCTGGGATTTCTGAGAAGTGCAGAGGTCCTCAGCTTATCACCCCAGTCATTAGTTATCACCCAGTACTGAGTGCTCAGTGGGAAGTTTTCTGTCCTGGCCTCTGGAGTCCTCAACACTAATTAACAGTGCTTCCTTTGGTTCCCCATAGAGCCTGGTGTCCCCACCCCTTTCTTGGAATAGTATCTGCACCTTCATACTAAGGGGGTTCAGCTGCTACACACCTGATGTAAATAAATGTTGATGGAACTTCAGCTTGATAGCTCTGCCCTGGTTTTTCAAGGGCTATAAGGAACAGCGCTGGTTTCATTATCATTTCTTTTTATTGGTAGATGATCCCTCAGTCCTTGCTTTGACCTCTGTTGTGGCCTGAAATTCTACCCTCCCTTCCACTTAGGTCCACCCCTTCTACTACTATACTTTCTTATAGTAGGGCAAGCATCTCTGTGAGACCCCGAGGACAAAGTAAGATTCTCCTCATACGTCCATACCTGTTCTTGGTCTTCTGAGGTGCAGAGGATGAGATGAATCATATGGTTATGGGCTGGGTGGTTCCCTAAGTCTTCAGGGTATTCAGCTGGTTTTTGGAAAACCTGGGAATAATCCCACTGCTGGCCCTAGGCTACACCCCTTGGACCATGTCCCAACTCCTCTTGTGACATCATAGAAGGAAATGTGCATGTCATGTCAACAATGAGCAGGTATCCCAGGGATGCCACCAGGAAGGCCAGGGTTCTGTGTGGTTTCCTCAGAGTTCTGAGGTCAGGGTGTTTTGTAAGTTCAAAGCTGGTATCCTGGCAGCATTTGGGGCTCCTTTCTCTGTTTACATAAGGGAACTCTACTCAGACTAAGGTCCTCAGTCCCTGTGGTGCCAGAGAGGGAAAGTCTGGGAATGCCACATGAGGTTACTCTTACCTGTGCCTTCAGGGACCACATCAAGGTTCAGGCTTCTTGGGGCCCTCTGTGTTCAGTGTAGGGGTATGCCCTCACTCAGGTTCCTCATCTTGATTCCTGGGGGACTCTGGATTTCTTCTTTCTTTCAACCTAAGGTGACCCATGTAGACCAAAGACCATGTCCTTGCAGGCCCTGAAAAGAAGTGAGTGAATGCGCAGCCTGGCAGCCCTGTCTTGGGCTTCTGAGAGCCGACACAGGCCAGTCTCTCTGTGACTTCAGTTCCTCATTCATCTGTCTTTACCTTGACTCATGTCTCTTCTATGGAAGCCTTCTTGGGAAAAGCCACGTATTTGAAAAGTCTTAGTCTGCCTGCAACAAATCTCACAGAGAATGGGCTGAGTCCCAGGAGTGATGGGGAAGCTGCAGTCTGGGAGGGGCCCCAGCATAGGTGGTGTGCTATCAGAGAAAACACGCTGATCTCTTCCTTCTCTTCACTGACCAGACACAGCTTCTTGTAGAACCTTCACTCTTAACAGATTTACTCTGAAAGGAAGGGGCTGAGTTAAATGATTTTCTGCATCTCTGATCTACTGCCATTTACTGACATTTCCTTTGTATATAAATTGTCACTGAATGCTGTCTCCTTCCTTATTCATACTTCACTTTTATTTTCATATTTTTGTTACTTATTCCTGGAGCTTTTTATTCAAAAACCGTGTTTGGGGTATGAAATTCTGCTATTTCACATGTGAAATACCTTTCGGACTAATGTTCAGAAAGGAAGTGACCCAAGGTTAGCCTCATCCTGGAGGAGTGGCACAGTATGGGCTCTGGAGGAATTCAGTGCTGGGGTTCAGTCCAGCTCCTATCATTTATGAGCTTTGAATTTCAGCTTCTTTATTCCAGCTTCTTTATCTGCAAATTCTGTTTGAAAGAGTCTATAATGTAGGACCACAGACATGTGTGATGTATGTAAATCACCTGGCACAGTATGAGACAAGCTTTGGTACTTTGACTGAATGGCATTATGAAGGTGATTTTGACCCCAAATGATAACAAACTTCCATCACATAATTTTATTTCCAGGCTATATTAGAGAATATGCAACTCCAAATAATAATCAAATCCACTTTCCCTCAGAGTGTGAGCATTTAAATGATACCTTGTTCTTTAAAAAAAAAATACTGAAATTTTATTAATTTTATAGATAACAGCAACAGAAAATAAGAGCATATACCACATAGAAATCTTAAAATGTGTTTTATTTAAATACTAAGCAGGTATTTGTATGTATAATTACTCTGTTGATGTGTTCTGATCCTTCCTTGTTCATTTTTTTTTTAATTTCCAAGGTCTTAATTTTTAAATTTGCTAGTAACGTTAATAAGACTAAATTTGTAGTCATGCGGTAATTTTCTAAAAAGTAATTTGTTATAGATGAACTGCATTTAATAAAAATTAAATATAAAAAAAATCCACATTCAGCACTAATGCTCTCAAGCAAGTAAAACTAAGCAGTATTTCCCTATTTGAGCACCTGTTTTAATAGGTGTTTGGGGTTATCTTCTCCATATGGATGCAAGGACAAGTTCATTTGTCTCAAGGACCAGCAACTTCCCTCTCAGATGTTTTTTTTTGTCCAAACCACCCCTAATTTAATCCCACTGACAGTAAAAATTGAGCCCTCCCTTAAAGTTTGCCAAATTACACTAAACATAATCTAATTAAACTGCCCATTTACCAGAACAAGTTCTGGTGCTCCCATCCCAGAAAAAGAGAGACAGTCCAGTGACGTCTTGGCATCTCACTTCAATGGGTATCACCCTTATTTCTCAGAAACTCTCTGGACAGCTTTTGATGAAAATGTGTATTTTGAGTGTTCACTTGCCCTGGCTCAAGTGCACAGGGCCCCTTCCATTCCCTATGGTTTTCGTATATCCCCAAATAATGGTGAATACATGGTTTAGATATACTCCAGGTTTACAGCCTCACCTCTGAGAACCTTCATATGAGTGTCTGGCATCACTCCCACAGCTTCATCTAGCCCACCATGCATCTGGACTGAAACTGACCTCCTACCGAGGAACTAGACATTTCCCAAGACCCAATGACGCCTTAATCAGGTAACTTCGACTTGCTTGCCCTCATCTGGAACCTCCTCTTCCACACCTCCCCCATTTAAATTTATGATTTGTTTATTCCTTAGAGTTAGCTCACCACCTTCCTTATATGGTCCCTGCTGCTAGACTCAAAATTCCATGGGCAGTGGCTTGGGCTTCATTCTCTTACCAACCCAGTACTATAAGACAGCCTTGTAATCAGAATATGGTCAATGAATTTGGGAGAAAAAGGAAATAATGAGCAAAGACT
Source organism: Bos javanicus (assembly GCF_032452875.1). NCBI lineage: Eukaryota > Metazoa > Chordata > Mammalia > Artiodactyla > Bovidae > Bos > Bos javanicus. The sequence goes on from NC_083897.1 coordinate 120,671,570, forward strand.
CTCTTGTATTATGATTTAAGTGTCATACAGTTTGAATAAGCTAAACAAATCTAAGTCCATGTTATTTACTTTTACAAGGAAAGAGGACAGATAAGAAGACAGACAAAGAATAAACCAGCGTTTACTCTGAAAGCTTTGTGATCCCAAATACTTATCTCTAGGATTCTTACACATTTCCAAGTAAAATTCTATTCCAATTTTATGTTACCTTGTTCTGGACCATAAGGAAAATATTGAAGTCTTTTCAACTTATTTATAAATAATGAACTCTTAGTCTTAAACCTAACAGCAGTAAACATGACATCCATGACATTAACAAACCTAGATTCTGAAGCAAAATAAACCTTATGAAGAGTAGTGACATTTAAAAATACAAAAAACCTTTACCTCCCTAGCTAAATCATCTATTTTTGACTGGATATTATTCATATGGATAAAAGTAGAAAACATGTATATTTTGTTAAACCTGCACCTAAACTCCCTTACTACTTAAAACTGTGAAGAACATATGGGTTTTGTTCCCCCCACCCCTATTACTCCACACTATTTAAGAGGTGGACTGTTCTCTTCCAACACAAAGGGAACAAAGTGCCCTGACCCCTCCCTAGATGTGGGAGGAGCTGTAGGACTTGGCCCTGGTAGGGGCACTGGCTTCAGCCATTATTGGAATCCTGGCCGCGCCTCTCAGCGCTGCTCTCTCCACCTGATCTCAGAGCCTCATCATAGAGGTCTGGGAAGGAACTCGGGACCTTATCCTGGATCTTGGCCAGAACTTCCAACACCTTCATCTTAGTGGTCTCAGCATAAGCTCTCGGGCCCCACAGGAACTCGTAGCCTGGAAGATCACTATTGGGCATCTGGCAGTAGTTGAGGTACCCCTTCTGCACCAGATCTATGGTGATGAGCTTTCTGGGCTCCCCAAAGATGGAGTGCTTCTTCCCAGCATAGATCCCCAAAACACTGAGGAAATCCCAGATCTCCTCCTCGGTGGCACAGTTACCCTTCATAAAGATGATGCCCAGGAGCGCCATGAGGAGACCAGACTTGGGCAGCTCCTCCTCATCACTTGAACCTTCCTCAACCCTGAGACTGAACTTGTTGACGATGGTGTAGATGTTCCTGCTGCAGTCGACTTCCTTCAGCTCCAGGCCAAATACCAGCTCCACTCGCTCAGAGGCTCTGCTCAGGATCTCAGGAAGTGCTGCTTGTACTTCCTGCCTATGATCTTCAGCATGGCGTTCTGTGTGATGGGCTCCTTCTTGGTGTCCCTCTCCAGCAGGAAATCCATCACCATGCTGGCCTTCCTCATCAGAGTATCTTTGCGAATGCTCCGAGCGAGCAGGGCTGCCCGGGCGGCATCTGCACTTTCCTCCTCGGGGCCCTGGGCACCTTCCTCAGATCCTGCACAGGAAGCCTCTGCAACAGGAGAGCTAGGGGCCACGGCTCCCTGAAGCTCCTGGTGATCGGCAGCAGCAGGGGAGCTCGGGGGAGAACCCTGAGGGGCAGAAGAGGGGAAGGATGGGCACTCCTCTCCTGGGGCTGCAGCAGCACTGGCCTGGGCCTCCTGAGTGTCCCCCTGGACCTTGTGGCATTTCCCACGGGCATGATGCTTGTTTTTGTGCTTCCGAGGCATGATGACACAAGTCAGGGACCGCAGGCGGGCGTGCAGTTACGAAGGCAGGCTTTGAGTGGCCTTGAGGAAGGACAAAGAAATGTGAGCACCTTCACCAGGGAGGGTCGTCCCCGGTTTAAACCAAGTCCGCTTTGTAGGTGGCCTTGAGTCCACTGCTCTAGGACCCACAAGTCTCCTGTTCACCTAGTCAGCCTGTCCCCTAAGACCCCTGAGGAGGAAGTGAGAGTGAGCCCTGGGGCGCAGCCATACAGCCCTGCCTGGGCGTTAGAGGGGGACCTGTGGGGGCTGGCAGGGGAGGCATGTCCTTTAAGTTCACATTCAGAGTTAGGATGAAAAATGGGGAATGACCCCCTAGCACCCGCCCTGATCCCTCTTCTGCTCTGAAGCTGATGCTGCCACCTTCCCTGTGACTCTGGAGAAGGAGAGGAGGGAGCGCTCAGCCTCCCACCTAAGGGTCCTGGGACTCACCCATCCGTACGCAAGCTCTAACCTCCCCACTCAGACCGCAGTCTCCCTTCCCCATGTTTGGCCGGGAGGTAAGCACTGACCACAGGGGAGGGTCCCAATTCGCCCATGTGTCTGGGAGGATGGTCCTCACCCTGGCTCCTCCTGAGCCCTGACATCCTCTCTGTACTGACCAGCTACCAGCCCCTCGGACCGAGGTGCCCTCCTCCCTCAGTGTCCCGCATCCGAGATCACAGCAAGGGTGACCCGCAGCCGTTAGAGCTGCCCGGATGCTACCCTAATGCTCCGAGGCCAAGTCACGCGGGGTGGGGGTTTTGCTTGGCCACCATTCTGGGGTGTGGAGACCCTCAGTCCCCCCCGAGGGTCCCTCCTTTAGCTACAGGGCTCGGGGCTTTCCCTTTACTGAGCAGAACTGTAGTCCACCAGCCCTGGACCGAAGCCTTCCTCTCGGAGACCACCGGTTAAATGGATGGACTTGGGGCTTAAGATGCAGGCACGAATCTTCCAGGGGAGAGCAAGGGCAGGGTGTCTGGGGGTTGTCCGGCCCCCTCTTTTCAGAGGGAAAGGCTTGGTCGTGCTGGACGTGTGTCCCCGCACTTGTAACTCACGTCACCTCACACTTGGACACCTGATGAGACCAGGGAGTCCTCCATCTGGGCACCCTACATGGCAGTTCTCTAAGATGTCAGCAGCTCTCAAAGATGGCTTGGCAGCCCCAGCGTGTGCGTGTGGTTGTCACTTCCTGTCATGTGCTTCTGTGTTCTCGGTGGACAGCAGAGGCGGGGCCAGGGCGGGCGGGGTTCCGGGGGAGCTTCCCGGAGGATTGGCATGTGAACTTTTCCTTGAATCGTCGCGGATCCTGAGACCTTCCCTGTACTGAGCAGAGTCTACGGGCCTCCCTCCCAGGCTCTAGCTTCCGACAGCACCCCAGCAGGAATTGTTTCTGGCCTGGCTGTACAGGCTTCTTCGAGCTCCTGAGAATGACAGTGAGGGCACATTCGGGCCCCGTCTTCTGGGATGAGTGATGCTCCGTCCACTCTCCGTGTCTTCCCTTGACCCCTGTGGTGGGCTACGTCCAACCTGCTGACCTGAGGCCAAAGCCTCCCATCGAAGACATCAAGTCCCGAGACTCCTGGTGAGAAGTGCACGTACATCTCCTCTGGACCCTTCTGCCTGAGGCTTCCAGGAAATGGCTACTGCAGGTAAGATGAGCTGAGAGGGAAGAATGGAAGACTGCCTTCTGTGGCATGGAACCCCTCACATCTCACTCAGGATCTTCATATTGACTGCTGGCAGGGCCTGGAAATCCTTCCCTTTCTGGTATGAATCCACCCCTGTCCCCCACCATGCCCCACATCATCCCAGCAGAGTAAGTGAAGGGGCTCTTTAGCCTGACGGTTCTCACTATGGGCTCTTAGTCGACTGCAGGGGCATTGCTCTAAAGTTCTGAGGTGAATTTCTGTCCTTTGGTGCAATTTTTGGAGTACTAAGTTTTCTCTTTTAGTCCCTACATGATAGTCTATTAAGGTGATCACTTTAAAGGGCCAGTTGTCATCCACTAACAAAGTTTGTGCTGGTTATTTCATGACCTCTGGGCCATGCTGCCACATCCAACTCAAACTGGTTCCCCATGGTCTTGGCATGGGAGCTGTGAGATGCTAGCTCAGATTCCTTCAGTGAGGCTGTAGCGATTCATGGCCCCAGGGCACATGGAAGAATCAAGGGATGAACTTTAAAGCCTTTTTCCAGCTGATCCTGTTGTCTTTTTCCCTTGTAGCCTGTGCAGCCCTTGTCAGTCTCTGAGGACTCCCTCACCTTGACACTCAGGGTCAAGTTCATTAGAGACTTATTTTGCCTCGGGGATTATTTAGTTTTGTGCTTTTGCTTCTGTTAATAGTTGTCTTTATTCCTTGTATAAGTTTTCCATGGTTTATTCTGGGTACAGGAAACAGCAGCCCATGTTTGATTGTGGTCTCAGCTGGTCTGACTGGAGTAGATCTGCAAAGGAGTTAAGCAACATCGACAGTCTTACAATATGTGCTCCTCATGAATACACATAACATACTATTCTGTTTGGGACTTCTTTCTCCTAAGGCTGTCAGGAAATTCTTCTTGTTGCCTCTATGTGGAACCTATACATTGTTCTGAGGATTCTTTGTAGGTACGTTTTTTTGGTATGGTTGCTTTTATTTGTGGTGGATTTTCTATTACATGATCTAAGTAATTGTTGATTCTTCCAGGCCAGACTCTTGGTTTTGCTATGGTGATCTATTTCAAACGAGATAGCTGAAGTTATTTATATGTTTGAATATTTTCTGTGCGTGTTTCCTAAGATTTTTAATTCAAGGATAAATTCCTACGTATTCTTTTGTTCTTCATTGTTCCTGTCTCTTATTCATTTGGCATTGTTTTATATAACTCTGTACTGGCTATGTGTTCTTGTCCAGATTTTTTCTACATTTAAATCAGTAGAGCATTTATGAAAAATTTTAATTGGAGGAGAATTGCTTTATAGTGTGTTAGTTTCTGTTGTACAACAGTATGAAGCAGCTCTAAGTATACATATATTCCCCTCCATGAGCATCCCTCAGGCCACCCCCATCTCAGTCCTCCAGGTTGTCACGGAACAGCAGTCTGAGCTCCGTCTGTTGTAGAGCACCTCCCCACTAGCTCTCTCTTGTACACATGATAGTGCATATATGTCATAGCCACTCTCAGTTTGTCCAACTCTCTCCATCCCTTGCTGTGTCCATGTCTTTTCTCTACATGTGTCTCTATTCCTGCCCTGCAAATAGATTCATCAGTGCTATTTTCTGGATTCCATATAAATGCATTATACGCAATACTTTTGTTCTCTTTCTGACTTACTTCACTCCGTGAAGCAGACGCTAGGTGCATCCACCTCATTGCCACTGACTTAAATTTGATACTTCTTATGGTTGAGCAATATTCCATTGTATATATCTACCACAACTTCTGTGTCTATTCATCTGTCAGTGGAAGTTGAGGTGGTTGCTTCCATGTCCTAGCTATTTTAAATAGTACTGCAATAAACAATGCGGTCCGTGAATCTTTTCACACATGGCTTTCTCAGTGTGTATGCCCAATAGTGGGATTGCTGACTCACAGGGTAGTTTTATTTCTAGTTTTTAAAGGACTCTCCATACTGTTCTCCATAGTGGCTATATCAATTTACATTCCCCCTCAAAGTGCAAGAGGGTTCTCTTTTCTCCATGACACTTCATCACTTATTGTTTCTAGATTTTTTTATGATAGCCTTTCTGGCAAGTGTGAGGTGATGCATAATTGTAGCTTTGGTTTGCATTTCTTTCATAATGAGTGGTGAACATCTTGTCTTGTGAGCCTCTGTAGTTTTTTAAAGAACAGATTTAGGATTACAGAAAATTTAGCAGATAGTGTACAGAGTCTTATAGTGCCAGTCTCTTCCTATAGAGCCAGTCTCTTCCTCCACTTAGCATCTTCTGTTATTAACATCGTGGATTAGTTCAACTGATACAAGTTCATTTGTTAAAACTGAGCAACTAATATCAATATGGTGTTATTACCTATTGTCCATTGCTTAAAATATATTTTACTTTTGTTGTTTTGCAGTTCTGTGTTGTTGCTTTTGTTTAGTTGCTCAGTCATCTCTGACTGTGACCCCATGATCCATAGCACGCCAGGCTCCCTATCGTTCACCATCTCCTGGAGTTGGCTCAGACTCATGTCCATCCAATCAGTGATGCAATCCAACCATCTCATCCTCCACTGCCTCCTTTGCTTTTTCCCTTCAATCTTTCCCAACATCAGGGTCTTTACCAATGAGTTGGCTCTTCCCATCAGGTGGCCAAAAGTTTGGAGCTTCATCTTCAGCATCAGATATTCCCATGAATATTCAGCATTTATTCCCTTCAGGAATGACTGGTTTGGTCCCCTTTCTGTCCAGGGGACTCTCAAGAGTCTTCTCCAGCACCACAATTCAATAGCATCAATTTTTCAGCACTCAGCATTCTTTACGGTCCAACGCTCACATCTACACATGACCCCTGGGAAAATCATAGCTTTGACTAGACACACCTCTTTTACTAATGTGATGTCTCTGCTTTCTATTATGTGATCTACATTTGTCATAGCTTCGCTAGCAATGAAAAAGTATCTTTTAATTTCATGGCACCTTTTAATTTGGGGCTTCCATCATAGCTCAGTTGGTAAAGAATCTGCCTGCAGTGCAGGAGATCTGGGGTCAATTCCTAGCTCAGGTAGATCCCCTGGAGAAGGAAATGGCAACGCACTTCAATATTCATGCCTAGAGAATCTCATGGACAGAGGAGCCTGGGAGGCTACAGCCCATGGGGTCACAAGAGTCAGACAGGACTTAGTCACTAAACCACCACCACCACCGTCATGGCTGCATCCACCATCCACAGTGATTTTGGAGAAGAAAATTAAATCTTCCATTGTTTCTAGTTTTTCCTCATCTGTTTGCCATGAAGTGTTGGGACCAGATGCCATGATCTTAGTTTCTTGAATGTTGAGTTTTAAGCCAGCTTTTTCATTCTCTTCTTTCACTCTCATCAAGAGTCTCTTTGGTTCCACTTCACTTTGTGCCATAAGGGTGGTATCATATGCATATCTCAAGGTATTGATATTTCTTTTGGCAATTTGATTCCAGCTTGTGTTCATCCATCTGGGAATCTTCATGATGTACTGTGCATATAACTTAAATAATCAGGGTGACAATATGCAGCTTTAATGTACTTATGTCCCAATTTTGAACCTGTCTGTTGTTCCTTGTCCACTTCTAACCGTTGCTTCTTGACCTGTACACCAGTTTCTCAGAAGGGGGGTAAGGTGGTCTGGTATTCCCATCTCTTTAATAATTTTGCAGTTTTCTGTGATACACACAGGCAAAGGCTTTTGCATAGTCAAACAAGTAGAAGTTTTTCTGAAATTCTCTTGCTTTGCCTATGACCCAATGGAGATTACCAATTTGATATCTGAGTCCTTTGCCTTTTCTGAATCCAGCTTGTACATATTGAAGTTCTCTTTTCAGATACTGTTGAAGCATAGCTCGAAGGATTTTGAGCATTCACTTGCTAGCATGTGAAATGAGTGCAATTATATGATAGTTTGAACATTCGTTGGCATTGCACTTCTTTGGAATTGGAATGAAAGCTTACTTTTCCAGTCCTGTGTCCTCTGCTGAGTGGTCCAAATTTGCTGGCATATTGAATGAAGTACTTTAACAGCATCATCATTTAGGGTTTGAAATAGCTCAGCTGGAATTCCATCACCTCCACTAGCTTTGTTCTTAGGAATGCTTCCTAAGGCCCACTTGACTTCACACTCCTGGATATCTGGCTCTAAGTAAGTGATCACAACATCGCTGTTATCTGGGTCATAAAGACCTTTGTTGAACAGTTCTTCTGTATATCCTTGCCACCTCTTCTTAAAATCTTTTGCTTCTATTCTGTCCCTATAGTTTCTGTCCTTTATTGTGCCCATCTTTGCATGAAATGTTCTCTTGGTATCTCTAATTTTCTTGAAGAGAACTCTAGTCTTTCCCATTCTATTTTTTCCCTATATTTCTTTGCTTTGTTCACTTGAAAATGCTTTCTTATTACTCCTTGCTGTTCTTTGGAAATCTGCATTCAGATTAGTATATTTTTCCTTTGCCTTTTGCTTCCTTTCGTTCTCAGATATTTGTAAGGCTTTCTCAGACAACCATTTAGCCTTTTTCATTTATTCTTCTTGTGGATGGTTTTGGTTACCACCTATACCTTGTTCTGAAACTTCATCTTTAGCTTTTCAGGCAGTCTTCCTACCAGATCATATCCCTTGAAACTATTCCTCACCTCCACTGTATAATCATAAGGAACTTGAGTTAGGTCGTATCTGAATGGCCTAGTTATTTTCTCTACTTTCTTCAACTTAAGTCTGTATTTTGCAGTAAGGAGCTTATGATCTGAGCCAGAGTGAGCTCCAGTTCATGTTTATGTAGACTATGTAGAGCTTCTCCATCTTCAGCTGCAAGTTATTCCTTACTTCCTACTTTTCCATTCCAGTCCCCTATTATGAAAAGGACAATTTTGGGGGATGTTAGTTCTAGGCTATGATGTACATCTTCATAGCACCACTGGACTCTAGCTTCTTTGGCATCATTGGTTGGAGCATAGACTTGGATTACTGTGATGCTGAATGCTTTGCCCTGGAAATGAACCAAGATCATTCTGTCCTTGTGGACACTGCACCCAGTACCTGCAGTTCGCACTCTTTTTTTGACTATGAGACTGCTCCATTTCTTCTAATGGATTTTTGCCCACAGGTACAATGGTAATCTCAATTAAATTCACCCATTCCTGTCCATGTTAATTGTCTGATTTCTAAAATGTTGACGGTCACTCTTGCCATCTCCTGCTTGACCAATTTTTATTGATTCATGGACCTAACATTCAAGGTTCCTATATAGTACTGTTCTTTATAGCATTGGACTTTACATTAACCACCGGACACATCCACAACTAAGCGTTGTTTTGACTTTGGCCCAGTCTCTTCATTCTTTCTGGAGCTATTTCTGGGCTCTTTCCCAATAGCATATTAGACACCTACTGACCTGGGGGGCGCAGGTATCTCCCCCTGGTATGATTTCCTGGTATCATATCTTTTTGCCTTTTCATGATGTTCATGGGGTTCTCGAGGCAAGGATACTGAAGTGGTTTGCTATTCTCCTCTCCAGTGGACCGCATTTTGTTAGAATTCTCCACCATGACCCGTCCACCTTGGGGGGCCCTGCAAAGCCTGGCCTGTAGCTTTTGCGTTACACAAAGGTGTGATCCACGTGATCATTTATGTTAGCTAAGTGTGATTGTGGTTTTCATTCTAGAGAATAGGGCATTGTAGTTCTTCTGTCTGACCTCTGAAGAATGAGTTTAAGAGGCTTGTGGAAGCTTGCTGATGGGAGGGACTGGCTATGAGGAAACCTGGCTCTTGCTCTATTGGACGGGGTAATGCTCAGTAAATAAATAAATAAAAATTAGAAAAGCCTAAAGAAATATGTAATTATATCAATATGAGTAAAATCCTTAATGACATTCGTAGCCATTAGTTTGTTATTGAATACCTCATTAAGAATTTTGAACAAGAGAGAAATATGTGAGATGAAGCTAATATGGAGGAGGATGATACATCCCTCTGCCCTTCTAGGTTTTTGTGGGTGGTCGAAGAATTAAACTGAAGTGAGACAGATTAATAGGATAAAATAAAATTATAATAACACATAGCCATGAGAGAGATGGAAAACTTAATAACCCATCAAGATGGCCAAAGCCCAGAGCCAAAGAGAAAAGAAAATTTTAATGGTAGTTCTTTGGGACCTGAAATAATAAGAAGGAAGTTCACATGGAGATGGGAAAGGGAATGTTGGTAAACGAATGTTTTCTGTGCCAGGCAGAGACCCTGGGCCACAGAGTGGACTCTCATCTCTAGGCCCTGCCAAGATTTCGCCACCACACCTTGCCCATAATCTTTGCAGCTATCTCTGGTCATAGTTCTCTTCATGGAACAGGACCTTTGTCTAAGTACTTTCAGGCAGTTAGGCCAAAGGTCAAGTTCCTTTCTGAGTCTTTTGGCCTTGAATGTTTTCAGTTAGAACAATCTGTGTATCAAAAGAGACATTTTTAGATGGCATGTTTTGCTCTCCCATACTAACTAGGAAAGTAAAAACAATTACATTAAAGAAGAGAAGTTTTAAAAGTTATTAATCCTAGTTTCCTTTGTATGACATTTACATTTTGAAAGATACATGTTAACATATAAAAACACTGTGTGAAATAACAGCCTATGAAGGAAAATCTGATTTACTTTGCATTGTTCTTTGGAAAATCAAAAAATGTTTAAATAAAAGTACATTTACAGTCACTGTTTAGAGTCAATGGCAGAAAATATTTCTTGCAGTATGTTGTTTTACAATGTTGTGTTAGCTTCTATTCCATACTAAAAATAATCAGACATACATATACATATATCCTCTCACTTTGGATTTCCCTAGCATTGAGGACATCCCAGCGAATTAAGGAGAGTTCCCTGTGCTATACAGTATATTCCCAACAGTTGTCTATTTTGTACATAGTATCAATAGTGTGTATGTGTCAATCCCCATATTCTAATTCCTCCCACCCTAACCCTTTGCCCCATGGTACCATACATTAGTTCTCTATATCACTGTCTTCATTTCTGCTTTGCAAATAGGGTCACCTATGCCATTCTTCTCGATCCCACATATATACGTTAATTGTCAATCTTTGTTTTTCTCTTTCTGACTTCCTTCTCTGTATAACACTCTCTAGGTCCATCCACCTCTCTAACAATGACACAATTTTGTTCATTTTTATGACTGAGTAATATTCCACTAGGTTACCCTGGTGAGTCAATGGTAAATGATTTGCCTGCCAATGCAGGAACTGTGATTTCAAACTTTGGGTCAGGAAGATTCCCTGAATAAGGAAATGGCAACACAGCCCAATATTTTTACCTGGGAAATCCCAAGGACAGAGGATTCTGGTGAGCTACAGTCCTTGGGGTCTCAGAAGAATCACATACAACTTAGCGACAAAATAACAAGAACAATATTCCATCGCACATGCCTTCAACAGCTTCTTTATACTTGCATCTGTCGATGTACATCTACGTTTCTTCCATGTGCTGGTTGTTGTAAACAGTCCTGCAGTGAACATTAGAGTGCTTGTCTCTCTTTGAATTATGGGTCTGTGGTCTCTATGGCAGAGTTAATGCTGACCTGTAAGAAGCCTTACGCCAAGAAGAACCTCTAGGACTGCTTCTGCCAGTGCCCCATCCCTGCAGTGAGCCCCAGCTGACCCATGCCTCCACAGGAGACTGTCAAACACTTGGAAGTAGGTCTGATTCAGTCTCCTGTGGAGTAAATGCTCCTTTTCTCTGGGTCTTGGTGCATGCGAGACTTTGTGCCCTCCAAGAGTGGTGTGTCTGTTTCCCCTACTTCTGTGGGAGTCCTATAATCAAATCCCACTGCCCTTCAAGGTCAGATGACCAGGGAATTCCAAGTCCCTTTGTCAGAACCACAGGCTGGGTTCCTTGATGTCAGGTGCAGAGCTTTCACAGTTGTGGGAGAACTTCTTAGGTATTTTTGTTGGTCAGTTACCTACTCAGTGGGTATGGGATTTGAATTCATTGTGACTGTACCTCTCCTATTATCTTGTTACGACTTCCACTTTTTCTTTGAATGTGGGGTATCATTTTTGGTGTGTTCCAGCGTCCTCCTGTTGATAGTTGTTCAACAGCTAGTTGCAGTTATGGTGCAGGAGGAGACAAACAGACATCCTCCTACACCGCTGTCTTGAAACAGAAGCCTCTGAAATACAGTTTGGAGTAGTGAGATGACAGGAGAACTGAAGGACACTAAGTCTGCCTCATGCTGGGAGGAGTGGAACAGTGTGGCCTCTCGACAGATGCAGACCAAATGTCTATTTCCAGCTCTGTCACAAGTCTTGTGAACTTGAGAATATTACCAAATTCATAATCTGCAAAGTGAGTCTTCTAAACCCTATTTTGTAGAACTATTGTAATATATGTGATATTTATAAAGCTTTTGCAATAATGGATTTCAAAGAATGACATTTATTCCTCTGGTAATGACCACAGAGCATAGTTTGTGAATTTTTTTTTTTAGTTGCATGAGATATCAGAAATATGTGGCATTTTAAGAATGAACACAGTTCTGCTTAGTAAAACTAAATAAAATTTCCCCATTTGTAAATATGCCATTTGAATGTAGAGGAATCTCCCCTGCCTGGATGCTACTCAAAACTTCTAGAATTTTTGTCAAGGACAAAGATCTTCCCTTCCAGTTGCCTTGTCATCCATACCACCCCCCCCCATTTTCATTAATTTTACCAGCACGAAAAGTGTAGCCTTCATTTGAAGTTCCCCAAATTATGCTTAAAATAGGTAGTAGAACATTTCTGTAACATAGTGGCCTCTGACTCCAGTATGGAGAGTGCTGTTACAGTGGGTATTAAATATCTCAGTTCAAGGAAATACCATCCTTCTTTCCGGCAAACACCCTGGAGGCAGTGGGGTTAAATCCCCAGTTGTACACTGTGTTTCCCTATACTGGGGTAGGAGCACAGAATCCATTTTATTCCTGTCTCAGGTGGAGAGTCTCTCTGTTTTACCCACAGTCTCAAAATAAGAATCAAGGGTAATCTTCCATTCCGTTCTTCAGCATCTCAACTTAAACCCCTCATTTCAGGGTCACCCTCTGCCCTCAATTCACTCAGCCTCATTTAGCCCACCAACCCACCTAACTTCAAATTACATCCTCAAGGGAACTGCAGTGTTACAAAACACCCACATTTGTTGCCTCAAAGCATTTACTTTTGACTTGCTCTAATCTGCAACCTCCTCTCATTCTCATCCCGGGTTTCAAATTGTCACATGTTTAGGTCTCAAAGGGTATCTCCCCATCTGCTTGATATGGCGGCAACTTACAGACACTTAACTTCTATGGACAGTGGCTCAGGCTTCTTTTTATTACCATCCCCAGTTCTGCCATGGAGCATTCCAAGGAGTAGATACTCAATTAGTGGTTGGAAATACAAGTGACAATGATAAAGATGTCTACTTTATTACTATTTAATTTCTTCCACATCTTGAATAAACTCAGGAAATACTTTTACTAAAAAGGAGTATAAAAATAATTTAACAAAACCAAAAACTTACCAAAATTTACTTTTTCTTTTCTATTTTACTTGACCTAAGTTATTTTACCACAGTCTTTTCAAATTTGCATGAAAATCCCTCTTCCATTGCTGTGTTTTCTTGTTTTAGATCACACAGCAATCAAAAGTTTCTAAATTTGCATTATAAAATGTAGAAACTTTAACTGGAACCTGATAAACAGTAATAAATATGTGATCCATTTTTTCAGCAGTGGAATGTTGATTTCCTGTTTTTGTCCTCCTAAAGAGAAAGAATTTATTGGAGAAACAGAGCAGTTTTAAGTAGCAGTTTTATGAAGCAGAGCAAAATTACACTCCTGAGAAGGAGGAGAGCAGGCTGTCTGGAAACCAGAAGTGGTCCTGCCATGTGGTAGGGTCATATGTGTCCTGTGTCATTTGACTGACAAGTTGATGGACAGCTTTAGGTTATATAACTTTTCTCCTAGTGTGCAGGCAGTTACCCAATAATACCCAAGCAAAATCCATGGAGTGGGAGGGAAGAAAGAAACCACAGTGCTATTTTTTATAAATATGGCATCATGAACCCTGGGTTACAGTAGTCACCGTTTAGGTCTTGGTGCACCTGTGACACCCTGTGCTGTCAGTTTTGTCTTGCTTGGTCCTGACATGGCTGGAAACCTAGTGGCGGTCATTGGCCAGAAAAGGGAGCCTCTCTGGGTGTGCTCTGACCACCAGTGTTCAGGTGGGGAAGAGGAAGACAAAGCATCCCTGGCTGCTAACCTGGCTCAAGTATTATACTCCCAATTAGATTCTGAACAGGAAACAGCCATTGTTCCCATGGGAAATGGTTGGGAGCTTGTCATGTGATAGCTGTCTCCCAGCTGAGTGCAGAATCTGTATATAGTTGTCCTTTCTGCCTGTGAGAGTGTCTGAGCAAGGATGATATAAATGTCCTTCTGGGTTAATTCAAAAGTCATAGATGTCTAAACTTGTCTAGATATTTTTTGGGGTCATCTGAGAATTTTCCCTAATCTTGTTTTATCCAACTGAGATCATGCGTGGAGAGGGGAACTCAGATTCTTATGGAGGTCTGGTGGGCCCTATGACTTCCTGAGGTGGATAGAGTTTAAGGAGTTCTGGAGCCCCAGGTTAGAGGGCAAAGCATTGGTGATGGGGGCCAGGAGTAGTGGTGTTCAATGCTGAGTACAAATGAAGAAGAGGTCTATGGTCCAAGAGGCTCCTTCTTTTGTCCAGAAAGAGTTCCTGTGAACAGGGCTCAGTGGCTGGCTGATGGTTAGTATCATCTGGAGAAGGGGAAGGGCTTTTGTAGGGAAATTAAGCATTGCCAAGCCAGCAGAGTCTACCTGGCAAGTCTTTCAAAGTTCAGAGTTTTTCCTAAAGGCAAGGAAGACTTGGACATAAGGGACCTCGCTGGAATCCTAAGGGCAAGTCTTCAGCGATGGACAGTTACCCATCTGAAAAGGAAATGACGAATGCTCATAAGGGGCTTTGGGTGTCAGTGAATTCCCTTATGGCTTTTTCATGGCTGTGGCATCCCTCACCTGTGGTCTTGCTGGGCAGAATATGGTTCAGTTCTCGCTCCAGGGGCTGTTGTGGCTTCCCTGAGTATTTTTTTAAGAAATTATTTATGTAGTTAATTTTGGTTGTGCTGGCTCTTCATTGCTGCGTGTGTGTTCTCTAGTTTCGAGGAGCAAGGGTACCCTTCATTGGGAAGCACTGGCTTCTCATTGTGGTGGCTTCTCTTACTATGGAGCACAGGCTCTAGGACGCATGGGCTTCACTAGTTGCAGCAAGAAGTCGTAAAGTAGAAGAAGTGTTAGGAGATTGCTGTTGTTGTTCAGTCTCTAAGTCATGTCTGACTCATTGTGGCCCCATGGATTGTAGCCCTCCAGGATCCCTGTCCATGGGATTCTTTGGGCAGGAATACTGGAGTGGGTTGCCATTCCCTCTCCAGGGGAACTTCCAAATCCAGGTATTGAACCCTGGTCTCCTGCCATTTCAGGTAGTTTCTTTACCATCTGAGGCACCAGGACAGCCATATTTCAGAAGGTAGCCAGAAAATATTTAGCTCAATTTCTTTTCTTTTCTTTTTTTGTCCATTGTCAACCTATCCTGTAGAAACTTTCAGCTTGAATTTTATAAACATAAAGTGGAGGCATTCATGGCATACAGTGTCTGGATTTGAACACCCAAAGGCAGAGATATTGGGAGTCTAGGTGCTGAGAAATGCAGAAGAAAGTGACTTTCATTCTAGCTCTATGAGCCAGTTTAACAGGCCATAGTTTAAAATTTTCGAAGGGGTGGCATGGAGACCTCCTCTAGCTGAAACGTATCACATCAGGTTTTGACTCAAATCCATGGCCAGGACTCCAACTCCCCAAAAATCCAGTTTGGGACTTGAACCATGGTCTTTTAATTAGAATCACTCACCTGGTAGCTGGACTTAGGGCAGCTCAGGTTGTTTGTCTCTCAGCACAGAAGGAATTCAGCAAGAGGCAAAATGTTAGGCAAGAAATAGATTAATTTATATAGGATGCTTGTAAAAGATGCAAGCAGTCAGGTGTTAGAGCTCTGCCTGGAGGATTAAGTGGAATACATTCTATAGTCAATGGAAAGTGGGGGACTAGGAAAGACTGCCTTCTTTGAGTACAGGTCAGGCTTACATCACTGCCTCCCAATTCATTTGGAGCAGGAGAGTATCTGACCTTATGAGGTCAAACATGGATTATTGTAGAACTTCTTCAAATGCATAGAAGGGTCATGACATTCATCTTTTACCTAAAGGCCTGGGGAACATCTCATGTATTATTTATGGCTTTATATTTTAAACAAACCTGCCTTCTTCCACTACATTCTGATACCTTTCTTGAACAATGTTAACTTACAATGGTCTACCAATTGTTCCTATGTTTCTCTACCTCTATTCCCTTCCTAGACTTCTAGATCTACCAGTCTGTCTGTCTGTGGTCAAGGCCTCATTCATGTCTGACTCTTTGCAACCCCATGAACTGCAGCACTCCAGGCTCTCTGTCCATGGGATTCTCCAGGCAGGAATACTGGAATGGGTAGCCACTTCCTCCTCCAGGAGATACTCCAGAACAGCTGTCAAACCTTCATCTCCTGCATTGCACGTGGATTCTTTTCCACAGAATCACCTGGGACAGCTACCTGTATCCTATGCTATTCTATCCCTGTTATATGGAGGCAGGCTCCCCCAGCCAAGAGCTGTTGTTTCTCTTGGTGGGAGCCGTCTAATGAAAGTCTCCAGCTTGGACTATTGTCTAGAATTTAGTGAGCAATTTTCTTCCCAACAAGTGGAAGGAGCAGTCATGCATGTCCAGAAACATCAAAGGTAAACTTTCCTAGCAAGGACTTGAAGGGAGGAGTATGCCACTTGGTTTGGGGCCTTCCTTCAATTCCCTTTATCATGGAGGATTGGAAGGACAAAGGCCCAGGGAAATCAGTCTGCACAGAGTAGCTGACCAACGTATAAAAGAACTGTCTTCCCTGCCACATCAAGGGTTACCTGAATCTCCTCTGGGGAAATGACCAGGGGTCCTCTGGGAACTGTTGGGAGGTCTTGCAGCTCCTATCATTTTACCTGAGGACATGTCCTCAGAGTAAGGCCCACAACTCTTTGAGACCCAATAGAAGAAAGCAGAGGTTGCCTAACTTACCACATCTACCTGTGGTCTCTCAGGATAGAAAGCTATGACTGGAAATTAAGGCCTTCTGATGGCTGGCTGCACCTGTCCTCAGTCAGGCTCCTACGAAGACCCGTATTTCCTCCCTCTCTTCACTATTACTGTCCTCTCTCCAGGTCCTCACACTGAATTCCCATCTCCTAACGAGACCTGTCCGCTCATGCTACAGCCCTAAATTCCCTGAGACCTCCTCGGAGGATGTGAGGGCTGCCAACCTGTGGTCACCCATGTCTGACCCTAGGGGAGGGATTCTATAAAAGTGGTATAGTGTGAGTGGTTCCTTTAGTCCTCATGGTCCTCTACGTGACTCTTGGCATGAACTGGAATTCCTCCTGAGGTTGACCCCTGAGCCCCAGCACCTCACCTCCTGAGATTCTCTTAAAAAGAAATGTGTGGGGTGCATCATGCCCATGTTTCCAAATTTTCCAGTGCGAGGTGTAGAGGGGTGGGGCTGTGTTCTAGGTGCAGTTCCTTTATTCTCATTTGGAGTCACTAGCTTCCACTCTGTACTGAAGTGAGGCTTCTCCCAGTAGACCAAGGCTCTCACTTCCCTGAGACCACTCGAGCAGAAAGAGAACACTTCAGCCAGAAAGCTTTCTCCTGGGTCTCATAGGGCTGATATCAGGGGTGGGCCTCCACAGTCTCCCCTGTTCTGGGCTGAGTGGTCCTCTTGCCCCTCGTTCAGGGAACTCATCCTCACTCCTGACCAGATCCAGACTGCAGCCTCCACTCACCTGAGGCTGTGCTCCTCAGAACAAAGGCATTACTTTCTTGGAAGTTCTGGATTGGAAGACAGGATGAACCAGATGTGTGCAAAGCTACTGGGGCCTTCTGAGGAGGAGAACATTCTAGGGCTCCACTCTCTTCTGGAGTCAGTGGTCCCCCTGTCTTAGATCAGGTTTCTTACCTTGACTTCCAGTAGCATATGGGAATCCACCCTCTCTACTGGCTGAATCAGCTGGCCTGAGGCCAAGGCTTTCGCCTTCTTGAGACAACAGAAGGGAAGTTGAGAGAGTTACTCCCTGGCTACCCTTGCCTGTTCCTCCGTGCCATCCCCCTTGCTATGTGGGGGGTCCACTCATCAGCACCCAGTGTCCTCACTGTAAATCCTATGAAGGCCTCTTAGGATCTCCTACTTGGGCAGAATTGGAGCTGCTGTCGCAATACCAAGGTGCTCAACTCCCTGCAAACCCCTCCACCCTTGCCCTGCAGGAAAGGAAGGAACACTTCCGACAGACTGCTCTCCCCATGGTCACACAAGGCAAGAAGCAGGATATAGTTTGTGGGACCCCTAGTGTTCTAAAATCTTCCCCTTGACAACTGTCAGAGGCTGGGACTCTTCCATCCATTGACCTGAGGACACAGCGCTTAAGCTAAGGCTTTTATGTCCCTGAGAATCAAGAAGGATAAATGAGGACATATTGATCTTTTCAGGGTATCTGACATTGCATGTGTTCATGACCACATTGTCCCTGAGTAGTTTTGTCTTCTTTCATACCATTCATTTATTAGCATTTTTTAAACTTTATTCCAAAACAGTTCTTTGGGACAGGGCCCCATGTATCCAACCAGACACATTTTTTGGAGAGTTTAGAGGAAAAATGAATGAAAAGACATGATGTCTGGCTTAGGCTGGGAGAAGTGGCACATTGTGGGCTCTGCACGAATCCAGATCGGGGGACTAGTCCTAGAAAGGTCACTTCATAAGTTTATGAATTTGAGAAATTTACAAGTTATCCATCCATATATGGAGTGTGCTAAATCTGTTCCTGCATGAATGCTGGAATGGATGTTCTACATATAAAGCAGTGGCATACTGATTAAGTATTGGTTTGTAATAAGTGGAAGTTATGATTACTATGAACCCCTCCAATACCACCTGCCCATCTGAGTTTACTTTTAATCCAGGAGAGAGCAGAGAATATGCAGTGAATTAGGACAAAAGAAACAAATATTCTTAAATGAGCTAAATAAGTCAAAGTATTTTTTATTTTTTCTAAAAGAAAGTTTAAAAGAAAGAAGGTAAACCACAACTTAAAGACTTTTTACTCTATTGTTTTCTCCGTTTTCTTTTTGTTTCTCAATAGTTTCTGTAGTCTTCTTTCAAATTAGCATGAAAATCACTCTTGCAGTGCTATGTTACCTACTTTCAGATCATAAAGACAACTTAGATGGCTCCTGAATTTCTTTTATATCTATCAAAACTGTACCTTTAAAACTTTTAAAACAGCAATGAACATAACAGCAGTATCATTACCAAATTAATACTCTGAGGAAAAACAACCTCTTAGAAGTTAACCCCTGTAGATGCTGGGCTACATCCCATCTGCTGACCTGAGGCCAAGGCCTCATATCGAAGATGTGAACTGCCGAGTCTCCTGGTATGAAGTGCACATACGTCTCATCTCGCCATTTATACCCGAGGCTTCCTGGAAATGGCTGCTACAGGTAAGATGAGCTGAGAGGGAAGGATGGAGACTGTTTTCTGTGGTGTGGAACCCCTCACATCTCACTCAGAAGCTTCATTCATATTGACTGCTGACAGGGCCTGGAAATCCTTCCCTTTCTGGTGTAAGTCCACCCCTGTCCCCAACCATGCTCATACAATTCCAGAAGAGCAAGTGAAGGACCTCCTTAGCCTGACAGTTCTCACTGTGGGCTGTCAGTCGACTGCAGGGTCATTGCTCAAAAGTTCTGAGATGAAGTTCTGTCATTTTGTACAATTACTGTGATACTAACTTTTCTCTTTTAGTAGCTGGGTGATAGTCTATTAAGGTGATCATTTTAAAGGGCCAGTTCTCTTCCACTAGCATTCCCTGGTGGCGCAGACAGTAAAGAATCCACCTGTAGTCTGGGAGACCTGGGTTCAATCCGTGGGTTTGGAAGACCCCCTGGAGGAGGGCATGGCAACCCACTCTGGTAGTCTTGCCTGGAGTTTCCCCTTGGACAGAGGAGCCTGGTGGGCTACAGTCCATGGGGTCACAAAGAGTCAGACACAACTGAGTGATTAAGCCCACACACAACAAACTTTGTGCTAGTTATTTCATGATCTGGGCCGTACTGCCACATCCAAGCCAAACTTTGGTGCCCCATGGTCCTGGTATGGGGCCTCGGAGATGCTGCCTCAGATTCCTTCAGTGAAGCAGTGGAGATTCCTAATCCCAGGGCAGAGTGGAAGAATCCAGGGCTCAAGTTTAAAGCCTTTTTCAGCTGATCCTGTTGTCTGCTTCCCTTGCAGCCTGCAATCTGTGTCAGTCTCTTAAGTACTCCCCAACGTGGGCACACATAGGATGAAGTTCAGTGGAGACTTAATGTCCATCAGGGATTATTTAATTTTATATTTTCACTTTTGTTAATAGTTTTCTTCATTTTTTTCATAAGATTTCTGTGGTTACTTCTGAGTACAAAAAGCAGCACACGGTGTTTCACTGTGGTCTCAGCTACCCTCAATGTGGTACTAAATCTGTAAAAGAGTTACAGAAAATTGACAGTCTTACAAGATCTGTTCTTCATCAATATACATAACATACTATTCTGTTCGAGCCTTCTTTTCCCTAAGACTCTCAGGAAATTATTCTTCTTGCCTCCATGAAGACTGTATACATTTTTCTAAAGTTTCTTTGTAGGTAAATTTTTTCTATGGTTGCTTCTGTTTATGGTATATTTTCTGTTACATGGTGTAAGTAATTGTTGATTCTTCCAGACCAACTGGATGATTTTGCTGCCATGATCTTTTTTTTATTCCAGATTTTTGAAGTCTCTTACATGTTTGAACATTTCCTGTCCTATTTTCTAAGATTTTTAATTCAAGAATCAAATTGTTATTGTGATCTTTTGCTTTTCATTACTTCTGACTTTTATTCATTTGGCATTGTTGTATATAACTCTAGTGGCTATATGTACTTCTCCAGATTTTTTTTTCTAGTTTTTAAATTCATAGATTTTTAACAATTATCTTTAATTAGAAGATAATTAAATGGTGTGTCAGGTTCTCTTGTATGAAACAGCTGTAAGTATACATATATCTCCTCCCTCATGAACCTCCCTCCCACCCCCGACCTCACCCCTCTAGGTCGTCACTGAGCTGATTCCTTGTGTCACCCAGCAGCTTCCCCCTCATGCCTGTTGTCCACATGGTAGTGAATATTTGTCCACGCCACTCTCTCAATTCGTCTCACTGTCAGCTTCCCCCGATGTGTCCACATGCCCGTTCTCTACATCTGTGTCTCCATTCTTGCCCTGCAAATAGATTTATAACTACCTTTTTGTGGCTTTTCTTTCTCATTCTCTTATTAGTATATTTTGCAGATAGAAGTTTTTAATATTAACAAGGTTCAGCTTATTATTTTCTTTCATGGACTGTGCTTTTGGTGTTGTGCCTAAAATCTCATTACCAAACTCAAGTTTTGCCCCCGTGTTATCTTCTAGATTTTCTTGCCTATTGCATATGGCATGTAGAATCCTAGTCCCTGACCAGCGATCAGTCCTCTTACCACAGCAGTGGAAGTGTTGATTCTTAAACACTGGACTGCCAGGGATGTCCCTGCAATTTTTTTTAAATTGTGCATTTTTCCTTTAGGTCTGTGATTCCCTTTGAGTTAATTATTTTGAAAGATTTAGAGTTTGTATGTGGATTCATTTTTCTTAGATAAGGATGTCTAGTTATCCCAGGGCTGTAAGTTTAAAAGACTGTCCTTTTCCATTGAATTGCCTTTGCGCCTTTGTTAAAGGTCAGTTGTGTTTGAGGTGTCTGTTTCTAGATTTTCTGTTCTGTGCCATTGATCTGTCTATTATTCTGTTAATAGCATACAGTCTTGAGTATTGTAGCTTTAAAGTAAGTTTTGAAATCCAGTAATATCAATTCTCTAACTTTGACCTTTAATATTGACTTCAGTGGGTATTATGGATCATTTCATTTTTGACATAAAATTTAAGTTGTTGGCTGCTATCTACAAGCTATCTTGCTGGAATTTTAAACAGAATTGCATTAAGTATCTAGGTTAAGTTGGCAATAAGTGACATCTCAACAATACAGCATCTCCCTATCTATGAACATGGCGTGTCTATTTATAATAACCTTCTTTAATTATTTTCAGTGCAGTTTATGAGTTTTACTCATGTAAATCTTATACATATTATTTAAAGAATTATTTCTAATATATTTTGTGCTAATGTAAATGATTTTTGGCTTTTAATTGCAAGTTCCATCTCTTTATTGGAAAAGAATTGACTATTATGTGTTAACCTTATTAATATATTAATTATATAGTAGTATATATTGATAATATATTAACCTTATTAACATATAGTCCTGGCTTACTAATGCCAGGAGTTTTCTTATTGTTGATGATTATAATTCCATTTTTCCCTTCCAAATATCTGTATCTTTTGCTTCCTTCTCTTATCTCACTGCATTGGCTAGGACTTTCAGTACAGTGTTGAATAGGCATGGTGAGAAGGGATATCCTCGCCTTGTTCCTCACCTTAGTGTGACAGCATCTGTCTTCTCACTACAAAGTTTGATGTTTTACCTGTATTTTCAGATGTTGTATATGAAGCTGAGGAAATGCCTGTCTGTATCTAGTTTGCTGAGAATTTTTATGATGAATGGGTGTTGGATTTTATCAGATGATTTTTTTTCCTTCATCTGTTGATCTGATCTTGTGATTATCTTCCTTAGACTATTGTTATTAGGATTTATGATTACTGATTTTCAAATCTTACTTAGCTATAGTATGTAATGCCTTCTATGGATTGTTAGGTTTCTTTTCTTATATTTTGTTGGGGATTTTGCTTCTGTGTTCATGAGAGGTATTTGTGTTCAATTTTTTTCTCTTAATTTCTTCATCTGATTTTGATATTCGAGTGTAATACTCACCTCCCAGAAAAGGAATTAGGAGGTGGTCCTTTTGCTTCCATTTTCTGGGAGAGATTGTAGAGAATTGTTATCATTTCTTCCTTAAATTTTTGTTAGAATTCATCAGTGGAAACATCTGGGTCTGTTACTGTCTTTATTGGAAGCTTATTACTTATAGATTAAATTTCTTTAATAGATACAGACCTATTCAGAGTATCTATTTTTCTTTGTGAAAGTGGTGCTAAGTTATACCTTCAAGCAGTTTCTCAATGGAACCTTTTCCTTTTTGTAGGCACAGAGTTGTTTATAATATTCACTCATTATCCTTTTAATGTCCATGGAATCAGTAGTAATGGCCCCTCCTTCATTTCTACTATTAGTAATTTAATTTGTGTTTTCTCTCTTTGTTCTTTAGCCTGGGGAGAATTGTATCTTCTTTTTATTTTGTATCTTGAAAGAAACTTCTTTGGGTTTTGTTTTTTTCTGCATTACCTTCCTTTTTTCAGTGTCATTGGTTTCCACTTTGATTTATTCTTCCTCTGCTTTTTCTTTTCTTTCACAAGTTTACTAATATAGAAGCTTAAGTTATTAATTGTAGGGTTTTTTTTTTTTGTTATAGGCACTCAGTGCTGTGTATACCTCTTTACTGATTTTGCTGTATCACACACCTTCTGATAAGTTGTAATTTTGTTTTAATTTTGTAAAAATATTTTAAGATTTCTCATTAGATTTTCTCTTTGGCCCGTATGTTATTTAGATGTTTATTGTTTAGTCTGCAAATAATCTTTAATTTTCCTTCTGTCTTTTTGTTATCAATTTCTAGTTTATTTCCATCACACTTTTCTTGTAATCGTGAGGGTTTTTTGTTTTGTTTTGTTTTTGTTTTTGGTCTTTGTTTAAATAGACACTCTCAGTAAAGGAAGATGAGGGGCTTATGTCAGATGTTGGCTGGAACTGATTCCTTTGGTAGCCTTGAAATTTTCTAAATAGGAACTCAGGGGTAGCTGAGTTGTCCTAGAACGTGGACTTAGGTTGCTGCTAGAAACCATGCTAGAGGTCAGTCAAGGTTCTTAATGTAGATGTTTGGACAGAATTGTTCATGCCAATAGTTTTTGCAGTTCTCTGTTCCTAACCTCAGCTTGCAGTTCCAGGACACCTTGCCCTTTTTATAGGTAAAGTCTGCTTGAGATCCCCAGAAGAGAGGGGTTCACCCACAGTGTAAGGTCGGGGTGTTGTGAGTTATGCCAAAAATCTAGAGAAGGATGCAGAGTCCCCCAGTTTTGGCCCCTGATGCAGTTCTGGTCCTAGAAGCACACTGGGATTAAGGACGTGTAGGGAGGGAATAGGAGAAGGCAATGGCACCCCACTCCAGTACTCTTGCCTGGAAAATCCCATGGACGGAGGAGCCTGGTAGGCTGCAGACCATGGGGTCGCTAAGAGTAAGACTCGACTGAGTGACTTCACTTTCACTTTCCACTTTCATGCACTGGAGAAGGAAATGGCAACCCAATCCAGTGTTCTTGCCTGGAGAATCCCAGGGATGGAGAAGCCTGGTAGGCTGCAGTCCACACGACTGAAGCGACTTAGCAGCAGCAGCAGCAGCAACAGCAGCAGCAGGGAGGGAATTGGGCTCGAGGACTTACAGAGAAGAAACTCATCCAATCAAGTCCCTGATTATTTATCCGGTCTTAATTTGAACATCATGCAGTCTTCTCGGTTAAACTTCTCACCTCAAAATGGGTAGAGCCATAGAGGAAATGACAAAGACTGAGAGGAGAAAAGTCTTGGCCTCAGTAGGTGCCTTCACCATTGGAAATTCTGTGACTTCCAGGCCTAAGACAGTGTCACCTGCCACCCAAGTGTTCTTTGGGTATGAACAGCCTGGGTGTACTCCTTGCAGCTCTTAATTTAGGGGAGCCATGACACAGTGAGCTGACCCAGATCTTGCCCTGTGGGTCATGGAAAGAGAACAAAGCAGAGAGTGACAGCAAGCAAATTTTCATGGGAGAGATAGGGTGAAAGTCAGGGGTCTCCAGCCAGCAGTTTGGGCAAGACCACTGGAGTTCACCGTGGCAACAGTCCTAGTTATGGTACCAAATATGTCACTGCTGAAAAGAGATTTCCTCAGTGCTTGCTCTTGCAAAGAAAGGGAGGGACTCTGGACTAGTGCACATCAGGGGACTTGTCTGATGAAGGTCACTTTATCAGTCTTGTGAACTTGAGACAATTGCAAGTTATCCATCTATAAATGGAGTCTCCTAAATCCTATCCTGCATGAATGCTGGAATGCATGTACTACATATAAAGCAGAGTCATACTGATTAAGAAACACTGGTCTTTAATTTCATGGAAGTTATGATTATTATGAACATCCAAAATACCCCCTTCCTGTCTGAGGTTATTTTTATCCAGTAGATAGCAGAGACTACGCAGTGCACTGGGACAAAAGAAATAAATACTCTTAAATGAGCTAAATTAAGGCAAAGTATATTTTACTTTTACCAAAAAAAAATGGTTAGAGGAAATAAGGCAAACTACAAATTAACAGCTTTTTCCTTTATATTTGCTTAATTCCTTTTTGGTTTCTCAATATTTTCTGTGGTCACGTTTACAGTACCATGAAAATCTCTCTTTCAGCGACATATTACCTACTTCCAGATCATAAAGACAATACAGATGGTTATTGACTTTCTTTTCAGTTCAGTTCAGTTCAGTTCAGTAGCTCAGTCGTGTCCAACTCTTTGAGACCCCATGAATTGCAGCACACCAGGCCTCCCTGTCCATCACCAACTCCCAGAGTTCACTCAGACTCACGTCCATCGAGTTAGTGATGCCATCCAGCCATCTCATCCTCTGTCATCCCCTTCTCCTCCTGCCCCCAATCCCTCCAAGCATCAGAGTCTTTTCCAATGAGTCAACTCTTCTCATGAGGTGGCCAAGGTACTGGAGTTTCAGCTTTAGCATCAGTCCTTCCAAAGAAATCCCAGAGCTGATCTCCTTCAGAATGGACTGGTTGGATCTCCTTGCAGTCCAAGGGACTCTCAAGAGTCTTCTCCAACACCACAGTTCAAAAGCATCAATTCTTTGGTGCTCAGCTTTCCTCACAATCCAACTCTCACATCCATACATGACCACTGGAAAAACCATAGTCTTGACTAGATGGACCTTTGTTGGCAAAGTAATGTGTCTGCTTTTCAATATGCTGTCTACGTTGGTCATAACTTTTCTTCCAAGGAGTAAGCGTTTTTTAATTTCATGGCTGCAGTCACCATCTGCAGTGATTTTGGAGCCCAGAAAAATAAAGTCTGACACTGTTTCCACTGTTTCCCCATCTATTTCCCATGAAGTGATGGGACCAGATGCCATGATCTTTGTTTTCTGAATGTTGAGTTTTAAGCCAACTTTTTCAGTCTCCTGTTTCACCTTCAGTAAGAGGCTTTTTAGTTCCTCTTCACTTTCTGCCATCAGGGTGGTGTCATCTGCATATCTGAGATTATTGATATTTCTCCCAGCAATCTTGATTCCAGCTTTTGCTTCTTCCAGCCCAGCCTTTCTCATGATGTACTCTGCATATAAGTTAATAAGTAAATATGCAGGGTGACAAGATACAGCCTTGATGTACTCCTTTTCCTATTTGGAACCAGTCTGTTGTTCCATGTCCAGTTCTAACTCTTGCTTCCTGACCTGCATACAAAATTCTCAACAGCCATGCCAGGTTTCTTTTACATCTACCAAAACTGTAACTTGAAAATCCTAAAACAGCAATAAATAAAACTGGAATATCATTACCAAATCAGTATTCTGAAGAAAAGGAATCTGGTAGAAGTAATAATATTTGATAAAAATGAAAGAGATAATATGCAGAAGTTACTAGTTTAAATCAGGAGAAAACAGAGATCTAAACTTGGTTTGCTCGACCCCTACTAACCTGCACTATCTAGGAGCTTGACTACTCTTTGAGAAAATTCTGTTCCGGTGTCATCTTACCTTGTTTAGATGGTGAACAAAATATTCAATACGTTCAATGTGTTTTACATATACCCAACCTGTGGCTTTCAAACTTGAAAACAGCAAATAATGTGATTTATATAATTAATACATTTGTATTCTGAAGCACAAGAAAACTTATGAAAAGTAATTAACATTTGAAAATACTGAACTCCTCCCTCATCTCCTTAAATTATTCAACTTTCACTAGATACTTTTCCTATGGATAAAGGAAAAATGATATATATTTTTAAAAATGAGTTGCACTTAAACTCCCTTACTACATAAAACAGTAAAGAACATACAAGTTTTGTTCCCTCCACCCTACTACTCTCTACTGTTTAGGATCTTGACAGCTCTATTCCAAAACAAAAGGTAAGAAAGTGTCTGGGCCTTCCTCCCTAGATGTGGGAGGAGCTGTAGGACTTGGCCCTGGAAGGGGCACTGGCTTCAGCCATTGTTGGAGCCCTGGCCGCGCCTCTCAGCCCTGCTCTCTCCACCTCATCTCTCAGAGCCTCGTCATAGAGGTCTGGGAAGGAAGTCCGGACGGTATCGTGGATCTTGTCCAGCACCTCCAACACCTTCATCTTATAGGTTTCAAACAAGCTCTTGGGCCCCAGAGGAACTTGTAGTGAGGAGGATCGCCACTGGGCACCTGTCGGTACTTCAGGTACTTCTTCTGCACCAGATCTTCGGTGATGAGCCTTCTGGGCTCTACAAAGATCCCCTGACTCCTCCCAGTATAGATCCCCAATGCACTGAGGAATTCCCAGACCTCCTCCCTGGTGGCACGGTTACCCTTCATGAAGATAATGCTCAGGGGCACCATGAGGAAACCAGACTTGGGCAGACCCCACTCATCACTCAGACCTTCATCGCCCCCGAGGGTGTAGATGTTCCTACTATGGTCGACTTCCGTCAGCTCCAGGCCAAATACCAGCTCCATGTGCTTAGAGGCTCTCCTGAGGATCTCCAGGATGTGCTGCCTATACTTGCTGCCAATGACCTTCAGGAGGGCGTGCTGCAAGATGGGCTCCTTCTTGGTGTACTTCTCCAGGAGGAACTCCACCAGCATGCTGGCCTTCCTGGTCAGAGGATCTATTTGAGGGCTCTGAGTGGCAGGGGCTGCCTGGGACGCACCTGCATTTTCTTCCTTTGGGCCCTGGACACCTTCATCAGATCCTGCACAGGAAGGCCCTGCATCAGGAGAGCTAGGGGCCATGGCTTCCTGAAGCTCCTGGTGATCTCCAGTAGCAGGGGAGCTTGGGCGAGAACCCTGAGGGACAGAAAAGGGGGAGGAGGGGCACTTCTTTTTGGGGGCTGCAGCAGCCCTGGGCTGGGCCTCCTGGGGACAACGAATGTCCCCCTGGACCTGGTGGCATTTCACACGGGCATGGTACTTCTTCCTGTGCCTCTGAGGCATGGTGACACAGGTTATGGATCACAGGTGCATGCAGGCAGGGTGGCAGGCAAGGAGTGCACCTAGAGGAAGGACAAGCAGATGTTGTGAGCAACTGCAGTGAGGAGATTCCTCCCTGGCTTGAACCATAGCCGCCTCTGAGGGGTCCTTGAGGCCAGTGCTCTAGGACCCATAAGTCTTGTGTTCTCCTGGTGAGCTCCTCCTTTGAGACGACTGAGTAGGAAGTGAGAGTGATTGCTGGGGCACAGTCAGACAAACCTGCCTGGGCTTTAGAGGGAAGCCTGTAGGGGCTGGCAGGGGAGGCAGGTCCTTTCAGTTCACATTTCAGAATCATGATGAAAACTGGGGAAAGTCTCCCTCATATCCCCCTGTCCCCAAACCCACCCACCCTGTTCCCTCTCTTGCTTTGAAGTTGAGGCTGCCACTTTCCCTGTCACCCCAGACGATGAGAGGAGGGAATGTTCAGGACTCCAATGAAAGGAGCTGGGACCCGCCTTCTGCTATCTCGAGGCTGCCCCTTCACAACCAAGCTGCAAACTCCCTTGACAGACCACCGCCCCCGTCCCCATGTTTGGCTTGGAGGAAGTGCTGGCCACAGGGGAGGGGAGGGTCCTCAGTTGGCCGTGTGATACAGACGATGGTCATTATCCTGACTCCTCCCAAGCCCTGACATCCTCCCTCTGCTGACCTGCTGCCAGCCCTTCGGAAAGAGGTCCCCTCTTCCCCAAGTGTCCCGTGTCAGAGATCGCAGTCAGGGAGCCCCTCAGCCTTCAGAACTGCCCAGATGCTGACTGGTTGCTTTCTGGCCAAGTCATGCTGGGTAAGGGGTTAGGCGTGGCCGCCATTCTGGGGTGTGGAGACACTCAGTCCCCCGCGGGTCCCTCTTTCACTCCACAGAATCCCGGACTTCCCTCTACTGAACAGAGCCAGGGTCCACCAACCCTGCACCCAGATCCATCACCCCTGGACCCAGGTTATGTCCTGAGAACCCACGTGCGTAACTGATGGACATTGGACCTAAGAGCCAGGTACGAGCTTCCGGGCGTAGAGCAGGTGTGGGGTTGCCGGGGGGCTGGGAAGTCCCCTCTTTTCGGATGGAAAAGGTGTTGGGAGTGACAGGGCATATCGTTGTAACTATCCAGTGCACTTGTAACACATGTCACCTCTGACTTGGACCCCTGATAAGACCTCGGACTCCTCCCTCTGGTCACAGCTACAGCAGCTCTCAAAGACAGCAGCCCTCTCAAAGATGGCATTGCACCCCGGCATGGATAGGGGGCCGTCACTTCCTATCATGCGCATGTGGGCTCCAGGAGGATAGCAGGGGCGGGGCCTGGGTGGGCGGGGTTCTGCGGGAGTTTCCGGCAAGAGGGGGGATGTGGGCCCTTCAACTCATAGTGGGTCCTGGGATGTCCCTGCTGATTTCAGTCAACTGGCCTCACTCCTTGCCTCTCACTTCTTTCAGTAAACAAAGCAGGAAGAATTTGGGAGCCCGAGCCTGACAGCCTTCCTGGACCTGCTGAGACAGACAGTAAAGGCACTCTGGGGCACCTTGTGTGCTGAGTGATCCTCTCTGTCCTCTATCCCTGCCTTCCTCCAACCGTAATGCTGCACTACGTCCCGTCTGCTGACCTGACGGCAAGACCTCACCTGGAAGTTGACCTCACCTCACCACGCCTGGTGAGAAGTGCACCGGCATCTCATCTGGACGCTTCTGCCTAAGGCTTCCTGGAAATGGCTGCTGCAGGTAAGGTAAGCGACAGGGAAAGATGGGAGAATGCCTTCTGTGGTGTGGAACCCCTCACACCTCACTCAGGATCTTCATATTGACTGCAGGCAGAGCCTGGAAACCCTTCCCTTTCTGGTATAAAACCACCCCTGTCCCCAACCATTCTCCACACAATCCCAGCAGAGAAAGTGAAGGGGCTCCTCAGCCTGACTGTTCTCACTGTGGGTTCTTAGTCGACTGCAGGGGCATTGCTTGAAAGTTCTGAGATGAATTTCTGTCCTTTTGTACAATTACTGTGATACAAGCTTTTCTCTTTTAGTCCATGTGTGACAGTCTCTTAAGCTGATTATTTACAAGGGCCAGTTTTCATCCACTATCAAAGTTTGTGCTGGTTATTGCATGAGCTCTGGGTCATACTGCCATGTCCATCCCAAAATTTGGTGCCCCATGATCCTGGCATGGGGCTCTGAGATGCTGCCTCAGGTTCCTTCAGTAAAGCAGTAGAGTTTCATGGTCCCACGGCCCAGTGGAAGAATCCACTGCTCCAGTTTAAAGCCTTTTCCAACTGATACTGTTGTCTGTTTCCTTTGTGACCTGCACACCTGTGTCAGCCTCAGAGTACTCCCTGACCTGGGCATTCACAGGGTCAAGTTCAATGGAGACTTATTGTTCCTCAGGGATTATTTAGTTTTGTGTTCTTGCTTTTGTTAGTAGTTGTCTTTATTCCTTCTGTAAGTTTTCCATGGTTTGTTCTGGGTACAGGAAACAGCCGCCCAGGTGTGACTGTGGTCTCAGCTACTCTGGATGTGGTACTAAATCTGTAGAAGATTTAAGGAAAATCGACAGTCTTACAATATGTCCTCAGGAATACATCTAACATACTATTCTTTTTGAGACTTCTTTTTCCTAAGGCACTCAGGAAATTCTTCTTGTTGCCTTCGTGTAGACTGCATACATTTTCTAAGGTTTCTTTGTAACTACATTTTTCATATTGTTGCTTTTGTTTATGGTGTGTTTTCTATTACATGGTTTGAGTATTGTCAATTCTTCCAGACCAGTCTTATTTTGCTGTGTTGATCATTTTATGCCAGATTTCTGAAGTTAGTTATATGTGTCAATGTTTTCTGTGCCTGTTTCCTAAGAATTTCAATTCGAGGATAAAATTCTTACTGTGATACTTTGTTTTTCATTATTGCACTTTTATTCATTTTGCATTGGTGCATGTAACTCTGTACTGGCTATGTGTTCTTATGCATATTTTTTTTCTAGTTTTTAAATTAGTAGACTTTTAAAATATTGTTTTAATTGACAAATCCTTGCTTTATAATGTTGTGTTGTTTCTGCTATACAACACCGTGAATCAGCTCTACCTATACGTATTCCTCCTGCCTGATGAGACTTCCTCCCACCCCCTCATCTCACCCCTCTAGGCTGTCACACAGCACCAGGCTGAGCTCCCTGTACTACATAGCAATTTCCCACCAGCTATCTTTTGTACACATGGGACTCGATATTTGTCAGTGGCACGCTCTCAATTCGTCCTACATACACCTTCCCTTGCTGTGTCCACAAGTCCATTCTCCACATCTGTGTCACTATTCCTGCCCTTCAAATAGGTTCGTGAGTACCATTCCTACTTTCCATGTATATGCGTTAATGTACGTTACTTTTCTGTTTCTAACTTACTTCACTCTGTAAACAGGCTCTAGGTGCATCCACCTCACTACAAGTGACTTAAATTAGTTCCTTTTTATGGCTAATATTCCATTGTATGTGGCTATCACAACTTCGTTATCCAGTCATCTGTCAGTTGAAGACTGCTTAGGTTCCACGTCCTGTCTATTGTAAGCAGTGCTGCAATGAACACTGGATACAGGTGTCTTTTCAATTATTCTTTCTCAGTGTATATGCCCAGTATTTCTATTGCTGGGTCATATGTAGTTTTAATTCTAGTTTTAAAGGAATCTCCTCAGTGTTCTCCATAGTGACTATATCAATTTCCATTCCCACCTTTACTCTAAACTCTCCCCAGCATTTACTGCTTGTATAATTTTTGATGATGGCCATTCTGACCTGTATGAGGTGACACCTCATTGTAATTTTGATGTGCATTTCTCTCATGATGAGGGATGTAGCTCCTCTTTTCATGTGGTTATGAGTTTGTTTCCCCTCTGTATTTCTTTTGTAAAAGAACAGATTTAGGACTGGAGAAAATTCAGCAGATAGAATAGAGAGGTCCCATACAGCCACTCTCTTCCTCCACTTGGTATCTTCTATTATTAACATCTTGTATTGGTTCAATGGATACAAGTTCTTTTTTATAGTTGATCAACTAATATCAATATGTTATTATTAACTATTGTCCATTGTTTACAATACATTTCACTTTTTGTGTTTTACAGTTCTTTAGTGTTTGACTGCGGAGAAGGCAATGGCACCCCACTCCAGTACTCTTGCCTGGAAAATCCCATGGATGGAGGAGCCTGGTAGGCTGCAGTCCTTGGTGTTGCTAAGAGTCGGGGATGACTGAATGACTTCATTTTCACTTTTCACTTTCATGCATTGGAGAAGGAAATGGCAACCCACTCTAGTATTCTTGCCTGGAGAATCCCAGGGACAGAGGAGCCTAGTGGGCTGCTGTCTATGAGGTCACACAGACTTGGACATGACTGAAGTGACTTAGCAGCAGCAGCAGTGTTTCACAGATGCATGATAGTATCAACTCAGCCAACACGGTGTTGTGCAGAGGAGTGTGAATGCCCTATCGATCTCCCATGCTCCATCTGTTCATCCCTCAAAACCTCACTTGGAACCCCTGACAACTACTAAACATTTTACTCTTTCTAAAGATTTGCATTTTCCAGAATGTAACATTGATGGAATCATACAGTATGTAGGATTTTTCTACTGGCTCCTTCTGCTAATCAATATACATTGAATTTTCTCTATAACTTGTTATGGTTTGAAATGTTTGCTTCCAGGACTGAATAGCATTCCATGTAGCTTACCATACTTTGTTTACCCACTCGTGTACTGAAGGTCATCTTTGGTGATTTCGGTTTTTGGCAGCTATGATTTATTCTGCTATTAAAATTTGGTTGAAGGTTTTTGGATGGGCTTAAGGTTTTGGTTCTTTTGAGTAAATACCTTAATGGTCATTTGCTAGATCATATGATAAGACTATATTTACCTTAAAAGAATTTGCCAGACAGTTTCAAATGTATCAGTATCACTGCCTTCCCTTTAGCAATGAATTCGTTTTCAGGTAGTTTGCCTGTTTCCTCTTCATTGATTTGGACTTCTGTGTTTCTGGTTTGTTCCTTCATTTGTGTAGTATTTCTTTTCCTTTTTCATTATTATTATTATTTTAATTATCATTTTTGAGGTCTCTTTTTCCCAGGCTTCAAGGTTGAATTCTATCTTCCTTTTTGTTTCTGCCCTCTAAGGTTGGTCCAGTTGTTTGTGTAAGCTTCTTATAGAATGAGATTTGTGTTGAGTTTTTTTTTGTTTGTTTGTTTGCTTTTTCCTCTGATGGGCAAGGCTGAGTAAGGTGGTAATTCTGTCTGCTGATGATCGGATTTGTATTTTTGTGTTCTTTGTGGTTTAGATGAGGCATCCTGCACAGGGTGCTATCAGTGGTTTGGTGATGCCGGGTCTTGTATTCCTGTGGTTTCCTTTGTCTCAGTTCTCACTATTTGATATCCTAGGGTTAGTTCTCTGGTAGTCTAGGATCTTGGAGCCAATGGACTCACTCTAAAGGCTCAGGGCTTGACCTTGAATTTTGCGTGGGTCTATACATTCTTTTCTGCTGGTCATGTACTCCTGTCCACTCTCAGCTGGTATTCTGCATGCACTTCTGTGTCGGAAGGTGTATTCCTGATGTATCCGTGAAGAGAAATGTATTCCACGTCCAGCAACTCCTCCTCTTGCCATCTTGTTCCTCCTGGGCAAGATTCGTGAGAGTCCCTTGGACTGCAAGATCTAACCAGTCAATTCTAAAGCATATCACTCCTGAATATTCATTGGAAGGACTGATGCTGAAGCTGAAGCTCCAATATTTGGCGACCTGATGTGAAGAACTGACTCATTGGAAAAGATCCCGATGCTGGGAAAGACTGAAGGCAGGAAGAGAAGGGGACTGCAGAGGATGAAATGGCTGGCATCACATACTCAAGGGACATGAGTTTGAGCAAGCTCTGGGAATAGATGATGCACAGGGAAGCCTGGCGTGCTGCAGTCCATGGGGTTGCAAATAGTCAGACACGACCGAGAGACTGAACAGAACAGATGAATCATCAAAATATTCTTGTCATTCCTATATTTTCTGGATGAGTTGAAGCCTTCCCTTGCTCCAAGGCTAATTCCCTTATGGTGGCAAAGAAAGTGTAAGAAAATATGTTCTCTGCTTGGTTTATCAAGTGTGATCCAGGCACACATTGGCCTGGACAAATTATATGAGCTTTAACCAAAACCTTGCCAGCTTCTTGAAATTATCATTGTCCCTATGAGCCACAAACTTCAGGGAGGATTGACAGAAACAATACAAAAACTGGACTCTGGCAATATAAGAATTAGGAACATATGGCTTAATGAATTACGAATATGATGATAATTTTCCTGATTTTTTTGAAAGAT
This sequence comes from Bos javanicus, assembly GCF_032452875.1. Classification (NCBI taxonomy): domain Eukaryota; kingdom Metazoa; phylum Chordata; class Mammalia; order Artiodactyla; family Bovidae; genus Bos; species Bos javanicus. Next base: position 120,705,736 of record NC_083897.1, read on the forward strand.
TACTGTCTTTTAAAAATCTTTCATTTTCTAGATATAAGGAAATTTTTTAACACAGCAATTTGATAACATTAATTCTTCTCTCCCTACCGTATCACTCCAGATATTAGAAACTCTCAGTGTTCTTATTTTCTTAGGAAAATTGTTATTTTTCAAAAGTTCAGTGAGAATCTGTTCTTATAGCAGGACACAAGTGGAAACGTTGATTACACTACTGAGACTTTGACTGGACTGTCATATTTGACAGACACAGTTAGACTTGGATATGACCAGATAACTTGAGGAAACTAAGATTAACCATAGGGAGCCATAAAAACCCGTTGGAAAAACAGCCTGGGACCTTGCTGACAGAATTCCCATCAGCCTTACCAGGTGAGTAAGGAAGATCACTTCTGGCAGGCACAGGAACTTTAAGATGTTTTGGGGACTTCAGGAAGAGAGGAATTCATCCAGATCTCTAGGTTTGATAACAAGTCTTTGCTGTGGCTTCCTAGCCTCAAGAGGCTATTAAAATTTCCTTCTGGAGACTCCTTATGAACCATTCCAGCAAAGCAGATTTAAAAGCGCCTATTAGCAAATTCGTCTAGTCAAGGCTATGGTTTTTCCTGTGGTCATGTATGGATGTGAGAGCTGGACTGTGAAGAAGGCTGAGTGCCAAAGAATTGATGCCTTTGAACTGTGGTGTTGGAGAAGACTCTTGAGAGTCCCTTGGACTGCAAGGAGATCCAACCAGTCCATTCTGAAGGAGATCAGCCCTGGGATTTCATTGGAAGGAATGATGCTAAAGCTGAAACTCCAGTACTTTGGCCACCTCATGTGAAGACTTGACTCATTGGAAAAGACTCTGATGCTGGGAGGGATTGGGGGCAGGAGGAGAAGGGGACGACAGAGGATGAGATGGCTGGATGGCATCACTGACTCGATGGATGTGAGTCTCAGTGAACTCCGGGAGTTGTTGCTGGACAGGGAGGCCTGGCGTGCTGCGATTCATGGGGTCGCAAAGAGTCGGACACGACTTAGTGACTGATCTGATCTGATCTAATTGGAAAATTGTTATTCTTACTGTACTTAGATAAATAATCAGGCCGAGTTTATTGAATTTAGACTTCCTTTGCAAACAAATTAGGTCTTAGTTTTCCTGTCTTCGGTAGAAATGAGGGACATGATAGACAGAAAAAATTGGTTCAATAGAAAGTGTACTACACATGTGTGGGTATTAGGTTCTAATGGTATTATGTTTCCTAGAAGTTTTATTATTTACCTGCAAACTGGGTTGGATCCTGAATTTTTCTAGTGTCCACCCGTATCTAGCTGCAACTGTCTTACTAAAATTCCCAATTTCTCCCATCCTTTTGATGTGTCTGTGGGAGAGATGGTAAGCTCCAAGAGATACACCTCTGTGATCTTGATCCGCTCACTCTCCCGTTCTTTTGACTTGAATCACTGAGAACTAACATTGCCATTTTCCTGAAGTCCTGCAACGTGAAGCCACATGACTTGATGCAAAGATCAGAGAAATTGTCACAACACTTTATGTTCAAATAGACTTCATGCCTGTTGCTGTACCAGCCACTCAGAAAGTTAACCTGATCACCCAGAGATATTGCTAACTGTGATAGAGACATTTCAAACGGCAATAGTTGCTTCGATCCTGACACCAAGAAAATTTGACTGACTACCCGCTGGGCTCAGAAACTGGTTTATAACCAGCTCCAGTGATTAACGTCTGCTTTTCTTTTGTTTCCATAAAAATGCCTCTTATTAATAACTACCTGATGCCGCTTGCATCCGAGACCTAGCTTTGGGAGCCCACCTGCATCACCACCTATTGAAATGAGATACCACTCTTTAAATGAACTGACCTGTTCTCAGAATAATGCAACTGCTGCCATGAAATGGAGGACACCACTAATCCATTCTCTCTCTCCACAGTGACCAGATCAGCTTTTACCATGTGAGACTTGCAGGCAAGTTTCAGAGGACAGACCTGTCAAGGCTTAGGGCACTCTGCCCCCAAATATATTAATTATTTTGAATTCAAGTTACTTAAGAAACAGCCAACAGAGGAGTGACATGTTGCCAAGCCCCAATTTCTGCCTCCCTGAGAGCAGGAAATGCATCTCATATGACGGATGTACTGCCTGCATCTGGAGGCAGAGGGAAACCCTTCTAACCAGAAGTAGGCAGTTCAAGCAGAGAAGCCTGTATACACAAACCTTGTTAAGTCTTTCATTTACTACCCTGGGTACCGATTCTGTTTAGATTCCTTACTAGTTGAGTACCTAAAACCTAAGTTGATTTGCCCTGTCGATTCCTCACAAATTGTTTTGTTGTCTACAAAATAAAGAAGCTGCCTGCTTTGCCCACTACTTAGGTCCCATTTCTGTGACACTTCTTGTGCACGTGAATTGCAATTTGTCTCTTTTTCTCCTGTTACCCTATCTTGTGTCAAGTTTATTAGTAGTCTAACCACAAGAATTCAAAAGAGGTAAAGGGAGGAATGTCCTTCTTCCCTAAACACCTCAAGGGAGTTCACCCTTACATCTCAGAAATTCCCTGGAGAGGATTTGCATAGAATACCAGTCTGTGCACTGGAATCTCCTGCATTGAGATAAGAGCAGAGACACTGTAGATTTCTGTCTGTTAGGGGCCAAATTGTGTCCCCTCAACAAATGCATATTGAAGGCATAACTCAGAGTACTTCAGAATGCAACTGCAGTTAGAAATAAGGTCTTTAAAGTGATGGTTGAGTTAAAATGAAGTCATTACGATGGGCCATTCCCAATGTGACTATAAGAGGAAATTGAGACAAAAAAGGAGGCACCAGGGATATATGCACTGAAAAGAAATGCCAAGTGAAGAGGGTGGCCACCTGGCAGCCAAGGGGAGAGGCCTCAGGGTAAACCAGCCCTCATCTTGGACTTGCAGCCTCTAGAACTCTGAGAAAATAAATTTCCGTTGTTTGAGCCACCGATTCTGTGGGGTTTTGTTGTGGAAAGCCTAACAAATCAGTACGTTAGCCCAGGTAGAGATTTCCTCCTGGATAGTCTTTTTACTTTCCTGTCATTTCTTAAGGCTATCTCAAGATCTTGCTATGTGATTGCAGCTCCTTGTTTCTAAAGTTGTATGGGCATAAGGGAGGTCTTGATCTTAGCCTCACCAGAACTAGCATAGAGCCTTTCAAAGAGCAGATGCTCAAAAAATAATTGAATACAGTGAGAGGTATAACTTGTTAAGATTTAATACCTCCTGCATTTTTCAAGAAGCATATTGAGATATAAATTATTTAATTTTACAAAACAGAAGACAGAAAAGATGGAGAACAATCAAGGTTCATCATGTTTTGAAATTTTTTTCATTTTATTTTTTCATTCCATTGTCCCAGCAGTATTATTGTGGGATTGCTTCCCATTTTGGCAAAAGTCCCTACTTTGATGTCAAATTTTCTTATCTGGATGATTTTTTTGAAAGTCTTGGTCTTCAGTAGGGGTGGGAGAAGCTGCTGGACGTGGCCATGGAACATGCCTGGAAGTGACAGTGGTGCCAGGCCTGGTTGGAACTGTGACTCGAGCTCTCTCCTCCTCATCTTGCAAAGCTTCTTCATATTGTGATGAGAAGGCACTGGGGACTGTATCACTGACTTTTGCCAAAAACTCCAAGACTTTCATTTTGCTAGTTTCAGCATGGGCTCGTGGGCCCCACAGGAACTCGTAACGAGGAGGATCACCGTTGGCAACCAGGCGGTACTCCAGGTAATTCATCATCACAAAGTCTTTGGTGATGAGCTTACTGGGCTCTCCGTAGGTGAAGTGTTTTCTCCCAGCATATACTTGCATCATATTCAAGAATTTCCAGATGTCTTCCTCAGCGGCACAGTGGCCCTTCACAAAGATCACACTCAGAACTGTCATCAAGACACTGGTCTTAGGTAAGCCCCTACCATCCCACACTCTCCCATTGTTGGGCAGGTTCAGTTTGCTGACAAGGTCATAGGAGTGGATGGTTGAATCAACTTCCTTCAAGCCAACTGCAAAGACAGCCTCGATGTGTTCAGAGGCTCTCTTGAGAATCTCGGCAAATCGGTTATGGTATCTTGGGTGGATAATCTTCATCATGTTTTCCTGATGATGGGCTGCTTCATTTTATATTTATGCAGAAGGAACTGTTCCAACAAACTTGTCATGCTGTTCAGAGTATCACTGTAGGTAGAAGATGAGACATTGGAGGAACCTGAATCTTCCTCATCTTGACTGGTATCTTCTTCACCATATGTTGTGTCAGAAGTAGTTGAAAAAGTGTTGGTAGTAGATGGGGCTTCCAAAGACCCCTGGGAAGTGCTATTTGACCCAGTAGCTGATGAGCTCTGTGAATTATCTTCTAAAAGAGAAGAGGTAGAGGGAAGCTCTTCCATTACTGCAGCGGGCTGAACTCCCCTGTGACTCAGGCTCATATCGGGCCTGGTGGCGTTTCTCATGGATGCAGAGCTTATGATTCTGACCCTGAGGCATGATGCCTGTGCTGGGGGACAATGATTAGAAGTGTGAGTAGGAGGGCAGGTGATAAGGGCCCACAGGAAGACGAAGGTTGAGTGTGCAGGTGCAGCAGGGAAATACCACCTTGGTTATCAGGAAGGCTACATTTGTGGTTTGCTTGAGGGCACTGTTCTGAAAACCCCAAGGGTTCCTATTCTCCTAATCAGCTGTCCTTTGGGAAACACATTGAAGGAAATTCAAGTGATATTTAGGCTTCGTCCTGCTACCCCTGCCTCAGGCACGCTGGGGTGACAGAAGGGGCTGGTAGTCTCCTACACAGAGGCATCTGTTATTTCACATTCAAGACCACCACCCAACTAGTGGCCAGTCATAAGACCCATTCCCTCTCCTGTCCTCTACTTGGCATCACAAAGCTCCCTGGAATTTCGAGAAATGAAGAGGTCCTCAGCTTATCACCCCAGTCAGTAGTTATCACCCAGTACTGAGTGCTCAGTGGGAAGTTTTCTGTCCTGGCCTCTGGAGTCCTCAACATGAATTAAGAGTGCTTCCTTTCGTTCCCCATAGGGCCTGGTGTCCCCACCCCTTTCTTGGAATAGTATCTGTATCTTCATACTAAGGGTTTCACTTCCTACACACCTGATATAAATAAATGTTGGTGGAACTTCAGCTTGATAGCTCTGCCCTGGTTCTTCAAGGGCTACAAGGAACAGGGCAGGATTCATTATAACTTCTTTTTATTGGTAGATGATCCCTCAGTCCTTGCTTTGACCTCTGTTGTGGCCTGAAATTCTACCCTCCCTTCCCCTTAGGTCCACCCCGTCTACTACTATACTTTCTTATAGTAGGGGAAGCATCTCCATGAGACCCCTAGGAAAAACTAAGATTCTCCTCATCCATCATACCGGTCCTTTGTCTTCTGACGCACAGAAGATGAGATGAATCATATGGTTATGGGGTGTGTGGTTCCCTTCGTCTTCAGGGTATTCAGTTGGTTTCTGGAAAACCTGGAAATAATCTCACTGCTGGCCCTAGTCTATACCCCTTGGACCATGTCCAAACCCCACTTGTGACTTCATAGAAGGAAATAGGCCAGGGTTTTGTGTGGTTTCCTCAGAGTTCTGAGGTCAGGGGGTTTCGTACATCCAAAGCTTGACTCCTGGCAGGGTGTGGGGCTCCTTTTTGTTTACGTAAGGGAGCTCTCTCAGACTAAGGTCCTCACTCCCTGTGGTGCCAGAGAGGGAAAGTCTGGGAATGCCACACGAGGCTACTCCTACCTGTGCCTTCAGGGACCACATCAGGATTCAGGTTTCTTGGGGCCCTCTGTGTTCAGTGTAGGGGTATGCCCTCACTGAGGTGCCTCCCTTGACTCCTGGGGGACTCTGGATTTCCTCTTTGAACCTAAGGTGACCCATGCAGACCAAAGACCATGTCCTTGCAAGCCCTGAAAAGAAGTGAGGGAATGCGCAGCCTAGCAGCCCTGTCTTGGCCTTCTGAGAGCAGACACAGGCCAGTCTCTCTGTGACTTCAGTTCCTCATTCATCTGTCTTTATCTTGACTCCTGTCTCTTCTATGAAAGACTTCTTGGGAAATGCCACGTCTTTGAAAAGTCTTAGTCTGCCTGCAACAAATCTCACAAAGGATGGGTTGAGTCCCAGGAGTGATAGGGAAGCTGCAGTCCGGGAGGGGCCCCAGCATAGGTGGTGTGCTATCAGAAAACACGCTGATCTCTTCCTTCTATTCACTAACCAGACATAGCCTCTTTTAGAACCTTCAGTCTTAACAGATTTACTCTCTGAAAGGAAGGGGCCGAATTAAATGACTTTCTGCGTCCCTGATCTATTGCGATTTACTGACATTTCTTTTGTAGATACATTGTCACTGAATGCTGTCTCCTTCCTTATATGTACTTCACTTTTATTTTCATTTTTTGTTACTTATTCCTGGGGCCTTTTATTCCAAAACTGTGTTTGGGGTATGAGATTCTGCCATTTAACATGTTAAATACCTTTTGGACTAATGTTCAGAAAGAGGAAGTGACCCAAGTTTAGCCTCATCCTGGAGGAGTGGCACAGTATGGGCTCTGGAGGAATTCAGTGTCGGGGTTCAGTCCAGCTCCTATCATCTATGAGCTTTGAATTTGAGCTTCTTTATTCCAGCTTCTTTATCTGCAAATTGTGTTTGAAAGAGTCTATAGTGTAGGACCACAGACATGTGTAATGTATGTAAATCACCTGGCACAGTATGAGACAAGCTTTGGCACTTTGAATGAATGGCAGTTATTACAAAGGTGATTTTGACCCCGAATGGTAACAAACTTCCATCACATAATTTTATTTCCAGGCTCTATTAGAGAATATGCAAGTCCAAACAATAATCAAATCCACATCAGCACTAACGCTCCCAAGCAAGTAAAACTAAGCAGTATTTCCCTATTTGAGCACCTGTTTTAATAGGTGTTTGGGGTTATCCTCTCCACATGGATGCAAGGACAAGTTCATTTGTCTTAAGGACCAGCAACTTCCCTCTCAGGTGCTTTTTCTTGTCCAAACCACTCATAATTTAATCCGACAGTAAAAATTGAGCCCTCCCTTAAAGTTTGCCAAATTACACTAAACATAACCTAATTAAACTGCCCGTTTACCAGAGCAAGTTCTGGTGCTCCCATCCCAGAAAAAGAGAGACAGTCCAGTGACGTCTTGGCATCTCACTTCAATGGGTATCACCCTTATTTCTCAGAAACTCTCTGGACAGCTTTTGATGAAAATGTGTATTTTGAGTATTCACTTGCCCTGGCTCAAATGCACAGGGCCCCTTCAATTCCCTATGGTTTTCAGATATCCCCAAACAATGGTGAATACATGGTTTAGATATACTCCAGGTTTACAGCCTCACCTCTGAGAACCTTTATATGAGTGTCTGGCATCACTCCCACAGCTTCATCTAGCCCACCATGCATCTGGACTGAAACTGACCTCCCACTGAGGAACTAGACTTTTCCCAAGAACCAATGACGCCTTTATCAGGTAACTTTGACTTGCTTGCCCTCATCTGGAACCTCCTCTTCCACACCTCCCCCATTTAAATTTATGATTTGTTTATTCCTTAGAGTTAGCTCACCACCTTCCTTATATCGTCCCTGCTGCTAGACTCAAAATACCATGGGCAGTGGCTTGGGCTTCATTTTCTTACCAACCCAGTACTATAAGACAGCCTTCTAAACAGAAGATGGCCAATTAATTTGGGAGAAAAGGAAATAATGAGCAAAGACTCTATTTTATTATGATTTAAATGTCATACAGTTTGAATAAGCTAAACAAATCTAAGTCCATGTTATTAACTTTTACAAGGAAAGAGGACAGATAAGAAGACAAACAAAAAATAAACCAGCGTTTACTCTGAAAGCTTTGTGATCCCAAATACTTATCTCTAGGATTCTTACACATTTCCAAGTAAAATTCTATTCCAATATTATGTTATCTTGTTCTGGACCATAAGGAAAATATTGAAGTCTTTTCAACTTGTTTACAAATAATGAACTCCTAGTCTTAATTCTAACAGCAGTAAACATGACATCCATGACATTAACAAACCTAGATTCTGAAGCAAAATAAACCTTATGAAGAGTAGTGACATTTAAAAATACAAAAAACCTCTACCAACCTACCTAAATCATCTGTTTTTGACTAGATAGTATTCATATGGATAAACGGAAAACATGTATATTTTGTTAAACCTGCACCTAAACTCCCATACAACTTAAAACTGTGAAGAACATATGGGTTTTACCCCCCCCACCCCTACTACCCCATGCTATTTAAGACGTAGACTATTCTCTTCCAACACAAAGGGAACAAAGTGCCCTGACCCCTCCCTAGATGTGGGAGGAGCTGTAGGACTTGGCCCTGGTAGGGGCACTGGCTTCAGCCATTATTGGAATCCTGGCCACACCTCTCAGCGCTGCTCTCTCCACCTGATCTCTCAGAGCCTCATCATAGAGGTCTGGGAAGGAACTCGGGACCTTATCCTGGATCTTGGCCAGAACTTCCAACACCTTCATCTTAGTGGTCTCAGCATAAGCTCTCGGGCCCCACAGGAACTCGTAGCCTGGAGGGTCACTATTGGGCACCTGGCGGTAGTTGAGGTACCCCTTCTGCACCAGATCTATGGTGATGAGCTTTCTGGGCTCCCCAAAGATGGAGTGCTTCTTCCCAGCATAGATCCCCAACACATTGAGGAAATCCCAGATTTCCTCCTCGGTGGCACGGTTACCCTTCATGAAGATGATGCCCAGGAGCGCCATGAGGAGACCAGACTTGGGCAGCTCCTCCTCATCACTTGAACCTTCCTCAACCCCGAGACTAAACTTGTTGACGAGGGTGTAGATGTTCTTGTTGCAGTCGACTTCCTTCAGCTCCAGGCCAAACACCAGCTCCACTCGCTCAGAGGCTCTGCTCAGGATCTCAGGGAAGTGCTGCTTGTACTTCCTGCCTATGATCTCCAGCATGCCGTTCTGTGTGATGGGTTCCTTCTTGGTGTACCTCTCCAGCAGGAAATCCATCACCAAGCTGGCCTTCCTCATCAGAGGATCTTTGCGAATGCTCCGAGCGAGCAGGGCTGCCCGGGCGGCATATGCACTTTCCTCCTCGGGGCCCTGGGCACCTTCCTCAGATCCTGCACAGGAAGCCTCTGCAACAGGAGAGCTAGGGGCCATGGCTCCCTGAAGCTCCTGGTGATCGGCAGCAGCAGGGGAGCTCGGAGGAGAACCCTGAGGGGCAGAAGAGGGGCAGGATGTGCACTCCTCTTCTGGGGCTGCAGCAGCACTGGCCTGGACCTCCTGAGTGTCCCCCTGGACCTGGTGGCATTTCCCACGGGCATGTTGCTTGTTTTTGTGCTTCCGAGGCATGATGACACAGGTCAGGGACCGCAGGCAGGACTGCAGTTACGAAGGTAGGCTTTGAGTGGCCTTGAGGAAGGACAAAGAAATGTTGTGAGCACCTTCGCCAGGGAGGGTCGTCCCCAGTTTAAACCAAGTCCGCTTTGTAGGCGGCCTTGAGTCCACTTCTCTAGGATCCACAAGTCTTTTCACCTAGTCAGCCTGTCCCCTAACCCGTGAGGAGGAAGTGAGAGTGAGCCCTGGGGCGCAGCCAGACAGCCCTGCCTGGGCGTTAGAGGGGGGCCTGTGGGGGCTGGCAGGGGAGGCATGTCCTTTCAGTTCACATTCAGAGTTAGGATGAAAAATGGGGAATGACCCCCTAGCACCCACCCTGATCCTTCTTCTGCTCTGAAGCTGATGCTGCCACCTTCCCTGTGACTCTGGAAATGGAGAGGAGGGAGTGCTCAGCCTCCCACCTAAGGGTCCCGGGACCGGCCCTTCCGTACGCAAACTCTAACCTCCCCACTCAGACCGCAGCCTCCCTTCCCCATGTTTGGCCGGGAGGAAGCACTGACTACAGGGGAGGGTCCTGATTCATCTGTGTGTCTGGGAGGATGGTCCTCACCCTGGCTCCTCCTGAGCCCTGACATCCTCTCTGTACTGACCAGCTACCAACCCCTCGGACCGAGGTGCCCTCCTCCCTCAGTGTCCCGCATCCGAGATCATAGTGAGTGTGACCCGAAGCTGTTACAGCCGCCCGGATCCTACCCGGATGCTCGGAGGCCAAGTCGCGGGGGGTGGGGGTTTCGCGTGGCCACTGTTCTGGCGTGTGGAGACCCTCAGTCCCTCCCAAGGGTCCCTCCTTTAGCTACAGGGCTCGGGGCTTTCCCTTTACTGAGCAGAACCTGAGTCAACCAGCCCGGGACCGAAGCCTTCCTCTCGTAGACCACCTGGTTAAATGGACGGACTTGGGGCTTAAGATGCAGGCCCGAATCTTCCAGGGGAGAGCAGGGGCAGGGTGTCTGGGGGTTGTCCAGCCCCCTCTTTTCAGAGGGAAAGGCTTGGTCGTGCTGGACGTGTGTCCCCGCACTTGTAACTCACGTCACCTCACACTTGGACACCTGATGAGACCTGGAAGTCGTCCGTCTGGGCACCCTACACAGCAGTTCTCTAAGATGGCAGCAGCTCTCAAAGATGGCTTCGCAGCCGCAGCGTGTGTGCGTGGTCGTCACTTCCTGTCATGTGGTTCTGTGTTCCAGGCAGACAACAGAGGCGGGGCCAGGGTGGGCGGGGTTCCGGGGGAGCTTCCTGGAGGATTGGCACGTGCACTTTTCCTTGAATCGTCCCGGATCCTGAGACTTTCCCTGTACTGAGCGGACTCTAAGGGCCTCCTTACTAGGCTCTAGCTTCTGTCAGCACCCCAGCAGGAATTGTTTCTGGCCTGGCCGAACAGGCTTCCTGGAGCTCCTGAGAATGACAGTGAGGGCACTTTCAGGCCCTGTCTTCTGGGCTTAGTGATGCTCCGTCCACTCTCCGTGTCTTCCCTTGACCCCTGTAGGTGGTGGGCTACATCCCATCTGCTGACCTGAGGCCAAGGCCTCCCATCGAAGACATCAAGTCCCGAGACTCCTGGTGAGAAGTGCACGTACATCTCCTCTGGACCCTTCTGCCTGAGGCTTCCAGGAAATGGCTGCTGCAGGTAAGATGAGCTGAGAGGAAAGGATGGGAGACTGCCTTCTGTGGTGTGGAACCCCTCACATCTCACTCAGGATCTTCATATTGACTGCTGGCAGGGCCTGGAAATCCTTCCCTTTCTGGTATGAATCCACCTCTGTCCCCAACCTTGCCCCACACCATCCCAGCAGAGTAAGTGAAGGGGCTCCTTAGCCTGACGGTTCTCACTATGGGCTCTTAGTCGACTGCAGGGGCATTGCTTGAAAGTTCTGAGGTGAATTTCTGTTCTTTGGTACAATTTTTGGGATACTAAGTTTTCTCTTTTAGTCCCTACATGATAGTCTATTAAGGTGATCACTTAAAAGGGCCAGTTGTCATCCACTAACAAAGTTTGTGCTGGTTTTTTCATGACCTCTGGGCCATGCTGCCGCATACAGCTCAAACTTGTTCCCCATGATCTTGGCATGGGAGCTCTGAGATGCTACCTCAGATTCCTTCAGTGAGGCTGTAGCGATTCATGGCCCCAGGGCACAGTGGAAGAATCAAGGGCTGAACTTTAAAGCCTTTTCCAGCTGATCCTGTTGTCTTTTTCCCTTGTAGGCTGCACACCCCTTGTCAGTCTCCGAGTACTCCCTCACCTTGACACTCATAGGGTCAAGTTCATTAGAGACTTATTTTGCCTCAGGCACTATTTAGTTTTGTGTTTTGCCTGCTGTTAATAGTTGTTTTTATTCCTTGTAAGTTTTCCATGGTTTATTCTGGGTACAGGAAACAGCAGCCCATGTTTGACTGTGATCTCAGCTGGTCTGACTGGAGTAGATCTGTAAAGAGTTAAGGAACATTGACAGTCTTACAATATCTGCTCCTCATGAATACACATAACATACTATTCTGTTTGAGACTTCTTTCTCCTAAGGCTGTCAGGAAATTCTTCTTGTTGCCTATATGTGGAATGTATACATTATTCTAAGGTTTCTTTGTAGGGATGTTTTTTTGTTATGGTTGCTTTTATTTGTGGTGGATTTTCTATTACATGATAAGTAATTGTTGATTCTTCCAGGCCAGACTCCTGATTTTGCTGTGGTGATCAGAGATAGCTGAAGTTATTTATATGTTTGAATATTTTCTGTGCGTGTTTCCTAAGATTTTTAATTTGAGCATAAATTCTTATGTTATCTTTTGCTCTTCATTGTTCCTATCTCTTATTCATTTGACATTGTTGTATATAACTCTGTACTGGCTACATATTCTTGTCCAGAATTTTTCTACATTTTAAATCAGTAGAGCATTTATCAAATATTTTAATTGGAGGAGAATTGCTTTATAGTGTGTTAGTTTCTGTTGTAGAACAGTATGAAGCAGCTCTAAGTATACATATATCCCCCTCCATGAGCATCCCTCAGGCCACCCCCATCTCAGTCATCCAGGTTGTCATGGAACAGCAGTCTGAGCTCCCTCTGTTGTAGAGCACCTTCCCACTAGCTCTTTCTTATATACATGGTAGTGCATATATGTCATAGCCACTCTCAGTTTGTCCCTCTATCTCCATCGCTTGCTGTGTCCACTTCTTTTCTCTACATGTGTCTCTATTCCTATGCTGCAAATAAATTCATCAGTACCATTTTCTAGATTCCATATAAATGTGTTACTGTGCAATACTTTTTGTTCTCTTTCTGACTTACTTCACTCCGTGAAACAGACGCTAGGTGCATCCACCTCACTGCCACTGACTTAAATTTGATACTTTTATGGTTGAGTAATATTCCATTGTATATATTTACTGCAACTTCCATATCTATTGATCTGTCAGTGGAAGTTGAGGTGGTTGCTTCCATGTCCTAGCTATTGTAAATAGTACTGCAATAAACAGTGTGGTCTGTGAATCTTTTCACACATGGCTTTCTCAGTGTGTATGCCCAGTAGTGGGATTGCTGAGCCATTGGGTAATTTTATTTCTAGTTTTTAAAGGACTCTCCATACTGTTCTCCATAGTGGCTATATCAATTTACATTCCTCCTCAAAGTGCAAGAGGGTTCTCTTTTCTCCATGACACTTCATTATTTATTGTTTCTAGATTTTTTTATGATAGCCTTAATGGAAAATGTGAGGTAATGCATCATTGTAGCTTTGGTTTGCATTTCTTTCATAATGAGTAGTGAATATTTTGTCTTGTGAGCCTCTGTATTTTTTTTAAAGAACAGATTTAGGATTACAGAAAATTTAGCAGATAGTGTACAAAGTTCCTATAAAGCCAGTCTCTTCCTCCACTTAGCATCTTCTGTTATTAACATTTTGGATTGTTTCAACTGATACAAGTTCATTTGTTAAAATTGAGCAACTGATATCAATATGGTGTTATTACCTATTGTCCATTGCTTACAGTATATTTTACTTTTGTTGTTTTGCAGTTCTGTGTTGTTGCTTTTGTGCAGTTGCTCAGTCATCTCTGACTGACCCCATGATCCGTAGGACTACAGGCTCCCTATTCTTCACAATCTCTTGGAGTTGGCTCAGACTCATGTCCATCCAATCAGTGATGCCATCCAACCATCTCATCCTCTGCTGCCTCCTTTTCTTTTTCCCTTCAATCTTTCCCAACATCAGAGTCTTTACCAATTAGTCGGCTCTTCCCATCAGGTGTCCAAAAGTTTCGAGCTTCAACTTCAGCATGAGATATTCCCATGAATAGTCAGTGTTCATTCCCTTCAGAAATGACTGGTTTGATCTCCTTTCTGTCCAGGGGACTCTCAAGAGTCTTCTCCAGCACCACAATTCAACAGCATTGATTTTTCAGTGCTCAGCCTTGTTTATGGTCCAGTGCTCACATCCACACACAACCCCTGGGAAATCATAGCTTTGACTAGACACAACTCTTTTGGCAATGTGATGTCTCTGCTTTTTATTATGTGTTCTAGGTTTGTCATAGCTTTTCTTGCAAGGAAAAAGTATCTTTTAATTTTATGGCATCTTTTAATTTGGGGCTTCCCTCGTAGCTTAGTTGGTAAAGAATCTGCCAGGAGTGCAGGAGATCTGGGAATAATTCCTGGGTCAAGTAGATCCCCTGGAGAAGGAAATGGCAACCCACTTCAGTATTCATGCCTAGAGAATCTCATGGACAGAGGAACCTGGGAGGTTACAGCCCATGGGGTCACAAGAGTCAGACAGGACTTAGTCACTAAACCACCACCACCACCGTCATGGCTGCATCCACCATCCACAGTGATTTTGGAGAAGAAAATTAAATCTTCCATTGTTTCTACTTTTTCCTCATCTGTTTGCCATGAAGTGTTGGGACCAGATGCCATGATCTTAGTTTCTTGAATGTTGAGTTTTAAGCCAGCTTTTTCATTCTCTTCTTTCACTCTCATCAAGAGTCTCTTTAGTTCCACTTCACTTTGTGCCATAAGGGTGGTATTATACGCATATCTGAAGATATTGATATTTCTCCCTGCAATTTGATTCCAGCTTGTGTTCATCCATCTGGGAATTTTAATGATCTACTGTGCATATAACTTAGATAATCAGGGTGAGAATATGCAGCCTCAAAGTACTCGTGTCCAAATTTTGAACCTGTCTGTTGTTCCTTGTCCACTTCTAACTGTTGCTTCTTGACCTGTATACCAATTTCTCAGAAGGGGGTAAGGTGGTCTGGTATTCCAATCTCTTTAATAATTTTGCAGTTTCCTGAGATGCACACAGGCAAAGGCTTTTGCATAGTCAAACAAGTAGAAGTTTTCCTGGAATTCGCTTGCTTTGTCTATGACCCAATGGAGATTACCAATTTGATATCTGAGTCCTCTGCCTTTTCTGAATCCAGCTTGTACATATTGAAGTTCTCTTTTCAGATACTGTTGAAGCATAGCTTGAAGGATTTTGAACATTCCCTTGCTTGCATGTGAAATGAGCGAAATTATATAATAGTTGGAACATTTGTTGGCATTGCACTGCTTTGGAATTAGAATGAAAGCTTACCTTTTCCAGTCCTGTGTCCTCTGCTGAGTGGTCCAAATTTGCTGGCATATTGAATGAAGTACTTTAACAGCATCATCATTTAGGGTTTGAAATAGCTCAGCTGAAATTCCATCACCTCCACTAGCTTTGTTCTTAGGAATGCTTCCTAAGGCCCACTTGACTTCACACTCCTGGATATCTGGCTCTAAGTGAGTGATCACAACATCACTGTTACCTGGGTCATAAAGACCTTTGTTGAACAGTTCTTCTGTATATCCTTGCCACCTCTTCTTAAAATCTTTAGCTTCTATTCTGTCCCTATAGTTTCTGTCCTTTATTGTGCCCATCTTTGCATGAAATATTCCCTTGGTATCTCTAATTTTCTTGAAGAGAACTTTAGTCTTTTCCATTCTATTTTTTCCCTCTATTTCTTGGCATTGTTCACTTGAAAATGCTCTCTTATTACTCCTTGCTGTTCTTTGGAAATCTGCATTCAGATTGGTATATCTTTCCTTGGCCTTTTGGTTCCCTTCGTTCTCAGGTATTTGTAAGGCCTCCTCAGACAACCATTTAGCCTTTTTCATTTCTTTTTCTTGTGGATGGTTTTGGTTACCACCTCCTATACCTTGTTCTGAACCTCCATCTTTAGTGTTTCAGGCAGTCTTTCTACTAGATCATATCCATTGAAACTATTCCTCACCTCCACTGTATAATCATAAGGAACTTGATTTAGGTCATATCTGAATGGCCTAGTGATTTTCTCTACTTTCTTCAACTTAAGTCTGTATTTTGTAGTAAGGAGCTTATGATCTTAGCCAGAGTGAGCTCCATTTCATGTTTATGCAAAGTATGTAGAGCTTCTCCATCTTCAGCTGCAAGTTATTCCTTTACTTCCTACTTTTCCATTCCATTCCCCTATTATGAAAAGGACATTTTTTGGGGATGTTGGTTCTAGGCTGTGATGTACATCTTCATAGCACCACTGGACTCTAGCCTCTTTGGCATCAGTGGTTGGCACATAGACTTGGATTACTGTGATGCTGAATGCTTTGCCTTGGAAATGAACCAAGATCATTCTGTTCTTGTGGACACTGCACCCAGTACCTGCAGTTTGCACTCTTTTTGACTATGAGACTGCTCCATTTCTTCTAATCGATTTTTGCCCACAGATACAATGGTAATCTCAATTAAATTCACCCATTCTTGTCCATTTAGATGTCTGATTTCTAAAATGGTGACAGTCACTCTTGCCATCTCCTGCTTGACGAATTTTCATTGATTCATGGACCTAACATTCAAGGTTCCTATATAGTACTGTTCTTTACAGCATCAGACTTTATGTTAACCAGCAGACACAGGCACAACTAAGCGTCGTTTTGACTTTGGTCACGTCTCTTCATTCTTTCTGGAGCTATTTCTGGGCTCTTCTCCAATAGCATATTAGACACCTACTGACCTGGGGGCGCTCAGGTATCTCCCCCTGGTATGATCTCCTGGTATCATATCTTTTTGCCTTTTCATGATGTTCATGGGGTTCTCGAGGCATGGATACTGAAGTGGTTTCCTATTCTCCTCTCCAGTGGACCGCATTTTGTTAGAATTCTCCAGCATGACCCGTCCACTTTGGGTGGCCCTGCAAAGCCTGTCCCGTAGCTTTTGAGTTACATAAAGGTGTGATCCACGTGATCATTTAGGTTAGCTTTGTGTGATTGTGGTTTTTGTTCTAAAGGATAGGGCATTGTAGTTCTTCTGTCTGCCCTCTGAAGAATGAGTTTAAGAGGTTTGTGGAAGCTTGCTGATGGGAGAGACTGGCTATGAGGAAACCTGGCTCTTGCTCTATAGGGCAGGGTAATGCTCAGTAAATAAATAAATAAAAATTAGAAAAGCCTAAAGAAATATGTAATTATATCAATATGAGTAAAATCCTTAATGACATTTGTAGCCATTAGTTTGTTACTGAATACCTCATTAAGAAGGATTTTGAACACAGAAAGAAATATGTGAGATGTAGGTAATATGGAGGAGGATGAAATTCCCCTCTGCCCTTCTAGGTTTTTGTGGGTGTTGAAGAATTAAATTGATGTGATACAGATTAATAGGATAAAATAAGTGTAATAACACATAGACATGAGAGAGACCCAGGAAAACTGAATAACTCATCAAAATGGCCAAAGCCCAGAGCCAGAGACAAAAGAAAATTTTAATGGTAGTTCTTTGGGACGTGACAGAATAGGAAGGCAGTTATCAGGAAGATGGAAAAGGGAATGTTGGCAACCGAATGTTTTCTGTGCCAGGCAGAGACCCCGGGCCACAGAGTGGACTCTCATCTCTAGGCCCTACCAAGATTTCGCCACCACACCTTGCCCATAATCTTTGCAGCTATCTCTGGTCATAGTTCTCTTCAGGGAACAGGACCTTTGTCCAAGTTCTTTCAGGCAGTTAGGCCAAAGGTCAGGTTCCTTTCTGAATCTTTTGGCCTTGATTGTTTTCAGTTATAATAATCTGTGTATCAAAAGAGACATTTTGAGATGGCATGTTTTACTCCCCCATACTAACTAGAAAAGTAAAAACAATTACAGTAAAGAAGAAAAATTTAAAAAGTTATTAATCCTAGTTTCCTTTGTATGACATTTACATTTTGAAAGATACATGTTAACATATAAAATCACTCTCTGAAATAACAGCCTGTGAAGGAAAAATCTGATTTACTTTGCATTGTTCTTTGGAAAATCAAGGAATGCTTAAATAAAAGTACATTTACAGTCACTGTTTAGAGTCAGTGGCAGCAAAGACAAAAGAATGTATTTGTTTTACTCTATTATTTTTTTAAATATTTTTTGCAGTATGTTGCTTTACAATGTTGCGTTAGCTTCTATTCCATACTAAAAGTAATCAGACAAACATATACATATATCCTCTCACTTTGGATTTGCCTCGCATTGAGGACATCCCAGTGAATTAAGGAGAATTCCCTGTGCTATACAGTATATTCCCAACAGTTGTCTATTTTGTACATAGTATCAATAGTGTGTATGTGTCAATCCCAATATTCTAATTCCTCCCACCCTAACCCTTTCCCCCTTGGTACCATACATTAGTTCTCTATATCACTGTCTCCATTTCTGCTTTGCAAACAGGGTCACCTATGCCATTCTTATCAATCCCACATATGTACGTTAATTTTCAATCTTTGTTTTTCTCTTTCTGACTTCCTTCTCTGTATGACACTCTCTAGGTCAATCCACCTCTCTAACAATGACACAATTTTGTTCATTTTTATGACTGAGTAATACTCCACTGGGTTACCCTGGTGGGTCAATGGTAAATAATCCGCCTGCCAGTGCAGGAACCCTGATTTCAAACTCCGGGTCAGGAAGGTACCCTGAAGAAGGAAATGGCAACATACCCCAGTATTTTTACCTGGGAAATCCTGTGGACAGAGCATTCTGGCGAGCTACAGTCCTTGGGGTTGCAAAAGAATCAGACACAACTTAGTGACAAAATAACAAGAACAATATTCCATCACATATACCTTCCACAACTTCTCTATACTTACATCTGCCTATGGACATCTACCTTGCTTCCATGTGCTGGTTGTTGTAAACAGTTCTGCAGTGAACATTAGAGTGCTTGTCTCTTTTTGAATTATGGGTCTGTGGTCTCTATGGCAGAGTTAATGCTGACCTGTAAGAAGGCTTACGCCAAGGAGGACCTCTAGGACTGCTTCTGCCAGTACCCCCATCCCTGCGGTGAGCCCCAGCTGACCCATGCCTCCACAGGAGACTGTCAAACACTTGGAAGTAGGTCTGATTCAGTCTCCTGTGGAGTAAATGCTCCTTTTCTCTGGGTCTTGGTGCATGCGAGACTTTGTGCCCTCCAAGAATGGTGTGTCTGTTTCCCCTACTTCTGTGGGACTCCTGTAATCAAATCCCATTGCCCTTCAAGGTCAGATGACCAGGGAATTCCAAGTCCCTTTGTCAGAACCACAGGCTGGGTTCCTTGATGTCAGGTACAGAGCTTTCACAATCGTGGGAGAACTTCTTTGGTATTTTTGTTCTCCAGTTACTTACTCAGTGGGTATGGGATTTGAATTCATTGTGATTGTATCCCTCCTATTATCTTGTTGCGACTTTCACTTTTTCTTTGAACGTGGGGTATTATTTTTGGTGTGTTCCAGCGTCCTCCTGTTGATAGTTGTTCAACAACTAGTTGCAGTTATGGTGCAGGAGTATATGAACAGACATCCTCCTACACCACCGTCTTGAAACAGAAGCCTCTGAAATACAGTTTGGAGTAATGAGATGACAGGAGAACTGAAGGACACTAGGTCTGTTTCATGCTGGGAGGAGTGAAACAATGTGGCCTCTCGACAGATGCAGACCAAATGTCTATTTCCAGCTCTGTCACAAGTCTTGTGAACTTGAGAATATTACCAAATTCATAATCTGCAAAGTGAGTCTTCTAAACCCTATTTTGTAGAACTATTGTAATATATGTGATATTTATAAAGCTTTTGCAATAATGGATTTCAAAGAATGACATTTATTACTCTGATAATTATGACCACAGACCAAAGCATCAACTGTTAATGAATTGTTTGTTTTTTTTTTTTACTTGCATGAGATATCAGAAATATGTGGCACTTTTGGAATGAACAAAGTTCTGCTTAGACATTAAAACTAAATAAAATTTCCCCATTTGTAAATATGTCATTTGAATGTAGAGGAATCTCTCCTGCCTGGATGCTACTCAGAACTTCTAGAATTTGTGTCAAGGATGAAGATCTTCCCTCCCAGCTGCCTTTTCATCCATACCACCACCCCCTATTTTCATTAATTTCATCAGCACCAAAAGTGTAGCCTTCATTTGTAGTTCCCAAAATTATGCATAAGATAGGTACTAGGGCATTTCTTTAACATAGTGGCCTCTGACCCCAGTGTGGAGAGTGCTCTTACAGTGGGTATTAGATATCTCAGTTCAAGGAAATACCATCCTTCTTTCTGGCAAACGCCCTGGAGGCAGTGGGGTTAAATCCCCAGTTTGTGCCCTGTGTTTCCCTATACTGGGGCAGCAGCACAGAACCCATTTTATTCCTATCCCAGGTGGAGAGTCTCTCTGTTTTACCCACAGTCTCAAAGGAAAAATCAAGGGTAATCTTCCATTCCGTTCTTCAGCTTCTCAACTTACCACCCCCCCCATTTCAGGGTCACCCCCCGCCCTCAATTCACTCAGCCTCATTTAGCCCACCAACCCACCTAACTTCAAATTACATCCTCAAGGGAACTGCAGTGTTCCAAAGCGCCCACATTTGTCGCCTCAAAGCATTTACTTTTGACTTGCTCCAATCTGCAACCTCCTCTTGTTCTCATCCCTGATTTCAACTTGTCACATGTTTAGGTCTCAAAGGGTATCTCCCCATCTGCTTGATATGGCAACAACTTATAGACAGTTAACTTCTATGGACAGTGGCTCAGGCTTCTTTTTATTACCATCCCCAGTTCTGCCATGGAGCATTCCAAGGAGTAGATACTCAATTAGTGGTTGGAAATACAAGTGACAATGATAAAGTTGTCTACTTTATTACTATTTAATTTCTACCACAATCTTGAATATTCTAAGGAAATACATTTACTAAAAAGTAGTATGAAAATAATTTAACAAAACCAAAAACTTACCAAAATTTACTTTTTCTTTTCTATTTTACTTGACCTAAGTTATTTTACCACAGTCTCTTCAAATTTGCATGAAAATCCCTCTTCCATTGCTGTGTTTTCTTGTTCTAGATCACACAGCAATCAACAGTTTCTTAATTTGCATTATAAAATATAAAAAACTTTAACTGGAACCTGATAAACAGTAATAAATATGTGATCCATTTTTTCACCAGTGGAAAGCTGATTTCCTGTTTTTGTCCTCCCAAAGAGAAAGAATTTTTTTGAGAAACAGAGCAGTTTTAAAGAGCAGTTTTATGAAGCAGAGAAAAATTACACTCCTGAGAAAGAGGAGACCAGGCTGTCTGGAAACCAGAAGTTGTCCTGCCATGTGGTAGGGTCATGTGTGTCCTGTGTCATTTGACTGACAAGATGATGGACAGTTTAAGGTTATATAACTTTTCTCCTAGTGTGCAAAAACAGTGTCAGACTTTATTTTTCTGGGCTCCAAAATCACTACAGATGGTGACTGCAGCCATAAAATTAAAAGATGCTTACTCCTTGTAAGGAAAGTTAAGACCAACCTAGATAGCATATTCAAAAGCAGAGACATTACTTTGCCAACAAAGGTTCGTCTAGTCAAGGCTATGGTTTTTCCTGTGGTCATGTATGGATGTGAGAGTTGGACTGTGAAGAAAGCTGAGTGCCGAAGAATTGATGCCTTTGAACTGTGGTGTTGGAGAAGACTCTTGAGAGTCCCTTGGACTGCAAGGAGATCCAACCAGTCCATTCTGAAGGAGATCAGCCCTGGGATTTCTTTGGAAGGAATGATGCTAAAGCTGAAACTCCAGTACTTTGGCCACCTCATGCGAAGAGTTGACTCATTGGAAAAGACTCTAATGCTGGGAGGGATTGGGGGCAGGAGGAGAAGGGGACGACAGAGGATGAGATGGCTGGATGGCATCGCTGACTCGATGGACGTGAGTCTCAGTGAACTCCGGGAGTTGGTGATGGACAGGGAGGCCTGGCATGCTTTGATTCATGGGGTCGCAAAGAGTCGGACACGACTGAGCGACTGATCTGATCTGATCTGATCTGGACTGCAAGGAGATCCAACCAGTCAATCCTAAAGGAGATCAGTCCCAGATATTCATCAGAAGGACTGATGTTGAAGCTGAAACTGTAATACTTTGGCCACCTGATGCAAAGATCTGACTGATTTGAAAAGACCCTGATGCTGGGAACGATTGAGGGTGTGAGGAGAAAGGGAAAACAGAGGATAAGATGGTTGGATGGCATCACCGACTCAATGGACATGAGTTTAAGTAAACTCCGGGAGTTGGTGATGGACAGAGAGGCCTGGTGTGCTGCGATTCATGGGGTCACAAAGAGTCGGACACGAGTGAGCGACTGAACTCAACTGACCCAAGCAAAATCCATGGAGTGGGAGTGAAGAAAGAAACCACAGTGCTATTTTTTATAAATATGGCATCATGAACCCTGGATTACAGTAGTCACTGTTTAGATCTTGGTGCATCTATGCCACCCCGTGCTGGCACATTGTCTTGCTTGGTCCTGACATGGCTGGAAACCTAGTGGTGGTCATTGGTCAGAAAAGGGAGCCTCTCTGGGTGTGCTCTGACCACCGGTGTTCAGGTGGGGAAGAGAAAGACAAAGCATCCCTGGCTGCTAACCTGGCTCAAGTATTATACTCCCAATTAGATTCTGAACAGGGAACAGCCATTGTTCCCATGGGAAATGGTTGGGAGTTTGTCATGTGATACCTGTCTCCCAGCTGAGTGCAGAATCTGTATATAGTTGTCCTTTCTGCCTGAGAGAGTGTCTGAGCATGGATGATATAAATGTCCTTCTGGGTTAACTCAAAACTCATAGATGTCTAAATTTGTCTACATATTTTTTGGGGTCATCTGAGAATTTTCCTTAATCTTGTTTTATTCAACTGAGATCCTGCATGGAGAAGGGAACTTGGATTCTTATGGAAGTCTGGTGGGCCCTATGACTTCCTGAGGTGGGTAGAGTTTAAGGAGTTCTGGAGCACCAGGTTAGAGATCCAAACATTGTTGATAGGGCCGTGAGCAGTGGTGTTCAATGCTGCGTATAGTGAAGAAGAGGTCTGTGGTCCAAGAGGCTCTTTCTTTTGCCCAGAAAGAGTTCCTGTGAACAGGGCTCAGTGGCTTGCTGATGGTTAGTATCATCAGGAGAAGGGGAAGGGCTTTTGTAGGCAAATTAAGCATTGCCAAGCCAGCAGAGTCTACCTGGCAAGTCTTTCAAAGTTCAGAGTTTTTCCTAAAGGCAAGGAAGACTTGGACATAAGGGACCTCGCTGGAATCCTAAGGGCAAGTCTTCAGCGATGGACAGTTACCCATCTGGAAAGGAAATGACGAATGCTCATAAGGGCCTTCAGGTGTCACTGAATTCCCTTATGGCCTTTTCGTGGCCGTGGCATCCCTCACCTGTGGTCTTGCTGGGCAGAGTATGGTTCAGTTCTCACCCCAGGGGCCGTTGTGGCTTCCGTGAGTATTTTTTTTAAAGAAATTATTTATGTATTTCATTTTCGTTGGGCTGGCTCTTTCTGCTGTGTGTGTGTTCTCTAGTTTCGAGGAGCAGGGGCTACCCTTCATTGGGGTGCACTGGCTTCTCATTTGTGGTGGCTTCTCTTACTGGGGAGCACAGGCTCTAGGACGCATGGGCTTCACTAGTTGGAGCAAGAAATGGTAAAGTAGAAGAAGTGTTAGGAGATTGCTCTTGCTGTTCAGTCTCTAAGTCATGTCTGATTCATTGTGGCCCCATGGATTGTAGCCCTCCAGGATCCCTGTCCATGGGACTCTCTGGGCAGGAAAACTGGAGTGGGTTGCCATTCCCTTTTCCAGGGAAACTTCCCAATCCAGGGATTGAACCCCAGTCTCCTGCCATTTCAGGTAGATTCTCTACTGTCTGAGTCACCAGGGCAGCCATATTTCAGAAGGCAGCCAGAAAATTTTTAGATCAATTTTTTTTTCTTTCTTTGTCCATTCTCTCCCTATCCTGTACACACACTCAGCTTGAATTTTATAAACACAAAGTGGAAGCATTCATGGCATACAGTGTCTGGATTGTACACCGAAAGGCAAAGATATTGAGTGTCTAGGTGCAGAGAAATGCAGAAGAACGTGACTTTCATTCTAGCCCTATGAACCAGTTTAACAGGCCATAGTATAAAATTTCTGATGTAGTGGCATGGAGACCTCCTCTAGCTGAAACCTATCACATCAGGTTTTGACTAAAATGCACATGGCCAGAACTCCAACCCTCCCCCACCCCCAAATCCAGTTTGAGTCTTGAACCATGGTCTTTTAATTAGAATCACTTACCTGGTGCCTGGACATACTGTGGCTCAGGTTGTTTGTGTCTCAGTGCAGACAGAATTCAGCAAGAGGCAAAGTGTTAGGCAAGAAATAGATTTGGTTATATAGGATGCTCGTAAAAGATGCAAGAAAGCAGGTGATGGAACTCTGCCTGGAAGATTAAGTGGAATACATTTTATAGTCAATGGAAAGTGGAGGACTAGGAAAGACTGCCCTCTTTGAATAGAGGTCAGGCTTACATCACTCCCTCCCAATTCATTTGGAGCAGGAGAGTGTCTGACCTTATGAGGTCAAACTTGGATTACTGTACAACTGCTTCAAATCAATAGAAGGCTGGTGTCATTCTTCTTTTTCCTAAAGGCCTGGGTGACATCTCATGTACGAATTATGGCTTTATATTTAAACAAACCTGCCTTCTTCCACAACATTCTGATACCTTTCGTGAACAGTGTTAACGTACAACAGTCTACCAATGGTTCCTAGGTTTCTCTAAGTTGGTGATGGACAGGGAGGCCTGGCATGGTGCAATTCATGGAGTCGCAAAGAGTCGGACACGACTGAGCGACTGAACTGAACTGAACTGAACTGATTCCCCTCCTAGACTTCTAGATCTACCTGTCTGTCTGTCTGTGCTCAAGCCCTCATTTATTTTTGACTCTTTGCAACCCCATGAACTGTAGCACTCCATGCTCTCTGTCCGTATGATTCTCCAGGCAGGAATACTGGAATGGGTAGCCATTTCCTCCTCCAGGAGATGTTCCCGAACATGCATCAAACCTTCATCTCCTGCATTGCAGGTGGATTCTTTTCCACAGACGCACCAGAAAAAGCTACCTATATCCTATGCTATTCTATCCCTGTCACATGGAGGCAGGCTCCCCCAGCCAAGAGCTGTCATTTCTCTTGGTGAGAGCCTTCTGAATGAAGATCTCCAGCTTGGACTATTGTCTGGAATTTAGTCAGCAATTTTCTTCCCAACAAGTAGAAGGGGCAGTCATGCATGTGCAGAAACATCAAAAGTAAACTTTCCTAGCAAGAACTTGAGAGGAGGGGCATGCCACTTGGTTTGGGCCTGCCTTCAATTCCCATTATCATGGAGGATTGGAAGGACAAAGGCCCAGGGAAATCAGTCTGCACAGAGTAGCTGACCCACTTATGAAAGAACTGTCCTCCCTGCCACATCAAGGGTTACCTGAATCTCCTCTGGAGACATGACCAGGTGTCCTCTGGGAACTGCTGGGAGGTCTTGCAGCTCCTGTCTCTTTACCTGAGGACATGTGCTCAGAGTAAGGCTCACAACTCTCTGAGACCCAATAGAAGAAAGCAGAGGTTGCCTAACTTACCACATTTACCTGTGGTCTCTCAAGACAGAAAGCTGTGACTGGAAATTGAGGCCTTCTTATGGCTGGCTGCAGGTTTCCTCAGTCAGGCTCCTAGGAAGACCTGTATTTCCTCCCTATTCATTATTACTGTCCTCTCTCCAGGTCCTCACACTGACTTCCCATCTCCTAACAAGACCTGTCCGCTCATGCTACAGCCCTAAATTCCCTGAGACCTCCTCGGAGGATGTGAGGGCTGCCAACCTGTGGTCACTCATGGCTGACCCTAGGGGAGGGATTCTATAAAAGTGGTATAGTGTGAGTGGTTCCTTTAGTCCTCATGATCCTCTACTTGACTCTTGGCATGTCCTGGATTTCCTCTTGAGGTTGACCCTTGAACCCCAGCGCCTCACCTCCTGAGATGATATAAAAAGAAATGTGTGGGGTGCATCATGCCCGTGTTCCCAAATGTGCCAGTGCGAGGTGTAGAGGGGCAGGGTTATGTTCTAGGTGCAGTCCCTTTATTCTCATTTGGGGTCACCAGTTTTCCACTCTGTACTGAAGTGAGGCTTCTCCCAGGAGACCAAGGCTCTAACCTCCCTGAGACCACTCCAGCAGAAAGAGAAGCACTTCGGCCAGAAAGCTTTCTCCTGGGTCTCATAGGGCTGACATCAGGGGTGGGCCTCCACAGTCTCCCCTGTTCTGGGCTGAGTGATCCTCTTGCCCCCCGTTCAGGGACCTCATCCTCACTCTTGACCAGACCCAGACTGCAGCCTCCACTCACCTGAGGCTGTGATCCTCAGAACAAAGCCATTACTTTCTTGGAAGCTCTGGATTGGAAGACACGATGAACCAGATGTGTACAAAGCTACTGGGGCCTTCTGAGGAGGAGAACATTCTAGGGCTCCACTCTCTTCTGGAGTCAGTGGTCCCCCTGTCTTAGATCAGGTTTCTTAGCTTGACTTCCAGTAGCATATGGGAATCCACCCTCTCTACTGGCTGAATCAGCTGACTTGTGGCCAAGGCTTCCGCCTTCTTGAGACAACAGAAGGGAAGGTGAGAGAACTACTCCCTGGCCAGCCTTCCCTGTTCCTCCGTGCCATCCCCCTTGCTATGGGGGGGGGGGGGGTTCACTCATCAGCATTCACTGTCCTCATTGTAAATCCTATGAAGGCCTGTTAGGACCTCCTACTTGGGCAGAATTGGAGCTGCTGCCACAAGACCAAGGTGCTCAACTCCCTGAGAACCCCTCCACCCTTGCCCTGCACGAAAGGAAGGCACATCTCAGACAGACTGCTCTCCCCATGGCCACACAAGGCAAGAAGCAGGATATAGTTTGTGGGACCCCTAGTGTTCTAAAACCTTCCCCTTGATAACTATCAGAGGCTGGGACTCTTCCATCCATTGACCTGAGGACACAGCGCTTAAGCTAAGGCTTTTATGTCCCTGAGAATCAGGAAGGATAAATGAGGGCATATTGATCTTTTCAGGGTATCTGACATTGCATGTGTTTGTGACCACATTGTCCCTGAGTAGTTTTGTCTTCTTTCATACCATTCATTTATCAGCATTTTTTAAACTTTATTCCAAAACAGTTCTTAGGGACAGGGCCTTATGAATCCAAGAGACACATTTTTTTGTAGTGTTTAGAGGAAAAATGAATGAAAAGACATGATCTCTGGCTTAGGCTGGGAGAAGTGGCACATTGGGCTCTGCACGAATCCAGATTGGGGGATTAGTCCTAGGAAGGTCACTTTATCAGTTTGTGAACTAGAGAAATTTACAAGTTATCCATCCATCCATAAATGGAATCTGCTAAATCCGATCCTGCATGAATGCTGGAATGCATGAACTACATATAAACCACTTGGTGCTGCTGCTGCTGCTAAGTCACTTCAGTCGTGTCCGACTCTGTGTGACCCCATAGAGGGTAGTCCACCAGGCTCCCCGTCCCTGGGATTCTCCAGGCAAGAACACTGGAGTGGGTTGCCATTGCCTTCTCCGATACAAAGCAGTGGCATACTGATTAAGAAGTATTGGTTTGTAATAAGTGGAAGTTATGATTACTATGAACCCCTCAAATACCATCTTCCCATCTGAGTTTACTTTTAATCCAGGAGAGAGCAGAGAATATGCAGTGAATTGGGACAAAAGAAACAAATATTCTTAAATGACCTAAATAAGTCAAAGTATTTTTTATTTTTACTAAAAGTTTAAAAGAAAGAAGGTAAACCACAACTTAAAGACTTTTTACTCTATTCTTTTCTCCATTTTCTTTTTGATTCTCAAAAGTTTCTGTGGTCTTCTTTCACATTAGCATGAAAATCACTCTTGCAGTGCTATGTTACCTACTTTCAGATCATAAAGACAACTTAGATGGCTCCTGAATTTCTTTTATATCTACCAAAACTGTACCTTTAAAACTTTTAAAACAGCAATGGATATAACAGCAGTATCATTACCAAATTAATACTCTGAAGAAAAACAACCTCTTAGAAGTAAAAATATTTGAAAAAAAAATGAAACAAATAATATGTATAAGTTACTCGTGTGAAAGAAAGAGAAATGTGATAGAAAGAAATGTGATCTAACTCCCATTACCATGTACTCTTTAGAAGCTTGACTAGTCTTCAAGAAAAATTCTCTGCTAATGTCATGTTATCTTGTTTGCATTGTGAACAATATATTCAGTACTTTCAGTGTGTTTTACAAATACACAAACTTTTAAACATTAAAAAAGATGGAAACTATGATTTGTATGATTCATACATTTGAATTCTGAAGCACAATAAACCTTATCAAAAGTAAGAACATTTGAAAATAAACACCTCCTTCACCTCTTTACCTTTCTAATTTAAATCATCGTTCATTAGGTATTTCTCATATGGATATAAGAAAACACATATATATTTTGTTAAAACAGACTAGACCTAAACTGGCTTACCATTTAAAACTCTAAGAAGATATGGGTTTTGTTCACTCCACGCTAGTACTCTGCACTATTTAGGAGCTTGACTGCTCTCTTCCAACACAAAGGGAACAAAGTGCCCTGCCCCCTTCCCTAGATGTGGGAGGAGCTGCAGGACTTGGCCCTGGAAGGGGCACTGGCCTCAACCATGGCCACACCTCTCCGCCCTGCTCTCTCCGCCTGATCTCTCAGAGCCTCATCATAGAGGTCTGGGAAGGAACTAGGGACCCTACCATGGAACTTGGCTAGAACCTCCAGTACCTTCATCTTACTGGTCTCAGCACAAGCTCTTGGGCCCCACAGGAACTCGTAGTGTGGAGGATCACTATTGGGTACTTTTGTGGTAGTTCAGGTACACCTTCTGCACCAGATCTTTGGTGATGAGCCTTCTGGGCTCCCCAAAGATGCAGTGCCTCCTCCTAGCATAGATCCCCAACATACTGAGGAATTCCCAGATATCCTCCTTGGTGGCCTGGTTAACCATTCATGATGATGACCCCCAGGAGCAGCATGAAGAGACGTAACTTGGGCAGCAACCCCTCATCACGCCGACAGTCGTTTACCCCGAGGTTGAGCTTCCTGATGAGGGTGTAGATGTTCCCTCTACGGTGGACTTCCTACATCTCCAGGCCAAAGACCAGCTGCACGTGCTCAAGGGCTGTACTGAGGATCTCAGGGAAGTGCTGCCTGTACTTCCTGTTGACGATTTTCATCAGGGCGTTCTGCATGATGGGCTCCTTCCTGGTGTACTTCTCCAGCAGGAACTCCACGAGTATCCTGGCCTTCCTGGCCAGAGGATCTTTGTGAGTGTTCTGAGTGGCAGGGGTTTCCTGGGAGGCACCTGCACTTTACACCTCGGGGCCCTGGGCACCTTCATCAGATTCTGCACATGAAGGCCCTGCATCAGGAGAGCTAGGGGCCATGGCTTCCTGAAGCTCCTGGTGATCGCCAGCAGTAGGGGAGCTCCGGGGAGAGCCCTGAGGGGCAGAAGAGGGGGAGGAGGGGCACTGTTCCTTTGGGGCTGCAGCAGCACTGGCCTGGGCCTCCTGAGTGTCCCCCCAGACCTGGTGGCATTTCCCGCGGGTATGGGACTTTTTCTTGTGCCTCTGAGGCATGGTGACAGCAGGTCAGCGACTGCAAGTGGGAGTGCGGGCAGGAAAGCAGGCAAGGAGGGCACCTGGAGGACAGACAAGGACATGCTGTGAGAACCTTCAATGAGGAGAGTCCTCCCTGGCTTGAATGGTAGCCGCCTCTGAGGGGTCCTCGAGGCCAGTGCTCTAGGACCCACAGGGCTCCTGTTCTCCTGGGCAGCCTGTCCCCTGAGATCGCTGAGCAGCAAGGGAGAGTGAGCCCTGGGGCATAGCAGACAGTCCTGCCTGGGCATTAGAAGTGAAGGGGGAGCAGCAGTGGGGGCTGGCAGGGGAGGCAGGTCCTCTCAGCTGACATTCTGAGTCAGGATGAAAATTGGTGCAAGACACACCCATATCCAACCCCGTTCTCCCGCACCTAGTCTGTTCCCTCTCCTGTCTGAAATTGACGGTGCCACCTTCCCTGTCACCCCTGACGAGGAGAGGATCTGTACTCAGGCCCCCACTGAAGGGTCCCAGGACCTTCGCTTCTGCTGTCTCGTGGCTGCCCCTTCACAACCAGGCTCCAAGCTCCCCTCTCAGACTGCCACCCCTCTTCCTGATGTTTCGCCGGGAGGAAGCACTGACCAGAAGGGAGGGTCCTGAGTTGCCAGTTTGTCAGGGAGCATGGTCCTCATCCTGACTCTTCCCAAAACCTGACATTGTCACTCTACTGACCAGCTGCCAGCCCCTCAGACCAAAGTCCCCTCTTCTCCGAGTGTCCTGCATCCCAGGTCGCAGTGAGGGAGCCCCTCAGCCTTTAGAGCCTTTGCAGCCAAATCGCTGTAAGTGGGGGTTACGCATGGCTGCCGTTCTGGTGTATGGAGCCCTCAGTCCCCCCGAGGGGGTCCCCCCTTCACTCCACAGTGTTCGTGGTTCTTCCTCTACTGAGCGGAGCTGGGGTCCAGCAGAGCCTGACTGAGGCATTCTTTCCCGAGACCTCCTAGGGGTTAGTGGATGGTCTTGGGGCCTAAGAGCTAGCCTGGATCCTCTAGTCTGAGTGCATGGGTAGGGTGGCCAGAGGCTGTGCGGCCCCCTCTTTTCAGAGGGAAAAGGGACTCAGGGTACAGAGACATGTCCCTGCACTCGTAACTCATGTCACCTCTGATCTTGACACCCGATGACACTTGGGACTACTCCCTCTGGCCACCGTCAACGGCAGTTCTCAGAGATAATGGTACTGTCAAGGATCGCGTCGCTCCCCCAGCGTGCTTAGGAGGATGTCACTTCCTGTCATGCACATCTGGGCTCCAGGAGTACAGCAGGGGTGGGACCTGGACAGGCGGGGTTTTGGGGGTGCTTCTCACAGGATTGGCACGTGGACTTTCCCTTGACTCTTAAGGGGTCCTGGGACGTCCCTGTCCTGAACTGACAGCTGGCTCACTCCATGCCTCTCACTTGTGTCAGCACTCCCAATGAAGAATTGGGGAGCCCAAGCCTAACAGCCTTCCTCAAACCCATGAGACCAACAGCAAGGGCTCTCTTGGGCTCCCTCTTCTGTAGTAAGCGATGTTCTGTCATTCTCCATGCCTTGCCTTAACCCTGTAGATGCTGGGCCACGTCCCATCTGCTGACCTGAGGCCAAGGCCTCATTTCGAAGATGTGAACCCCCAAGTCTCCTGGTATGAAGTGCACATACATCTCATCTCACCATTTCTACCCGAGGCTTCCTGGAAATGGCTGCTACAGGTAAGATGAGCTGAGAGGGAAGGATGGGAGACTGTCTTCTGTGGTGTGGACCCCCTCACATCTCACTCAGAAACTTCTTTCATATTGACTGCTGACAGGGCCTGGAAATCCATCCCTTTCTGGTATAAGTCCACCCCTGTCCCCAGCCATGCTCATACAATTCCAGAAGAGCAAGTGAAGGTCCTCCTTAGCCTGACAGTTCTCACTGTGGGCTGTCAGTGGATTGCAGGGTCATTGCTCAAAAGTTCTGAGATGAAGTTCTGTCGTTTTGTACAATTACTGTGACACTAACTTTTCTCTTTTAGTCCCTGGGTGATAGTCTATTAAGGTGATCATTTAAAAGGGTCAGTTTTCACCCACTAGCATTCCCTGGTGGCTCAGACAGTAAAGAATCTGCCTGCGGTGTGGGAGACCTGGGTTCAGTCCGTGGGTTTGGAAGACCCCCTGGAGGAGGGCATGGCAACTCACTCTGGTAGTCTTGCGTGGAGTTTCTCCTTGGACAGAGGAGCCTCGTAGGCTACAGTCCATGGGGTCGCAAAGAGTCGGACACAACTGAGTGACTAAGCACACACACAACAAACTTTGTGCTGCTTATTTCATGATCTGGACCACACTGCCACACCCAAGCCAAACTTTGGTGCCCCATGGTCCTGGCATGGGGCCTCGGAGATGCTGCCTCAGATTCCTTCAGTGAAGCAGTGGAGATTCATGATCCCATGGCAGAGTGGAAGAATCCAGGGCTCAAGTTTAAAGCCTTTTCTAGCTGATCCTGTTGTTTGCTTCCCTTGCAGCCTGCACACCTGTGCCAGTCTCTTAAATACTCCCCCACCTGGGCACACATAGGGTCAAGTTCAGTGTGGACTTACTGTCCATCAGGGATTATTTAATTTTATGTTTTCACTTTTGTTAATAGTTTTCTTCATTCCTTCCATAAGATTTCCGTGGTTACTTCTGTGTACAAAAACAGCAGACCGTGTCTCATTGTGGTCTCAGCTACTCTGAATGTGGTACTAAATCTGTAAAGGAGTTACAGAAAATTGACAGTCTTACAATATTTGTTCTTCATGAATATACATAACATACTATTCTGTTCAAGCCTTCTTTTTCCTAAGACTCTCAGGAAATTCTTCTCGTTGCCTCCATGAAGACTGTATACATTTTTCTAAAGTTTCTTTGTAAGTAAATGTTTTCTATGGTTGCTTTTGTTTATGGTGTATTTTCTGTTACTTGGTGTAAATAACCGTTGATTCTTCCAGACCAACTGGATGATTTTGCTGCCGTGATCTTTTTTTTTATTCCAGATTTTTGAAGTCTCTTACATGTTTGAACATTTCCTGTCCTATTTTCTAAGATTTTTAATTCGAGAATCAAATTGTTATTGTGATCTTTTGCTTTTCATTACTTCTGACTTTTATTCATTTGGCATTGTTGTATATAACTCTAGTGGCTATATGTACTTCTCCAGATTTTTTTTCTAGTTTTTAAATTCATAGATTTTTAACAATTATCTTTAATTAGAAGATAATTAAATGGTGTGTCAGGTTCTCTTGTATGAAACAGCTGTAAGTATACATATATCTCCTCCCTCATGAACCTCCCTCCCATCCCCGACCTCACCCCTCTAGGTCGTCACTGAGCTGATTCCTTGTGTTACCCAGCAGCTTCCCCCTCATGCCTGTTGTCCACATGGTAGTGAATATTTGTCCACGCCACTCTCTCAATTCGTCTCACTGTCAGCTTCCCCCGATGTGTCCACATGCCCATTCTCTACATCTGTGTCTCCATTCTTGCCCTGCAAATAGATTTATAACTACCCTTTCCTGGCTTTTCTTTCTCATTCTCTTATTAGTATGTTTTGCAGATAGAAGTTTTTAATATTAACAAGGTTCGGCTTATTATTTTCTTTCATGGACTGTGCTTTTGGTGTTGTGCCTAAAATCTCATTACCAAACTCAAGTTTTGCCCCCGTGTTATCTTCTAGATTTTCTTGCCTATTCCATATAGCATGTGGAATCCTAGTCCCTGACCAGTGATCAAACCTCTTCCCCCAGCAGTGGAAGTGTTGATTCTTAAACACTGGACTGCCAGGGATGTCCCTGCGATTTTTTTTAAATTGTGCATTTTTCCTTTAGGTCTGTGATTCCCTTTGAGTTAATTATTTTGAAAGATTTAGAGTTTGTATGTGGATTCATTTTTCTTAGATATGGATGTCTAGTTATCCCAGGACTATAAGTTTAAAAGACTGTCCTTTTCCATTGACTTGCCTTTGTGCCTTGGTTAAAGGTCAGTTGAGTGTTTGGGGTGTCCGTTTCTAGATTTTCTGTTCTATGCCATTGATCTGTCTATTATTCTGTTAATAGCATACAGTCTTGGAGAAGGCAATGGCAGACCACTCCCGTACTCTTGTCTGGAAAATCCCATGGATGGAGGAGCCTGGTAGGCTGCAGTCCATGGGGTCACTATGAGTTGGACACGTCTGAGCGACTTCACTTTCACTTTTCACTTTCATGCGTTGGAGAAGGAAATGGCAACCAACTCCAGTGTTCTTGCCTGGAGAATCCCAGGGATTGGGGAGCCTGGTGGGCTGCCGTCTATGGGGTCACACAGAGTCGGACCCGACTGAAGCAACTTAGCAGCAGCAGCAGCAGCAGCATACAGTCTTGAGTATTGTAGCTTTAAAGTAAGTTTTGAAATCCAGTAATATCAATTCTCTGACTTTGATCTTTAATATTCACTTCATTGGGTATTATGGATCATTTCACTTTTGACATAAAATTTAAGTTGTTGGCTGCTATCTACAAGCTAACTTGCTGAAATTTTAAACAGAATTGCATTAAGTACCTAGGTTAAGTTGGCAATAAGTGACGTCTCAACAATATAGCATCTCCCTATCTATGAACATTGAGTGTCTATTTATTTAGATCTTCTTTAATTTTTTTCAGTGCAGTTTATGAGTTTTTATCATGTAAATCTTATACATATTTTTAAAGAATTTTTTCTAATATATTTTGGTGCTAATGTAAATGGTGTTAAGTTTTTAATTGCAAGTTCCATCTCTTTATTGGAAAAGAATTGACTATTATGTATTAACCTTATTAATATATTAATTATATAGTAGTTATATATTGATAATATATTAACCTTATTAACATAGTCTCCTGGCTTATTAATGCCAGGAGTTTTTTTGTTGTTGATGATTATAATTCCATTTTTCCCTTCCAAATATCTGTATCTTTTGCTTCCTTCCCTTATCTCATTGCATTGGCTACAACTTTCAGTACAGTGTTGAATATGCATGGTGAGAAGGGATATCCTCGCCTTGTTCCTCACCTTAATGTGACAACATCTGTCTTCTCACTACAAAGTTTGATGTTTTACCTGTATTTCCAGATGTTGTATATGAAGCTGAGGAAATGCCTGTCTGTATCTAGTTTGCTGAGAATTTTTATCATGAATGGGTGTTGAATTTTATCAGATGATTTTTTCCTTTCATCTGTTGATCTCATCTTGTGATTATCTTCCTTAGACTATTGTTATTAGGATTTATGATTACTGATTTTCAAATGTTGCACATCTGAAATGCATCCTACTTAGATATAGTATGTAATTCCTTCTATGGATTGTTAGGTTTCTTTTCTTATATTTTGTTGGGGATTTTGCTTCTGTGTTCATGAGAGGTATTTGTGTTCAATTTTTTTCTCTTAATTTCTTCATCTGATTTTGATATTCGAGTGTAATACTCACCTCCCAGAAAAGGAATTAGGAGGTGTTCCTTTTGCTTCTATTTTCTGGGAGAGATTGTAGAGAATTGTTATTGTTTCTTCCTTAAATTTTTGTTAGAATTCATCAGTGGAAACATCTCGATCTGTTACTGTCTTTATTGGAAGCTTATTACTTACAGATAAATTTCTTTAATAGATACAGACCTATTCAGAGTATCTATTTTTCTTTGTGAAAGTGGTGCTAAGTTATACCTTCAAGCAGTTTCTCAATGGAACCTTTCCTTTTTGTAGGCACAGAGTTGTTTATAATATTCACTCATTATCCTTTTAATGTCCATGGAATCAGTAGTAATGGCCCCTCCTTCATTTCTACTATTAGTAATTTAATTTGTGTTTTCTCTCTTTGTTCTTGTTTAGCTTGGGGAGAATTTTATGTTCTTTTTATTTTGTATCTTTAAAGAAACTTCTTTGGGTTTTGTTTTTTTCTGCATTACCTTCCTTTTTTTCAGTGTCATTGGTTTCTGCTTTGATTTATTCTTCCTCTGCTTTTTCTTTTCTTTCACAAGTTTACTAATATAGAAGCTTAAGTTATTAATTGTAGGTTTTTTTTGTTATAGGCACTCATTGCTTGTATACCTCTTTACTGATTTTGCTGTTATCACACACCTTCTGATAAGTTGTAATTTTGTTTTCATTTTGTAAAAATATTTTAAAATTTCTCATTAGAATTTCTCTTTGGCCCATGTGTTATTTAGATGTTTATTGTTTAGTCTGCAAATAATCTTTAGTTTTCCTGCTGTCTTTTGTTATCAATTTCTATTTTATTTCCATCACACTCTGAGAGATTTCTCTGTATTATTTGTATGTTTTAAATTTGATGATGTACATATTATGGCTTAGACTATGATCTGTCTTGATGTATGTTCATGTGAACTTGAAAATAATGTGTTTCCTGCTGTCATTCAATATTCTATAAATGTCATTTAGATCTCTTTAATGGTTGTTACTTTTCAGTTCCACTGCACCTTACTGATTTTCTGCCTATCTCCTGTGAGAGTATATTTGCCACATCATTGTTTGCTCTGGGTATTTTAACAAAGCTTCTTTAGGTCCATACACCTTAAAGTTTGCTATGATTTCTTTGAGTGTTGACCACTTAATCTTTAAATAATGCCCATTTTTATTCCTGATTTTCTTGTTCTGAATACTGCTTTAACATAAATAGATTCAGTGAGTACAGTATTTTTTTTTACCACTCATATTAGCATCACATAGTTTTCTCTATCCCTTTATTTTTAATCTATTTATGTCTTTGAATTTAGAGTGGGTTTCTTATAGATCCCATGTGCTTAGTCACTCAGTCATGTCCGACTCTTTATGAGCCCATGGACCGTAGCCTGCCAGACTCCCCAGTCCATGGGGATTCTACAGGCAAAAGTACTGGAGTGGGCTGGCATGCCCTACTCCAGGGACTCTTCCCAACCCAGGTATCGACCCTTGGTGTCCTGCAAGGCATGTGGATTCTGTACCATCTGAGCCTCCAGGGAAGCCCAAAATAAAGATGGACAGCATAGGGTTTGGTATATTTTTGTTGTTTCAATTTCTTTTCATCAATCTCTACCTTTTAAATACCATTCACATTACAAGTGATTATGCAGAGTTTAATTAACATTGACCATATTCATATCTGTTTTCCATTCATTGAATTTATTCTTTGTTGTTGTTTTTGTTTTAATATTCTGCTGTTTTTCTGCCTTGTCTACTTTTGAATAAAGATTTAACATTATTTCATTTTCTCTCCTCTTGGGAGATCAGTTATATGTTTAAAATTTTTTTTTTTACTGTTTTTTGTAGAGTTTGCATGATCCATGTACAACTCATTCAAATCCTCTTTTAAATAACACCATCCTGCTTCACGGTTGGTGCAAGTATCTTGTTTCCCAGTTCCTCCTCTCCTGGCCTTTCAACCATTTCTGCCATTTTTCTTTTATCCATAAGGTATAATCACTAGATGCATTTTTGGTTTATTATTATTTTCAATAAATAGTTATCTTTTTGATCAATTGAGGGTAATACAAGGGTTTATTTTAACTTCATTTATTCTTTCTCTAACTCTGTTCCTTTCTTTACATAGGCCAGTGTTCCTGACCTATATCATTTTCCTTTTCCCAGAAGAATTTCTTTTAGCATTTCTTGCAGAGTAGTTCTGCTAGGTACAAATTTCCATAAGTTTTTGTTTGTTATATAAAGTCTTTGTTTTTCATTATTGTTGAAGGATTTTCCCCCTTGCTACTAAATTCTGGGTTGGTAGTAGTGTTTTGTTTATTCTTTCAATGATTGAAACTTTAGTTCTAGTCTTTTCTTGATAGCATTGTTCACGAAGAGAAATCTTAGGTAATTGTTACTCTTGTTCTTCTATAGCAAGTTATTTTTTTTTTCCTCTAGTGTTCCTCAAGAATTATGTTTTCTTTTGGTTTTCTGAAGTTTGAGTGTGATATGACAAAGTTTAGATTTTTTTTTTCTGTTTATCCTGCTTGATATTCTCTGAGCTTCCTAGATGTCATCCAACCATTTCATCCTCTGTCATCCCCTTCTCTTCATGCCCTCAGTCTTTGTCAGCCTCAGGGTCTTTTCAACAGAGTCAGTTCTTCGCCTCAGGTAGCCAAAGTATTGGAGTTTCAGCTTCAACATCAGTACTTCCAATGAATATTAAGGACTGATTTCCTTTAGGATGGACTGGTTGGACCTCCTTGCAGTCCAAGGGACTCTCAAGAGTCTTCTCCAACGCCACAGTTCAAAAGCATCAATTCTTCGGTGCTCAGCTTTCTTTATAGACCAACTCTCACATCCACACATGACTAGTGGAAAAAGCATAGCCTTGACTAGATGGAAATTTGTTGGCACAGTAACGTCTCTGCTTTTTAATATGCTGTCTAGGTTGATCATACCTTTTCTTCCAAGGAGTAAGCTTCTTTTAATTTCATGGCTGCAGTCACCATCTGCAGTGATTTTGGAGCCCAAAAAAATAAAGTCCATCACTTTTTCCACTGTTTCCCTATCGATTTGCCCAAGTGATGGGACACGATGCCGTGATCTTAGTTTTCTGAATGTTGAGTTTTTAGCCAACTTATTCAGTCTTCTCTTTCACTTTCATCAAGAGGCTCTTTAGTTCTTCTTCACTTTCTGCCATAAGGGTGGTGTCATCTGCATATGTGAAGTTAATGATATTTCTCCCGGCAATCTTGATTCCAGCTTGTGCTTCCTCCAACCCAGCATTCCTCATGATGTACTTTGCATAGAAGTTAAATAAGCAGGGTGACAATATAGAGACTTGATTTTCTCCTTTTCCTATTTGGAGTCAGTCTGTTGTTCCATGTCCGGTTTTAACTGCTGCTTTCTGACCTGCTTACAGATTTCTCAAGAGGCAGGTCAGGTAGTCTGATATTCCCATCTCTTTTAGAATTTTCCACAGTTTATTGTGATCCACACAGTCAAAGGCTTTGGCATAGTCAAAAAAATGGAAATAGATGTTTTTCTGGAACTTTCTTGCTTTTTTGGTGATCCAGCAGATGTTGGCAATTTGATCTCTGGTTCCTCTGCCCTTTTTAAAACCAACTTGAACATCTGGAAGTTCATGTATTGTTGAAGCCTGGCTTGGAATTTTCTCCTCATTCCTAGACCTAGGACATTCTGCTGCTGCTGAGCTGTGATTCCCTGTATTTGCCTAGATCTTCAGTTTGGGGTGACTGTGGTTTTCCCTGTAATTTCAGTTTTCTGGTAAATCCTAGGAAGAGTTTTTGATTTTCTGTTTGTTCAGGTTTTTTCTCATTGTGAGGATGGGAGTGATGGTTTCTGAGATATTCACATGGGAAAGCAGGAAAATTTTTGTCGAATAGCAGAGATGGTACCACGTATCTATGTGTTGTTTCTTCCTTTATTGGGAATTCTTCCTACATTCCATGGGGGCTTCCCCAGTGGCTCAACCATAAAGAATCCACATGCCAATGCAGGAGATACAGGTTTGATCCCTGGGTCTGGAAGTTCCTCTGGAAGAGGAAATGGCAACCTAACTCATTATTCTTGCCTGAGAAGTCCCATGGACAAAGGAGCCTAGTGGAGGACAGTCCATGTGTTCACAAATGAGTCAGACAGGAGATAGTTGAGTTGTTGCAAGTAAACAGCAACAACAAATGACTTAATTAATTATGGCTATGGAAGAAACCTCCAAATGAATCCTAATAAGACGATTTGGAGAGCTTCCAGTTTGCTGAACACATGTAGGAGATGTGAGGGTGGTGGAGCTTGACTGGGTCTGAGAGCTTTGCACCCCTTTCCCACACCTCACTCCAAGCATCTTGTCCATTTGGCTGTTGGGGAGTCAGATGTTTTATGATAAACCAATCATCTAATAAGTCAGCTGTTTTCTTGAGTACTTTGAGCTGATTCAAAAAATTATTCAACCCCAGGAAGGGTTTGTGGTAACCCCCATTTAAAGCCAGTCAGTCAGAATTACAAGAGACCTGGATTTGACTAAGTGTAAGGCACTCTTGTGGGAATGAGCCCTTAACTTGTGAGATAAGTAACTCCAGGTAGATACTGTCAGAAACAAATTGAATCATGGTAGATACTCAGCCGGTGTTAGAGAATTGGTTTTTGTGTGAAAAACAAAGAAAAACTCATACATTTGGTGTCAACAGTATTGAAAATACAACAAAAAAACTGTTCTTTCCCTTTACAAATGCCATTTTTCCTTTTTCTGTAAATGCAGTGGTTTCCAGTTGTCAATTTTTTTCTAATATGATATCTGTGTGTTCCTTGTTGCAGTTTCTGCTCTTTAGGTGCTAGTCGTGTTCCTTAGACACAGCCTATTTCTTCATTTAATCACATGGCTGTGTGAGAGTGATCTTTGCTCAAGTATTCCTTTATTGGGACATTCTTACCTGGACTTTGTGTCAAGGACGGCGACCCTGTTAAAATGGTTGATCCATTTTCTGTCTTTTTGTATGATTTAGAAGAATTCAAGGAAGATGATGATTAGTTTCTCCCTGACCATTTGGTGTAATGGGCCACCAAATCTGGCTTGTCATGGACATTTTGATGGTACTGTGGGTTTGGACTACATTTTCAATTTAGTGATGTATAGGTTTCTAAAAGCTGTCCCATTTTACTGCAGTTTTAAAATTTAAAGTCATGATACTTATAGTAAAAGCAAGCATAAACAACACTTTGGAGAATAAAACAATGAACTTAGTAGACTTGAAACTCAGCATCAATAATCCTCAATAATTACAGGAAACAGCTTGTTAAATTTAAAGTTTATTTATGTATTCATTTGTTTATTGGCTAATCACTCCTGAGACAAAGTTGTGTGCTTCCATTGGAGATATGTAGTGTTTGTTTTCTACTTTGTGGTGGTACTGACACTTGGTGACGATCTTCATTTCACCCTTATCCATTACTTCATTAGGGTCAGTAGAATGCTAATTTTCTAGTTATTCCCTGGTGGCTCAGAGGTGAAGAATCTACCTGCAGTTCAGGAGATTTGCAGGAGATGCAGGTTCCCTCCCTGGGTTGGGAAGATCCCCTGGAGTCAGAAATAGCAACCCACTCCAGTATTCTGGCATGAGAAACCACACGGACAGAGGAGCCTGGTAGGCTATGGTCCAAGGGTTCACAAAGAGTTGGACATGACTGAGCGACTAAACAACAACAGTACACACACCACACACACACACACACAGTGGAATCAATCATTTGATTATATTATGCATTATACAGAATATTATATATTAAAAATATAATTCATATGTATATATATTCAGATACCATTTTAAAGCAAATAATATTGTGCCATTAGTTCATTCACAGTGTTGTACAGTCACCACTTCTGTCTTATTTCAACATATCCTTCATTCCACGAAGTAACTTCTACCAACCGGACAACTATGTTCACCTCTTGGTGAGTGTTGAGCCAAATGACACAGCCCAGTCAAAGAGCAGGAGAAGGAAGGATTTATTTCTTGCAGCAAGTAAGGAGAACAGCGGGGATTGTCCCCAAGGCAGTGTTTCCCTGGACAGCAAAATTGGGAAAATTTTAAGCTAAGGGTACATACATATTCATGAAGGGGCTTGAGCAGCAGAGAGTTCAGCACAGAGTTGACACAAAGGTCAATGGAGTCCAAGCTTTACAGGTGATTGAAGTCACGAAGATCAGAAAAGATAAAATCACCATTCCTTTGGTTCCAGTTGATCTTGAGGTTGTTCACTTGAGGGGGGCTTGAATTCTGCAAAACAGCCAAAGGATGTGCTTCTGGCTAATGTTTACCCTTGAAAGGACTAGGCCTCTTTACAACTGATTTATTACCTTTGCTACTGATACTACTCTTGCCTGATAACAGTCCCTCATTGCTGCATTCTTTTGTTTCCTTAAGTTCATTATTACTGATGGCTGTTCAAGGGCAAACATTGTCCAGAGGCTTTGATCACAAAATGACTTAGGCCAAAAATGGCATCTCTTATGTCAGGAAAGCCATGCCAAGTTCTCTTTCTCCAGGAATACCTACCCTATCTGCTTACTTTACCTCTTAGCCTTCAAAAAATTGCTTCTCATTTACACTACTCCCTAGTCCCTGGGAAGCATCCGTGTGCACTCTGTCACTTTGAATTTGCTTATCCTGGATAATTCATATAAATGGTCTCATATAGTATGTGACCTTTTCATTTAACATAATGTTTCCAAGGCTCATCCATGGTCTCTTAGTTATTAGTACTTCATTCCTCTTTATGACTGAATCCTATTCCATTTTAAGAATATACAACATTTTGTTTATTTGTTGATAGAAATTTTGGATTATTTGCTGTTTGGGGCTTTTATGAAGAATGCATCTTTAAATATTTGTGTACAAATATTTGTTTGATTACAAGTTCTAAATTGTGTAAATTATATACCTGGGAATAGAACTGCTGGGTCCTATGGTAATTTTTTTTCTTTAAATTTGAGGAACTCCCAAACTCTTTTTCCAGAGAGGCTGAACCATTTTGCATTCTTACCAGCCACACAGGAGGGATCCAATGGTATCCCACTGTGTTCTTATATACATTTTCCTAATGATCCTGAGCATCTTTTCATATACTTTTTGGTGACTGGTTTATCTTTTTTGTAGAAATATCTCTTCAAGCCCTTTACTTAATTTTCAAAATTGAACTGTTGGTCTTTCTGTTGTTTGACTTCACATTTCCCACAGAAACTGAAGACAAAGGCTCTACCCTTCCTTCCTGTAAAGACACTCCTAGGTTGTAGGAGATACATACAACTCAAAGGCATAGAAGAAGGATTTGTAATTGTGAGGGTTTTTTTTTTTTTCTTTCTTTTAAATAGACACTCTCAGTAAAGGAAGATGAGGGGCTTATGTCAGATGTTGGCTGGAAATGATTCCTTTGGTAGCCTTGAAATTTTCTAAACAGGAACTCAGGGGTAGACGAGTTGTCCTAGAATGTGGCCTTAGGTTGCTGCTAGAAACCATGCTAGAGGTCAGTCAAGGTTCTTAATGTAGATGTTTGGACAGAGTTGTTCATGCCAATAGTTTTTGCAGTTCTCTGTTCCTAACCTTAGCTTGCAGTTCCATGACACATTGCCCTTTTTATAGGTAGTTCCTAACTTGACAGGTTTCTTATTCAAGGTAGGTAGGGAAGTAAGAACATATCCTCTAGCAAAATAAGGTCTCCTAAAATAATGTCTGTGATCAAAGGAATGCCATCAGGTACTGTAATGTAACCATAGGAGGGGCACCCATTACCTTGCCATATCTATTGTTTAGAAGTAACAGAGCTGAATAGATATTTCTCCAAAGAAGACATACAAAAAGCCAACAGTTCCATGTAAATGTGTTCACCATCACTCAGTTCAGTTCAGTCTCTCAGTCGTGTCCAACTCTTTGCGACCCCATGGACTGTAGCATGCCAGGCTTCTCTGTCCATCACCAACTCCTGGAGCTTACTCAAACTGATGTCCATTGAGTCCATGATGCCATCCAACAAATCTCATCCTCTGTCGTACCCTTCTCCTCCCGCCTTCAATCTTTCCCATAATTGTTTTTACAATTTATGGATCTATTATTTCAAAATAAAGGGATTGAAATGAACAGGGAGGCTGCAACTCATGTCTCAGTTGCTAGTGTCCAGCTTTTCTCTCCTTATAAGACAGCCTTCCTAAGCCCATTGCAGTTGACTGAGTCACCTGATTAGAATATGCTTCTGATAGAGGCAGTGATTTAAAATACAATGCAGGGCTATAGAAAGACAATAGGATATGAGGAAATGCTTATGTAAACACAGAGAGGCAAGAGATAATCTCTGAGTTACAAGAAGTGGAAAAGACTAAAAAAGATAGAGACCATATCTCCTAAAAGGGGAGCATACTAACTTCAGCAACGAAAGGAATACAGGGGATAATTGAAACTGCTGGCAATCTTTGTGGTTAAGTCATCTTACCCTGTTGGCATTTGCCAGCAATGGATGCAACATTCTTAGTATCACAGACATCTTTTCATTCAACAGTAGCATCTCAGACAGTGAAAGGTGATTTATATTTTACTAAAAAGTTCATGAGAAGACTGTGGGAAGGGTTGTTATGTAATAATTAAAATTTTTTTTCAAATCCATAAATCAGAATTATTACAATAACAAAGAGGTAGTTTGTGTGTCCTTTCTCATGGAACAAGATGCAAATTCTCCATCTGTAAAATAAGGAAAATGTTGAATCTAGATCCTTTCCAAAGTGGAAAAACTTTAGAAGCTGTAGGGCAGGAAGGATTCTCTTCTGTCAGACATCAACAAGACCTCTCCCAAAACGTGGGAAAATGGGACAAACACAAGAAGAAGTGGTGGAGGAGAAGAGGTGTTAGGAGCTTGTTGTTGAGTCCTGATTCTTTACAACAATATTGACTGTAGCCAGCCAGGCACCACTGTTCATAGGATTTCTGAAGCCAGAATACTAGAATGAGTTGCCTTTCCTTTCTCCAGGGGCCCTTTGCAACCCAGGGATCAAACCTGGGTGTCCTTCATTGCAGGGAAATTCTTTACCCTCTGAGCCACCAGGGAAGCCCCCTTTCTAAAGATAGCCAGATAATTTTTAGACCATTTTTTTTTCTTTCTTTTTTTTTCCATTCCAACCCTGCAGGCACTGTCGGTTTGAATTTTATAAGCACACAAAGTGGAGATATTCGTGGCATACAATGTCTGGATTTGTACACCCAAAGGGAAAGATACTGGGAGACTAAGTACAGAGAAATCCAGAAGAAAGTGACTTTAGTTCTAGCACTGTGAACCAGTTTAGTAGGCCAAAGTTGAAAAATTTGGACAGGGTGGCATGGAGACCTCCTCTGTTTGAAAATATTCACCTCAGGCTGGGACTTGAGCCCACAAGGCTGGGACTGAAACCCACCTGGCGAGGACTTGAATCCAGCCAAATTCTTGTTTGGGATTTGATGCATGGTATTTTAATTAGAATCACTCTCCTAGTGCCTGGACTTACTGGGAGGCTCAGGTGTTTGTGTCTCAGCACAGAAGGAATTTAGAAAGGTAAAGTGCTAGACAAGAAATAGATGTATTAATACAGGACACTTGTAAGAAATGCAAGCAGGCAGGTAATGGAGCTCTGCCCTGAGGATTAAGTGGGTTGCATTTTATAATCAAAGGAAAGTGAATGAAGGGGAAAGACTGCCTTCTTTGAATAGAGGTCAGGCTTACATAACTCACTCCCGCTTCGTTTGGGGCAGGAGAGTGTATGACCCTATGAGGTCAAGCTCGGATTATCATAGTACTTCTTCAAATCAGTAGAAGGGTGGTGACATTCTTCTTTTACCTGTGGGACTGCAGCATATGGCATGTTCCATTTACGGCTTTATATTTAAGCAAGCCTGCTACCTTTCATGACCTTCTGATACATTTCTTGAGCAATCAGTAACTTATATGGGTCTCCCAAAGGTTCTTAGGTTTCTCTATCTCTAGGATCCTACTA
The DNA here is from genome assembly GCF_032452875.1 of Bos javanicus. Lineage (NCBI taxonomy): Eukaryota > Metazoa > Chordata > Mammalia > Artiodactyla > Bovidae > Bos > Bos javanicus. The sequence continues at coordinate 120,750,583 of NC_083897.1, forward strand.
GACTTCTACAGCTACCCGACGCTCTCTCTTTCTGTGCTCAGGCCCTGCACCCCATGAACTTCAGCACTCCAGGCTCTCTGTCCGTGGGATTCTCCAGGCAGGAATACTGGAATGGGTAGCCATTTCCTCCTCCAGGGGATGTTCCACACCCAGGGATTGAACCTTTGTCTACTTCATTGCAGGTGCATACTTTTCCACCGAGTCACCTGGGACAGCTAACTGTATCCTATGCTATTCTATCCCTGTCATATAGAGGCAGGCTCCCCAGCCAAGAGCAGTCATTTTTCTTGCTGGGTGTCTTCTCCATGAGGGTCTCCAGCTTGGACTCTTGTGTGGAATTTCGTGAGCAAGTTTCTTCCCAAGAAGAGGAGGGGGCAGTCATACATGATCAGAAACTGATGATCAAAGGTAAATTTTCCTAGCAAGGACTTGAGGGGAGGGGCAGGTCACTTGGTTTGGGACCTTCCTTCCATCCCCATTATCATGGAGGATTGGAGGGCTGAGGGCCAATGGAAATCAGCACTGGGTAGCTGCCCCACATATAAAATAACTGTCCTTCCTGCCACATCAAGGGTTACCTGAGGCTCCTTTGGGGAAATGCGCAGATGTCCTTTGGGAGCCATGGAGGTTCCCAGGCTCCATCAGTCTTCAGTCCCCTCGGCTAGCTTGGTTTGGCAGCCTCAAGTCTCCTATAGGACTGGAGGGACTGCGGTCATGCTTCTGGAGGCCCTCTCATTTGTACATCTATCGGGTAGGGTACTGGTGGACTTTTCCCAAACAGGGAGCATTCGTCCCCCTGGCTGTAGGAAGATCCATCCTTTGTGCACAAGACAGTGGCTCTGATCCAGGCTTCCTGGATTCTGTCCCTGCCGTTGGTTTTGTTAAGGGAGAATAACCCTAAGGTGGTGCAGGGGTTTGAGCTGTCACTTTGTGTAATTATGCTTTTTGCTGTTTTCCTTGAATCTTTTTTGCCTCCTCAACCCTACCTCTATCATTAAGTATGCCAAAGGCAGAATCCATGAGTTGATTTGTGGGGGCCTTGGGTCTCCAGCTGCCTAGATGGTACATTAGAGGAGGATGGTCTGGCAGACTGTCCCCGCCTCAGAACTGGGGAGGTAGCAGTTCCTGGTTGTGGTTCTTGGGGAAGTGGACTAATAAGCTGATCATATAAAACATCGGTCTCCTGTTGGAGAAGGAGGCACTTTGAAAGGGGTGTGAGCACTTTCACAGGAGTTAAAAGGAGTTCTTTAGACATGGATTTTGGAATAGGGTCATGAACATTTGGATGCATGGGACTTCCGCCCTCGCCTCCCATTTTGGGGTTAGGATGTCACAAGACAGGGACCAATGGGAGTTATTTGTTCTGGTGCACTCCCAGTGTCAACATTGGGTTCCCTGTGAGTACCTGAAATCTACCTGATTGGTGAGCCTGAGGAGGCCCCTTGGGTTAGTCTTGAAAAGGAACAGAAGCCAGTGGGAGTAAAATTGACCAGCATCCAAGGGCCTAAAGACTTCAGAGAGGGAGGGATGAGACCTAGGCTCTGAGCCCACTAAAATGTTTACGGTTATCACTGAAGTAAAAGAAAAAGACTCAGAGCCGAAAGGTAGGACTGGAGTATCACAAGGCAGTGATAACAATACTAGGCAAAAGTTCCCCTCAGGGTATTGTCATTATGATATTGAAGAGGGCTCCTTGTTGGACTCCTGAAGTGGCTCCTTGCTAAGAATCCGCCTGCAATGCAGGAGATGTGGGTTCAATCACAGGATTGGGAAGGTACCCTAAAGAAGGCAATGGTAATCCACTCAAGTATTGTTGCCTGGGAAATCCCGTGGACAGAGGATCCAGGTGGGCTTCAGTCCAAGGGGCCACAAAGGGTTGGACATGCCTTAGCGACTGACCACATTACTTTATAGAAGTGAAAGAAGCAACACCTAACCAGCAAGGAGGCTCAAGGATCAAGAGACAGTCTGAGAAATCTGGAGATCAGGATAGAAGAGAAATCAAGGACACAAGGGAAGGTGTAGAGCTATGACGTGGGGGAGGTTGGAGTTTCTGATGGTGGATCTTGGGAGAAGTGGGCTGTCTCCTAGGCAGAGAGTCCTAAGCCTGCTGAGAAAGGTGCTCGCTTACTGCCTCTGCTCTGGGGTTGATAAAGTCTGCTTGAGACCCCCAGAAGGGAGAGGATCACCCACAGTGTAACATCAGGGTATAGCGAGATAGGCCAAAAATCTATAGAGAAGGCTGCAGAGTCCCCCAGTTTTGGCCCCTGATGCAGTTATGGTCCCAGACCACACTGGGATTAAGAACGTGTAGGGAGGGAATTGGGCTCAAGGACTTACAGAGAAGAAACTCACCCAATGAAGTCCCTGATTATTTGTTCGGTCTTAATTTGTACATCATGCAGTCTTCTCGGTTAAACTTCTCACCTCAAAATGGGTAGAGCCATAGAGGAAATGACAAAGACTGAGAGGAGAAAAGTCTTGGCCTCAGTAGGTGCCTTCACCATTGGAAATTCTGTGTCTACCAGGCCCAAGGACAGTGTCAACTGCCACCCAAGTGTTCTTTGGGTATGCACAGCCTGGGCGTACTCCTTGCAGCTCTTAATTGAGGGGAGCCATGACACAGTGAGCTGACCCAGAACTTGCCCTATGGGTCATGGAAAGAGAACAAAGCAGGGAGTGACAGCAAGCAAATTTTCATGGGAGAGATAGACCAAAAGTCAGGGGTCTCCAGCCAGCAGTTTGGGCAAGACCACTGGAGTTCACCCTGGCAGCAGTCCTAGTCACGGTACCAAATATGTCACTGGTGAAAAGAGATTTCCTCAGTGCTTGCCCTTGCAAAGAAAGGGAAGGACTCTGGGCTAGTGCACATCAGGGGACTTGTCTGATGAAGGTCACTTTATCAGTCTTGTGAACTTGAGACAATTGCAATTTATCCATCTATAAATGTAATCTGCTAAATCCTATCCTGCATGAATGCTGGAATTCATGTATACATATAAAGCAGAGTCATACTGATTAAGAAACACTGGTCTTTAATTTAATGGTAGTTATGATTATTATGAACCTCCAAAATATCCCCTTCCTATCTGAGGTTATTTTTATGCAGTAGATAGCAGAGACTATGCAGTGCATTGGGACAAAAGAAATAAATACTCTTAAATGAGCTAAATTAAGGCAAAGTATATTTTATTTTTACCAAAAAACAAATGGTTAGAGGAAATAAGGCAAACTACAAATTGAAAGCTTTTTCCTTTATATTTGCTTAATTGTTTTTTAGTTTCTCAATATTTTCTGTGGTCGTGTTTCACATTACCATGAAAATCTCTCTTTCAGTGACATATTACCTACTTCAAGATCATAAAGACAGTACAGATGGTTCATGATCTCTTTTACATCTACCAAAACTGTAACTTTAAATATCCTAAAACTGCAATAAATCATTACCAAATCAATATTCTGGAGAAAAAGAATCTGTTAGAAGTAAAAATATTTGATAAAAATGAAATAAACAATATGCAGAAGTTGCTTGTTTAAATCAGGAAGAAAATAGAGATCTAAACCTGGTTTGCTCGACCCCTACTAACCTGCACTATCTAGGAGCTTGACTACTCTTTGAGAAAATTCTGTTCCAGTGTCATCTTACCTTGTTTAGACGGTGAACAACATATTCAATACATTCAATGTGTTTTACATATACCCAACGTGTGGCTTTCAAAATTTTAAAACAGCAAACAATGTGATTTATATGATTAATATATTTGTTTTCTGAAGAACAATAAACCTTATGAAAAGTAATTAACATTTGAAAATACTAAACTCCTCCCTCCTTTCCTTAATTTAAATCAACTTTCAGTAGATATTTCTCCTATACATAAAGGAAAAAAGATATATATTTTGTTAAAATGAATTGTACCTAAACTCCCTTACTACATAAAACTGTAAAAAACATACAAGTTTTGTTCCCTCCACCCTATTACTCTCTACTATTTAGAAGCTTGACAGCTCTGTTCCAACTCAAAAGGGAAGAAAGTGTCTGGGCCTCCCTCCCTAGATGTGGGAGGAGCTGTAGGACTTGTCCCTGGAAGGGGCACTGGCTTCAGCCATGGCTGGAGCCCTGGCTGCGCCTCTCAGCCCGGCTCTCTCTGCCTGATCTCTCAGAGCCTCGTCATAGAATTCTGGGAAGGAAGTCAAGACCTGTCGTGGATCTTGGCCAGCACCTCCAACATGTTCATCTTATTGGCCTCAACACAACCTCTACAATCCCCACAGGAACTTGTAGTGCGGAGGATCGCCATTGGGCACCTGTCGGTACTTCAGGTACTTCTTCTGCACTAGATCTTTGGTGATGAGCCTTCTGGGTTCCCCAAAGATCCAGTGCCTCCTCCCAGTATAGACCCCCAACACACTGAGGAATTCCCAGACCTCCTCCCTGGTGGCACGGTTACCTTTCATGAAGATAATGCCCAGGAGCACCATGAGGAAACCAGACTTGGGTAGACACCCACCCATCACTCAGACCTTCATTGCCCCCGAGGTTGAGCTTGTTGATGAGGGCGTAGATGTTCCTACTATGGTCAGCTTCCGTCAGCTCCAGGCCAAATACCAGCTCCATGTGCTTAGAGGCTCTCCTGAGGATCTCAGGGATGTGCTGCCTATACTTTCTGCCAACGACCTTCAGCAGGGCATGCTTCAAGATGGGCTCCTTCTTGGTGGACTTCTCCAGCAGGAACTCCAGCAGCATGCTGGTCTTCCTGGTCAGAGAATCTATTCGAGGGCTCTGAGTGCCAGGGGCTGCTTACAAGGCACCTGCACTTTCCACCTCTGGGCCCTGGGCACCTTCATCAGATCCTGCACAGGAAGGCCTTGCATCAGGAGAGCTAGGGGCCATGGTTTCCTGAAGCTCCTGGTGATCTCCAGTAGCAGGGGAGCTCGGGGGAGAACCCTGAGGGACAGACAAGGGGGAGGAGGGGCACTCCTCTTTGGGGGCTGCAGCAGCACTGGTCTGGGCCTCTTGGGGACACTGAGTGTCCCCCTGGATCTGGTGGCATTTCACACGGGCATGGTACTTGTTCTTGTGCATCCGAGGCATGGTAACAAAGGTTATGAATCACAGGCCCATGTGGGCAGGGTGGCAGGCAAGGAGGGCACCTAGAGGAAGGACAAGCAGATGTTGTGAGCAACTGCAGTGAGGAGATTCCTCCCTGGCTTGAACCAAAGCCGCCTCTGAGCAGTCCTTGAGGCCAGTGGTCTAGGACCCACAAGTCTTGTGTTCTCCTGGTGAGCCCCTCCCTTGAGACCACTGAGTAGGAAGTGAGAGTGATCGCCTGGGCACAGCCAGACAGCCCTGCCTTGGTGTTAAGAGGAAGGCCTGTGGGAGCTGGCAGGGGAGGCAGGTCCTTTCAGTTCACATTTCAGAGTCATGATGAAAACTGGGGCAAGACTCCCTCATATCTCCGCCGCCCCCAAACTCACCCACCCTGTTCCCTCTCTTGCTTTGAAGTTGACGCTGCCACTTTCCCTGTCACCCCAGATGATGAGAGGAGGGAATGTTCAGGCCCCCAATGAAGGGAGCCAGGACCCGCCCTTCTGCTGTCTCGAAGCTGCCCCTTCACAACCAAGCTGCAACCTCCCCTAACAGACTACCACCCCCGTCCCCGTGTTTGGCTGGGAGGAAGTGCTGGCCACAGGGGAGGGTCCTGAGTCGGCCGTGTGATGTGGAGGATGGTCATTACCCGACTCTCCCCGAGCCCTGACATCCTCCCTCTGCTGACCGGTTGCCAGCCCTTCTGAACGAGGTCCCCTGTTCCCTGAGCGTCCCGTGTAGGCGATCGCAGTCAGGGAGACCCCAGCCTTTAGAACTGCCCAGATGTTTACTGGTTGCTTTCTGGCCAAGTCATGCTTGGTAAGGGGTTAGGCGTGGCCGCCAATCGGGGGTGTGGAGACACTCAGTACCCCCACGGGTCCCTCCTTCACTTCACAGGATCCCAGAGTTCCCTCTACTGAACGGAGCCAGGGTCCAGCAACCCCACACCAAGATCCTACACCCCTGGACCCAGGTTATGTCCCGAGGACCCGCGTGCGTAATCGATGGACATTGGACCTAAGATCCTGGTCTGAGCGTCCAGGCGTAGAGCAGGTGCAGGGTTGCTGGGGGCTGTGAAGTCCTCTCTATTCAGAAGGAAAAGGTGTTGGGAGTGCCAGGGCATATCTTTGTAACTATCCATTGCACTTGTAACTCATGTCACCTCCGACTTGGACCCCTGATGAGACCTCGGACTCCTCCCTCTGGTCACAACTACAGCAGCTCTCAAAGATAGCAGCCCTCTCAAAGATGGCATCGCACCCCAGTTTGGATAGGCGGCCTTCACTTCCTATCATGCCCATCTGGGCTCCAGGAAGTCAGCAGTGGCGGGGCCTGGGTGGGCGGGGTTCTGGGGGAGTTTGAGGCAAGAGGGGGAATGTGGTCCCTTCGACTCAGTGGCTCCTGGGACGTCCCTGCTGATCTCAGTCAACTGGCCTCACTCCTTGCCTCTCACTTCTCTCAGTAAACCCAGCAGGAAGAATTTGAGAGCCCGAGCCTGACAGCCTTTCTGGAGCTGCTGAGACAGACAGTGAGGGCACTCTGGGGCTCCTTCCTGTGTGCTGAGTGATGCTCTCTGTCCTCTATCCCTGTCTTCCTTCGACCGTAATGGTGCATTACGTCCCGTCTGCTGACCTAAGGGCAAGACCTCACCTGGAAGATGTCAAATCCACAGACTCCTGGTGAGAAGTGCACCCGCATCTCATCTGGAGGCTTTTGCCTAAGGCTTCCTGGAAATGGCTGCTGCAGGTAAGATAAGCGAGAGGGAAGGATGGGAGAATGCCTTCTGTGGTGTGGAACCCCTCACATCTCACTCAGGATCTTCAGTGAGGTCTGTTAGGGGTGCATCCTGCAGCTTAATTGGCTTAAAATGTTCTCTCCTTTGGTGTGGTCTCTTTGGGGACCAATTGGGAGAAAAAAAACCAATAGTGTAACTGTTTTGATACTGAAAATTGATAAATGTCTTTTTGAAATAACCAGTCCCTCCAAAATAAATAAATCCAATATGTCCATCCCTCAAAACCTCACTTGGAAGCCCTGACACCTACTGAACTTTGCACTCTTTCTAAAGGTTTGCATTTTCCAGAATGTAATATTGACGGCAACATACAGTGTGTAGGCTTTTTATGTTGGCTCCTTCAGCTAATCAATATGCATTGAATTGTCTCTATATCTTTTTATGGTTTGAAATGTTTTCTTCCAGGACTGAATAGCATTCCATGTAGCTTACCATAGTTTGTTTACGCACTCATCTACTGAAGGTCATCTTTGGTGATTTCAGTTTTTGGCAGCTATGAATTTGTCTGCTATTAACATTTGTTTGAAGGTTTTTGGATTTGCATAGGTTTTTGGCTCTTTTGAGTAAATACCTTAGTGTTCATTTGCTAGCTCATATGATAAGACTATGTTTAGCTTAAAAGAAATTGCCAGACAGTTTCCAAATTATTTGCATCACTGCATTGTCTATTTTTTTAATTTAAATTTATTTATTTTAATTGGAGGCTAATTACTTTACAATATTGTATTGGTTTTGCCATACATCAACATGAATCCGCCATGGGTGTACACGTGTTCCCCATCCTGAACCCCCTCCCACCTCCCTTCCCTTACCATCCCTCTGGGTCATCCCAGTGCAGCAATGAGTTAGAGTTCCTATTCGTCCACATCCTTGCCAGCATTTAGTATCGAGAGGTGTTTGCTTTTGTGTTAGCCCTATTAATAGGTATCTCGTTGTTGTTTTCATCTGAAATTCCCTGAAGACATGGGAAATAGATCATCTTTTCATATGCTGTTTACCATCTGTTTATATTCTTCGGTGAGATGTCAATTCAACACTTTTAAGCATTTTTAAATTGACTTCATTATTTTCTTATTGTTGAGTTTTAAGCGTTCGTTGTGTATTTTTGCTACATGTTTATTATCAGATATATGTCTTACAATTCTTTCTTCACAGTTTGCGACTTAGCTTTTCATTCTCATAATAATATCTTGGTGTGAAATTTTTTTTCTCTTAATTTCTTTTTCTGGTTTTGAAATTAAAATGTAATTCTGGTCTCATGGAAGAAATGAGGAAGGGTGCCCTTTGTTTGTTGTTTCTGGAAGACATTTTAGAGAATTGTTATCACTTATTCCTTAAATTTTTGTTAGATTTCATCAGTGGAATCATCTGGGCCTGTTGCTGTCTTAATTGTAAGCTTATTACTTACAGATTAAATTTATATAATAGATGCAGAGCTTATCAATTTATCAGTCTTACTTGCAAAATTTTGATAAATTATATCCCCCAGCAATTTCACAATTTAATCTTTATATTTGTAGGCATAGAGTTGTTTATAATATTCATTTATTATCCTTTTAATGTCTGTGATATCAGTAGTCATGGCCCTGCTTTCATTTCCACTGTTTGCAATTTAATTTGTGTGTTCTTGGTTTTCTTGATTAGTTTGCTGAGAATTTCATCCTTTCTTGTTTCAGAGAAACAGCTTCTGGTTTTGTTGTTTTTGTCTATTGTCTTCCTTTTTCCAGTGCTGTAGATTGCTCCTTTATTTCTTTTTCATTTGCTTCTTTCTTTTTTGCACAAGTTTACTAAGAATATTGATTATGAATTTTAAGGTTTCTATACAGGTGTTCAATGCTGTATATATATCTCTACAGATTTTGCTATATGCCACAGCTTCTGATAAATTGTAATTTTGTTTTCATTTAGTTGAAAATATTTTAAAATTTCTCATTAGATTTTCTCTTTGACCCGAGTGTTATTTAGAAATATATTGTTTAATCTCCAAGTACTGTGAATTTTACTGCTTTTTATTGTCAGTATCTAGTTTCTTTCCATCACAGTGTGATAACATTCTTTGTACGATTTCTGTTCTTTCAAGTTTGATGATGTGAGTTTTATGGCACAGAATGTGATCTACCTTGATGTATGTTCCATGTGAATTTGAAAACAGTGTGTTTTCTGCTGTTGTTAAGTATTCTATAAACGTCGTTTAGATCTAGTTAATTATTGGTGCTTTTCAGTTCAGCTACACCTTACTGATTTCCTGCCTACTAAGTCTGTCAATTCCTAAAGGACATATGTTTGCATCTCCTGGTATAATAGTATTTCTGCATCATCAATGTTTGCCTTGTGTATTTTAGGGTAGGTTTTTTTTTTTTTTGGTCCATACACATTATGGGTTGCTATAATTTCTTTGAGAATTGACCACTTAATCATTAAGTAATGCCAATCTTTGCTCCTGACTTTCTTGTTCTGAGTACTGCTTTCTCTGAAGTAAATTTAGGTGGTCCAACTTTTTTTTCACTTATAGTAGCACAGTATCAGAGAAGGCAATGGCACCCCACTCCAGTACTCTTGCCTGGAAAATCCCATGGACAGAGGAGCCTGGTAGGCTGCAGTTCATGGGGTCGCGAAGAGTCGGACACCACTGAGCGACTTCACTTTCACTTTTCACTTCCATGCATTGGAGAAGGAAATGGCAATCCGCTCCACTGTTCTTGCCTGGAGAATCCCAGGGAGGGGGGAGCCTGGTGGACTGCCGTCTATGAGGTCGCAGAGTAGGACACGACTGAAGTGACTTAGCAGCAGCAGCAACAGCTTTGGTTATAGTGATTCTTCCTAAGGCCCGCTTTGCATTCCAGTGTGTTTGGCTCTAGGTGAGTGATAACATCATGATTATCTGGGTCATTTAGATTTTTTGGTATAGTTCTTCTGTGTATTTTTGCCACCTATTCTTGGTATCTTCTGCTTGTGTTAGGTCCATACCATTTCTGTCCTTCATTGTGCCCTTCTTTGCTTGAAATGTTTCCTTGGTATCTCTAATTTCCTTGAACAGATCTCTAGTCTTTCTCATTGTGTTGTTTTCTGCTATTTCTTTGCATCCATCACTGAGGAAAGATTTCTCATCTCGCCTTGCTCTTCTTTGGAACTCTGCATTCAAATGGGTTTATGTTTCCTTTTCTCCTTTGCTTTTCACTTCTCTTCTTTTCACAGCTAAGTGTAAGGTCTTCTCAGATTCTCAGACAGCCATTCTCCTTTTTTGTATTTCTTTTTCTTGGGGATGGTCTTGCTCCCTCTGTCCTGTACAATGTCATGAACCTCTGTCCATAGTTCTTGAGGCACCCTGTCTATTAGATCTAATCCCTTAAGTCTATTTCTCACTTCCACTGTATAATTGTAAGGGATTTAATTTAGGTCATACCTGTATGGTCTAGTGCTTTCCCCTACTTTCTTTCAAGTAGGGTAAATTGGTAAATTTACCATTGCTAAATTGGTTTCAGAGTAAATTGAAAATGGTCAAACAGGAGATTTTTTGGGGCTCCAAAATCACTGCAGATGGTGATTGCAGCCATGAAATTAAAAGACGCTTACTCCTTGGAGGAAAGTTATGACCAAGCTAGATAGCAAATTCAAAAGCAGAGACATTACTTTGCCAACAAAGGTCCGTCTAGTCAAGGCTATGGTTTTTCCTGTGGTCATGTATGGATATGAGAGTTGGACTGTGAAGAAGGCTGAGCACTGAAGAATTGATGCTTTTTTGAACTGTGGTGTTGGAGACGACTCTTGAGAGTCCCTTGGACTGCAAGGACATCCAACCAGTCCATTCTGAAGGAGATCAGCCCTGGAATTTCTGTGGAAGGAATGATGCTAAAGCTGAAACTCCAGTACTTTGGCCACCTCATGTGAAGAGTTGACTCATTGGAAAAGACTCTGATGCTGGGAGGGATTGGGGGCAGGAGGAGAAGGGGACGACAGAGCATGAGATGGCTGGATGGCATCACTGACTAGATGGATGTGAGTCTGAGTGAACTCCAGGAGTTGGTGATGGACAGGGAGGCCTGGCATGCTGCGATTCATGGGGTCGCAAAGAGTCGGATACGACTGAGTGACTGAACTGAACTGAAACAGGAGATGGCAAGAGTGAACACTGACATTTTTGGAATCAGTGAACTAAAATGGTCTAGAATGGGTGGATTTAATTCAGATGACCATTATATCTACTACTGTGGGCAAGAATCTTTTAGAAGAAATGGAGTAGCCATCATAGTCAACAAGAGTCTGAAATGCAGTACTTGGGTCCAATCTCAAAAATTACAGAATGATCTCCATTCATTTTCAAGGAAAACCATTCAATATCACAGTAATCCAAGTCCATGCCCCAACCATTAATGCTTAAGAAGCTGATGTTGAACAGTTCTCTGAAGACCTACAAGACCTAGAACTAACACCCCAAAAAGATGTCCTCTTCATCACAGGGGACTGGAATGCAAAATTACAAGTCAAGAGATACCTAGTGTTACAGGCAAATTTGGCTTTGGATTACCAAACTGAAGCAGGGCACAGGCTAACAGACTTTTGCCAAGAGAATACACTAGTCAGAGGAAACACCTTCCAAGAACACAAGAGAAGGCTGTACACATGGACATTACCAGATAGTCAATACGGAAATCAGATTGACTATATTCTTTGTAGCCAAAGATGGAGAAGCTATATACAGTCAGCAAAAATAAGACCAGAAGCTGACTGTGGCTAAGATCATGAACTTATTATTGCAAAATTCAGACCTAAATTGAAGGAAGCAGGGAAAACCACTAGACCATTCAGCTATGACCTAAATCAAATCCATTATGATTATACAGTGAAAGTGACAAATAGTTTCAAGGGATTATATCTGATAGACAGAGTGCCTGAACTACTATGGACAGAGGTTCATGACATTGTACAGGAGGCAGTGATCAAGATCATCCCCAAGAAAAAGAAATGCAAAAAGGCAAAATGGCTGTCTGACGATGCCTTTAAAATATCTGAGAAAAGACGAGAAGTAAAAGGCAAAGGAGAAAAGGAAAGATATACCCATTTGAATGCAGAGTTCCAAAGAATAGCAAGCAGAGATAAGAAAGCCTTCCTCAGTGATCAGTGCAAAGAAATAGAGGAACACAACAGAATGGGAAAGACTAGAGATCTCTTCAAGAAAATTAGAGATACCAGGAGAATATTTCATGCAAAGATGGGCACAATAAAGGAAGAAATGGTATGGACCTAAGAGAAGTAGAAGATGTTAAGCAGTGGTGGCAAGAAAACTTTAAAAGAACTATACAAAAAAGATCTTCATGACCCAGATAATCATGATGATGTGATCACTCACCTAGAGCCAAACATTCTGGAATGCGAAGTCAAATGGGCCTTAGGAAGCATCACTATGGATAAAGCTAGTGGAGGTGATGGAATTCCAGTTGAACTATTTCAAATCCTAAAAGATGATGCTGTGAAAGTGCACACTCAATATGATGTCAGCAAATTTGGAAAACTCAGCCGTGGCCACAGGACTGGAAGAGGCGAGTTTTTATTCCAATCCCAAAGAGAGGCAATGTCAAAGAATGCTCAAACTACCACACAATTGCACTCATCTCACACGCTAGTAAATTAATGCTCAAAATTTTCCAAGCCAGGCTTCAATAGTATGGGAACCATGAACTTCCACATGTTCCAGGTGAATTGAGAAAACGCAGAGGAACCAGAGATCAAATTGCAAAAGTTTAGTGGATCATAGAAAAGCACGAGAGTTTGTGAAAAACATCTGCTTCTGCTTTATTGACTATGACAAAGCCTTTGACAGTGTGGATCACAGTGAACTGTGGAAAATTCTTAAAGAGATGGGAATACCAGACCACCTTACCTGCCTCCTGAGAAACCATATGCAGGTTAAGAAGCAACAGTTAGAACTGGACATGGAACAACAGACTGGTTCCAAATTGGGAAAGGAGTACGCCAAAGCTGTACTTATTTGTCCCCCTGCTTATTGAGCTTCTATGGATCATACATCATGCAAAATTGTAGGCTGGATGAAGCACTAGTTGGAATCAAGATTGCTGGGCGAAATATCAGTAACATTAGACACACATATGACACCACCCTTATGGAAGAAAATGAAGAAGAACTAAAGAGCCTCTTGATAAAAGTGAAAGAGGAGAGTTAAAAAGTTGGCTTAAAATTCAAGATTAAAAAAAGTAATATCATGGATGGTACCAGGTCAGATCACTTCATGGCAAATAAATGGGGAAATAATGGAAACAGTGACAGACTTTTTTTGGGGGGGGGGCTCCAAAATCACTGTAGATGGTGACTACAGCCATCAAATTTTAAAAGACGCTTGTTCCCTGGAAGAAATGCCATGACTAACCTAGACAGCATGTTAGACAGCAGAGACATTTCCTTGCCAAACTCAAAGCTATGGTTTTTCCAGTAGTCATAAGTTGAACTATAAAGTAAGATGAAAGCTGAAGAATTGATGCTTTTGAACTGTGGTGTTGAAGAAGTCTCTTCTGAGTCCTTGAACTGCAAGGAGATTAAACCAGTCAATCCTAAAGGAAATCAATCCTCAATAGCTGAAGCTGAAACTCCAATACTTTGGCCACCTGATGTGAAGAACTGACTCAGTGGAAAAGACCCTGATGGTGGGAAATATAGAAGGCAGGACGAGATGGGGCCAACAGAGAATGAGATGTTTGGATGGCATTACTGATTAAATGGATGTGAGTTTGAGAAAGTCCAGGAGTGAGTGGGTGATGGACAGGGAAGCCTGGCATGCTGCAGTCCATGGGGTCGCAAAGAGACAGGCACAACTGAGCAATTGAACTGAACTGATGGCTAGATCCACCAGTTCTCACTCAGGCTCCTCGCTTGACTCCTGGGAAGACCTATATATCCTCCCTGTCTTCACTATTACTGTCCTCACTTTTCTGTCACCCTGAGGGGGATTGACAGTTGCCTCCGCTCAGCCTGACATCTATCCAAGTGTCTGCCAGTACTGACAGCAGGGACAGACTGTGGTTGCCCCATTGTTATGGTTTTCATGTTTCCCTGCATCCTCTGGTCCTCTCCCTCATTACTAGACCACCCGGAAATTTCCCCTATGCCATGTCAGCCAACCCTATACGTAAGCCCATAGCACCCTCAGTCCTGAGGTATAGAAGTCCGAGTAGGCCATGTTTACCCACATGTGTTTTGGGGGGCTTCTGAGAACTAACAGCAGAGGGCAGGATGCTCTGGCCTCCCTTGCTCTGGGGACAGTGACCTCGAGAGTACTGTCTCTCAGGGTCTGGGCCTCTTCCCCATATCGACTGGAGTCCTCCCAAGCTGGAAGCAAGTGGGTGACACATCTGGCTACCTCTGCCTGGGGCTCCCAGAGCTTAAACGGTGCTGGGGCTGTGTGTCCCTTTCTCCTTTGGGTTGAGGTTCCCCTCGGTCCTCTCTCCAGGTCCTCACACTGATTTCCCATGGCCTAGGGAGGCCTGTTTTCTCATGCTACAGCCTTGAATTCCCTGAAACCACCTCAGAGGATGTGAAGGCTCCCTCGTGGACATGCCTGCCTGTGGTCACTCATGGCTGACCCTAGGGGAGGGATTCTGTGGTGTCCCCACTTTTATAATGTGAGTGGGTCCCTTAGTCCTCATGGTCCTCTGCTTGACTCTTGGCCTGACCTGGAATTTCTCCTGAGGCTGCCCCCTGAGCCCAAGTTCCTCACCTCCTGAGATGGTCTAAATGTGTGGGGTGCATCATGCTGGCATTCCCAAATTTGCCAATGGGAGGTGTCGAGTGGTAGGGCTGTGTTCTAGGTGCAGTCCCTATATCCTCATTTGGAGTCACTAGTTTTCTATTCTGTACTGAGTGAGGCTTCTCCCAGTAGACCAAGTCTCTCACCTCCCTGACACCACTCCCAGTGGAAAGGGGCACTTCAGCCAGAAAGCTTTGTCCTGGACCATGTATGGCTGACATCAGGGCTGGGTCTCCAAAGTCTGTTCTGTTCTGAGCTTAAGTAATCCTCTAGCCCCTCGTTCAGGGACCTCATCCTAACTCCTGACTGGACTCAGACTGCACCCTCCAGTCATCCGAGGCTGTGTTCCTCAGAACAAAGACATTACTTTCTTGGAAGTTCTGGGTTGGAAGACAGAATGTGCCAGATGTGTGCAAAGCTATTGGGGTCTTCTGAGGAGCAGAACATTATATAGGGCTCCACTCTTCTGGAGTCAGTGGTCCTCAGTCATAGCTCAGGTTTCTTACCTTAACTTCCAGTAGCATAGGGTTAAGGTAAATCCTATCCTGCATGAATGCTGGAATGCATGTAATACATGCATATGTATAATATAAAACAGTGGCGTATTTTTAATAAGCATTGGTCTGTAATAACTGCAAGTTATGATTATTATAAACCCCTGAAATACCACCTACCCATCTGAGTTTATTATTAATCTGTGAAGATAGCAGAGAATATGCAGTGAATTAGGACAAAAGAAACAAATATTCTTAAATTAGTTAAATAAGTCAAAGTTGTTTTTTATTTTTACTAATAGAAAGTTTAAAAGAAATAAGGTAAACAACAACTTAAAGAGGTTTTTCCTCCACTTCTTTTTGTTTCTCAGTATTTTCTGTGGTCGTCTATTGCATTACCATGAAAATCTCTCCTTCAGTGCCCTGTTACCTACTTCCAGATCACGGAGACAATAAAGATGGTTTGTGAATCTCTTTTACATCTACCGAAACTGTAACTTTAAAACTCTTAAAACAGCAATAAATGTAACAGCAATATCATTACCAAATTAATATTCTGAACAAAAACAAACTTAGAAGTTAAAACATTTGGAGGAAAGGAAATAATGTGTAGAAGTTAGTCATGTAAAACAGTAATGAGATCTAAACTTGGTTTGCTTCACCCCTACTACCTTTCACTCTTTAGAAGCTTGACTACTCTTCAACAAAATTCTGTTCCAAAGTCATGTTACCTCGTTTGGATTGTGAACAATATATTCAGTACTTCCAATGTGTTTTACAAATACCCAGACTGTGGCTTTCAAAAGTTTAAAACAGCAAAGACCTATGATTTATATGATCCATACATTTGTATTCTGAAGCACAATAAACCTTATCAAAAGTAGTAACATTACAAAATACTTAACACCTCCCTCATCTCTTTACCTATCTACTTTAAATCATCTTTCACTAGATATTTCTGCTATGGATAAAGGGGGAAAGATACATATTTTGTTAAAATGAACTGCAGGTAAACTCCCTTACTACTTAAAACTGTAGGAACACATAGGTATTGTTCCCTCCACCCCTACTACTCTGCACTATTTAGGAGCTAGATTGCTCTGTTCCAACACAAAGGGAACAAAGTGCCCTGGCCTCCCTCCTTAGATGTGGGAGGAGCTGCAGGACTTGGCCCTGGAAGGGGCACTGGCCTCAGCCATAGCTGGATCCTGCATCGCAACTCTCAGCCCTGCTCTCTCCGCCTGATGTCTCAGAGCCTCATCATAGAGATCTCGGAAGTAACTAGGGACCGTATCATGGATCTTGGCCAGAAACTCTAGCACTTTCATCTTACTGGTCTCAGCACAAGCTCTTGGGCCCCACAGGAACTCATAGTGTGGATGATCACTATTGGGCACCTGGAGGTACTTCAGGTACTTCTTCTGCACCAGCTCTTTGGTGATGAGCCTTATGGGCTCCCCAAAGATTGGGTGCTTCCTCCCAGCATAGACCCCCAACACACTGAGGAATTCCCAGACCTCCTCCTCAGTGGCCTGGTTCCCCTTCATGAAGATGAACCCCTGGGAGGCACCTGCACTTTCGTCCTCTGGGCCCTGGGCTCCTTCATCAGATCCTGCACAGGAAGCCCCTGCATCAGGAGAGCTAGTGGCCAAGGCTCCCTGAAGCTTCTGGCTTTCGCCAGCAGCAGGGGAGCTCGGGGGAGAACCCTGAGGGCCAGAAGAGGGAGAAGAGGGGTCCTCCTCTTCTGCGGCTGCAGCAGCACTGGTCTTGGCCTCCTGGGGACACTGAGTGTCCCTCCAGACTTGGTGGTGTTTCACACGAGCATGGTACTTATTGTCGTGCCTCCAAGGCATGACGACACAGGTCTCGGACTGCAGGTGGGCATGCAGGCAGGAAGGCTGGCACCAAGGGCACCTAGAGTAAGGACAAGAAGATTCCATGAGCACCTTCACCCGGGAGAGTCCTCCCTGGCTTGAAACAAGGCTGCCTCTGAGGGGTCTTTCAGGCCAGTGCTCTAGGACCCACAGGGCTCCCGTTCTCCTCGTGAACCTATCCCCTAAGACCCCTGACGAGGATATGAGAGTGAGCACTGGGGCACAGCCAGACAGCCCTGCTTGGGTGTTAGAGGGGGGCCTGTCAGGGCTGGCAGGGGAGGCAGGTTCTCTCAGTTCACATTTAGAGTCAGGATGAAAATTGGGACAAGACTCCCCCATATCCGAACCCCACCCCCGCCACTCCGCACACATCCTGTTCCCTCTCCTGCTCTGAAGGTGACACTGCCTCCTTTCTTGTCACCCCAGAGGAAGAGAGGAGGGAGTACTCAGCCCTCCACCAAAGGGTCCCGGGATCTGCCCCTCTGCTGTCCGGCGGCTGCCCCTTTATGATCACACTCTAACTTCCCTTCTCAGACCGCAGCCCCCCTTCCCTCTGTTTGGCCGGAAGGAAATGCTGAGCACAGGGGAGGGTCCTGAGTGGTCCATGTGATGGGAAGGATGGTCGTCATCCTGACTCCTCCCGAGCCCTGACATCCCCCCTCTGCTGACTAGCTGCCAGCTCCTCGGACCGTGGTCCCCTCCTCGCTGTGTCCCGTGTCCTCGATCACAGTAAGGGAGCCCCTCATTCTTTAGCACTGCCTGGGTGCTGCCCGGATGGTCCACGTCTGAGTCGCAGTGATTGGGGTGTTATGTGCAGCCCCCGTTCTGGGGCATGGAGACCCTCAGTCCCCCAGAATGTCCCACCTTCACTCCACAGGGCTCGTGGCTCTCACTCTATTGAGGACAGCCAGAGTCCAGCAGAGCCTGACTGAGGCATTCTTCCCCGACACCCACTAGGGGTTAGCGGATGGTCTTGTGGCCTAAGAACTTGGCTGGATCCTCTGGTCTGAGAGCAGGGGCAGGGTGGCCTGAGGTTGTACAGTCCCCTTTTTTTGGCCGGAAAAGGGGTTGGGGGTGCAGAGATGTGTCCCTGCGCTAGTAACTCACGTCACCTCCAACTTTGACAACTGATGAGACTTGAGACTTCTCTGTCTGTTCACCGTCAACAGCAGCTCTAAAAGATAAGGCACTCTCAAAGATGGTGTCTCACTCCAGCGTGTTTAGGAAGATGTCACTTCCTGTCATGCACATCTGAGCTCCAGGAGGACACCAGGGGCGGGGCCTGGGTGGGTGGGGTTCCAGGGGAGTTTGTTGCAGCATTGGCATGGGAGTTTTCCTTGACTCTTAGGAGGTCCTGGGACATCACTGTGATGAGGTGAGTCAACTGGCCTCACTCCATGCCTCTCACTTCTGTCAGCAACCCCGGGAGAGAGTATTTAGGAGTCCGAGCCTACAAGCCTTCGTGGAGCTCTGGAGACTGACAGCGAGGGCTCTCTGGGGGCCCTTCTGTGCTGAGTGATGCTCTCTGTTCTTTGTGTCTTCCCTTGACCACTGTAGGTGCTGGGCTAGGGCCCATCTGCTGACCTGAGGACAAAGCCTCACATGGAAGACATCAAATCCCCAGAGTCCTGGTGTGACGTGCACGTACTGCTCATCTGGACACTTCTGCCTGATGCTTATCTGGACACTTCTGCCTGAGGCTTCCTGGAAATGGCTGAAGCAGGTAAGACGAGCTGAGAGTGAAAGATGGGAGACTGTCTTCTGTGGTGTGGAACCCCTCACATGTCACTCAGGATCTTCATATTGACTGCTAGCAAGGCCTGGAAATCCTTCCCTTTCTGGCGTGAATCCACCCCTGTCCCCAACCATGGCCCACACAATCCCAGAAGAGTAAGTGAAGGAAGGGGATCCTTCGCCTGACAGTTCTCACTGTGGGCTCTTAGTTGACCACAGGGGCATTGCTCTTAAGTTCTGAGATGAATTTCTGTCCTTTTGTATAATTACTGTAATACTAGTCTTTCTCTTTTGGTCCCTGTGCAATAGTCTATTAAGGTGACCGTTGAAAAGGCACAGTTGTAATCCACTAACATTCCCTGGTGACTCAGGTGGTGAAGAATCCGCCTGCAATGTGGGAGACCTGGGTTCGATACCAGAGTTGGAAAGATCCCCAGGAGGAAGGCATGGAAATCCAATCCGGTATTCTTGCCTGGAGAATCAAAATGGCCACAGGAGCCTGTCAGGCTATAGTCCATGGGGTTGCAAAGTGTTGGACACAGCTGAGCAACTCAGCAAACACACAACAAAGTTTGTGCTGGTTTTTTAATGACCTCTGGGCCATACTGCTACATCCAACCCAAGCTTTGGTGCCCCATGGTCCTGGCATGGGGCTCTGAGATGCTGCCTCAGATACCCTCAGTGAAGCAGTAGAGATTCATGGTCCAAGGGCATACTTGAAGAATCAGGGGCTCAACTTTCAAGCCTCTTCCAGCTTATCTTGTTGTCTGCTTCCCTTGGAGGCTGCACACCTATGTCAGCCTCAGAGTACTCCCCAACCTGGGCACTCATATGGCCTAGTTCAATGGAGACCTATTGTCCATCAGGGATTATGTAATTTTGTGTTTTTGCTTTTGTTAATAGTTTTCTTTATTCCTTGTGTAAGTTTTCCATGTTTTTTTTTCTGGATCCAGGAAATAGCAGCCCATGGTTGATCGGGGTCTTAGCTGCTCTGGATATGGTATTAAATCTGTAAAGGAGTTAAGGAAAAGTGAGCCTTACAATATCTGCTCCTCCTGAATACACATAACATAGTATTTTGTTTGACACCTCTTTTTCCTAAGGCTCTCAGGGAATTCTTGTTGCTTCCATGTGGGCTGTATACATTGTTCTAAGGTTTCTTTGTAGGTATGTTTTTTATATGGTTGCTTTTGTTTATGTTGTATTTTCTATTACATGATCTGAGCAATTGTTGATTCTTCCAGAGCAGTCTCTTGACTTTGCTGTGTTGATCTTTTTATACCAGATGTCTGAAGTTCCTTATATTTGTCAATATTTTCTATGCCTGTTCCCTAAGCATTTTAATCTGAGGATCAAGTTTTTACCATCGTCTTTTGCTTTTCATTTTCCTGAATCTTATTTATTTGGCATTTTTGTATGTAACTTGGTACTGGCTATGTGTTCTTATCCATAGATTTTTTTCTATTTTTCACATTAGTAGAGCTTTAAAAAATTGTTTTAATTGGAGGATAATTGCTTTATAATGTTGTGTTAGTTTCTGTTTTACAACAGAATGAATCAGCTATAGGTATACATAGATCTTCTGCCTCATGAGCCTTTCTCCCACCCACTCATCTCACCCCTCTACGCTGTCACACAGCACCAGGCTGAGCTCCCTGTATTATATACAATTTTGCACTTGCTATCTGTGGTACACATGGTACTCTATATTTGTCAGTGCCACTCTCAATTCATTCCACCTCTCCTTCCCTTGCTGCATCCACATAACCATTCTCTACATCTGTGTCTGTATTCCTGCCCTGCAAATAGGTTCACAAGTACCATTTTCTATATTCCATGTTTATGCATGAATATAC
Source organism: Bos javanicus (assembly GCF_032452875.1). Taxonomy (NCBI): domain Eukaryota; kingdom Metazoa; phylum Chordata; class Mammalia; order Artiodactyla; family Bovidae; genus Bos; species Bos javanicus. The sequence goes on from NC_083897.1 coordinate 120,771,178, forward strand.
ACTCTTTTTCTTTTTCTGACTTACTTCACTCTGTGTAAAAGGCTCTAGGTGCATCCACCTCACTACAAGTAACTTAAATTCATTCCTTTTTATGGCTAATATTCAGTTGTATACATCTACCACAACTTCTTTATCCATTCATCTCTCAGTTGAAATCTAGGTTGTTTCCATGTCCTGGCTACTGTAAATAGTGCTGCAATGAACTTTGGATACAGGTGTCTTTACAGTTATTCCTTTCTCAGTGTATATGCACAGTATTTCTATTGCTGGGTTATATGATAGCTTTAATCCTAGTTTTTAAAGGAATCTCCCTACTGTTCTGCATTTTGGCTATATCAGTTTCCATTTCTGCCAACAGTGGAAGACAGTTCCCTTTTCTCTAAGCTCTCTGTAGCATTTACTGCTTGTACAATTTTTGATGATGGCCATTCTGACCATTATGAGATGACACCTTAGTGTAAGTTTGATTTGCATTTCTTTCATGATGAGTGTTGTGCATCTTTCCATGTGGTTGTTGACCCTTTTTATTTTCTTTTTTTAATAGAACACACTGAGGATTAGAAAAACTTCAGCAGATAGTATAGACAATTCCCATCCAGCCACTCTTCCTCCACTTGGTATCGTCTGTTATTAACATCTTGTATTGGTTCAATGGATAGGAGTTCATTTGTCACAATTGATCTACGAATATCAATACCTTATTATTAACTATTGTCCATTGTTTACAATGTATTTTACTTTATGTGTTTTACAGTTCTTTAGTGTTTGACAAATGCGTATTTTGTACTCAGCCAACACGGTGTCATGCAGAGGAGTTTGAATCCCCCATGGATCTCACATGCTCCACCTGTCCATCCCTCAAAACCTCACTTGGAACTACTGACAACTACTGAACTTTTTACTCTTTTAAAGGTTTGCATTTTACAGAATATAATATTGATGGCATCATACAGTATGTCAGCTTTTTATACTGGCTCTTTCTGCTAATCAATATATGTTGAAGTTTCTCTATATCTGTTTATGGTTTGAAACTTTTTTTTCAGGGCTGAATAGCTTTCCATAATGTAGAGTACCATAGTTTCTTTACCCACTCATCTGCTGAAGGTCATCTTTGGTGATTTTTAGTTTTTGGCAACCATGAATTAGTCTGCTATTAAAATTTTTTTGAAGGTGTTTGGATGGGCATAAGGTTTTGACACTTTTGAGTAAATACCCTAGCGTTCATTTGCTAGATCATGTGATAAGACTATGTTTAGCTTAAAATAAATTACCAGACAGTTTCCAAAGTATTTGTATCACTGCATTCCCTTTAGCAATGAGAGTTCCTATTTGTCCACATTTTTGCCATATTTGATATTGTGAGGTGTTTTTTTTTTTTTTTTTTTTTTTGCATTAGCCCTATTATTAGTTGTTTTTATATTGTTGTTTTGATCTGAAATTCCCTGAAGACATATGATGTAGATCATCTTTTCATATACTCTTTACCATCTGTTTATATTCTTTAGTGAGAGGTCTATTCAGCACTTTTAAGCATTTTTACATTGACTTCCTTGTTTTCTTATTGTTGAGTTGTAAGTGTTCTTCGTATGTTTTTGCTACATATTTAATTTCTGATATGTGTCCTACAATTCTTTCTTCCCAGTTTGTGACTTAGCTTTTCATTCTCTGAATACAATCCTTGTGTGATTTTTTTTCTATTAATTTCTTTTTCTGGTTTTGAAATTAAAATGTAAAGCTGGCCTCATGGAAGGAATGAAGAAGTGTTCCCTTTGCTTCTATTCTCTGAAATAGATTGTAGAGAACTGTTATCATCTCTTCTTTAAATTTTTGTTATATTTCATCAGTGGAATCATCTGGGCTTGTTGCTGTCTTTATTGGAAGCTTATTACCTATAGATTAAATTTCTTTAATAGAGGCAGACCTATTCAAACTATGTATTTTTCCTTTCAAAATTTTGGTTAGTTATATCCTCAAGCAATTTCTTAATTTAACTTTTATATTTGAAGGTACAAAGTTGTTTATGATATTCATTTATTATCCTTTTAATGTCCATCATATCAATCATCATGACTCTTCTTTCATTTCTACTATTCATAATTTAATTTGTGTTTTCTCTTTTTTTTCTTGATTAGGGTGCTGAGACTTTTATCGTTTTTTTTTTTTTTTTTTTTCTTTAGAGTTACAGCTTCTGGTTTTGTTGTTTTTCTCTAGTCTTCTTTTTTCCAGTGTCATTAATTTCTGCTTTATTTCTTTTTCCTCTTTTTCCTTTCACAAGTTTACTAAGATGGAAGGGTAAAGTATTAATTTTAGGTTTTTCTAATATAGGCATTCAATGCCATATATAGCTCTTTACAGATTTTACTATATCCCACAACTTCTGATAAATTGTAATTTTGTTTTCAGTTAGTTGAAAATACTTCAAGACTTATTATTAGATTTTCTCTTTGGCCCACATGTTATTTAGAAGTATATTTTTTAATCTCCAGATACTCTCAATGTTACTGCTATCATTTTGTTGTCAACTTCTAGTTTATTTTGATCCCAGTGTGAGAGCACTCTTTATATTATTTCTATTCTTTTAAGTTTGATAAACTGAGTTTTATGGCATAGAATGTGATCTGCCTTGCAGTATGTTCCATGTGAATTTGAAAACAGTGTGTTTTCTGCTGTTGTTAAGTATTCTATAAATGTCATTTAGATCTAGTTCAACTACACCTTACTGATTTTCTGCCTACTGAGTCTGACAATTCCTAAAAGACATATGTTGACATCTCTAGGTGTAAGAGTATTTCTGCATCATCAATATTTGCCTTGTGTATTTTAACACAGTTTTTTTGGTCCAAACACATTGAGGGTTGTTATGATTTCTTTGAGAATTGACCACTTAATCATTACATAATGCCTATCTTTACTCCTGACTTTCTTGTTCTAAATACTGCTTTCTTTTAAGTAAATTTAGGTAGTCCACCTTTTTTTTCCCACTCATATTAACATGGTATAGTTTTCTCCATCACATTATTTTTAATCTATTTTATCTTCAAATTTACAGTGGATTTCTTATACACAGCATAAGGTTAGTTATATTTTTGTTACTTCAATTCTTTTCATCAATATCTTCCTTTTAGTTGGTATATTTAGACTATTAGCATGAAAAGTGATTATGCATAGTATTGGATTAACAGTATTTGTAACTGTTTTCTATTTATTGAACTTATATTTTGTTCCTTTTAAAATATTTTTTCTGCATTCTCTAGTTTTAAATCAAGATTTAACTGTATTTTGTTTTCTGTTCTTTTTAGCATGTCAGTTATACTTCTTAACATTTTTTAATGGTTTCTGTAGAGTTTGCATCATACAATTGCAACTTATTCAAATCCTCTTAGAGTAACACGATCCTGCCTGAAGGTTGGTCCGTGTATCTCGTAGCAGATATTCCTAGTTCTTCCTCTTCTGTCCTTTGTATCATTTCTGCCATTTATTCCTTTTATTCAGAATATATAATCACTGGATATATTGTAGTTATATTATTATTTTGGAAAAACAGCTATGTTTTTGCTGAACTGAACATAATAAAAAGCTTTATGAGATCTTCATTTATTTTTTCTCTAACTCTGTTACATTCCTTGTGTAGGCAAAGTTTGTGACCTGTATCATTTTCCTTTTCCCAGAAGAATTTGTTTCAACAATTCTTGCAGAGTAGATCTACTGGTGACAACTTTCCATCAGTTTTTGTTTGTTCATTTAAGGATCTGTTTCTCATTACCATTGAAGGATTTGTTTTTCCCCTGGTTACAGAATTCTAGGTTGGTTTTAGTGTTTCTTTTTTTTTTTTTCTCTCTCTTTCAATGATTTAAAAAGTTAACTCTAGTCTTTTCATGATAGCATGGTTTCTGAAGAAATGGTCGTGGTGGTTTAGTAGCTAAGTCATGTCTGACTCTTGTGACCCATGGACTGTAGCCTGCCAGGCTTCTCTGTCCATGGGATATTCCAAGCAAGAATACTGGAGTGGTTTGCCATTTCCTTCTCCAGGGGATCTTCCTTACCCAGGGATTAAACCCAGGTCTCCTGCATGGCAGGCAGTTTCTTTAGCAACTGTGCTACCAGGGAAGCCCTTTCTGAAGAAAAACCTTAGGTAATTGTTACTCTTTTTCGTCTCTAGTTTTTTTTTTTTTTTTCTCTACTATTTCTCAAGAATTCTCTTTTTCATGGTTTTCTGCAGTTTGGGTATGATATGCTTAGGTGTAGATTTTATTTTATTTTTTCTGTTTGTCCTGCTTCATGTTCTCTGAGTTTTCTAAATCAGGGGTTTACTGGCTCTCATTAATTTGGGGAAATTCTCAGTCATTATTAATTTATATATTCTGCTTCTTTCTCTATTGCTTCTTATATTATTCCCATTCTGCATTGTTTTTTGGTTGCTAAGTCTTTTCTGAGGCTTTTGTGATGTCATGCACTGTGGCCCACCAGGCTCCTCTAGTTGTATACATTCCTTGTTCCTTGTAATTCTTCCACAATCCTTGATTACTGTTCTTTAAAATTATTATTTGGTTGACACTTTTGTGACCGCAGGCACTATAGCCCACCAGGTTCTTCTCTCCTTGGGATTTCCCAGCCAAGAATACAGGAGTGAGTTGCCGTTACCTTTTCCAGGGTATCTTCCCCACCCAGGGATCAAACCTGCCTCTCCTGCATTGGCAGGTGGATTTTTTACTGCTGAGCAACGAGGGATGGTATAAGCTATATGAATTATGGCTATTCTAAAATCCTAATCTGATATTGAAAATGGTATCCTATATCTGAGTGTGATTAATTTCTTTCATTGTTTCATCAGACTAGACATTCCTGCTTTTTAACATAGTTTACAATTTTTGGTTGAAGGCTGAATATAAGTTATTGGATAATATGAACTGATTTAAGTGGGCTTTTAGCATGAGAGTTTATATTTATCTCAATAACAGGTATGTTGTGTTTGTGTGTTTGTATGGGTGTGTGTGTTCACACTGTGTTTACTGTTTGCCATTACTGGAGGTGCCTGACATTTCAATTTCTCTGTTGCTTTTCTTCAGTTGCTAACTCCTGTCTGACTCCTAGTGATCCCATGGACTACAGCATGCCAGACTTCCCTGTCCTTCACTCTCTCTTAAAGTTTGCTCAGACTCACATCCATTCAGTTGGTGAAGCCATCCAACCATCCCATCCTCTGTTGCCCTGTTTGCCTGCACTCAATCTTTCACAGCATCAGATTGACAGAGTATTGGAGCTCAGCTTCAGCATGAGTCCTTCCACTGAATATTCAGGGTGATTTCCTTTAACATTGACTGGTTTGATCTCCTTGCTGTCCAAGGGACTTTCAAGAGTCTTCTCCTGTACTAGAGTTTGAAAGCATTAATTCTTCAGCATTCAGTCTTCCTTATGGCCCAGCTCTCACATTTGTTCATGACTACTTGGAAAAGTCATAGGTTAGGCGATAGGTACCTTTTTTGACAAATTGACATTTCTGTTTTAAATATGCTAAGTTTCACATAGCTTTCCTTTGAAGGAGCCAGCATCTTTTAGTTTCATGCCTGAAGTCAGTATCCACAAAGATACCGGGGCCCAAGAAAATAAAGCCTGCCACTGTTTCCACTTTTCCGCATCTATTTTACATGAGATGATAAGAACAGATGCCATGATCTTAGTTTTTTGGGTGTTGACTGTGAAGCAGGCATTTTTCACTGTCTTCTTTAAAACTCATCGAAATGTTCTTTAGTTCCTCTTTGATTTCTTCCTTTAGAGAGGTATCATCTACATATCTGAGGTTGTTCATATTTCTTACAACAATGTTGATTCCAGCTTGTGATTTATTAGGCCAGCATTTTGCATTATATAATCTGCATAGATGTTGAATAAGCAGGGTGACAATATACAGCTTTGATATACACCTTTCCCACTTTTGAACCAGACCACTGTTCCATGTGCTGTTCTGTTACTTCTTAAACTTCATACATGTTAATTTGGCAACAGGTATGGTGCTCTAGTATTCCTGTCTCTTTTAGAATTTTCCACAGTTTGTTGTGATCCCCACAGTCAAAGGCTTTCAGTTCAATCACTCAATTGTGTCCAACTCTTTGCGACTCTTTGGACTGCAGCACGCCAGGCTTCTGTGTCCTTTACCAACTCCTGGATCTTGCTCAAACTCATGTCCATCAAGTCAGTGATGCCATCCAACCATCTCATCCTCTGTCATCCCCTTCTCCTCCTGCCTTCAATCTTTCCCAGCATCAGGGTCTTTTCCAATGAGTCAGTTCTTCACATCAGGTGGCCAAAGTATTAGAGTTTTAGCTTCAGCATCAGTCCTTCCAATGAATATTCAGGACTGATTTCCTAAAGGATAGACTGGTTTTATGTCCTTGCAGTTCAAGGGACTCTCAAGAGTCTTCTCCAGCACCACAGTTCAAAAGCATCAATTCTTTGGTGCTCACCTTTCTTTATAGTCCAACTCACACATCCATACATGACTACTGGGAAAACCATAGCTTTGACGAGATGGACCGTTGAAGGCAAAGTAATGTCTCTGCATTTTAATATGCTGTCTAACTTGGTCATAGCTTTTCTTCCAAGGAGCAAGTGTCTTTTAATTTCATGGCTGCAGTCACCATGTCTAGTGATTTTGGAGCCCCAAAATATAAAGTCTCTTACTGTTTCCATAGTTTCCCCATCTATTTGCCATGAAGTGATGGGACCAGATGCCATGATCTTAGTTTTCTGAATGTTGAGTTTCAAGAAAACTTTTTCATTCTCCTCTTTCACTTTCATCAAGGGGCTCTTCAGTTCTTCTTCATTTTCTGCCATAAGGGTGGTATCATCTGCGTATTTGAGGTTATTGATATTTCTCCCGGCAGTCTTGATTCCAGCTTGTGCTTCATCAAGCCCGGCATTTCACATGATGTACTCTGCATATAAGTTAAATAAGCAGGGTGGCAATATACAGCCTTGACATACTGCTTTCCTGATTTGGAACAAGTTTGTTGTTCCATGTCCAGTTCTAACTGTTGCTTTTTCACCTGCACACTGATTTCTCAGGAGGCATGTAAGGTCATCTGGTATTCCCATCTCTTTAAGAATTTTCCACAGTTTGTTGTGATCCACACAGTCAAAGGCTTTGGTGTAGTCAATAAAGCAGAAGTAGATGTTTTTCTAGAACTCTCTTGCTTTTTCAATGATCCAATAGATGTGGGCAATTTGATGTCTGGTGCCTCTGCCTTTTCTAAATCCAGCTTGAACATCTGAAAGTCCACGGTTCTTGTATTGTTGAAGCCTGGCTTGGAGATTTTTGAGGATCACTTTGCTAGCATGTGAGATGATCTTCCTTCAGCTCCAGGCCAAACACCAGCTCCACGTGCTCAGAGGCTCTCCTGAGGGTCTCGGGCAAGGGCTGCCTGTACTTCCTGCTCACGACCTTCAGCAGGGCGTTCTGAGTGATGGTCTCCTTCTTGGTGTACTTGTCCTGCAGGAACTCCACCAGCGTGCTAGCCTTCCTGGCCAGAGGATCTTTGCATGTGCTCTGAGTGGCAGGGGCTGCCTGGGAGCCACCTGCACTTTCCTCCTCTGTGTCCTGGGCTCCTTCATCACATACTGCGCAGGAAGGTCCTGCATTAGGAGAGCTAGCAGCCATGGCTCCCTGAAGCTCCTGGTGATCGCCAGCAGCAGGGGAGCTTGGGGGAGAACCCTGAGGGACAGACGAGGGGGAGGAAGGGCACTCTTTTCCTGGGGCTGCAGCAGCACTGATCTGGGCCCCCTGAGTGTCCTCCTGGACCTGGTGGCATTTGCCGTGGGCATGGTACTTATTGTTGTGCCTTCGAGGCATAATGACACAGATCAGAAACAGCAGGCCAGAATTCTGGCAGGAAAGCAGGTAAGGATGGCACCTGGAAGAAGGATAAGGAGATATTGTGAGCACCTTCAGTGGGGAGAGTCCTCCACGGGTTTAACCAAGGGCGCTTCTGCAGGGTCCTTGAGACCACAGCTCTGGAACATACAGGGCTCCTGTTTTCCTGGTGAGCCTGTCCCCTGAGACCACTGAACTGGAAGTGAGAGTGAGCCCTGGGACCCAGCCAGACACCCCTGCCTGGGTGTTAGAGGGGGGGCTGTGGGGGCTGGCAGGGGAGGCAGTTTCTCTGAGTTCACATTCAGAGTCAGGATGAAAATTGGGGCAAGACCCCCATATCCACCCCCTCCCCCCGACCCTGTTCCCTCTCCTGCTCTGAAGTTGACACTGATACCTTCCCTGTCACCCGGGAGGAGGAGAGGAGGGAGTGCTCAGCCCCTGACGAAGGGTCACGTGACCTGATGGTCTGCTGCCTGCAGGGTCCCCCTTCAAAACTAAGCTCTAACTTCCCCTCTCAGACTGAAGCCCCCCTTCCCATGCTTGGCAGTAAGTGCCGGCCACAGGGGAGGGTCCTGAGTCGGCCGTGTGATGCGGAGGATGGTCATTACCCTGACTCCTCCCGAGCCCTGACATCCTCCCTCTGCTGACCGGCTGCCAGCCCTTTGGAATGAGGTCCCCTCTTCCCCTAGTGTCTCCTGTCGGTGATCACAATCAGGGAGCCCCTCAGCCTTTAGAACCGCCCAGAAGCTGACCAGTTGTTCTCCGGCCAAGTCACGCTGGGTAAGGGGTTAGGCGTGGTCACCAATCGGGGGTGTGGAGAGACTCAGTCCCCCCGCGGGTCCCTCCTTCACTCCACAGAATCCCAGACTTCCCTCTACTGAACAGAGCCAGGGTCCAGCAACCCCACACCCAGATCCACCACCCCTCGACCCAGGTTATGTCCCGAGAACCCGCGTGCATAGCTGATGGACATTGCACCTAAGAGCCAGGTCCGAGCCTCCAGGTGTAGAGCAGGTGCGAGGTTGCCAAGGGGCTGGGAAGTCCCCTCTTTACAGATGGAAAAGGTGTTGGGAGTGCCAGGGCATATCTTTGTAACTATCCAGAGCACTTGTAACTCATGTCACCTCCGACTTGGACCCCTGATGAGCCCTAGGACTCCTCCCTCTGGTCACAGCTACAGCAGCTCTCAAAGATAGCAGTTCTCTCAAAGATGGCATGGTACCCAGCATGGATAGGGGGCCAACACTTCCTATCATGCACATCTGGGCTCCAGGAGGACAACAGGGGTGGGGCCTGGGTAGGCGGGGTTCCAGGGGAGTTTCTGTCAAGAAGGGGCATGAGGTCCCTTCTTCGACTCATAGTGGGTCCTGGGATGTCCCTGCTGATCTCAGTCAACTGGCCTCACGCCTTGCTTCTCACTTCTGTCAGTAAACCAAGCAGGAAGAATTTGGGAGCCCGAGCCTGAAAGCTTTCCTGGAGCTGCTCAGACAGACAGTGAGGACACTCTGGGGCTCCTTCTTGTGTGCTGAGTGATCCTCTCTGTTGGGGATTTTCTCCCTGGGACTTGGAAGCGACGAACCTGAATGACATTCGGACAGTCTCTTGCAAGGACTGACAAGCTTATTTGTGCAGTCAAGCTTTTTTATAGAAGTGGGAACAAAGAGCTTAAAGTATACGGCCAGCAGAGCACATACGGAGTTAACACATAATCAGTAAAAACATTTCAAGGACAGCACGCTCTAAATGACTCATGGGCTTATCCCATAACCCGCTCTCACAAGTAACATCCCTATTTATTATTAACTCTTGGCACCGAGCATAACCAAAGGCAGGAGATGTTTTTCTGTCCGCAGTGCAAAGCCGAGTACTTCTGGCCCTTCGCCATTTTCACAAGGACTTTCTCCTTTACAGCTATTTTGCACTACACTTCCCAACACTCTCTGTCATCTATCCCTGTCTTCCTCCGACTGTAATGCTGCATTACGTACCGTCTGCTGACCTGAGGGCAAGACCTCACCTGGAAGATGTCAAATCCCCAGACTCCTGGTGAGAAGTGTACCTGCATCTCATCTGGACACTTCTGCCTAAGGCTTCCTGGAACTGGCTGCTGCAGGTAAGAGAAGCAACAGGGAAGGATGGGAGAATGCCTTCTGTGGTGCGGAACCCCTCACATCTCACTCAGGATCTTCATATTGACTGCAGGCAGAGCCTGGAAACCCTTCCCTTTCTGGTATAAAACCACCCCTGTCCCCAACCATTCTCCACACAATCCCAGCAGAGAAAGTGAAGGGGCTCCTCAGCCTCACTGTTCTCACTGTGGGTTCTTAGTCGACTGCAGGGGCATTGCTTGAAAGTTCTGAGATGAATTTCTGTCCTTTTGTACAATTACTGTGATACAAGCTTTTCTCTTTTAGTCCATGTGTGACAGTCTCTTAAGCTGATTATTTACAAGGGCCAGTTTTCATCCACTATCAAAGTTTGTGCTGGTTATTGCATGAGCTCTGGGTCATACTGCCATGTCCATCCCAAAATTTGGTGCCCCATGATCCTGGCATGGGGCTCTGAGATGCTGCCTCAGGTTCCTTCAGTAAAGCAGTAGAGTTTCATGGTCCCACGGCCCAGTGGAAGAATCCACTGCTCCAGTTTAAAGCCTTTTCCAATTGATCCTGTTGTCTGTTTCCTTTGTGGCCTGCACACTTGTGTCAGCCTCAGAGTACTCCCTGATCTGGGCACTCACAGGGTTAAGTTCAAGGGAGACTTATTGTTCCTCAGGGATTATTTAGTTTTGTGTTCTTGCTTTTGTTAGTAGTTGTCTTTATTCCTTGTATAAGTTTTCCATGGTTTGTTCTGGGTACAGGAAACAGCCGCCCAGGTGTGACTGTGGTCTCAGCTACTCTGGATGTGGTACTCAATCTGTAAAGGATTTAAGGAAAATCGACAGTCTTACAATATGTCCTCATGAATACACATAACATACTATTCTGTTTGAGACTTCTTTTTCCTTAGGCGCTCAGGAAATTCTTCTTGTTGCCTTCGTGTAGACTGCATACATTTTTCTAAGGTTTCTTTGTAACTACATTTTTCATATTGTTGCTTTTGTTTATGGTGTATTTTCTATTACATGGTTTGAGTATTGTCGATTCTTCCAGATCAGTCTCTTGAATTTGCCATGTTGATCATTTTATGCCAGATTTCTGAAGCTAGTTATATGTCAATATTTTCTGTGCCTGTTTCCTAAGAATTTTAATTTGAGCATCAAATTCTTACTGTGATATTTTGTTTTTCATTATTGCTGACTTTTATTCATTTTGCATTGGTGCATGTAACTCTGTACTGGCTATGTGTTATTATCCATATTTTTTTCTAGTTTTTAAATTAGTAGACTTTTAAAAGGTTTTTTTAATCAACAGATCCTTGCTTTATAATGTTGTGTTGTTTCTGCTATACAACAGGATAAATGAGCTCTATGTATACATATTCCTCCTGTCTGATGAGACTTCCTCCCATCCCCTCATCTCACCCCTCTAGGCTGTCACACAGCACCAGGCTGAGCTCCCTGTACTATTTAGCAATTTCCCACCAGTTGTCTTTTGTACACATGGGACTCTATATTAGTCAGTGGCTCGCTCTCAATTCGTCCTACGCACACCTTCCCTTGCTGTGTCCACAGGTTCATTGTCCACATCTGTGCCACTATTCCTGCCCTTCAAATAGGTTCGTGAGTACCATTCATACTTTCCATGTATATTCGTTAATGTACATTACTTTTCTGTTTCTAAGTTACTTCGCTCTGTAAACAGGCTCTAGGTGCATCCACCTCACTACAAGTGACTTAAATTAGTTCCTTTTTTATGGCTAATATTCCATTGTATGTGGCTACCTCAACTTCGTTATCCTGTCATCTGTCAGTTGAAGTCTGCTTTGCTTCAACGTCTTGTCTATTGTAACCAGTGCTGCAATGAACATTGGATACAGGTACCTTTTCAATTATTCTTTTCTCAGTGTATATACCCAGTATTTCTATTGCTGGGTCATATGGTAGTTTTAATTCTAGTTTTAAAGGAATCTCCTCAGTGTTCTCCATAGTGGCTATATCAATTTCCATTCCCACCTTTTCTCTAAACTCTCCGCAGCATTTACTGCTTGTACAGTTTTTGATGATGGCCATTCTGACCTGTATGAGGTGCCACCTCATTGTAATTTTGATGTTCATTTCTCTCATGATGAGGGATGTAGCTCCTCTTTTCATGTGGTTATGAGTTTGTTGCCCCTCTGTATTTCTTTTTTAAAAGAACAGATTTAGGATTGGAGACAATTCAGCAGATAGAATAGAGAGGTCCCATACAGCCACTCTCTTCCTCCACTTGGTATCTTCTATTATTAACATCTTGTATTGGTTCAATAGATACAAGTTCGTTTTTTACAGTTGATCAGCTAATGCCAATATGTTATTATTAACTATTGTCCATTGTTTACAATACTTTTTACTTTTTGTGTTTTGCAGTTCTTTAGTGTTTGACAGATGCATGATAGTATCAACTCAGCCAACACGGTGTTGTGCAGAGGAGTGTGAATGCCCTATGGATCTCCCATGCTCCACCTGTCCATCCCTCAAAACCTCACTTGGAACCCCTGACAACTACTAAACGTTTTACTGTTTCTCAAGATTTGCATGTTCCAGACTGTAACATTGATGGAATCATACAGTATATAGGCTTTTTATACTGGCTCCTTCTGCTAATCAATATACATTGAATTTTCTCTATAACTTGTTATGGTTTGAAATGTTTGCTTCCAGGACTGAATAGCATTACATGTAGCTACCAGAGTTTGTTTACCCACTCATCTACTGAAGGTCATCTTTGGTGATTTCGGTTTTTGGCAGCTATGACTTATTCTGCTATTAAAATTTGGTTGAAGGTTTTTGGATGGGCTTAAGGTTTTGGCTCTTTTGAGTAAATACCTTAACGTTCATTTGCTAGATCATATGATAGGACTATATTTAGCTTAAAAGAATTTGCCAGACACTTTCCAAAGTATCAGTATCGCTGCATTCCCTTAAGCAATGAATTCATTTTCAGGTAGTTTGCCTGTTTTCTTTTCATTGATTTGGACTTCTGTGTTTCTGGTTTGTTCGTTTATTTGTGTAGTATTTATCTGCCTTTTCCATTATTATTATTATAATTTTAATTATCATGTTTGAGGTCTCTTTTTCCCAGGCTTCAAGGTTGAATTCCTTCTTGCTTTTTGTTTCTGCCCTCTAAGGTTGGTCCAGTGGTTTGTGTAAGCTTCTTATAGGGTGAGATTTGTGCCTAGTTTTTATTTGTTTGCTTGCTTTTTCCTCTGAGGGGCAAGGCTGAGTAAGGTGGTCATTCTGTCTGCTGATGATCGGGTTTGCATTTTTGTTTTCTTTGCGGTTTAGATGAGGCTTCTTGCACAGGGTGCTATCAGTGGATTGGTGATGCCGGATCTTGTATTCCAGTGGTTTCCTTTGTATCAGTTCTCACTATTTGATATCCTAGGATTAGTTCTATGGTAGTCTAGGATCTTGGAGCCAGTGGACCCACTCTAAAGGCTCAGGGCTTGACCTTGAATTTTGCGTGGGTCTATACATTCTTTTCTGCTGGTCATGTACTCCTGTCCACTCTCAGCTGGTATTCTGCATGCACTTCTGTGTCTGAAGATGTATTCCTGATGTATCCGTGGAGAGAGATGTATTCCACATCCAGCAACTCCTCTTGCCATCTTGTTCCTCCTGGGCAAGATTCGTGAGAGTCCCTTGGACTGCAAGGAGATCTAACCAGTCAATTCTAAAGCATATCACTCCTGCATATTCATTGGAAGGACTGATGCTGAGGCTGAAGCTCCAGTATTTTGGCGACCTAATGTGAAGAACTGACTCATTGGAAAAGAGACCAATGCTGGGAAAGATTGAAGGCAGGAAGAGAAGGGGACAACAGAGGATGAAAAGATTGGTTGGCGTCACCTACTCAATGGACATGAGTTTGAGCAAGCTCTGGGAATTGGTGATGCACGGGGAAGCCTGGTGTGCTGCAGTCCATGGGGTTTCAAAGAATCAGACACGACCGAGAGACTGAACAGAACAGATGAGTCATCAAAATATTCTTGTCATTCCTATTTTTTCTGAATTAGTTGAAGCCTTCCCTTGCTGATTCCCTTACATTGGCAAAGAAAGTGTGAGAAAATGTGTTCTCTGCTTGGTTTATCAAGTGTGATCCAGGCACACATTTCCCTGGGCAAATTATACAAGCTTTAACCAAAACCTTGCAGGCGTCTTGAAATTATCATTGTCCCTATGAGCCACAAACTTAAGGGAGGATCAACAGAAACAGTACAAAAACTGGACTCTGGCAATATTAGAATTAGGAACATGGGGCTTAATGAATTACAAATATGATGATAATTTTCCTGATTTTTTGGAAAGATTACTGTCTTTTAAAAATCTTTCATTTTCTAGACATAAGGAAATTTTTTAACACAGCAATTTGATAAATTGTACCTTTGTCATTAGGATTGAAACATTAATTTTTCTCTCCCTACCATATCACTCCAGAAATTAGAAAGTGCAGTGTTCTTATTTTCTTAGGAAAATAGTTATTTTTCAAAAGTTCAGTGAGAATCAGTTCTTGTAGCGGGACACAAGTGGAAACAGTGATTACACTACTGAGACTTTGACTGGACTGTCATATTTGACAGACACAGGTAGACTTGGATATGACCAGATAACTTGAGGAAACCAAGGTTAACCATAGGGAGCCATAAAAACCCGTTGGAAAAACAGCCTGGGACCTTGCTGACAGAATTCCCATCAGCCTTACCAGGTGAGTAAGGAAGATCACTTCTGGCAGGCACAGGAACTTTAGGATGTTTTGGGGACTTCAGGAAGAGAGGAATTCATCCAGATCTCTAAGTTTGACAACAAGTCTTTGCTGTGGCTTCCTAGCCTCAAGAGGCTATTAAAATTTCCTTCTGGAGACTCCTTATGAACCATTTCAGCAAAGCAGATTTAAAAGCGCCTATATGGCAAATCGTTATTCTTACTGTACTTAGAATAATCAGGCCAAGTTTATTCAATTTAGACTTCTTTTGCAAACAAATTAGGTCTTAGTTTTCCTGTCTTCGGGAGAAATGAGAGAGATGATAGACAGAAAAGAATGGTTCAATACAAAGTGTACTACACATGTGTGGGTATTAGGTTCTAGTGGTTTTCTGTTCTCATGAAGTTTTATTATTTACCTGCAAACTGGGTTGGATCCTGAATTTTTCTAGTGTCCACCTGTATCTAGCTGCAACTTTCTTACTAAAATTCCCAATTTCTCCCATCCATTTGATGTGTCTGTGGGGAGATGGTTAGCCCCGAGTGATACACTTCTGCCATCTTAATCCACTCACTCTCCCATTCTTTTGACTTGAATCACTGAGAACTAACATTGCCATTTTCCTGAAGTCCTGCAACGTGAAGCTAGAAGACTTGATGCAAGATGAGAGCGATTGTCACAGCAGCTCATGTTCAAATAGACTTCCCAATCCCTCCCAGAATCAGAGTCTTTTCCAATGAGTCAACTCTTTGCATGAGGTGGCCAAAATACTGGAGTTTCAGCTTTAGCATCATTCCTTCCAAAGAAATTCCAGTGCTGATCTCTTAGGGTGGGCCATAAGCCAATGTGACTGTAAGAAGAAATTGAGACACAAAAAGAGGCACCAGGGATATATGCCTTCAATAGGAATGCCAAGTGAAGAGGGTGGCCACCTGGCAGCCAAGGGGAGAGGCCTCAGGGTAAACCAGCCCTCATCTTGGACTTGCAGCCTCTAGAACTCTGAGAAAATAAATTTCCATTGTTTGAGCCACTCATTCTGTGGGGTTTTGTTGTGGAAAGCGTAACAAATCAGTATGTTATCCCAGGTAGAGATTTCTTCCTGGATAGTCTTTTTACTTTCCTGTCATTCCTAAAGGCTATCTTAAGATCTTGATTATGTGATTGCAGCTCCTTGTTTCTAAAGTTGTTTGGGCATTGGCTAGGTTTTGATCTTAGCCTCACCAGAACTAACATAGAGCCTTTCAAAGAGCAGATGCTGAAAAAATAAATGAAGACAGTAAGAGGTCTAATTTGTTAAGGTTTAATACCTCCTGCATTTTTCAAGAAGCATATCAAAGCATAAATTATTTAATTTTACAAAACAGAAGACACAAAAGATGGAGAACAATCAAGGTTCATCATGTTTTGAAATTTTTTTCATTTTATTTTTTCATTCCATTGTCCCAGCAGTATTATTGCGGGATTGCTTCCCATTTCAGCAGAAGTCCCTATTTTGATGTCAAATTTTTTTATCTGGATGATTTTTTAAAGTCTTGGTCTTCAGTAGGGGTGGGAGAAGCTGCTGGACGTGGCTGTGGAACATGCTTGGAAGTGACAGTGGTGCCACGCCTGGCTGGAACTGTGGCTCGACCTCTCTCCTCATCTCGCAAAGCTTCTTCATAATGTGATGAGAAGGCACTGGGGACAGTATCATTGACTTTTGCCAAAAACTTCAAGACTTTCATTTTGCTGGTTTCAACATGGGCTCGTGGGCTCCACAAGAACTCGTAACGTGGAGGATCGCCATTGGCAACCTGGTGGTACTCCAGGTACTTCATCATCACAAAGTCTTTGGTGATGAGCTTCCTGGACTCTCCGTAGATGAAGTGTTTTCTCCCGGCATATACTCGCATCATATTCAAGAATTTCCAGATGTCTTCCTCAGCGGCACAGTTGCCCTTCATGAAGATCACACCCAGAACTGTCATCAAGAGACCGGTCTTAGGTAAGCCCCTACCATCCCACACTCTCCCATTGTTGGGCAGGTTCAGTTTGCTGACAAGGTCATAGAAGTGGATGGTTGAATCAACTTCCTTCAAGCCAACTGCAAAGACAGCCTCAATGTGTTCAGAGGCTCTTTTGAGAATCTCCACAAATCGCTTATGGTATCTTGGGTGGATAATCTTCAGCATGTCTTCTTCATGATGGGCTGCTTTATTTTATATTTATGCAGAAGGAACTGTTCCAACAAACTTGTCATGCTGTTCAGAGTATCCCTGTAGGTGTTCTTGGTAGAAGATGAGACATTGGAGGAACCTGAATCTTCCTCATCTTGACTGGTATCTTCTACATCAGATGTTGTGTCAGAAGTAGTTGAAAAAGTGCTGGTAGTAGATGGAGCCTCCAAAGACCCCTGGGAAGTGCTATTTGACCCAGTAGCTGATGAGCTCTGTGAATTATCTTCTAAAAGAGAAGAGGTAGAGGGAAACTCTTCCATTACTGCAGTGGGCTGAACTCTCTTGTGACTCTGGAGCTCATATCGGGCCTGGTGGTGTTTCTCATGGATGCAGAGCTTATGATTCTGACCCCGAGGCATGATGCCTGTGCTGGGGTCAATGATTAGAAGTGTGAGTAGGAGGGCAGGTGATAAGGGCTCACAGGAAGACGAAGGTTGAGTGTGCAGACGCAGCACGGAAATACCACCTTGGTTATCAGGAAAGCTACATTTGTGCTTTACTTGAGGGCACTGTTCTGAAAAACCGCAGGGTTCCTATTCTCTTATCGGTCCTTTGGGAAACATATTGAAGGAAATTAGAGTGATCTTTAGGCTTCATCCTGCTACCCCTGCCTCAGGCACACTGGGGTGACAGAAGGGGCTTGTAGTCTCCTACACAGAGGCATCTGTTATTTCACATTCAAGACCACCACCCAACTAGTGCCCAGTCTTAGGACCCATTCCCTCTGCTGTCCTGTAGTTGTCATTACAAATTTCCCTGGGATTTCGGAGAAATGAAGAGGGCCTCAGCTTATCACCCCAGTTAGTAGTTATCACCCAGTGCTGAGTGCTCAGTGGGAAGTTTTCTGTCTTGCATTTGGAGTCCTCAACATGAATTAAGAGGGCTTCCTTTAGTTCCCCATAGAGCCTGGTGTCCCCACCCCTTTCTTGGAATAGTATCTGCACCTTCATACTAAGGGGTTCACCTCCTACACACCTGATGTAAATAAATGTTGATGGAACTTGAGTTGATAGCTCTGCCCTGGTTTTTCAAGGGCTATAAGAACAGGGCTGGTTTGATTATCACTTCTTTTCATTGGTAGATGATCCCTCAGTCCTTGCTTTGACCTCTGTTGTGGCCTGAAATACTACCCTCCCTTCCACTTAGGTCCACCCCTTCTACTACTATACTTTCTTATAGTAGGGCAAGCATCTCTGTGAGAACCCTAGGAGAAAGTAAGATTCTCCTCATCCTTCCATACCTGTCCTTGGTCTTCTGCGGTGCAGAGGATGAGATGCATCATATGGTTATGGGATGTGCAGTTCCCTTCGTCTTCAGGGTATTCAGTTGGTTTCTGGAAAACCTGGAAATAATCCCACTGCTGGCCCTAGGCTATACCCCTTGGACCATGTCCTGATCCCTCTTGTGACATCATAGAAGGAAATGGGCATGTAATGCCAACAATGAGCAGGTATTCCAGGGATGCCACCAGGAAGGGCATAGTTCTGTGTGGTTTCCTGAGTTCTGAGGTCAGGGGTTTTGTAAGTCCAAAGCTGGACTCCTGGCAGCATCCGGGGCTCCTTTCTCTGTTTACATAAGGGAGATCTCCTCTGACTAAGGTCCTCACTCCCTGTGGTGCCAGAGAGGGAAAGTCTGGGAATGCCACACGAGGCTACTCCTACCTGTGCCTTCAGGGACCACATCAGGATTCAGGTTTCTTGGGGCCCTCTGTGTTCAGTGTAGGGGTATGCCGTCACTCAGGTGCCTCACCTTGACTCCTGGGAGAGTCTGGATTTCCTCTTTCTTCCAACCTAAAATGACCTATGTAAACCAAAGGCCATGTCCTTGCAAGCCCTGAAAAGAAGTGAGGGAATGCGCAGCCTGGCAGCCCTGTCTTGGGCTTCTGAGAGCTGACGCAGGCCAGTCTCTCTGTGACTTCAGTTCCTCATTCATCTGTCTTTACCTTAAGTCCTGTCTCTTCTATGAGAGCCTTCTTGGGAAAAGCCACGTCTTTGAAAAGTCTTAGTCTGCCTGCAACAAATCTCACAGAGAATGGGCTGAGTCCCAGGAGTGGTAGGGTAGCTGCAGTCCGGGAGGGGGCCCCAGCATAGGTGGTGTGCCATCAGAGAAAACACGCTGATCTCTTCCTTCTTTTCACTGACCAGACACAGCCTCTTGTAGAACCTTCACTCTTAACAGATTTATTCTCTGAAAGGAAGGGGCTGAATTAAATGATTTTCTGCATCCCTGATCTACTGCCATTTACTGACATTTCCTTTGTAGATAAATTGTCACTGAATGCTGTCTCCTTCCTTTTCGTACTTCACTTTTGTTTTCATTTTTTGTTACTTACTTCTGGGGCTTTTTATTCCAAAACCGTGTTTGGGGTATGAAATTCTGCTATTTCACATGTGAAATACCTTTTGGACTCATGTTCAGAAAGAGGAAATGACCCAAGGTTAGCCTCATCCTGGAGGAGTGGCACAGTATGGGCTCTGGAGGAATTCAGTGCCAGGGTTCAGTCCAGCTCCTATCATTTATGAGCTTTGAATTTCAGCTTCTTTATTCCAGCTTCTTTATCTGCAAATTGTGTTTGAAAGAGTCTATAGTGTAGGACCACAGACATGTGTGATGTATGTAAATCACCTGGCACAGTATGAGACAAGCTTTGGTACTTTGAATGAATGGCAGTTATTACAAATGTGATTTTGACCCCAAATGGTAACAAACTTCCATCACATAATTTTATTTCCAGCCTATATTAGAGAATATGCAACTCCAAACAATAATCAAATCCACATCAGCACTAATGCTCTCCAGCAAGTAAAACTAAGCAGTATTTCCCTATTTGAGCACCTGTTTTAATAGGTGTTTGGGGTTATCTTCTCCACATGGATGCAAGGACAAGTTCATTTGTCTCAAGGACCAGCAACTTCCCTCTCAGGTGCTTTTTTTGTCCAAACCACCCCTAATTTAATCCACTGACAGCAAAAATTGAGCCCTCCCTTAAAGTTTGCCAAATTACACTAAACATAACCTAATTAAACTGCCTGTTTAACACAGCAAGTTCTGTTGCTTCCATCCCAGAAAAAGAGAGACAGTCCAGTGACGTCTTGGCATCTCGCTTCAATGGGTATCACCCTTATTTCTCAGAAACTCTGGACAGCTTTTGATGAAAATGTGTATTTTGAGTGTTCACTTGCCCTGGCTCAAGTGCACAGGGCCCCTTCCATTCCCTATGGATTTTGGATATCCCCAAATAATGGTGAATATATGGTTTAGATATATTCCAGGTTTACAGCCTCACCTCTGAGAACCATCATATGAGTGTCTGGCATCACTCCCAGAGCTTCATCTAGCCCATCATGCATCTGGACTGAACATGACCTCCCACCGAGGAACTAGACTTTTCCCAAGACCCAATGCCACCTTAATCAGGTAACTTTGCCTTCCTTGCTCTCATCTGGAACCTCCTCTTCCACACCTCCCCCATTTAAATTTATGATTTGTTTATAAAGGTATCACCACCTTCCTTATATGGTCCCTGCTGCTAGACTCAAAATTCCATGGGCAGTGGCTTGGGCTTCATTTTCTTACCAACCCAGTACTACAAGAAATCCTTCTAATCAGAATATGGTCAATGAATTTGGGAGAAAAAGGAAATAATGAGCAAAGACTCTCTTTTATTATGATATAAGTATCATACAGTTTGAATAAGCTAAACAAATCTCAGTCCATGTTATTAACTTTTACAAGGAAAGAGGACAGATAAGAAGACAAACAGAATAAACCAGCATTTACTCTGAAAGCTTTGTGATCCCAAATACTTATCTCTAGGATTCTTACACATTTCCAAGTAAAATTCTATTCCAATGTTATGTTATCTTGTTCTGGACCATAAGGAAAATACTGAAGTCTTTTCAACTTGTTTACATATAATGAGCTCTTAGTCTTAAACCTAACAGTAGTAAACATGACATCCATGACATTAATAAACCTAGATTCTGAAGCAAGATAAACCTTACGAATAGTAGTGAAATTTAAAAATAAAAAAATCCTTTACCTCCCTACCTAAACCATCTATTTTTGACTAAATATTATTCATATGGATAAAAGGAAAACATGTATATTTTTTTAACCTGCACCTAAACTCCCTTACTACTTAAAACTGTGAGGAACATATGGGTTTTCTTCCCCACACCCCTACTACCCTGCGCTATTTAAGAGGTGGAGTGTTCTTTTCCAACACAAAGGGAACAAAGTGCCCTGACCCCTCCCTAGATGTGGGAAGAGCTGTAGGACTTGGCCCTGGTAGGGGCACTGGCTTCAGCCACTGTTGGAACCCAGGCCACGCCTCTCAGCCCTGCTCTCTCCACCTGATCTCTCAGAGCCTCGTCATAAGAGGTCTGGGAAGGAACTCGGGACCGTATCCTGGATCTTGGCCAGAACTTCCAACACCTTCATCTTAGTGGTCTCAGCATAAGCTCTCGGGCCCCACAGGAACTCATAGCCTGGAGGATCACTATTGGGCACCTGGTGGTAGTTGAGGTACCCCTTCTGCACCAGATCTTTGGTGATGAGCTTTCTGGGCTCCCCAAAGATTAAGTGCTTCTTCCCAGCATGGATCCCCAACACATTGAGGAAATGCCAGACCTCCTCCTCACTGGCGCGATTACCCTTCATAAAGATGATGCCCAGGAGTGCCATGAGGAGACCAGACTTGGGCAGCTCCTCCTCATCACTTGAACCTTCCTCAACCCCAAGACTGAACTTGTTGACGAGGGTGTAGATGTTCCTGCTGCAGTCGACTTCCTTCAGCTCCAGGCCAAACACCAGCTCCACTCGCTCAGAGGCTCTGCTCGGGATCTCAGCGAAGTGCTGCTCGTACTTCCTGCCAATGACATTCAGCATGGCATTCTGTGTGATGGACTCCTTCTTGGTGTACCTCTCCAGCAGGAAATCCATCACCATGCTGGCCTTCCTCATCAGAGGATCTTTGCGAATGCTCCGAGTTACCAGGTCTGCCTGGGCAGCATCTGCACTTTCCTTCTTGGGGCCCTGGGCACCTTCCTCAGTTCCTGCACAGGAAGCCTCTGCAACAGGAGAGCTAGGGGCCATGGCTCCCTGAAGCTCCTGGCAATCGCCAGCAGCAAGGGAGCTCGGAGGAGAACCCTGAGGGACAGAAGAGGGGGAGGAGGGGCACTCCTCTCCTGGGGCTCCAGGAGCACTGGCCTGGGCCTCCTGAGTGTCCCCCTGGACCTGGTGGCATTTCCCATGGGCATGATGCTTGTTTTTGTGCTTCCGAGGCATGATGATACAGGTCAGGGACTGCAGTTAGGAAGGCAGGCAACAAGAGCACCTGGAAAAGGGTAAGGAAATGTGAGCACCTTCGCAGGGAGAGTTGTCCCTGGTTTAAACCAAGTCTGCTTCATAAGGGGCCTTCAGTCCACTACTCTAGGACCCACAAGTCTCCTGTTCGCCTAGTCAGCGTGTCCCCTAAGACCTCTGAGGAGGAAGTGAGAGTGAGCCCTGGGGCGCAGCCATACAGCCCTGCCTGGGCGTTAGAGGGGGACCTGTGGGGGCCAGCAGGGGAGGCATGTCCTTTCAGGTCACATTCAGAGTTAGGATGAAAAATGGGGAATGACCCCCTAGCACCCGCCCCGATTCCTCTTCTGCTCTGAAGCTGATGCTGCCACCTTCCCTGTGACTCTGGAAATGGAGAGGAGGGAGCGCTCAGCCTCCCACCTAAGGGTCCCGGGACCTGCCCTTCCGTACGCAAGCTCTAACCTCCCCACTCAACCGCAGCCTCCCCTCCCTGTGTTTGGCCGGTAGGAACTACTGACCACAGGGGAGTGTCCAGATTCACCCGTGTGTCCGGGAAGATGGTCCTCACCCTGGCTCCTCCTGAGCCCTGACATCCTCCCTGTACTGACCAGCTACCAACCCCTCCGACCGAGGTGCCCTCCTCCCTCAGTGTCCCACATCCGAGATCACAGCAAGGCTGACCCCCAGTTATTAGAGCTGCCCGGATCCTACACAGATGCTGTGAGGCCAAGTCGCGGGGGGGTGGGGGTTTTGCATAGCCACCATTCTGGGGTGTGGAGACCCTCAGTCCCCCCCGATGGTCCCTCCTTTAGCTACAGGCTCGGGGCTTTCCCTCTACTGAGCAGAACTGGAGTCCACCAGCCCAAGACTGAAGCCGTCCTATCGGAGACCACCTGGGTGAAGTGGATGGACCTGGGGCTTAAGATGCAGGCCCGAATCTTACAGGGGACAGCAGGGGCAGGGTGGCCGGGGGTTGTCTGGCCCCCTCTTTTCAGAGGGAAACGTTTGGTCGTGCCGGACATGGGTTCCACACTTGTAACTTACATCACCTCACACTTGGACACCTGATGAGACATGGGAGTCCTCCATCTGGGCACCCTACACGGCAGTTCTCTAAGACGGCAGCAGCTCTCAAAGATGGCTTCAAAGCCCCAGCGTGTGTGCATGGTTGTCACTTCCTGTCATGTGGTTCTGTGATCCAGGCGGACAGCAGAGGCGGGGCCAGGGCAGGCGGGGTTCCGGGGGAGCTTCCCGGAGGATTGGCATGTGCACTTTTCCTTGAATCGTTGAATCATGAGACCTTCCCTGTACTGAGCAGACTCTAAGGGCCTCCCTCCCTCCCAGGCTCTAGCTTCTGTCAGCACCCCAGCAGGAATTGTTTCTGGCCTGTCCAAACAGGCTTCTTGGAGCTCCTGAGAATGACAGTGAGGGCACTTTCGGGCCCCGTCTTCTGGGCTGTGTGATGCTCCGTCCACTCTCCATATCTTCCCTTGACCCCTTTAGGTGGTGGGCTACGTCCCATCTGCTGACCTGAGGCCAAGGCCTCCCATCGAAGACATCAAGTCCCGAGACTCCTGGTGAGAAGTGCACATACATCTCCTCTGGACCCTTCTGCCTGAGGCTTCCAGGAAATGGCTGCTGCAGGTAAGATGAGCTGAGAGGAAAGGATGGGAGACTGCCTTCTGTGGTGTGGAACCCCTCACATCTCACTCAGGGTCTTCATGCTGACTGCTGGCAGGGCCTGGAAATCCTTCCCTTTCTGAATGAATCCACCCCTGTCCCCCACTATGCCCCACACCATCCCAGCAGAGTAAGTGAAGGGGCTCCTTAGCCTGACGGTTCTCACTATAGGCTCTTAGTCGACTGCAGGGGCATTGCTCGAAAGTTCTGAGGTGAATTTCTGTCCTTTGGTACAATTTTGGGGGTACTAAGTTTTCTCTTTTAGTCCCTGCATGATAGTCTATTAAGGTGATCACTTTAAAGGGCCAGTTGTCTTCCACTAACAAAGTTTATGCTGGTTATTTCATGACGTCTGGGCCATGCTGCCACGTCCAACTCAAATTTGTTCCCTATGGTCTTGGCATGGGAGCTGTGAGATGCTACCTCAGATTCCTTCAGTGAGGCTGTAGCGATTCATGGCCCCAGGGCACAGTGGAAGACACAAGGGCTGCACTTTAAAGCCTTTTCCAGCTGATCCTGTTGTCTTCTTCCCTTGTAGCCTGCACAGCCCTTGTCAGTCTCTTAGGACTCCCTCACCTTGACACTCATAGGGTCAAGGTCATTAGAGACTTATTTTGCCTCGGGGATTATTTAGTTTTGTGCTTTTGCTTCTGTTAATAGTTGTCTTTATTCCTTGTATAAGTTTTCCATGGTTTATTCTGGGTACAGGAAACAGCAGCCCATGTTTGATTGTGGTCTCAGCTGGTCTGACTGGAGTAGATATGTAAAGGAGTTAAGGAACATTGACAGTCTTACAATATGTGCTCCTCAGGAATACACATAACATACTATTCTGTTTGAGACTTCTTTGTCCTAAGGCTGTCAGGAAATTCTTCTTGTTGCCACTATGTGGATCCTATACATTGTTCTGAGGTTTCTTTGTAGGTACACTTTTTTGGTATGGTTGCTTTTATTTGTGATGGATTTTCTATTACATGATCTAAGTAATTGTTGATTCTTCCAGGCCAGACTCTTGGTTTTGCTATGGTGATCTATTTTATATGAGATAGCTGAAGTTATTTATATGTTTGAATACTTTCTGTGTGTGTTTCCTCAGATTTTTAATTCGAGGATAATTTCCTACGTTATCTTTTGTTCTTCATTGTTCCTGTCACTTATTCATTTGGCATTGTTGTATATAACTCTGTACTGGCTATGTGTTCTTGCCCAGATTGTTTCTACATTTAAATCAGTAGAGCGTTTATGAAAAATTTTAATTGGAGGAGAATTGCTTTATAGTGTGTTACTTTCTGTTGTACAACAGTATGAAGCAGCTCTAAGTATACATATATTCCCTCCATGAGCGTCCCTCACGCCACCCCCATCTCAGTCCTCCAGGTTATCACGGAACAGCAGTCTGAGCTCCCTCTGTTGTAGAGCACCTCCCCACTAGCTCTCTCTTGTATACATGATAGTGCATATATGTCATAGCCACTCTCAGTTTGTCTCTCTCTCTCCATCCCTTGTTGTGTCCACATCTTTTCTCTACATGTGTCTCTGTTCCTACCCTGCAAATAGATTCATCACTGCCATTTTCTAGATTCCATATGAATGTGTTAATACACAATACTTTTTGTTCTCTTTCTGACTTACTTCACTCTGTGAAACAGACTCTAGGTGCATCCACCTCACTGCCACTGACTTAAATTTGTTACTTTTATGGTTGAGTAATATTCCATTGTATATATCTACCACAACTTCTGTATCTATTCAACTGGCAGTGGAAGTTGAGGTGGTTGCTTCCATGTCCTAGCTATTGTAAATAGTGCTGCAATAAACAGTGTGGTCCGTGAATCTTTTCACACACGGCTTTCTCAGTGTGTATGCCCAGTAGTGGGATTGCTGAGTCACTGGGTAGTTTTATTTCTAGTTTTTAAAGGACTCTCCATACTGTTCTCCATAGTGGCTATATCAATTTACATTCCGCCTCAAAGTGCAAGAGGGTTCTCTTTTCTCCATGCCACTTTAGCACTGATTGTTTCTAGATTTTTTTTATGATAGCCATTCTGGCAAGTGTGAGATGATGCATCATTGTAGATTTGGTTTGCATTTATTTCATAATGAGTGGTGAACATCTTGTCTTTTGAGCCTCTGTATTTTTTTAAGAACAGATTTAGGATTACAGAAAATTTAGCAGATAGTGTACAGAGTCCTATAGTGCCAGTCTCTTCCTATAGAGCCAGTCTCTTCCTCCACTTAGCATCTTCTGTAATTAACATCTTGGATTGGTTCAACTGACACAAGTTCATTTGTTAAAACTGAGCAACTAATATCAATATGGTGTTATTACCTATTGTCCATTGCTTACAATATATTTTACTTTTGTTGTTTTGCAGTTCTGTGTTGTTGCTTTTGTTCAGTTGCTCAGTCATCTCTGACTGTGACCCCATGATCCGTAGCACGCCAGGCTCCCTATTCTTCACAAACTCTTGGAGTTGGCTCAGACTCATGTCCATCCAATCAGTGATGCCATCCAACCAACTCATCCTCTGCTGCCTCCTTTTCTTTTTCCCTTCAACGTTTACCAACATCAGGGTCCTTACCATTGAGTCGGCTCTTCCCATCAGGTGGCCAAAAGTTTGAAGCTTCAACTGCAGCATCAGATATTCCCGAGAATATTCAGTGTTGATTCCCTTCAGAAATGACTGGTTTGGTCCCCTTTCTGTCCAGGGGACTCTCAAGAGTCTTCTCCAGATCACAATTCAACAGCATCAATTTTTCAGCTCTCAGCCTTCTTTATGGTCCAGCACTCACATCCACACATGACTCCTGGGAAAATCATAGCTTTGACTAGACACACCTCTTTTACTAATGTAATGTCTCTGCTTTCTGTTACGTGATCTACATTTGTCATAGCTTCTCTTTCAAGGAAACAGCGTCTTTTAATTTCATGGCATCTTTTAATTTGGGGATTCCCTCATAGCTCAGTTGGTAAAGAATCTGCCAGCAGTACAGGAGATCTGGGGTCAATTCCTAGCTCAGGTAGATCCCCTGGAGAAGGAAACGGCAACCCACTTCAGTATTCATGCCTAGAGAATCTCATGAACAGAGGAACCTGGGAGGCTACAGCCCATGGTGTCACAAGAGTCAGACACGACTTAGTCACTAAACCACCACCACCACCGTCATGGCTGCATACACCATCCACAGTGATTTTGGAGAAGAAAATTAAATCTTCCATTGTTTCTACTTTTTCCTCATCTTTTTGCCATGAAGTGTTGGGACCAGATGCCATGATCTTAGTTTCTTGAATGTTGAGTTTTAAGCCAGCTTTTTCATTCTTTTCTTTCACTCTCATCGAGGGTGTTCCACTTAATTTTCTGCCATAAGGGTGGTATCATATGCATATCTCAAAGTATTGATATTTCTGCCGGCAATTTGATTCCAGCTTCTGTTCCTCCATCCGGGAATTTTCATGATATACTGTGCATATAACTTAAATAATCAGGGTGACAATATGCAGCCTTAATGTACTTGTGTCCCAATTTTGAACCTGTCTGTTGTTCTGTGTCCACTTCTAACTGTTGCTTCTTGACCTGTATACTGATTTCTCAGAAGGCAGGTAAGGTGGACTGGTATTCCCATCTCTTTAATAATTTTGCAGTTTCCTGTGATGCACACAGGCAAAGGCTTTTACATAGTCAAACAAGTAGAAGTTTTTCTGGAGTTCTCTTGCTTTGCCTATGACCCAGTGGAGATTACCAATTTGATATCCGAGTCCTCTGCCTTTTCTGAATCCAGCTTGTACATATTGAAGTTCTCTTTTCAGATACTTTTGCAGTGTACCTTGAAGGATTTTGAGCATTCCCTTGCTTGCATGTGAAATGAGCGCAATTATATGATACTTTGAACATTCGTTGGCATTGCACTTTTTCGGATTGGAAAGAAAGCTTACCTTTTCCAGTCCTGTGTCCTCTGCTGAGTGGTCCAAATTTGCTGGCATATTGAGTGCAGTACTTTAACAACATCATCATTTAGGGTTTGAAATAGCTCAGCTGAAATTCCATCACCTCCACTAGCTTTATTCTTAGGAATGCTTCCTAAGGCCCACTTGACTTCACAGTGCTGGATGTCTGGCTCTAAGTGAGTGATCACAACATCGCTGCTATCTGGGTCATAAAGACCTTTGTTGAACAGTTATTCTGTATATCCTTGCCACCTCTTCTTAAAATCCTTTGCTTCTGTTGTGTCCCTATAGTTTCTGTCCTTTATTGTGCCCATCTTTGCATGAAATGTTCCCTTGGTATCTCTAATTTTCTTAAAGAGAACTCTAGTGTTTCCCATTCTATTTTTCCCCTCTATTTCTTTGCATTTTTCACTTGAAAATGCTTTCTTATTACTCCTTACTGCTCTTTGGAAATCTGCATTCAGATTCATACACCTTTCCTTTGCCTTTTGCTTCCCTTTGTTCTCAGGTAATTGTAAGGCCTCCTCAGACGACCATTTAGCCTTTTTCATTTCTTTTTCTTGTGGATGGTGTTGGTTACTACCTCCTATACCTTGTTCTGAACCTTCATCTTCAGTTTTTCAGGCAGTCTTCCTACAACATCATATCCCTTGAAACTATTCCTCACCTCCACTGTATAACCATAAGGAACTTGATTTATGTCATATTTGAATGGCCTAGTGGTTTTCTGTACTTTCTTCAACTTAAGTCTGTATTTTGCAGTAAGGAGCTTATGATCTGAGCCAGAGTGAGCTCCGGGTCATGTTTATGCAGACTATGTAGAGCTTCTCCATCTTCAGCTGCAAGTTATTCCTTTACTTCCTACTTTTCCTTTCCAGTCCCCTATTATGAAAAGGACATTTTTTGGGGATGTTGGTTCTAGGCTGTGATGTACATCTTCATAGCACCACTGGACTCTAGCTTCTTTGGCATCAGTGGTTGGAGCATAGACTTGGATTACTGTGATGCTGAATACTTTGCCCTGGAAATGAACCAAGATCATTCTGTCCTTGTGGACACTGCACCCAGTACCTGCAGTTCGCAGTCTTTTTTTGACTATGAGACTGGTCCATTTCTTCTAATGGATTTTTGCCCACAGATACAATGGTAATCTTAATTAAATTCACCCATTCCTGTCCATGTTAGTTGTCTGATTTCTCAAATGTTGACGGTCACTCTTGCCATCTCCTGCTTGACCAATTTCCATTGATTCATGGACCTAACATTCAAGGTTCCTATGTATTACTGTTCTTTACAGCATCGGACTTTACTTTTACCACCAGACATCCACAACTAAGCATGGTTTTGACTTTGGTCAAGTCTCTTCATTCTTTCTGGAGCTATTTCTGGGCTCTTCCCCAGTAGCATATTAGACACCTACTGACCTGGGGGGCGCAGGTATCTCCCCCTGGTATGATCTCCTGGTATCATATCTTTTTGCCTTTTCATGATGTTCATGGGGTTCGTGAGGCAAGGATACTGAAGTGGTTTGCTATTCTCCTCTCCAGTGGACCACATTTTGTTAAAATTCTCCACCATGACCCTTCCACCTTGGGTGGCCCTACAAAGCCTGGCCCGTAGCTTTTGAGTTACACAAAGGTGTGATCCACGTGATTAATATAGGTTAGCTTTGTGTGATTGTAGTTTTTGTTCTAGAGAGCAGGGCTTGGAATTCTTCTGTCTGCCCTCTGAAGAGTGAGTTAAGAGGCTTGTGGAAGCTTGCTGATGGGAGGGACTGGCTATGAGGAAACCTGGCTCTTGCTCTATTGGGCAGGGTAATGGTCAGTAAATAAATAAATAAAAATCAGAAAAGCATAAAGAAATATGTAATTATATCAATATGAGTAAAATCCTTAATGACATTCGTAGCCATTAGTTTGTTATTGAATACCTCATTAAGAATTTTGAACAAGAGAGAAATATGTGAGATGAAGCTAATATGGAGGAAGATGATACTTCCCTCTGCCCTTCTAGGTTTTTGTGGGTGGTCGAAGAATTAAACTGAAGTGAGACAGATTAATAGGATAAAATAAAAGTATAATAACACATAGACATGAGAGAGACCCAGGAAAACTGTATAGCTCATCAAGATGGCCAAAGCCCAGAGCCAAAGAGAAAAGAAAATTTTAATGGTAGTTCTTTGGGACCTGAAAGGATAGGAATACAGTTCACATGGAGATGGGAAAGGGAATGTTGGTAAACGTATGTTTTCTGTGCCAGGCAGAGACCCCGGGCCACAGAGTGGACTCTCATCTCTAGGCCCTGCCATGATTTCATCACCACACCTTGCCCATAATCTTTGTAGCTATCTCTGGTCATAGTTCTCTTCAGGGAACAGGACCTTTGCCTAAGTTCTTTCAGGCAGTTAGGCCAGAGGTCAAGTTCCTTTCTGAGTCTTTTGGCCTTGATTGTTTTCAGTTAGAATAATCTGTGTATCAAAAGAGACATTTTTAGATGGCATGTTTTGCTCTCCCATACTAACTAGGAAAGTAAAAACAATTACATTAAAGAAGAGAAAGTTAAAAAGTTATTAATCCTAGTTTCCTTTGTATGACATTTACATTTTGAAAGATACATGTTAACATATAAAAACATTGTGTGAAATAACAGCCTATGAAGGAAAAATCTGATTTACTTTGCATTGTTCTTTGGAACATCAAGGAATGTTTAAATAAAAGTACATTTATAGTCACTGTTTAGAGTCAATGGCAGCAAATATTACTTGCAGTATGTTGCTTTACAATGTTGTGTTAGCTTCTATTCCATACTAAAAGTAATCAGACATACATATACATATATCCTCTCACTTTGGATTTCCCTCGCATTTAGGACATCCCAGTGAATTAAGGAGAGTTCCCTGTGCTATACAGTATATTCCCAACAGTTGTCTATTTTATACATAGTATCAATAGTGTGTATGTGTCAATCCCAATATTCTAATTCCTCTTACCCTAACCTTTCCCCCTTGGTACCATACATTAGTTCTCTATATCACTGTCTTTATTTCTGCTTTGCAAATAGGGTCACCTGTGCCATTCTTCTCGATCCCACATATATACGTTAATTTTCAATCTTTGTTTTTCTCTTTCTGACTTCCATCTCTGTATAACACTCTCTAGGTACACCCACCTCTCTAAAAATGACACAATTTTGTTCATTTTTATGACTGAGTAATATTCCACTGGGTTACCCTCGTGGGTCAATGGTAAATAATCCACCTGCCAATGCAGGAACCGTGATTTCAATTTCTGGGTCAGGAAGATTCCCTGAAGAAGGAAATGGCAACATACCCCAGTATTTTTACCTGGGAATTCCCAAGGATAGAAGATTCCGGTGAGCTACAGTCCTTGGTGTCTCAGAAGAATCACATACAACTTAGCGACAAAATAACAAGAATAATATTCCATCGCATATACCTTCCACAGTTTCTTTGTACTTGCATCTGTTGTTGTACATCTACGTTTCTTCCATGTGCTGGTTGTTGTAAACAGTCCTGCAGTGAACATTAGAGTGCTTGTCTGTTTTTGAATTATGGGTCTGTGGTCTCTGTGGCAGAGTTAATGCTGACCTCTAAGAAGGCTTATGCCAAGGAGAATCTCTAGGACTGCTTCTGCCAGTGCCCCCATCCCTGTAGTGAGCCCCAGCTGACCCATGCCTCCACAGGAGACTGTCGAACACTTGGAGGTAGGTCTGATTCAGTCTCCTGTGGAGTAGTGCTCCTTTTGTCTGTGTCTTGGTGCACGCGAGACTTTGTTTGTGCCCTCCAAGAGTGGTGTGTCTGTTTCCCTTACTTGTCTGGCAGTCCTATAATCAAATCCCACTGCCCTTCAAGGTCAGATGAACAGGGAATTACAATTCCCTTTGTCAGAACCGCAGGCTGGGTTCCTTGATGTGAGGTGCAGAGCTTTCACAATCGTGGGAGAACTTCTTTGGTATTTTTGTTCTCCAGTTACCTACTCAGTGGGTATGGGATTTGAATTCATTGTGATTGTACCCCTCCTATTATCTTGTTGCGACTTCCACTTTTTTTTTGAATGTGACGTATGATTTTCGGTGTGTTCCAGCATCCTGTTGATAGTTGTTCAACAGCTAGTTGCAGTTATGGTGCAGGAGGAGACAAACAGACATCCTTCTACACTGCCGTCTTGAAACAGAAGCCTCTGAAATACAGTTTGGAGTAATGAGATGACAGGAGAACTGAAGGACACTAGGTCTGCCTCAGGCTGGGAGGAGTGGAACAGTGTGGCCTCTCGACAGATGCAGACCAAATGTCTATTTCCAGCTCTGTCACAAGTCTTGTGAATTTGAGAATATTACCAAATTCATAATCTGCAAAGTGAGTCTTCTAAACCCTATTTTGTAGAACTATTGTAATATATGTGATATTTATAAAGCTCTTGCAATAATGCATTTCAAAGAATGACATTTATTCCTCTGACAATGACTACAGACCATAGTTTGTGAATTTTTTTTTAGTTGCATGAGATATCAGAAATATGTTGCACTTTCAGAATGAACACAGTTCTGCTTAGTAAAACTAAATAAAATTTCCACATTTGTAAATATGCCATTTGAATGTAGAGGAATCTCCCCTGCCTGGATGCTACTCAGAACTTTTAGAATTTGTGTCAAGGACAAAGATCTTCCCTTCCAGTTGCCTTTTCATCCATACCACCACCCCCCCGTTTTCATTAATTTCATCAGCACCAAAAGTGTAGCCTTCATTTGAAGTTCCCCAAATTATGCTTAAAATAGGTAGTAGAACATTTCTGTAACATAGTGGCCTCTGACCCCAGTGTGGAGACTGCTGTTACTGTGGGTATAAGATATCTCAGTTCAAGGAAATACCATCCTTCTTTCCGGCAAACACCCTGGAGGAGTGGGGTTAAATCCCGAGTTGTGCACTGTGTTTCCCTATTCTGGGGCAGGAGCACAGAACCCATTTTATTCCTGTCTCAGGTGGAGATTCTCTCTGTTTTACCCACAGTCTCAAAGTAAAAATCAAGGGTAATCTTCCATTTCGTTCTTCAGGTTCTCAACTTAAACCCCCCATTTCAGGGTCATCCCCCGCCCTCAATTCACTCAGCCTCATTTAGCCTAGCAATCCACCTAACTTCAAATTACCTCCTCAAGGGAACTGCAGTGTTCCAAAGTGCCCACATTCGTTGCCTCTAAGCATTTACTTTTGAATGCTCTAATGTGTAACCTCCTCTCCTTCCCATCCCTTGTTTCAACTTGTCACATGTTCAGGTCTCAAAGGGTATCTCCCCATCTGCTTGATATGGCGGCAACTTATAGACACTTAACTTCTATGGACAGTGGCTCAGGCTTCTTTTTATTACCATCCCCAGTTCTGCCATGGAGCATTCCAAGGATTCGATACTCAATTAGTGGTTGGAAATACGAGTGACAATGATAAAGTTGTCTAATTTATTACTATTTAATTTCTCATACAATGTTGAATAAACTCAGGAAATACTTTTACTATAAAGGAGTATTAAAAGAATTTAACAAAACCAAAAACTTACCAAATTTACTTTTTCTTTTCTTTTTTACTTGACCTAAGTTATTTTACCACAGAGTCTCTTGAAATTTGTATGAAAATCCCTCTTCCATTGTTGTGTTTTCTTGTTCTAGATCACACAGCAATCAAAAATTTCTAAATTTGCATTATAAAATATAAAAACGTTAACTGGAACCTGCTAAACAGTAATAAATATGTGATCTATATCTTGACCAGCGGAACGCTGATTTCCTGTTTTTGTCCTAGCAAAGAGAAAGAATTCGTTAGAGAAACAGAGCAGTTTTAAGTAGCAGTTTTATGAAGCAGAGCAAAATTACAGTCCTAAGAAAGCTGTAATGAAAGCAGGCTGTCTGGAAATCAGAAGCGGTCCTGCCATGTGGTAGGGTCATGTGTGTCCTGTGTCATTTGACAAGTTGATGGACAGCTTTAGGTTATATAACTTTTCTCCTAGTGTGCAGGCAGTTACCCATAAGTACCCAAGCAAAATCCATGGAGTTGGAGGGAAGACAGAAACCACAGTGCTATTTTTTATAAATATGGCATCATGAACCCTGGGTTACAGTAGTCACCGTTGAGGTCTTGGTGCACCTATGCCACCCCGTGCTGGCACTTTGTCTTGCTTGGTCCTGACGTGGCTGGAAACCCAGTGGTGGTCATTGGCCAGAACAAGAAGACTCTCTGGGTGTGCTCTCACCACCAGTGTTCAGGTGGGGAAGAGAAAGACAAAGCATCCCTGGCTGCTAACCTGGCTCAAGTATTATACTCCCAATTAGATTCTGAGCAGGGAACAGCCATCGTTCCCATGGGAAATGGTTGGGAGTTTATCATGTGATACCTGTCTCCCAGCTGAGTGCAGAATCTGTATATAGTTGTCCTTTCTGCCTGAGAGAGTGTCTGAGCATGGATGATATAAATGTCCTTCTGGATTAATTCAAAAGTCATAGATATCTAAACTTGTCTAGATATTTTTTGGGGTCATCTGAGAATTTTCCCTAATCTTGTTTTATCCAACTGAGATCCTGCATGGAGAGGGGAACTTGGATTCTTATGGAAGTCTGGTGGGCCCTATGATTTCCTGAGGTGGGTAGAGTTTAAGGAGTTCTGGAGCCCCAGGTTAGAGGGCAAAGCATTGGTGATGAGGAGTGGGAGCAGTGGTGTTCAATGCTGAGTATAGTGAAGAAGAGGTCTATGGTCCAAGAGGCTCCTTCTTTTGCCCAGAAAGAGATCCTGTGAACAGGGCTCAGTGGCTGGCTGATGGTTAGTATCATCGGGAGAAAGGGAAGGGCTTTTGTAGACAAATTAAGCATTGCCAAGCCAGCAGAGTCTACCTGGCAAGTCTTTCAAAGTTCAGAGTTTTTCCTAAAGGCAAGGAAGACTTGGACATAAGAGACCTCGCTGGAATCCTAAGGGCAAGTCTTCAGCAATGGACAGTTACCCATCTGAAAAGGAAATGATGAATGCTCATAAGGGGCTTCGGGTGTCACTGAATTCCCTTATGGACTTTTCATGGCTGTAGCATCCCTCACCTGTGATCTTGCTGGGCAGAATGTGGTTCAGTTCTCACCCCAGGGGCCGTTGTGCCTTCCCTGAGTATAGTTGTCTAAGAAATTATTTATGCCAAATATCGAAATGAATCCGCCACAGGTATACATGTGTTCCAATATTGTAAAGTTTAAAAATAAAATAAAATAATAATAAAAAAATTGGTAAAAAAATTTAAAAAAAGACATTATTTATGTATTTAATTTTGGTTGTGCTGGCTCTTTATTGCTGCGTGTGTGTTCTCTAGTTTCGAGGAGCAGGGGCTACCCTTCGTTGGGGTGCACTGGCTTCTCATTGTGGTGGCTTCTCTTACTGTGGAGCACAGGCTCTAGGACACGTGGGCTTCACTTGTTGCAGCAAGAAATGGTAAAGTTGAAGAAGTATTAAGAGATTGCTGTTGTTGTTCAGTCTCTTAAGTCATGTCTGACTCATTGTGGCCCCATGGATTGTAGCCCTCCAGGATCCCTGTCCATGGGATTTTCTGGGCAGGAGTACTGGAGTGGGCTGCCATTCCCTTCTCCAGGGGAACTTCCCAATCCAGGGACCGAACATCAGTCTCCTGCCATTTCAGGTAGATTCTTTACCATCTGAGGCACCAGGGCAGCCATATTTCAGAAGGTAGCCAGAAAATTTTTAACTCAATATGTTTTCTTTTCTTTCTTTGTCCATTTTCTCCCTATCCTGTAGACACCCTCGACTTGAAATTTATAAACACAAAGTGGAGGCTTTCATGGCATACAGTGTCTAAATTTGGACACCCAAAGGCAAAGATATTGGGAGTCTAGGTGCAGAGAAATGCAGAAGGACGTGACTTTCATTCTAGCCCTATGAGCCAGTTTAACAGGTCATAGTATAAAATTTTGAAAGGGGTGGCAGGGAGACCTCCTCTAGCTGAAGCCTGTCACATCAGGTTTTGACTCAAATCCACATGGCCAGGACTCCAACCCCCAAAAATCCAGTTTGGGACTTGAACCATGGTCTTTTAATTAGAATCACTCACCTGGTAGCTGGACTTAGGGCAGCTCAGGTTGTTTGTGTCCCAGCACAGAAGGAATTCAGCAAGAGGCAAATTGTTAGGCAAGAAATAGATTAATTTATATAGGATGCTTGTAAGAGATGCAAGCAGGCAGGTGACAGAGCTCTGCTTGGAGGATAAATTGGAATACCTTCTATAGTCAATGGAAAGTGGAGGACTAGGAAAGACAGCTTTCTTTGAGTAGAGGTCAGACTTACATCACTCCCTCCTAATTCATTTGCAGCAAGAGACTGTCTGACTTTATGAGGTCAAACTTGGGTTATTGTAGAACTTCTACAAATGGATAGAAGGGTCGTGACATTCCTCTTTTACCTAAAGGCCTGGGGAACATCTCATGTATTATTTATGGCTTTATATTTAAACATAAATTTAAACAAACCTGCCTTTTTTCCACTACATTCTGATACCTTTCTTGAACAATGTTAATTTACAACGGTCTACCAATGGTTCCTAGGTTTCTCTACCTCTATTCCCCTCCTAGACTTCTAGATCTACCAGTCTGTCTGTCTGTTGTTAAGCCCTCATTCATGTCTGACTCTTTGCAATCCCATGAACTGCAGCACTCCAGGCTCTCTGTCTGGATTCTCCAGGCAGGAATACTGGAATGGGTAGCCACTTCCTCCTCCAGGAGATATTCCAGAACAGGGATCAAACCTTCATCTCCTGCATTGCCGGTGGATTCTTTTCCACAGGGTCACCTGGGACAGCAACCTGTATGCTATACTATTCTATCCCTGTCGTATGGAGGCATGCTCCCCCAGCCAAGAGCTGTTGTTTCTCATGGTGGGAGCCTTCTAAATGAAGGTCTCCACCTTGGACTCTTGTCTGGAATTTAGTTAGCAATTTTCTTCCCAACAGGTGGAAGGGGAAGTCATGCATGTGCAGAAACATTAAAGGAAAACTTTTCTAGCAAGGACTTGAGGGGAGGGGCACGCCACTTGGATTTGGGCCTTCCTTTAATTCCCTTTATCATGGAAGATTGGAAGGACAAAGGCCCAGGGAAATCAGTCTGCACAGAGTAGCTGACCCACATATGAAAAAACTGTCTTCCCTGCCACATCAAGGGTTACCTGAATCTCCTCTTGGGAAATGACCAGGGGTCCTCTGGGAACTGCTGGGAGGTCTTGAAGCTCCTGTCTCTACCTGAGGACATGTGCTCAGATTAAGGCCCACAACTCTCTGAGACTCAATAGAAGAAAGCAGAGGTTGCCTAACTTACCACATTTACCTGTGGTCTCTCAAGACAGAAAGCTGTGACTGGAAATTGAGGCCTTCTGATGGCTAGCTGCACCTGTCCTCAGTCAGGCTCCTAGGAAAACCTGTATTTCCTCCCTCTCTTCACTATTACTGTCCTCTCTCCAGGTCCTCACACTGACTTCCCATCTCTTAACGAGACCTGTCCCCTCATGCTACAGCCTTAAATTCCCTGAGACCACCTCTGAGGATGTGACTGCTGCCAACCTGTGGTCACTCATGGCTGACTCTATGGGAGGGATTCTGTAAAAGTGGTATAGTGTGAGTGATTCCTTTAGTCCTCATGGTCCTCTACTTGACTTTTGGCATGAACTGGAATTCCTCCTGAGGTTGACCCCTGAGCCCCAGTGCCTCCTGAGATGCTCTAAAAGAAACGTGTGGGGTGCATCATGCCTGTGTTCCCAAATGTGCCAGTGCGAGGTGTAGAGGGCCAGGGCTGTGTTCTAGGTGCAGTCCCTTTATCCTCATGTGGAGTCACTAGTTTTCCACTCTTTACTAAAGTGAGGCTTCTACGAGTAGATCAAGGCTCTCACCTCCCTGAGACCACTCCAGTGGAAAGAGAAGCTCTTCAGCCAGAAAGCTTTCTCTTGGGTCTCATAGGGCTGACATCAGGGGTGGGCCTCCATAGTCTCCCCTGTTCTTGGCTGAGTGGTCCTCTTGCCCCTTGTTCAGGGACCTCATCCTCACTCCTGACCAGACCCAGACTGCAGCCTCCACTCACCTGAGGCTGTGATCCTCAGAACAAAGGCATTACTTTCTTGGAAGTTCTAGATTGGAAGACAGGATGAACCAGATGTGTGCAATGCTACTGGGGCCTTCTGAGGAGGAGAACATTCTAGGGCTCCACTCTCTTCTGGAGTCAGTGGTCCCCTAGTCTTAGATCAGGTTTTTACCTTGACTTCCGGTAGCATATGCGAATCCACCCTCGCTACTGGCTGAATCAGCTGGCCTGTGGCCAAGGCTTTCACCTTCTTGAGACAACAGAAGGGGAGGTGAGAGAACTACTCCCTGGCCAGCCTTCCCTTTTCCTCCGTGCCATCCCCCTTGCTATGGGGGGGTCCACTCATCAGCACTCAGTGTCCTCACTGTAAATCCTATGAAAGCCTCTTAGGATCTTCTACTTGGGCAGAATTGGAGCTGCTGCCCCAAGACCAAAGCACTCAACTCCCTGAGAACCCCTCTGCCCTTGCCCTGCAGGAAAAGAAAGCGCACCTCAGACAGACTGCTCTCCCCATTACCACACAAGGCACGAAGCAGGATATAGTTTGTGGGACCTCTAGTGTTCTAAAATCTTCCCTTTGATAACTGTCAGAGGCTGAGACTCTTCCATCCATTGACCTGATGACACACTGCTTAAGCTAAGGCTTTATGTCCCAGAGAATCAGGAAGGATAAATGAGGGCATATTGATCTTTTCAGGGTATCTAACATTGCATGTGTTCATGACCACATTGTCCCTGAGTAGTTTTGTCTTCTTTCATACCATTCATTTATCAGCATTTTTTAAACTTTATTCCAGAACAGTTCCTTGGGACAGGGCCCCATGTGTCCAACCAGACACATTTTTTGGAGAGTTTAGAGGAAAAATGAATGAAAAGACATGATGTCTGGCTTAGGCTGGGAGAAGTGGCACCTTGTGGGCTCTGCACGAATTCAGATTGGGGGACTAGTCCTAGGAAGGTCACTTCATCAGTTTGTGAACTTGAGAAATTTGCAAGTTATCCATCCATAAATGGAGTCTGCTAAATCTGATCCTCCATGAATGCTGGAATGCATGTTCTACATATAAAGCAGTGGCATACTGATTAAGTATTGGTTTGTAATAAGTGGAAGTTATGCTTACTATGAACCCCTCAAATACCACTGTCCCATCTGAGTTTATTTTTAATCCAGGAGAGAGCAGAGAATATGCAGTGAATTAGGACAAAAGAAACAAATATTCTTAAATGAGCTAAATAAGTCAAAGTATTCTTTATTTTTACTAAAAGAAAGGTTCAAAGAAATAATGTAAACCACAACTTAAAGACTTTTTATTCTTTTCTCCATTTTCTTTTTGATTCTCAATAGTTTCTGTGCTCTTCCTTCAGATTAGCATGAAAATCACTCTTGCAGTGCTATGTTACCTACTTTCAGATCATAAAGACAATATAGATGGCTCCTTAATTTCTTTAACATCTACCAAATCTGTACCTTTAAAACAGCAATGAATATAACAGTACTATCATTACCAAATTAATACTCTGAAGAAAAACAACCTCTTAGAAGTAAAAATATTTGAAGGAAACAAAACAAAACATATAATATGTAGAAGTTACTCGTGTGAAACAGAAAGAGAAATGTGATTGAAAGAAATGTTATCAAGACACCGATGTATAGATCAGTCCTATGGACTCTGTGGGAGAGGGAGAGGGTGGGGAGATTTGGGAGAATACCATTGAAACATGTATAATATCATGTATGAAACAAGATGCCAGTCCAGGTTCGATGCATGGTACTGGATGCTTGGGGCTGGTGCACTGGGACGACCCAGAGGGAAGGGAGGGGAGGGAGGAGGGTGGAGGGTTCAGGATGGGGAACGCGGGTATACCTGTGGTGGATTCATTTCGATATTTGGCAAAACTAATACAATATTGTAAAGTTTAAAAATAAAATAAAATTAACAAAAAAAATTAATAAATGAAAAAAAGAAAGAAATGTGATCTAACCCCCACTACCATGCACTCTTTAGAAGCTTGACTACTCTTCAAGAAAAATTCTCCTCTAATGTCATGTTATCTTGTTTGCATTGTGAACAGTATATTCAGTATTTTCAGTGTGTTTTATAAATACTCTAACTTTTAAAACATTAAAACAGCTGGAAACTATGATTTATATGATTCAGATATTTGAATTCTGAAGCACAATAAACCTTATCAAAAAAAAGTAAGAACATTTTAAAATACTAAACACCTCCTTCACCTCTTTACCTTTCTAATTTAAATCATCTTTCATTAGGTATTTCTCATGTGAATACAAGAAAACATACATAGTTTGTTAAAACAAACTAGACCTAAACTCGCTTATCATTTAAAACTGTAAGAAGATATGGGTTTTGTTCCCTCCACCCCTACTACTTTGCACTATTTAGCAGCTTGACTGCTCTCTTCCAAGACAAAGGGAACAAAGTGCCCTGCCCCCCTCCCTAGATGTGGGAGGAGCTGCAGGACTTGGCCCTGGAAGGGGCACTGGCCTCAGCCATGGTGGGAGCCCTGGCCACACCTCTCCACCCTGCTCTCTCCGCCTGATCTCTCAGAGCCTCGTCATAGAGGTCTGGGAAGGAACTAGGGACCCTACCATGTAACTTGGCTAGAACCTCCAGTACCTTCATCTTACTGGTCTCAGCACAAGCTCTCGGGCCCCACAAGAACTCGTAGCATGGAGGATCACTATTGGGCACCCGGCGGTAGTTCAGGTACTCCTTCTGCACCAGGTCTTTGGTGATGAGCCTTCTGGGCTCCCCAAAGATGCAGTGCCTCCTCCCAGCATAGATCCCCAACATACTGAGGAATTCCCAGATCTCCTCCTCGGTGGCACAGTTACCATTCACGAAGATGACCCCCAGGAGCACCATGAGGAGACCGGACTTGGGCAGCCCCCCATCATCACTCGGACAGTCATTTGCCCCGAGGTTGAGCTTGCTGATGAGGGTGTAGATATTCCTGCTACGGTCGACTTCCTTCATCTCCAGGCCAAAGACCAGCTCCACGCGCTCACGGGCTGTACTGAGGATCTCAGAGAAGTGCTGCCTGTACTTCCTGCTGATGATTTTCATCAGGGCGCTCTGCGTGATGGGCTCCTTCTTGGTGTACTTCTCCAGCAGGAACTCCACGAGTATCCTGGCCTTCCTGGTCAGAGGATCTTTGCGAGTGCTCTGAGTGGCAGGGGCTTCCTGGGAGGCACCTGCACTTTCCTCCTCCGGGCCCTGGGCACCTTCATCAGATGCTGCACATGAAGGCCCTGCATCAGGAGAGCTAGGGACCATGGCTCCCTGAAGCTGCTGGTGATCACCAGCAGCAGGGGAGCTCGGGAGAGAACCCTGAGGGGCAGAAGAAGGGGAGGAGGGGCACTCCTCCTTTGGGGCTTCAGCAGCACTGGCCTGGGCCTCCTGAGTGTCCCCCCGGACCTGGCGGCATTTCCCTCGGGCATGGGATTGCTCCTGTGCCTCCGAGGCATGGTGACAGCAGGTAAGGGGCCGCAGGTGGGAGTGCGGGCAGGAAAGCAGGCAGGAAGGCACCTGGAGGAGGGACAAGGACATGCTGTGAGAACCTTCAGCGAGGAGAGTCCTCCCTGGCTTGAATGGAAGCCACTTCTGAGGGGTCCTCAAGGGCAGTGCTCTAGGACCCACAGGGCTCCTGTTCTCCTGGTCAGCCTGTCCCCTGAGCCCGCTGAGTAGCAATGGAGAGTGAGCCATGGGGCACTGCAGACAGTCCTCCCTGGGCATTAAAAGGGGGACCAGTGAGGGCTGGCAGATGAGGCAGGTCCTCTCAGCTGACATTCAGATTCACGATGTAAATCAGTGCGAGACACCCCCATATCCAACGCCTCCTCTCCCACACCCAGCCTGTTCCCTCTCCTGTCTGAAATTGACACTGTCAGCTTCCCAGTCACCCCAGACGAGAGGAGGGCATACTCAGACCCCCACTGAAGGGTCCCAGGACTTTCCCTTCTGGTGTCTCGCGGCTGCCCCTTCAAAACCAAGCTCAAAGCTCCCCTCTCAGACCGCCGCCCCCTTTCCCAATGTTTGGCCGGGAGGAAGCGCTGACCAGAAGGGAGGGTCCTGAGTTGCCCGTTTGTCGGGGAGGATGGTCTTCATCCTGACTCTTCCCGAACCCTGACATCCTTCTTCTACTGACCAGCTGCCAGCCTCTCAGAACAAAGTTCCCTCTTCTCCGAGTCTCCCGTGTCCGAGGTCGCAGTGAGGGAGCCCCTCAGCATTTAGAGCTGCCCAGCGGCTGCCCGGATGATCCGCAGCCAAATTGCGGTGAGTCGGGGGTTACACATGGCTGCCGTTCTGGTGTATGGAGACCCTCAGTCCCCCTGAGGGTCCCTCCTTCACTCCACAGGGCTCGTGGCTCTCCCTCTCCTGAGCAGAGCTGGGGTCCAGCAGAGCCTGACGGAAGCATTCTTTCCCGAGACCCCCTAGGGGTTAGTGGATGGTTTTGGGGCCTAAGAGCTAGCCTGGATCCTCTGGTCTGAGTGCAGGGGTAGGGTGGCCGGAGGCTGTGCGGCCCCCTCTTTTCAGAGGGAAAAGGGATTCGAGGTACAGAGACGTGTCCCTGCACTCGTAACTCACATCACCTCTGATCTTGACACCCGATGACACTTGGGACTGCTCCCTCTGGCCACCGTCAACGGCAGTTCTCAGAGACAGCAGCACTGTCAAGGATGGCGTCGCTCCCCCAGCGTGCTTAGGAGGACGTCACTTCCTGTCATGCACATCTGGGCTCCAGGAGGACAGCAGGGGTGGGACCTGGACAGGCGGGGTTTTGGGGGTGCTTCTCACAGGATTGGCACGTGGACTTTCCCTTGACTCTTAAGGGGTCCTGGGACGTCCCTGTCCTGAACTGACAGCTGGCTCACTCCATGCCTCTCACTTGTGTCAGCACCTCCAGTGGGAAGAACTGGGGAGCCCAAGCCTAACAGCCTTCCTGGCGCCCATGAGACCAACAGCGAGGGCTCTCTTGGGCTCCCTCTTCTGTAGTAAGCAATGTTCTGTCGTTCTCCATGCTTTCCCTTAACCCCTGTAGATGCTGGGCTACGTCCCATCTCCTGACCTGAGGCCAAGGCCTCATATCGAAGATGTGAACCCCCAAGTCTCCTGGTATGAAGTGCACATATGTCTCATTCACCATTTCTACCCGAGGCTTCCTGGAAATGGCTGCTACAGGTAAGATGAGCTGAGAGGGAAGGATGAGAGACTATCTTCTGTGGTGTGGAACCCCTCACATCTCACTCAGAAACTTCATTCATATTGACTGCTGACAGGGCATGGAAATCCTTCCCTGTCTGGTATAAGTCCACCCCTGTCCCCAACCATGCTCATACAATTCCAGAAGAGTAAGTGAAGGGGCTCCTTAGCCTGACAGTTCTCACTGTGGGCTCTCAATCGACTGCAGGGTCATTGCTCAAAAGTTCTGAGATGAAATTCTGTCGTTTTGTACCATTACTGTGATACTAATTTTTCTCTTTTAGTTGCTGGGTGATAGTCTATTATGGTGATCATTTAAAAGGGCCAGTTCTCATCCACTAGCATCCCCTGGTGGCGCAGACAGTAAAGAATCCGCCTGCGGTATGGGAGACCTGGGTTCAATCCGTGGGTTGAGAAGACCCCCTGGAGGAGGACACGGCAACCCACTCTAGTATTCTTGCCTGGAGTTTCCCCTTGGACAGAGGAGCCTGGTGGGCTACAGTCCATGGGGTCGCAAAGAGTCGGACAGAACTGAGTGACTAAGCACACACACAACAAACTTTGTGCTGGTTATTTCATGATCTGGGCCATACTGCCACATCCAACCCAAACTTTGGAGCCCCATGGT
Source organism: Bos javanicus (assembly GCF_032452875.1). Classification (NCBI taxonomy): domain Eukaryota; kingdom Metazoa; phylum Chordata; class Mammalia; order Artiodactyla; family Bovidae; genus Bos; species Bos javanicus. Next base: position 120,814,999 of record NC_083897.1, read on the forward strand.
CCTGGCATGGGGCCTCAGAGATGCTGCCTCAGATTCCTTCAGTGAAGCAGTGGAGATTCCTGATCCCAGGGCAGAGTGGAAGAATCCAGGGCTCAAGTTTAAAGCCTTTTGCAGCTGATCCTGTTGTCTGCTTCCCTTGCAGCCTGCACGTCTGTGCCAGTCTCTTTAAGTACTCCCCAACCTGGGCGCACATAGGGTCAAGTTCAGTGGAGACTTACTGTCCATCAGGGATTATTTAATTTTATGTTTTCACTTTTGTTAACAGTTTTCTTCATTCCTTCCATAAGATTTCCATGGTTATTTCTGGGTACAAAAAGCAGCAGACCCTGTTTCATTGTGGTCTCAGCTACTCTGACTGTGGTACTAAATCTGTAAAGGAGTTACAGAAAATTGACAGTCTTACAATATCTGTTCCTCATGAGTATACATAACATACTATTCTGTTTGAGCCTTCTTTGTCCTAAGACTCTCAGGAAATTCTTCATGTTGCCTCCATGAAGACTGTATACATTTTTCTAAAGTTTCTTTGTAGGTAATTTTTTTTCTATGGTTGCTTCTGTTTATGGTGTATTTTCTGTTACTTGGTGTAAGTAATTCTTGATACTTCCAGACCAACTAGATGATTTTGCTGCCATGATATTTTTTTTTCCAGATTTTTGAAGTCTCTTACATGTTTGAATATTTCCTGTCCTGTTCTCTAAGATTTTTAATTTGAGAATCAAATTGTTACTGTGATCTTTTGCTTTTCATTACTTCTGACTTTTATTCATTTGGCATTGTTGTATATAACTCTAGTGGCTATATGTACTTCTCCAGACTTTTTTTCTAGTTTTTAAATTCATAGATTTTTAAACAATTATTTTTAATTAGAAGACAAGTAAATGGTGTGTCAGGTTCTCTTGTATGAAGCAGCTATATACATATATCTCTTCCCTCATGAACCTCCCTCCCACCCCCGACCTCACCCCTCTAGGTCGTCACTGAGCTGATTCCTTGTGTCACCCAGCAACTTCCCCCTCATGCCTGTTGTCCACACGGTAGTGAATATTTGTCCACGCCACTCTCTCAATTCGTCTCACTGTCTGCTTCCCCCGATGTGTCCACATGCCCGTTCTCTACGTCTGTGTCTCCATTCTTGCCCTGCAAATAGATTTATAACTACCCTTTTGTGGCTTTTCTTTCTCATTCTCTTATTAGTATATTTTGCAGATAGAAGTTTTTAATATTAACAAGGTTCAGCTTATTATTTTCTTTCATGGACTGTGCTTTTGGTGTTGTGCCTAAAATCTCATTACCAAAGTCATGTTTTGCCCCCGTATTATCTTACAGATTTTCTTGCCTATTGCATATGGCATGTACAATCCTAGTCCCTGACCAGCGATCAAACCTCTTCTACCAGCAGTGGAAGTGTTGATTCTTAAACACTGGACTGCCAGGGATGTCCCTGCCATTTTTTTTAAATTGTGTGGTTTTGATTTAGGTCTGTGATTCCCTTTGAGTTAATTATTTTGAAAGGCTTAGAGTTTGTATGTGGATTCATTTTTCTTAGATAAGGATGTCTAGTTATCCCAAGGCTGTAAGTTTAAAAGACTGTCCTTTTCCATTGAATTGCCTTTGTGCCTTTGTTAAAGGTCGGTTTAGTGTTTGGGATGTCTGTTTCTAGATTTTCTGTTCTGTGCCATTGATCTGTCTATTATTCTGTTAATAGCATACAGTCTTGAGTATTGTAGCTTTAAAGTAAGTTTTGAAATCCAGTAATATCAATTCTCTAACTTTGACCTTTGATATTGACTTCAGTGGGTATTATGGATCATTTCATTTTTGACATAAAATTTAAATTGTTGGCTGCTATCTACAAGCTATCTTGCTGGAATTTTAAACAGAATTGCATTAAGTATCTAGGTTATGTTGGCAATAAGTGACGTCTCAACAATATAGCATCTCCCTATCTATGAACATGGCGTGTCTATTTATATAGATCTTCTTTAATTATTTTCAGTGCAGTTTATGAGTTTTACTCATGTAAATCTTATACATATTTTTTAAAGAATTACTTCTAATATATTTTGGTGCTAATGTAAATGGTGTTAGGTTTTTAATTGCAAGTTCCATTTCTTTATTGGAAAAGAATTGACTATTATGCATTAACCTTATTAATATACTAATTATATAGTAGTTATATATTGATAATATATTAACCTTATTAACATACACTCCTGGCTTATTAATGCCAGGAGTTTTCTTGTTGTTGATGATTATAATTCCATTTTTCCCTTCCAAATATCTGTATCTTTTGCTTCCTTCCCTTATCTCATTGCATTGGCTACAACTTTCAGTACAGTGTTGAATAGGCATGGTGAGAAGGGATATCCTCACCTTGTTCCTCACCTTAGTGTGACAGCATCTGTCTTCTCACTATAGAATATGATGTTTTACCTGTATTTCTTTTTAGATGTTGTATATGAAGCTGAGGAAATACCTGTCTGTATCTAGTTTGCTGAGAATTTTTATGATGAATGGGTGTTGGATTTTATCAGATGATTTTTTTCCCTTCATCTGTTGATCTGATCTTGTGATTATCTTCCTTAGACTATTGTTATTATGACTTAAGGTTGCTGATTTTCAAATGTTGCACATCTGAAATGCATCCTACTTAGATATAGTATGTAATTCCTTCTATGGATTGTTAGGTTTCTTTCCTTATATTTTGTTGGGGATTTTGCTTCTGTGTTCATGAGAGGTATTTGTGTTCAATTTTTTTCTCTTAATTTCTTCATCAATTCTTCAGTGCTCTGCTTTCCTCACAGTCCAACTCTCACATCCATACATGACCAGTGGAAAAACCATAGTCTTGACTAGATGGACCTTTGTTGGCAAAGTAATGTCTCTGCTTTTCAATATGGTATCTAGGTTGGTCATAACTTTTCTTCCAAGGAGTAAGCGTCCTTTAATTCATGGCTGCAGTCACCATCTGCAGTAATTTTGGAGCCCAGAAAAATAAAGTCTGACACTGTTTCCCCATCTATTTCCCATGAAATGATGGGACCAGATGCCATTATCTTCGTTTTCTGAATGTTGAGTTTTAAGCCAACTTTTTCAGTCCCCTCTTTCACCTTCAGCAAGAGGCTTTTTAGTTCCTCTTCACTTTCTGCCATCAGGGTGGTGTCATCTGCATATCTGAGGTTATTGATATTTCTCCCGGCAATCTTGATTCCAGCTTGTGCTTCTTCCAGCCCAGCCTTTCTCATGATGTACTCTGCATATAAGTTAATAAGAAAATAAGCAGGGTGACAATATACAGCTTTGACGTACTCCTTTTCCTATTTGGAAACAGTCAGTTGTTCCATGTCCAGTTCTAACTGTTGCTTCCTGACCTGCATACACATTTCTCAAGAGGCATGTCAGGTTTCTTTTACATCTACCAAAACTGTAACTTTAAAATCCTAAAACAGCAATAAATAAAACTGGAATATCATAACCAAATCAATATTCTGAAGAAAAGGAATGTGGTAGAAGTAAAAATATTCCATAAAAATGAAGTGAATAATATGCAGAAGTTACTAGTTTACATCAGGAAGAAAATAGAGATCTAAACCTGGTTTGCTCGACCCCTACTAACCTGCACTATCTAGGAGCTTGACTACCCTTTGAGAAAATTCTGTTCCAGTGTCATCTTACCTTGTTTAGATGGTGAACAACATATTCAGTATGTTCAATGTGTTTTACATATACCCAACCTGTGGCTTTCAAAACTTTAAAACAGCAAACAATGTGATTTATACGATTAATACATTTGTATTCTGAAGCAAAATAAACCTTATGAAAAGTAATTAACATTTGAAAATACTAAACTCCTCCCTCATCTCCTTAATCTAATTTAATCAACCTTCACTAGACATTTCTCTTATGCATAAAGGAAAAATGATATATATTTTTAAAAATGAGTTGCACTTAAACTCCCTTACTACATAAAACAGTAAAGAACATACATGTTTTGTTCCCTCCACCCTACTACTCTGTACTGCTTAGGATCTTCACAGCTCTGTTCCAACACAAAAGGGAAGAAAGTGTAGGGGCCTCCGTCCCTAGATGTGGGAGGAGCTGCAGGACTTGGCCCTGGAAGGGGCACTGGCTTCAGCCATTGTTGGAGCCCTGGCCAGGCCTCTCAGCCCTGCTCTCTCCGCCTCATCTCTCAGAGCCTCGTCATAGAGGTCTGGGAAGGAAGTCCGGACGGTATCGTGGATCTTCGCCAGCACCTCCAACACCTTCATCTTACTGGTTTCAAACAAACGCTCGGGCCCCACACTAACTTGTAGTGTGGAGGATTGCCATTGGGCACCTGTCAGTACTTCAGCACCAGATCTTTGGTGATGAGCTTTCTGAGCTCCCCAAAGATACAGTGCCTCCTCCCAGTACAGACCTCCAACACACTGAGGAATTCCCAGACCTCCTCGCCGGGGGCACGGTTACACTTCATGAAGATAATGCCCAGGTTATGTCCCGAGAACCCACATGCGTAGCCGATGGACATTGGACCTAAGAGCCAGGTCTGAGCCTCCCAGCGTAGAGCAGGTGCGGGGTTGCCGGGGGGCTGGGAAATCCCCTGTTTTCGGCTGGAAAAGGTGTTGGGAGTGCCAGGGCATATCTTTGTAACTATCCAGTGCACTTGTAACTCATGTCACCTCCGACTTGGACCCCTGATGAGACCTCGGACTCCTCCCTTTGGTCACAGCTACAGCAGCTCTCAAAGATAGCAGCCTTCTCGGAGATGGTATGGCACCCCAGCATGGATAGGGGGCATCACTTCCTATCATGTGCATCTGGGCTCCAGGAGGATAGCAGGGGCGGGGCTTGGGTGGGCGGGGTTCTGGGGGAGTTTCCTGCAAGAGGGGGAATGTGGTTCCTTCTTCGACACATAGTGGGTCCTGGGACGTCCCTGCTGATCTCAGTCAACTGGCCTCACTCCTTGCCTCTCACTTCTCTTAGTAAACCAAGCAGGAAGAATTTGGGAGCCCGAGCCTGACAGCCTTCCTGGAGCTGCTGAGACAGACAGTGAGGGCACTCTGGGGCACCTTGTGTGCTGAGTGATGCTCTCTGTCCTCTATCCCTGTCTTCCCCTGACCGTAATGCTGTGTTATGTCCCATCTGCAGACCTGAGGGTAAGGCCTCACCTGGAAGATGTCAAATCCCCAGACGTCTGGTGAGAAGTGTGCTGGCATCTCATCTGGACGCTTCTGCCTAAGGCTTCCTGGAAATGGCTGCTGCAGGTAAGATAAGCGAGAGGGAAGGATGGGTGAATGCCTTCTGTGGTGTGGAACCCCTCACATCTCACTCAGGATCTTCATATTGACTGCAGGCAGAGTCTGGAAACCCTTCCCTTTCTGGTATAAAACCACCCTTGTCCCCAACCATGCCCCACACAATCCCAGCAGAGAAAGTGAAGGGGCTCCTTAGCCTGACGGTTCTCACTGTGGGCTCTTAGTCGACTGCAGGGGCATTGCTTGAAAGTTCTGCGATGAATTTCTGTCCTTTTGTACAGTTACGGTGATACGAGCTTTTCTCTTTTAGTGCACGTGGTGACAGTCTCTTAAGCTCATCATTTACAAGGGCCAGTTGTCATCCACTGACAAAGTTTGTGCTGGTTATTGTATGACCTCTGGGCCATACTGCCATGACCATCCCAAACTTTGGTGCCCCATAATCCTGGCATGGGGCTCTGAGATGCTTCCTCAGGTTCCTTCAGTGAACCAGTAGAGGTTCATGGTCCCAAGGCCCAGTGGAAGAATCCACTGCTCCAGTTTAAAGCCTTTTCCAGCTGATCCTGTTGTTTGTTTCCTTTGGGGCCTGCACACTTGTGTCAGCCTCAGAGTACTCCCTGACCTGGGCACTCACAGGGTCAAGTTCAATGGAGACTTATTGTTCCTCAGGGATTATTTAGTTTTGTGTTCTTGCTTTTGTTAGTAGTTGTCTTTATTCCTTGCATAAGTTTTCCATGGTTTGTTCTGGGTACAGGAAACAGCCACCCACGCATGACTGTGGTCTCAGCTACTCTGGATGTGGTACTCAATCTGTAAAGAATTTAAGGAAAATCGACAGTCTTAAAATATGTCCTCAGGAATTCACATAACATACAGTTCTGTTTGAGACTTCCTTTTCCTAAGACGCTCAGGAAATTCTTCTTGTTGCCTTCATGTAGACTGCATACATTTTTCTAAGATTTCTTTGTAACTGCATTTTTCATATCGTTGCTTTTGTTTATGGTGTGTTTTCTATTACATGGCTTGAGTATTGTCGATTCTTCCAGACGAGTCTCTTGATTTTGCTGTGTTGATCATTTTATTCCAGATTTCTGAAGTTAGTTATATGTGTCAATGTTTTCGGTGCCTGTTTCCTAAGAATTTTAATTCGAGGATCAAATTCTTACTGTGATATTTTGTTTTTCATTATTGCTGACTTTTATTCATTTTGCATTGGTACATGTAACTCTGTACTGGCTATGTGTTCTTATCCATATTTTTTTCTAGTTTTTATATTAGTAGACTTTTAAAAAGTTGTTTTTATCGACAGATCCTTGCTTTATAATGTTGTGTTGTTTCTGCTATACAACAGGATGAATCAGCGCTACGTGTACATATTCCTCCTGCCTGATGAGACTTCCTCCCACCCCCGCATCTCACCCCTCTAGGCTGTCACACAGCACTAGGCTGAGCTCCATGTACTATATAGCAATTTCCCACCAGCTATCTTTTGTACACATAGGACTCGATATTTGTCAGTGGCACGCTCTCAATTTGTCCTACACACACCTTCCCTTGCTGTGTCCACAGGTCCATTCTCCACATCTGTGTCACTATTCCTGCATTTCAAATAGGTTCGTGAGTACCATTCCTCCTTTACATGTATATGCATTAATGTACGTTACTTTTCTGTTTCTAACTTACTTCACTCTGTAAACAGGCTCTAGGTGCATCCACCTCACTACAAGTGACTTAAAGTAATTCCTTTTTATGGCTAATATTCCATTGTATGCGGCTACCACAACTTCGTTATCCAGTCATCGGTCAGTTGAAGTCTGCTTTGCTTCCATGTCCTGTCTATTGTAAGCAGTACTGCAATGAACACTGAATACAGGTGTCTTTTCAATTATTCTTTTCTCAGTGTATATGCCCAGTATTTCTATTGCTGGGTCATATGGTAGATTTAATTCGAGTTTTAAAGGAATCTCCCCACTGTTCTCCATAGTGACTATATCAATTTCCATTCCCACATTTTCTCTAAACTGTCCTCAGCCTTTACTGCTTGTACAATTTTTGATGATGGCCATTCTGACCTGTATGAGGCGCCACCTCATTGTAATTTTGATGTGCATTTCTCTCATGATGAGCGATGTAGCTCCTCTTTACATGTGTTTATGAGTTTGTTGCCCCTCTGTATTTTTTTTTTAAAAGAACAGATTTAGGATTGGAGAAAATTCAGCAGATGGAATAGAGAGGTCCCATAAAGCCACTCTCTTCCTCTACTTGGTATCTTCTATTATTAACATCTTGTATTGGATCAATGGATACAAGTTCATTTTTTACAGTTGATCAACTAATGTCAATATGTTATTATTAACTATTGTCCATTGTTTATAATACATTTTACTTTTTGTGTTTTACAGTTCCTTAGTGTTTGACAGATGCATGATAGGATCAACTCAGCCAACATGGTGTCGTGCAGAGGAGTGTGAATGCCCTATGGATCTCCCATGCTCCATCTCTTCATCCCTCAAAACCTCACTTGGAACCCCTGACAACTACTCAATGTTTTACTCTTTCTAAAGATTTGCATTTTCCAGACTGTAACACTGATGGACTCATACAGTATGTAGGCTTTTTATACTGACTCCTTCTGCTAATCAATATACATTGAATTTTCTCTATAACTTGTTATGGTTTGAAATGTTTTCTTCCAGGACTGAATAGCATTCCATGTAGCTTACCATAGTTTGTTCATCCACTCGTCTACTGAAGGTCATCTTTGGTGATTTTGGTTTTTTGCAGCTATAACTTATTCTGCTATTAAATTTTGGTTGAAGGTTTTTGGATGGGCTTAAGGTTTTGGCTCTTTTGAGAAAATAGTTTAATGTTGATTTGCTAGATCATATGATAAGACTATATTTAACTTAAAAGAATTTGCCAGACAGTTTCCAAAGTATCAGTATCACTGCATTCTCTTTAGCAATGAATTCATTTTCAGGTAGTTTGCCTGTTGCCTCTTCATTTATTTGGACTTCTATGTTTCTCGTTTGTTCCTTCATTTGTGTTGTATGTCTTTTCCTTTTTCATTATTATTATTATTATTTTAATTATCATGTTTGAGGTCTCTTTTTCCCAGGCTTCAAGGTTGAATTTTTTCTTGCTTTTTGTTTCTGCCCTCTATGGTTGGTCCAGTGGTTTGTGTAAGCTTCTTATAGGGTGAGATTTGTGCTGAGTTTTTGTTTGTTTGTTTACTTTTTCCTCTGATGGGCAAGGCTGAGTAAGGTGGTCATTCTGTCTACAGATGATCGGGTTTGTATTTTTGTTTTCTTTGTAGTTTAGATGAGGCGTCCTGCAGAGGGTGCTATCAGTGGTTTGGTGATGCCGGGTCTTGTATTCCCGTGGTTTACTTTGTGTCAGTTCTCAGTATTTGATATCTTAGGGTTAGTTCTCTGATAGTCTAGGATCTTGGAGCCAGTGGACTCACTGTAAAGGCTCAGGGCTTGACCTTGTGTTTTGCGTGGGTCTATACATTCTTTTCTGCTGGTCATGTACTCCTGTCCACTCTCAGCTGGTATTCTGCATGCACTTCTGTGTCTGAAGATGTATTCCTGATATATCCGTGGAGAGAGATGTAGTCCACATCCACCAACTCCTCTTGCCATCTTGTTCCTCCTGGGCAAGATTCCTGAGAGTTCCTTGGACTGCAAAGAGATCTAACCAGTCAATTCTAAAGCATATCACTCCTGCATATTCATTGGAAGGACTGATGCTGAGGCTGAAGCTCCAGTATTTTGGCGACCTGATGTGAAGAACTGACTCATTGGAAAAGACACGGATGCTGGGAAAGATTGAAGGCATGAAGAGAAGGGGATGACAGAGGATGAATGGTTGGCATCACCTACTCAATGGACATGAGTTTGAGCAAGCTCTGGGAATAGGTGATGCACAGGGAAGCCTGGCGTGCTGCAGTCCATGGAGTTGCAAAGAGTCAGACATGACCGAGAAAATGAACAGAACTGATGAGTCATCAAAATATTCTAATCATTCCTTTATTTTCTGGATGAGTTGAAGCCTTCCCTTGTGCAAGGCTGATTCCCTTACGGTGGCAAAGAAAGTGTGAGAAAATGTGTTCTCTGCTTGGTTTATCAAGTGTGATACAGGCACAGATTTCCCTGGGCAAATTATACAAGCTTTAACCAAAACCTTGCAGGCTTATTGAAATTATCATTGTCCCTATGAGCCACAAACTTCAGGGAGGATTGACAGAAACAGTACAAAAACTGGACTTTGGCAATATGAGAATTAGGAATATGGGGCTTCAGATGAGATCAGATCAGATCAGTCGCTCAGTCATGTCCGACTCTTTGCAACCCCATGAATCGCAGCACGCCAGCCTCCCTGTCCATCACCAACTCCTGGAGTTCACCCAGACTCACGTCCATCGAGTCAGTGATGCCATCCAGCCATCTCATCCTCTGTCGTCCCCTTCTCCTCTTGTCCCCAATCCCTCCCAGCATCAGAGTCTTTTCCAATGAGTCAATTCTTCACATGAGGTGGCCAAAATACTGGAGTTTCAGCTTTAGCATCATTCCTTCCAAAGAAATCCCAGGGCTGATCTCCTTCAGAATGGACTGGTTGGATCTCCTTGCAGTCCAAGGGACTCTCAAGAGTCTTCTCCAACACCACAGTTCAAAAGCATCAATTCTTCGGTGCTCAGCCTTCTTCACAGTCCAACTCTCACATCTGTACATGACCACAGGAAAAACCATAGCCTTGACTAGATGAACCTTTGTAGTAATGTCTCTGCTTTTCAATATGGTATCTAGGTTGGTCATAACTTTTCTTCCAAGGAGTAAGCGTCTTTTAATTTCATGGCTGCAGTCACCATCTGCAGTGATTTTGGAGCCCCCAAAAATAAAGTCTGACACTGTTTCCACTGTTTCCCCTTCTATTTCCCATGAAGTGGTGGGACCAGATGCCACGATCTTCGTTTTCTGAATGTTGAGCTTTAAGCCAACTTTTTCACTCTCCACTTGAGTTACAAATATGATAATTTTCCTGATTTTTTTTGAAAAAGTACTGTCTTTTAAAAATCTTTCATTTTCTAGATATAAGGAATTTTTTTAACACAGAAATTTGATAAATTGCACCTTTGTCATTAGAATTGAAACATTAATTTTTCTCTCCCTACCATATCACTCCAGAAATTAGAAACTCTCACTGTTCTTATTTTCTTAGGAAAATTGTTATTTTTCAAAAGTTCAGTGAGAATCTATTCTTATAGCGGGACACAAGTGGAAACATTGATTACACTACAGAGACTTTGACTGGAATGTCATGTTTGACAGACACAGGTAGACTTGGATACGACCAGATAACTTGAGCAAACTAAGGTTAACCATAGGGAGCCATAAAATCCCTTTGGAAAAACAGCCTGCGACCTTGCTGATAGAATTCCCATCAGCCTTACCAGGTGAGTAAGGAAGATCACTTCTGGCAGGCACAGGTATTTTAGTATGTTTTGGGGACTTCAGGAAGAGAGGAATTCATCCAGATCTCTAGGTTTGACAACAAGTCTTTGCTATGGCTTCTTCTTAGCCTTGGCTGCTAAGTCAGTTCAGTCGTGTCTGACTGTGCGACAATAAACGGCAGCCCACCAGGTTCCCCTGTCCCTGGGATTCTCCAGGCAAGAACACTGAAGTGGGTTGCCATTTCCTTCTCCAATGAGTGAAAGTGAAAAGTGAAAGTGAAGTTGCTAAGTCGTGTCCAGCTCTTCCCGACCCCATGGACTGCAGCCTACTAGGCTCCTCCGTCTATGGGATTCTCCAGGCAAGAGCCCTGGAGTGGTGTACCATCGCCTTCTCCACTTCCTAGCCTCAAGAGGCTATTAAAATTTCCTTCTGGAGACTCCTTATGAACCGTTCCAGCGAAGCAGATTTAAAAGCGCCTATTGGCAAATTGTTATTATTACTGTACTTTGATAAATAATCAGGCCGAGTTTATTGAATTTAGACTTCCTTTGCAAACAAATTAGGTCTTAGTTTCCCTGTCTTCGGTAGAAATGAGGGAGGTGATAGAAAAAATTGGTTCAATAGAAAGTGTACTACATATGTGTGGGTATTAGGTTCTAGTTCTAGATGTATTACGTTTCCTTGAAGTTTTATTATTTACCTGCAAACTCGGTTGGATCCTGAATTTTTCTAGTGTCCACCCATATCTAGCTGCAACTTTCTTACTAAAATATCCAATTTCTCCCATCCTTTTGATGTGTCTGTGGGAAGACGGTAAGCTGCAAGTATTATACCTCTGCCATCTTGATCTGCTCACTCTCCCATTCTTTTGACTTGAATTACCGAGAACTAACTGCCATTTTCTTGAAGTCCTGCATCGTGAAGCTAGATGACTTGATGCAAAGATCAGAGAAATTGTCACAACAACTTATGTTCAAATAGACTTCATGCCTGTGCTGTACGAGCCACTCAGAAAGTTAACCTGATCACCCAGAGATATTGCTGTGATAGAGACATTTCAAACTGCAATAGTTGCTTCGATCCTGACACCTAGAAAACTTCTTGACTGACTACCCCCTGGGCTCAGAAACTGGTTTATAACCAGCTCCAATCATTAACATCCACTTTTCTTTTGTTTCCATAGAAATGCCTCTTATTAATAACTACCTGATACCGCATCCACCCTAGACCTATCTTTGGGAGCCCACCTGCATCACAACCTATTGAAATGAGATACCACTCTTCAAATGAACTGACCTGTTCTCAGAATGATGCAACTGCTGCCATGAAATGGAGGACTCCACTAATCCATTCTCTCTCTCCACAGTGACCAGATCAGCTTTTACCATGTGAGACTTGCAGGCAAGTTTCAGAGGAGGGACCTGTCAAGGCTTAGGGCACTCTGCCCCGAAATATACCACAGTGGCGTATTGATTATTTTGAATTCAAGTTACTTAAGAAACAGCCAACAGAGGAGGGACATGCCGCCACCCCCCGATTTCTGCCTCCCTGAGAGCAGGAAATGCATCTCATATGAAGGATGTACTGCCTGCATCTGGAGGCAGAGGGAAACCCTTCTAACCAGAAGTAGGCAGTTCAAGCAGAGAAGCCTGTATACACAAACCTTGTTAAGTCTTTCATTTACTACCCTGGGTACAGATTCTGTTTAGATTCCTTACTAGTTGAGTACCTAAAACCTAAGTTGATTTGTCCTGTCGATTCCTCACAAATTGTTTTCTTGTCTACAAAATAAAAACAGCTGCCTGCTTTGCCCACTTTTTAGGTCCCATTTCTATGACACTTCTTGTGCACGTGAATTGCAATTTGTCTCTTTTTCTCCTGTTAACCTGTCTTGTGTCAAGTTTACTAGTAGTCTAACCACAAAAATTCAAAAGGTGTAAAGGGAGGAATGTCCTTCTTCCCTAAGCACCTCAAGGGAATTCACCCTTACATCTCAGAAACTCCCCGGAGACGATGTGTGTAGAATACCAGTCTGTGCCCTGGAATCTCCTGCATTGAGATAAGAGCAGAGACACCTTAGATTTCTGTCTGTTAGGGGTCAAATTGTGTCCCTTCCACAAATGCATATTGAAAGCATAACTCAGAGTACTTCAGAATGCAACTGTAGTTAGAAATAAGGTCTTTAAAGGGATGGTTGAGTTAAAATGAAGTCATTAGGATGGGCCATAACCCGTGTGACTATAAGAAGAAAATGGAACACAAAAGGAGGCACCAGGGATATATGTACTCAAAAGGAATGCCAAATGAAGAGGGTTGCCACCTGGCAGCCAAGGGGAGAGGCCTCAGGGTTAACCAGCCCTGATCTTGGACTTGCAGCCTCTAGAACTCTGAGACAATAAAATTCCATTGTTTCAGCCACTCATTCTGTGGGGTTTTGTTGTGGAAAGCCTAACAAATCAGTACATTACCCCAGGTAGAGATTTCTTCCTGGATAGTCTTTTTACTTTCCTGTCATTCCTAAAGGCTATCTCAAGATCTTGCTTATGTGACTGCAGCTCCTTGTTTCTAAAGTTGTATGGGCATAGGGGAGGTCTTGATCTTAGCCGCACCAGAACTAGCATAGAGCCTTTCAAAGAGCAGATGCTCAAAAAATAAATGAAGACAGTAAGAGGTCTACCTTGTTAAGGTTTAATACCTCCTGCATTTTTCACAAAGCATATCGAGGTATAAATTATTTAATTTTACAAAACAGAAGACAGAAAAGATGGAGAACAATCAAGGTTGATCATGTTTTGAAATTTTTTTCATTTTATTTTTTCATTCCATTGTCCCAGCAGTGTTATTGAGGGATTGATTCCCATTTCGGCAAAAGTCCCTAATTTGATGTCAAATTTTCTTATCTGGATGACTTTTTAAAAGTCTTGGTCTTCAGTAGGGGTGGGAGAAGCTTCTGGATGTGGCCGTGGAACATGCCTGGAAGTGACAGTGGTGCCAGGCCTGGCTGGAACTGTGGCTCGAGCTCTCTTCTCCTCATATCGCAAAGCTTTTTCATATTGTGATGAGAAGGCACTGGGGACCTTGACTTTTGCCAAAAACTCCCAAGACTTTCATTTTTTTGGTTTCAGCATCAGCTCATGGGCCCACAGGAACTCCTAACGTGGAAGATCACTGATTGGCAACTTGGTGGTACTCCAGGTACTTCCTCGTCAGAAAGTCTTTGGTGATGAGCTTCCTGGGCTCTCCGTAGATGAAGTGTTTTCTCCCAGCATATACTCGCATCATATTCAAGAATTTCCAGATGTCTTCCTCAGCGGCACAGTTGCCCTTCACTAAGATCACACCCAGAACTATCATCAAGAGACCGGTCTTAGGTAAGCCCCTACCATCCCACACTCTCCCATTGTTGGGCAGGTTCAGTTTGCTGACAAGGTCATAGGAGTGGATGGTTGAATCAACTTCCTTCAAGTCAACTGCAAAGACAGCCTCGATGTGTTCAGAGGCTCTCTTGAGAATCTCGGCAAATCGGTTATGGTATCTTGGGTGGATAATCTTCAGCATGTTTTCCTTCCTGATGGGCTGCTTCATTTTATATTTATGCAGAAGGAACTGTTCCAACAAACTTGTCATGCTGTTCAGAGTATCACTGTAGGTAGAAGATGAGACATTGGAGGAACCTGAATCTTCCTCATCTTGACTGATATCTTCTTCATCAGATGTTGTGTCAGAAGTAGTTGAAAAAGTGCTGGTAGTAGATGGGGCTTCCGAAGACCCCTGGAAAGTGCTATTTGACCCAGTAGCTGAGGAGCTCTGTGAATTATCTTCTAAAAGAGAAGAGGTAGAGGGAAGCTCTTCCATTACTCCAGCGGGCTGAACTCCTCTGTGACCTTGGAGCTCATATCAGGCTTGGTGGCATTTCTCACAGATGCAGAGCTTATGATTCTGACCCCGAGGCATGATGCCTGTGCTGGGGGACAATGATTAGAAGTGTGAGTAGGAGGGCAGGTGATAAGGGCCCACAGGAAGATGCAGATTGAGTGTGCAGCCGCAGCACGGAAATACCACCTTGGTTATCAGGAAGGCTACATTTGTGGTTTTCTTGAGGGCACTGTTCTGAAACCCCCCAGGGTTCCTATTCTCCTAATCAGCTGTCCTTTGGGAAACATACTGAAGGAAATTAGAGTGATCTTTAGGTGTCATCCTGCTACCCCTGCCTCAGGCAATCTGGGGTGACAGAAGGGGCTGGTAGTCTCCTGCACAGACACATCTGTTATTTCACATTCAAGACCACCACCCAACTAGTGGCCAGTCATAGGACCCATTCCCTCTGCTGTCCTCTAGTTGGCATCACAAATTTCCCTGGGATTTCTGAGAAGTGAAGATGTCCTCAGCTTATCACCCCAGTCAGTAGTTATCACCCAGTACTGAGTGCTCAGTGGGAAGTTTTCTGTCCTGGCCTCTGGAGTCCTCAACACGAATTAAGAGTGCTTTCTTTAATTCCCCATAGGGCCTGGTGCCCCCATCCCTTTCTTGGAATAGTATTTCCACCTTCATACTAAGGGTTTCACTTCCTACACACCTGATATAAATAAATGTTGGTGGAACTTCAGCTTGATAGCTCTGCCCTGGTTCTTCAAGGGCTATAAGGAACAGGGCTGGATTCATTATCAGTTCTTTTTATTGGTAGATGATCCCTCAGTCCTTGCTTTGACCTCTGTTGTGGCCTGGAATTCTACCCTTCCTTCCACTTAAGACCACCACTTCTACTACTATTCTTTCTTATAGTAGGGGAAGCATCTCTGTGAGACCCCTAGGAGAAAGTAAGATTCTCCTCATCTGTCCATACCCGTCCTTGGTCTTCTGAGGTGCAGAGGATGAGATGAATCATATGGTTATGGGCTGTGTGGTTCCCTTCGTCTTCAGGGTATTCAGTTGGTTTCTGGAAAACCTGGAAATAATCCCACTGCTGGCCCTAGGCTACACCCCTTGGACCATATCCCAACCCCCCCTCCTTCTGACATCATAGAGGGAAATGCGCATGTCATGTCAACAATGAACAGGTATCCCAGGGATGCCAGGAAGGGCAGGGTTCTGTGTGGTTTCCTCAGAGTTCTGAGGTCTGGGGGTTGTGTAAGTCCAAAGCTGGACTCCTGGCAGTATTTGGAGCTCATTTCTCTGATTACATAAGGGAGCTCTCCTGAGACTAATGTCCTCACTCTTTGTGGTGCCAGAGAGGGAATGTCTGGGAATGCCACATGAGGCTACTCCTACCTTTGCCTTCAGGGATGACATCAGGATTCAGGCTTCTTGGGGCCATCTGTGTTCAGTGTAAGGGTATGCCCTCACTCAGGTGCCTCACCTTGACTCCTGGGGGACTCTGGATTTCCCCTTTCTTTCAATCTAAGGTGACCCATGTAGACCAAAGACCATGTCCTTGCAAGCCCTGAAAAGAAGTGAGGGAATGCACAGCCTGGCAGCCCTGTCTTGGCCTTCTGAGAGCCGACACAGGCCAGTCTCTCTGTGACTTCAGTTCCTCATTCATCTGTCTTTGACTCCTGTCTCTTCTATGAAAGACTTCTTGGGAAAAGCCACGTCTTTGAAAAGTCTTAGTCTGCCTGCAACAAATCTCACAGAGAATGGGCTGAGTCCCAGGAGTGATGGGGAAGCTGCAGTCTGGGAGGGGCCCCAGCATAGGTGGTGTGCTATCAGAGAAAACATGCTGATCTCTTCCTTCTCTTTACTGACCAGACACAGCCTCTTGTAGAACCTTCACTCTTAACAGATTTACTCTCTGAAAGGAAGGGGCTGAATTAAATGACTTTCTGCATCCCTGATCTATTGCAGTTTACTGACATTTCCTTTGTAGATAAATTGTCACTGAATGCTGTCTCCTTCCTTATTCATATTTCACTTTTATTTTCATTTTTTGTTACTTATTCCTGGGGCTTTTTATTCCAAAACTGTGTTTGGGGTATGAAATTCTGCTATTTAACATGTGAAATACCTTTTGGACTAATGTTCAGAAAGGAAGTGACCCAAGGTTAGCCTCATCCTGGAGGAATGGCACAGTATGGGCTCTGGAGGAATTCAGTGCTGGGGTTCAGTCCAGCTCCTATCATTTATGAGCGTTGAGTTTGAGCTTCTTTATCTGCAAATTGTGTTTGAAAGAGTCTATAGTGTAGGACCACAGACATGTGTGATCTATGTAAATCACCTGGTAGAATATGAGGCAAGCTTTGGTAATTTGAATGAATGCCAGTTATTACGAAGGTGATTTTGACCCCGAATGATAACAAACTTCCATCATATAATTTAACTTCCAAGTTATACTAGAGAATATGCAACTCCAAACAATAATCAAATCCACATCACGACTAATGCTCCCAAGCAAGTAAAACTAAGCAATATTTCCCTATTTGAGCACCTGTTTTAATAGGTGTTTGGGGTTATCTTCTCCACATGGATGCAAGGACAAGTTCATTTGTCTCAAGGACCAGCAACTTCCCTCTCAGGTGCTTTTTTTTGTCCAAACCACCCCTAATTTAATCCCACTGACAGTAAAAATTGAGCCCTCCCTTAAAGTTTGCCAAATTACACTAAACATAACCTAATTAAACTGCCCGTTTAACAGAACATGTTCTGGTGCTCCCATCCCAGAAAAAGAGACAGACCAGTGATGTCTTGGCATCTCGCTTCAATGGGTATCACCCTTATTTCTCAGAAACTCTCTGGACAGCTTTTGATGAAAACATGTTGTGTGAGTGTTCACTTGCCCTGGCTCAAGTGCACAGGGCCCCTTCCATTCCCTATGGTTTTCGGATATCCCCAAACAATGGTGAATACATGGTTTAGATATACTCCAGATTTACAGCCTCACCTCTGAGAACCATCATATGAGTGTCTAGCATCACTCCCACAGCTTCATCTAGCCCATCATGCATCTGGACTGAAAATGACCTCCCACCAAGGAACTAGACGTTTCCCAAAACCCAGTGCCACCTTAATCATGTAACTTCGACTTGCTTGCTCTCATCTGGAACCTCCACTTCCACACCTCCCCCACTTAAATTTATGATTTGTTTATTCCTTAGAGTTAGCTCACCACCTTCCTTATATGTTACCTGCTGCTAGACTCAGAATTCCATGGGCAGTGCCTGGGCTTCATTTTCTTACCAACCCAGTACTGTAAGAAAGCCTTCTAAACAGAAGATGGTCAATTAATTTGGGATAAAAAGGAAATAATGAGGAAAGACTCTGTTTTATTATGATTTAAGTGCCATACAGTATGAATAAGCTAAACAAATCTAATCCATGTTATTAACTTTTACACGGAAAGAGGACAGATAAGAAGACAAAGAATAAACCAGCATTTACTCTGAAAGCTTTGTGATCCCAAATACTTATCTCTTGGGTTCTTAGACACATTTCCAAGTAAAATTATATTCCAATGTTATGTTACCTTGTTCTGGACCATAAGGAAAATATTGAAGTCTTTTCAACTTGTTTATAAATAATGAATTCTTATTCTTAAACCTAACAGCAGTAAACATGACATCCATGACATTAACAAACCTAGATTCTGAAGCAAAATAAACCTTATGAAGAGTAGTGACATTTAAAAATACAAAAAACCTCTATCTCCTTACCTAAGTCATCTACTTTTGACTAGATATTATTCATATGGATAAAAGGAAAACATGTATATTTTGTTAAACCTGCACCTAAACTCCCTTACTACTTAAAACTGTGAAGAACATATGGGTTTTGTTCCCCCGACCCCTACTACCCCGCGCTATTTAAGAGGTGGATGGTTCTCTTCCAACACAAAGGGAACAAAGTGCCCTAACCCCTCTCTAGATATGGGAGGAGCTATAGGACTTGGCCCTGGTAGGGGCACTGGCTTCAGCCATTGTTGGAACCTTGGCCATGCCTCTCAGCCCTGCTCTCTCCACCTGACCTCTCGGAGCCTCGTCATAGAGGTCTGGGAAGGAACTCGGGACCTTATCCTGGATCTTGGTCAGAACTTCCAACACCTTCATCTTAGTGGTCTCAGCATAAGCTCGCGGGCCCCACAGGAACTCGTAGCCCAGAGGATCACTATTGGGCACCTGGTGGTAGTTGAGGTACCCCTTCTGCACCAGATCTTTGGTGATGAGCTTTCTGGGCTCCCCAAAGATGGAGTGCTTCTTCCCAGCATGGATCCCCAACACATTGAGGAAATCCCAGATCTCCTCCTCACTGGCGCGGTTACCCTTCATAAAGATGATGCCCAGGAGTGCCATGAGGAGACCAGACTTGGGCAGCTCCTCCTCATCACTTGCACCTTCCTCAACCCCGAGACTGAACTTGTTGACGAGAGTGTAGATGTTCCTGCTGCAGTCGACTTCCTTCAGCTCCAGGCCAAACACCAGCTCCACGCGCTCAGAGGCTCTGCTCAGGATCTCAGGCAAGTACTGCTTGTACTTCCTGCCAGTGACATTCAGCATGCCATTCTGTGTGATGGGCTCCTTCTTGGTGTACCTCTCCAGCAGGAAATCCATCACCATGCTGGCCTTCCTCATCAGAGGATCTTTGCGAATGCTCCAAGCGAGCAGGGCTGCCTGGGCAGCATATGCACTTTCCTCCTTGGGGCCCTGGGCACCTTCCTCAGATCCTGCACAGGAAGCCTCTGCAACAGGAGAGCTAGGGGCCATGGCTCCCTGAAGCTCCTGGCGATCGCCAGCAGTAGGGGAGCTCGGGGGAGAACCCTGAGGGGCAGAAGAGGGGGAGGAGGGGCACTCCTCTCCTGGGGCTGCAGCAGCACTGGCCTGGGCCTCCTGAGTGTCCCCCTGGACCTGGTGGCGTTTCCCATGGGCATGTTGTTTGTTTTTGTGCTTCCGAGGCATGATGACACAAGTCAGGGACCGCAGGCGGGACTGCAGTTAGGAAGGCAGGCTTTGAGTGGCCTTGAGGAAGGAAAAAGAAATGTTGTTAGCACCTACACCAGAGAGGGTCATCCCGGGTTTAAACGAAGTCCGCTTTGTAGGTGACCTTGAGTCCACTGCTCTAGGACCCACAAGTCTCCTCTTCTCCTTGTCAGCCTGTCCCCTGAGACCCCTGAGGAAGAAGTGAGAGTGAGCCCTGGGCACAGCCAGACATCCCTGCCTGGGCGTTAGAGGCGGGCCTATGGGGGCTGGCAGGGGAGGCATGTCCTTTCAGTTCACATTCAGAGTTAGGATGAAAAATGGGGAATGACCCCCTAGCACCCGCCCCAATTCCTGTTCTGCTCTGAAGGCTGATGCTGCCACCTTCCCTGTGACTGGAGAAGGAGAGGAGGGAGTGCTCAGCCTCCCACCTAAGGGTCCCGGGACCCGCCCTTCTGTATGCAAGCTCTAACCTCCCCACTCAGACCGCAGCCCTCCTTCCCTGTGTTTGGCCGGGAGTAAGCATTGACTACAGGGGAGGGTCCTGATTCGCCCGTGTGTCCGCGAGGATGGTCCTCACCCTGGCTCCTCCTGAGCCCTGACATCCTCCCTGTACTGACCAGCTACCAACCCCTAGGACCGAGGTGCCCTCCTCCCTCAGTGTCCCGCATCCGAGATCACAATGAGGGTGACCTGCAGCAGTTAGAGCTGCCCAGATCCTACCCGGATGCTCTGAGGCCAAGTCTGGGGGGGGGGGGACGGTTTCGCGTGGCTGCCGTTCTAGGGTGTGGAGGCCCTCAGTACTTCCCGACGGTCCCTCCTTTAGCTACAGGGCTCGGGGCTTTCCCTCTAATGAGCAGAACTGGAGTCCACCAGGCCCGGACCGAAGCCTTCCTCTCAGAGACCACCTGGGTGAATTGGATGGACTTGGGGCTTAAGATGCAGGCCCGAATCTTCCAGGGGAGAGCAGGGGCAGAGTGGCCGGGGGTTGTCCGGCCCCCTCTTTTCAGAGGGAAAGGCTTGGGCGTGCTGGACGTGTGTCCCACACTTGTAACTCACGTCACCTCACACTTGGACACCTGTTGAGACCTGGGAGTCCTCCATCTAGGTACCCTAAACGGCAGTTCTCTAAGACGGCAGCAGCCTCAGCGTGTTGCATTGTCGTCACTTCCTGTCATGTGGATCTGTGTTCCCGGTGGACAGCAGAGGTGGGGCCAGGGAGGGCGGGGTTCTGGGGGAGCTTCCCGGAGGATTGGCATGTGGACTTTTCCTTGAATCGTCGCGGATCCTGAGACCTTCCCTGTACCAAGCGGAGTCTACAGGCCTCCCTCCCAGCTCTAGCTTCTGTCAGCAACCCAGCAGGAATTGTTTCTGGCCTGGCTGAATAGGCTTCCTGGGGCTCCTGAGAATGACAGTGAGGGCACTTTCAGGCCCCGACTTCTGAGCTGAGTGAGGCTCCGTCCACTCTCCATGTCTTCCCTTGACCCCTGTAGGTGGTGGGCTACGTCCCATCTGCTGACCTGAGGCCAAGGCCTCCCATCAAAGACATCAGGTTCCGAGACTCCTGGTGAGAAGTGCACGTACATCTCCTCTGGGCCCTTCTGCCTGAGGCTTCCAGGAAATGGCTGCTGCAGGTAAGATGAGCTGAGAGGGAAGAATGGAAGACTGCCTTCTGTGGTGTGAACCCCTCACATCTCACTCAGGATCTTCATATTGACTGCTGGCAGGGCCTGGAAATCCTTCCCTTTCTGAATGAATCCACCTCTGACCCCAACCATGCCCCACACCATCCCAGCAGAGTAAGTGAAGGGGCTCCTTAGCCTGACGGTTCTCACTATGGGCTCTTAGTCGACTGCAGGGGCATTGCTCGAAAATTCTGAGGTGAATTTCTGTCCTTTGGTACAATTTTTGGGATACTAAGTTTTCTCTTTTAGTCCCTGCATGATAGTCTATTAAGGTGATCACTTAAAAGGGCCAGTTGTCATCCACTAACAAAGTTTGTGCTGGTTTTTTCATGACCTCTGGGCCATGCTGCCACATCCAACTCAAACTGGTTCCCCAGGGTCTTGGCATGGGAGCTGTGAGATGCTACCTCAGATTCCTTTAGTGAGGCTGTAGCGATTCATGGCCCCAGGGCACAGTGGAAGAATCAAGAGCTGAACTTTAAAGCCTTTTCCAGCTGATCCTGTTGTCTTCTTCCCTTGTAGCCTGCACAGCCCTTGTCAGTCTCTGAGGACTCCCTCACCTTGACACTCAGAGGGTCAGTTCATTAGAGACTTATTTTGCCTCGGGCACTATTTAGTTTTGTGTTATGGCTTCTGTTAATAGTTGTCTTTATTCCTTGTATAAGTTTTCCACGGTTTATTCTGGGTTCAGTAAACAGCATCCCATGTTTGATTGTGGTCTCAGCTGGTCTGACTGGAGTAGATCTGTAAAGAGTTAAGAAACATCGACAGTCTTACAATATCTGCTCCTCATGAATACACATAACATACTATTCTTCTGAGACTTCTTTCTCCTAAGACTGTCAGGAAATTCTTCTTGTTGCCTCTATGTGGAATGTATGCATCGTTCTGAGGTTTCTTTGTAGGTACGCTTTTTTGGTATGGTTGCTTTTATTTATGGTGTATTTTCTATTACGTGGTCTAAGTAATTGTTGATTCTTCCAGGCCAGACTCCTGATTTTGCTATAGTGATCCGAGATAGCTGAAGTTATTTATATGTTTCAATATTTTCTGTGCGTGTATCCTAAGATTTTTAATTTGAGGATAAATTCTTATGTTATCTTTGCTCTTCATTGTTCCTGTCTCTTATTCATTTGGCATTGTTGTATATAACTCTGTACTGGCTATGTGTTCTTGTCCAGATTGTTTCTGCATTTTAAATGAGTAGAGCGTTTATGAAAAATTTTAATTGGAGGAGAATTGCTTTATAGTGTGTTAGTTTCTGTTGTACAACAGTATGAAGCTGCTCTAAGTATACTTATATTCCCCTCCATGAGCATCCCTCAGGCCACCCCCATCTCAGTCCTCCAGGTTGTCACAGAATAGCAGTCTGAGCTCCCTCTGTTGTAGAGCACCTCCCCACTAGCTCTCTCTTATATAGACGGTAGTGCATATATGTCATAGCCACTCTCAGTTTGTCCCTCTGTCTCCAACCCTTGCTGTGTCCATGTCTTTTCTCTACATTTGTCTCTATTCCTACCCTGCAAATAGATTCATCACTGCCATATTCTAGATTCCATTTAAATGTGTTAATACACAATACTTTTTGTTCTCTTTCTGACTTACTTCACTCCATGAAACAGACTCTAGGTGCATCCACCTCACTGCCACTGACTTAAATTTGTTACTTTTTAGGGTTGAGTAATATTCTGTTGTATATATCTACCACAACTTCTGTATCTATTCAACTGGCAGTGGAAGTTGAGGTGGATGCTTCCATGTCCTAGCTATTGTAAATAGTGCTGCAATAAACAGTGTGGTCCGTGAATCTTTTCATACATGGCTTTCTTAGTATGCATGCCCAGTACTGGGATTGCTGAGTCATCAGGTAGTTTTATTTCAAGTTTTTAAAGGACTCTCCATAATGTTCTCCATAGTGGCTATATCAATTTACATTCCCCCTCAAAGTACAAGAGGGTTCTCTTTTCTCCATGCAACTTCATCACTTATTGTTTCTAGATTTTTTTTATGATAGTCTTTCTGGCAAGTGTGAGGTGATGCATCATTGTAGCTTTGGTTTGCATTTCTTTCATAATGAGTGGTGAACATTTTGTCTTTTAAGCCTCTGTATTTTTTTAAAGAACAGATTTACGATTACAGAAAATTTAGCAGACAGTGTAGAGTTCCTATAGAGCCAGTCTCTTCCTCCACTTAGCATCTTCTGTTATTAACATCTTGGAATGGTTCAACTGATACAAGTTCATTTGTTAAAATTGAGCAACTGATACCAATATGGTGTTATTACCTACTGTCCATTGCTTACAATATATTTTACTTTTGTTGTTTTGCAGTTCTGTGTTGTTGCTTTTGTTCAGTTGCTCAGTTATCTCTGACTGGGAGCCCATGATCTGTAGCACGCCAGGCTCCCTATTCTTCACAATCTCTTGGAGTTGGCTCAGACTCATGTCCATCCAATTGGTGATGCCATCCAACCAACTCATCCTCTGCTGCCTCCTTTTCTTTTTCCCTTCAATCTTACCAACATCAGGGTCTTTACCAATGAGTCAGCTCTTCCCATCATGTGGCCAAAAGTTTCAAGCTTCAACTTCAGCATCAGATATTCCCATGAATATTCAGCATTGATTCCCTTCAGGAATGACTGGTTTGATCTCCTTTCTGTCCAGGGGACTCTCAAGAGTCTTCTCCAGCACCACAATTAAACAGCATCAGTTTTTCAGCACTCAGCATTCTTTATGGTCCAGCAGTCCCATCCACACATGACCACTGGGAAAATCATAGCTTTGACTAGACACACCTCTTTTACTAATGTGATGTCTCTGCTTTTTATTACATGTTCTAGGTTTGTCATAGCTTTTCTTGCAAGGAAACAGTGTCTTTTAATTTCATGGCATCTTTTAATTTGGGGCTTCCCTCGTAGCTCAGTTGGTAAAGAATCTGCCTGCAGTGCAGGAGATGTGGTGTCAATTCCTGTGTCAGGTAGATCTCCTGGAGAAGGAAATGGCAACTGACTTCAGTATTCATGCCTACAGAATCTCATGGACAGAGGAGCCTGGGAGGCTACAGCCCATGGGGTCACAAGAGTCAGACAGGACTTAGTCACTAAACCACCACCACCACCGTCATGGCTGCATCCACCATCCACAGTGATTTTGGAGAAGAAAATTAAATCTTCCATTGTTTCTACTTTTTCCTCATCTGTTTGCCATGAAGTGTTGGGACCAGATCCCATGTCTTAGTTTCTTGAATGTTGAGTTTTAAGCCAGCTTTTTCATTCTCTTCTTTCACTCTCATCAAGAGTCTCTTTAGTTCCACTTCACTTTCTGCCATAAGGGTGGTATCATATGCATATCTGAAAGTATTGATATTTCTCTCAGCAATTTGATTCCAGCTTGTGTTCATCCATCTGGGAATTTTCATGATGTACTGTGCATATAACTTAAATAATCAGGGTGACAATATGCAGCCTTAATGTACCCGTGTCCCTATTTTGAACCTGTCTGTTGTTCCTTGTCCACTTCAACTGTTGCTTCTTAACCTGTATACCGGTTTCTCAGAAGGCAGGTAAGGTGGTCTGGTATTCCCATCATTTAATAATTTTGCAGTTTCCTGTGATACACACAGGCAAAGGCTTTTGCATAGTCAAGCAAGTAGGAGTTTTCCTGGAGTTCTCTTACTTTCTCTATGACCCAGTGAAGATTACCATTTTGACATCTGAGTCCTCTGCCTTTTCTGAATCCAGCTTGTACATATTGGAGTTCTCTTTTCAGATACTTTTGCAGTGTAGCTTGAAGGATTTTGAGCATTCCCTTGCTTGCATGTGAAATTAGCGCAATTATATGATACTTTGAACATTCGTTGGCATTGCACTTTTTCGGATTGGAATGAAAGTTTACCTTTTCCAGTCCTGTGTCCTCTGCTGAGTGGTCCAAATTTGCTGGCATATTGAGTGCAGTACTTTAACAACATCATCATTTAGGGTTTGAAATAGCTCAGCTGAAATTCCATCACCTCCACTAGCTTTGTTCTTAGGAATGCTTCCTAAGGCCCACTTGACTTCACAGTGCTGGATGTCTGGCTCTAAGTGAGTGATCACATCGCTGTTATCTGGATCATAAAGACCTTTGTTGAACAGTTCTTCTGTATATCCTTGCCACCTCTTCTTAAAATCTTTTGCTTCTGTTGTGTCCCTATAGTTTCTGTCTTCTATTGTGCCCATCTTTGCATGAAATGTTCCCATGGTATCTCTAATTTTCATGAAGAGATCTCTAGTCTTTCCCATTCTATTTTTTCCCTCTATTTCTTTGCATTGCTCACTTGAAAATTCTTTCTTATTACTCCTTGCTGTTCTTTGGAAATCTGCATTCAGATTGCTATATCTTTCCTTTGCCTTTTGCTTCCCTTCATTCTCAGGTATTTGTAAGGCCTCCTCAGACAACTATTTAGCCTTTTTCATTTCTTTTTCCTGTGGATGGTTTTGGTTACTACCTCCTATACCTTGTTCTGAACCTCCATCTTTAGTGTTTCAGGCAGTCTTCCTACCAGATCATATCCCTTGAAACTATTCCTCACCTCCACTGTATAACCATAAGGAACTTGATTTAGGTCATATCAGAATGGCCTAGTGATTTTCTCTACTTTCTCCAACTTAAGTCTGTATTTTGCAGTAAGGAGCATATGATCTGAGGCAGAGTGAGCTCCGGGTCATATTTATGCAGACTATGTAGAGCTTCTCCATCTTCAGCTGCAAGCTATTCCTTTACTTCCTACCTTTCCATTCCAGTCCACTGTTACGAAAAGGACATTTTGGGGGGATGGTAGTTCTAGGCTGTGATGTACATCTTCATAGCACCACTGGACTCTAGCTTCTTTGGCATCAGTGGCTGGAGCATAGATTTGAATTACTGTGATGCTGAATGCTTTGCCTTGGAAATGAACCAACATCATTGTGTCCTTGTGCACACTGCACCCAGTACCTGCAGTTCACAGTCTTTTTTACTATGAGACTGGTCCATTTCTTCTAATGGATTTTTTCCCACAGATACAATGGTAATCTCAATTAAATTCACCCATTCCTGTCCATGTTAGTTGTCTGATTTCTCAAATGTTGACGGTCACTCTTGCCATCTCCTGCTTGACCAATTTCCATTGATTCATGGACCTAACATTCAAGGTTCCTATGTATTACTGTTCTTTACAGCATTGGACTCTATGTTTACCACCAGACACAGGCACAACTAAGCGTCATTTTGACTTTGGCCCAGTCTCTTCATTCTTTCTGGAGCTATTTCTGGGCTCTTCCCCAATAGAATATTAGACACCTACTGACCTGGGAGGCTCAGGTATCTCCCCCTGGTATGATCTCCTGGTATCATATCTTTTTGCCTTTTCATGATGTTCACGGGGTTCTCGAGACAAGGATACTGAAGTGGTTTCCTATTCTCCTCTCCAGTGGACCGCATTTTGTTAGAATTCTCCACCATGACCCATCCACCTTGGGTGGCCCTACAAAGCCTGGCCTGTAGCTTTTGAGTTACACAAAGGTGTGATCCACATGATCATTTAGGTTAGCTTAGTGTGACTCTGGTTTTCGTTCTAGAGGATATGGCATTGTAGTTCTTCTGTCTGCCCTCTGAAGAATGAGTTTAAGAGGCTTCTGGAAGCTTGCTGTTGGGAGGGACAGGCTATGAGGAAACCTGGCTTTTGCTCTATTGGGCAGGGTAATGGTCAGTAAATAAATAAATAAAAATTAGAAAAGCCTAAAGAAATATGTAATTGTAATACAAGTAAAATCATTAATGACATTTGTAGCCATTAGATTGTTATTGAATACCTCATTAAGGATTTTGAACACAGAGAGAAATATGTGAGATGTAGCTAATACGGAGGAGGATGAAACTTCCCTCTGCCCTTCTAGGTTCTTTTTTTTTTTAATTTTATTTTATTTTTAAACTTTACATAATTGTATTAGTTTTGCCAAATATCAAAATGAATCCGCCACAGGTATACATGTGTTCCCCATCCTGAACCCTCTTCCCTCCTCCCTCCCCATACCATCCCTCTGGGTCATCCCAGTGCACTAGTCCCAAGCATCCAGTATCATGCATCGAACCTGGACTGGCATCTTGTTTCATACATGATACTTTACATGTTTCAATGCCATTCTCCCAAATCTTCCCACCCTCTCCCTCTCCCACAGAGTCCATAAGACTGTTCTATACATCAGTGTCTCTTTTGCTGTCTCGTGCACAGGGTTATTGTTACCATCTTTCTAAACTCCATATATATGCGTTAGTATACTGTATTGGTGTTTTTCTTTCTGGCTTACTTCACTGTATAATAGGCTCCAGTTTCATCCACTTCATTAGGACTAATTCAAAAACACTCTCTGACATACATCACAGCAGGATCCTCTATGACCCACCTCCCAGAATATTGGAAATAAAAGAAAAATAAACAAATGGGACCTAATTAACCTTAAAAGCTTCTGCACATCAAAGGAAACTATTAGCAAGGTGAAAAGACAGCCTTCAGAATGGGAGAAAATAATAGCAAATGAAGCAACTGACAAACAGCTAATCTCAAAAATATACAAGCAACTCCTCCAGCTCAACTCCAGAAAAATAAATGACCCAATCAAAAAATGGGCCAAAGAACTAAATAGGCATTTCTCCAAAGAAGACATACAGATGGCTAAAAAACACATGAAAAATGCTCAACATCACTCATTATCAGAGAGTGAGGCAGAGCAAAATTATACTCCTGAGAAGGATGAGAGCAGGCTGTCTGGAAACCAGAAGCGGTCCTGCCATGTGGTAGGGTCATGTGTGTCCTGTGTCATTTTACTGACAAGTTGATGGACAGCTTTAGGTTATATAACTTTTCTCCTAGTGTGCAGGCAGTTACCCATAAGTACCCACGCAAAATCGATGGAGTGGGAGGGAAGACAGGAACCACAGTGCTATTTTTTATAAATATGGCATCATGAACCCTGGGTTACAGTAGTCACCGTTTAGATCTTGGTGCACCTATGCCACCCTGTGCTGGCACTTTGTCTTGCTTGGTCCTGACATGGCTGGAAACCTAGTGGTGGTCATTGGCCAGAAAAGGGAGCCTCTCTGGGTGTGTTCTGACCACCAGTGTTCAGGTGGGGAAGAGGAAGACAAAGCATCCCTGGCTGCTAACCTGGCTCAAGTATTATACTCCCAATTAGATTCTGAACAGGGAACAGCCATTGTTCCCATGGGAAATGGTTGGGAGTTTGCCATGTGATAGCTGTCTCCCAGCTGAGTGCAGAATCTGTATATAGTTGTCCTTTCTGCCTGTGAGAGTGTCTGAGCAAGGATGATATAAATGTCCTTCTGGGTTAACTCAAAACTCATAGATGTCTAAATTTGTCTAGATATTTTTTGGGGTCATCTGAGAATTTTCCTTAATCTTGTTTTATCCAACTGAGATCCTGCATGGAGAAGGGAACTTGGATTCTTATGGAAGCTGGTGGGCCCTATGACTTCCTGAGGTGGGTAGAGTTTAAGGAGTTCTGGAACCCCAGGTTAGAGGGCAAAGCATTGGTGATGGGGTCTGGGAGCTGTGGTGTTCAATGCTGAGTATAGTGAAGAAGAGGTCTGTGGTCCGTGAGGCTCCTTCTTTTGCCCAGAAAGAGTTCCTGTGAACAGGGCTCAGGGGCTGGCTGATGGTTAGTATCATCAGGAGAAGGGGAAGGGCTTTTGTAGACAAATTAAGCATTGCCAAGCCAGCAGAGTCTACCTGGCAAGTCTTTCAAAGTTCAGAGTTTTTCCTAAAGGCAAGGAAGACTTGGACATAAGGGACCTCGCTGGAATCCTAAGGGCGAGTCTTCAGCAATGGACAGTTACCCATCTGAAAAGGAAATGGCTAATGCTCATAAGGGCCTTCCAGTGTCACTGAATTCCCTTATGGCCTTTACATGGCTGTGGCATCCCTCACCTGTGATCTTGCTGGGCAGAATATGGTTCACTTCTCACCCCAGGGGCCATTGTGGCTTCCCTGATTATTTTTTTTAAGAAATTATTTATGTATTTCATTTTGGTTGGGCTGGTTCTTTCTGCTGTGTGTGTTCTCTAGTTTCGAGGAGCAGGGGCTACCCTTCATTGGGGTGCACTGGCTTCTCATTGTGGTGGCTTCTCTTACTGCAGAGCACAGGCTCTAGGATGCATGGGCTTCACTAGTTGCAGCAAGAAGTGGTAAAGTAGAAGAAGTGTTAGGAGATTGCTGTTGTTGTTCAGTCTCTAAGTCATGTCTGACTCATTGTGGCCCCATGGATTGTAGCCCTCCGGATCCCTGTCCATGGCATTCTCTGGGCAGGAATACTGGAGTGGGTTGCTATTCCCTTCTCCAGGGGAACTTCCCAATCCAGGGA
Source organism: Bos javanicus (assembly GCF_032452875.1). NCBI lineage: Eukaryota > Metazoa > Chordata > Mammalia > Artiodactyla > Bovidae > Bos > Bos javanicus. Next base: position 120,844,690 of record NC_083897.1, read on the forward strand.
TCGAACCCCTGTCTCCTGCCATTTCAGGTAGATTTTTTACCCTCTGAGGCACCAGAACAGCCATATTTTGGAAGGCAGCCAGAAAATTTTTAGCCCAATTTTTTTTCTTTCTTTGTCCATTCTCTACCTATCCTGTAGACACACTCACTTGAACTTTATAAACACAAAGTGGAGGCATTCATGGCATACAGTGTCTGGATTTGGACACCCAAAGCAAAGATATTGGGAGTCTAGGTGCAGAGAAATGCAGAAGAACGTGACTTTAATTCTAGCCCTATGAACCAGTATAACAGACCATAGTATAAAATTTCCGATGCGGTGGCATGGAGATCTCCTCTACCTGAAACCTATCACATCAGGTTTTGACTAAAATCCACATGGCCAGGACTCCAACCCACCCCCCCTCAAAATCCAGTTTGAGTCTTGAACCATGGTCTTTTAATTAGAATCACTTACCTGGTACCTGGATGTACTGTGGCTCACATTGTTTGTGTCTCAGCACAGAACGAATTCAGCAAGAGGCAAAGTGTTAGGCAAGAAATAGATTTGGTTATATAGGATGCTCGTAAAAGATGCAAGAAAGCAGGTGATGGAACTCTGCCTGGAAGATTAAGTGGAATACATTTTATAGTCAATGGAAAGTGGAGGACTAGGAAAGACTGCCCTCTTTGAATAGAGGTCAGGCTTACATCACTCCCTCCCAATTCATTTGGAGCAGGAGAGTGTCTGACCTTATGAGGTCAAACTTGGATTACTGTACAACTGCTTCAAATCAATAGAAGGCTGGTGTCATTCTTCTTTTTCCTAAAGGCCTGGGTGACATCTCATGTACGAATTATGGCTTTATATTTAAACAAACCTGCCTTCTTCCACAACATTCTGATACCTTTCGTGAACAGTGTTAACATACAACAGTCTACCAATGGTTCCTAGGTTTCTCTAAGTTGGTGATGGACAGGGAGGCCTGGCATGGTGCAATTCATGGAGTCGCAAAGAGTCGGACACGACTGAGCGACTGAACTGAACTGAACTGTACTGATTCCCCTCCTAGACTTTTAGATCTACCTGTCTGTTTGTCTGTGCTCAAGCCCTCATTTATTTTTGACACTTTGCAACCCCATGAACTGTAGCACTCCAGGCTCTCTGTCCATATGATTCTCCAGGCAGGAATACTGGAATGGGTAGCCACTTCCTCCTCCAGGAGATGTTCCAGAACAGGCATCAAACTTTCATCTCCTGCATTGCAAGTGGATTCTTTTCCACAGAATCACCGTGGAAAGCTACCTGTATCCTATGCTATTCTATCCCTGTCATACGGAGGCAGGCTCCCCTAGCCAAGAGCTGTCATTTCTCTTGGTGGGAGCCTTCTAATGAAGGTCTCCAGCTTGGACTATTGCCTAGAATTTAGTGAGCAATTTTCTTCCCAACAAGTGGAAGGGGCAGTCATGCATGTGCAGAAACATCAAAAGTAAACTTTCCTAGCAAGAACTTGAGAGGAGGGGCATGCCACTTGTTTTGGGGCCTTCCTTCAATTCCCATTATCATGGAGGATTTGAAGGACAAAAGCCCAGGGAAATCAGTCTGCACAGAGTAGCTGATGCACGTATGAAAAAACTGTCTTCCCTGCCACATCAAGGGTTACCTGAAGATCCTCTGGAGAAATGACCAGGTGTCCTCTGGGAACTGCTGGGAGGTCTTGCAGCTCCTGTCTCTTTACCTGAGGGCATGTGCTCAGAGCAAAGCTCACAACTCTCTGAGACCCAATAGAAGAAAGCAGAGGTTGCCTAACTTACCACACTTACCTGTGGTCTCCTAGGACAGAAAGCTGTGACTGGAAATTGATGGCTGGCTACACGTGTCCTCAGTCAGGCTCCTAGGTAGTCCTGTATTTCCTCCCTATTCACTATTACTGTCCTCTCTCCAGGTCCTCACACTGACTTCCCATCTCCTAACAAGACCTGTCTGCTCATGCTACAGCCTTAAATTCCCTGAGACCTCCTCGGAGGATGTGAGGGCTGCCAACCTGTGGTAACTCATGGCTGACCCTAGGGGAGGCATTTTATACCACTATAAAAGTGGTATAGTGTGAGTTGTTCTTTAGTCCTTATGGTCCTTTACTTGACTCTTGGAATGACCTGGATTTCCTCCTGAGGTTGACCCCTGAACCCCAGCGCCTAACCTCCTGAGATGCTCTAAAAAGAAATGTGATGGGTGCATCATGCCCACATTCCCAAATTTGCCAGTGCGAGGCATCGAGGGGCAGGGCTGTGTTCTAGGTGCAGTTCCTTTATCCTCATTTGGGGTCACTAGTTTTCCACTCTGTACTGAAGTGTGGCTTCTCCCAGTAGACCAAGGCTCTGACTTCCCTGAGACCACTCGAGCAGAAAGAGAAGCTCTTCAGCCAGAAAGCTTTCTCCTGGGTCTCATAGGGCTGACATCAGGGGTTGGCCTCTACAGTCTCCCCTGTTCTGGACTGAGTGGTCCTTTTGTCCCCCGTTCAGGGACCTCATCCTCACCCCTGACCAGACCCAGACTGCAGCCTCCACTCACCTGAGGCTGTGATCCTCAGAACAAAGGCATTACTTTCTTGGAAGTTCTGGATTGGAAGACAGGATAAACCAGATGTGTGCAAAGCTGCTGGGGCCTTCTGAGGAGGAGAATATTCTAGGGCTCCACTCTCTTCTGGAGTCAGTGGTCCCCCTGTCTTAGATCAGGTTTCTTACCTTGACTTCCAGTAGCATATGGGAATCCACCCTCTCTACTGGCTGAATCAGCTGGCCTGTGGCCAAGGCTTTCGCTTTCTTGAGACAACAGAAGGGGAGGTGAGAGAGCTACTCCCTGGCTACCCATGCTTGTTCCTCCGTGCCGTCCCCCTTGCTATGGTGGGCGGCGGGGAGGGGGGGGGTCCACTCATCAGCACCCAGTGTCCTCACTGTAAATCCTAAGAAGGCTTATTAAGATCTCCTATTTGGCAGAATTGGAGCTGCTGCCTCAAGTCCAAGGCATTCAACTCCCTGAGAACCCCTCCACCTTTGCCCTGCAGGAAAGGAAGGCACACCTCAGACAGACTGCTCTCCCCATGGCCACACAAGGCAAGAAGCAGGATATAGTTTGTGGGGCCCCTAGTGTTCGAAAATCTTCCCCTTGACAACTGTCAGAGGCTGGGACTCTTCCATCCATTGACCCGAGGACACAGTGCTTAAGCTAAGGCTTTATGTCCCTGAGAATCAGGAAGGATAAATGAGGGCATATTGATCTTTTCAGAGTATCTGACATTGCATGTGTTCATGACCACATTGTCCCTGAGTTGTTTTGTCTTCTTTCATACCATTCATTTATCAGCATTTTTTAATCTTTTCCCAAAATAGTTCTTTGGGACAGGGCCCCATATATCCAACCAGACACATTTTTTGAAGTGTTTAGAGGAAAAATGAATGAAAAGACATGATGTCTGGCTTAAGCTGGGAGAAGTGGCACATTGTGGGCTCTGCACTAATCCAGCTCAGAGGACTAGTCCTAGGAAGGTCACTTCATCAGTTCGTGAACTTGAGAAATTTGCAAGTTATCCATCCATAAATGGACTCTGCTAAATCCAATCCTGCATGAATGCTGGAATGCATGCACTACATATAAAGCAGTGGCATACTGAGTAAGAAGTATTGGTTTGTAATAAATGGAAGTTATGATTACGATGAACCCCTCCAATACCACCTTCCCATCTGAGTTTACTTTTAATCCAGGAGAGAGCAGAGAATATGCAGTGAATTAGGACAAAAGAAACAAATATTCTTAAATGAGCTAAATAAGTCAAAGTATTTTTTATTTTTACTAGAATAAAGTTTCAAAGAAATAAGTTAAACCACAACATAATGACTTTTTACTCTATTCTTTTCTCCATTTTCTTTTTGTTTCTCAATAGTTTCTGTGGTCTTCTTTCACATTAGCATGAAAATCACTCTTGCAGTGCTATGTTACCTACTTTCAGATCATAAAGACAACTTAGATGGCTCCTGAATTTCTTTTATATCTACCAAAACTGTACCTTTAAAACTTTTAAAACAGCAATGAACATAACAGCAGTATCATTACCAAATTAATACTCTGAGGAAAAACAACCTCTTAGAAGTAAAAATATTTGAAAAAAAAATGAAACAAATAATATGTAGAAGTTACTCCTGTGAAACAGAAAGAGAAATGTGATTGAAAGAAATGTGATCTAACTCCCACTACCATGCACTCTTTAGAAGCTTGACTACTCTTCAAGAATAATTTTCTTCTAATATCATGTTATCTTGTTTGCATTGTGAACAATATATTCAGTACTTTCAGTGTGTTTTACAAAACCCAAACTTTTAAAACATTAAAACAGCTGGAAAATACGATTTATGTGATTCATACATTTGAATTCTGAAGCACAATAAACCTTGTCAAAAGTAAGAACATTTGAAAATACAAAACAGCTCCTTCCCCTCTTTACCTTTCTAATTTAAATCATTGTTCATTAGATAGTTCTCATATGGATACAAGAAAACAGATGTATATTTTGTTAAAATAAAATAGGCCTACACTCGCTTACCATTTAAAACTGCAAGAAGATATGGGTTTTTTCCCTCCACCCCTACTGCTGTGCACTATTTAGCAGCTTAACTGCTCTCTTCCAACACAAAGGGAACAAAGTGCCCTGCCCCCCTCCCCAGATGGGTGAGGAGGTGCAGGACTTGGCCCTGGAAGGCACTGGCCTCAGCCATGGTGGAAGCCCTGGCTGCAACTCTCTGCCTTGCTCTCTCCTCCTGATCTCTCAGAGCCTCGTTATAGAGGTCTAGGAAGGAACTAGGGACCGTACCATGGAACTTGGCTAGAACCTCCAGTACCTTCATCTTACTGGTCTCAGCACAAGCTCTCGGGCCCGACAGGAACTCATGTGTGGAGGATCACTTTTGGGTACCTTGCAGTAATTCAGGTACTCCTTCTGCACCAGATCTTTGGTGATGAGCCTTCTGGGCTCTCCAAAGATGCAGTGCCTCCTCCAAGCATAGATCCCCAACATACTGAGGAATTCCCAGATCTCCTCAGTGGCGCAGTTACCATTTATGAAGATGACCCCCAAGAGCACCATGAGGAGACCGACTTGGGCAGCGCTCCCTCATCACCCAGACAATCATTTCCCCCATGCTTCCTGATGAGGGTGTAGATGTTCCCTCTACGGTCGACCTCCTTCATCTCCAGGCCAAAGACCAGCTCCATGCGCTCACGGGCTGTACTGAGGATCTCAGGGAAGTGCTGCCTGTACTTCCTGCTGACGATTTTCATCAGGGCACTCTGCATGATGGGCTCCTTCCTGGTGTACTTCTCCAGCAGGAGCTCCACGAGTATCCTGGCCTTCCTGGCCAGAGGATCTTTGCGAGTGCTCTGAGTGGCAGGGGCTTCCTGGGAGGCACCTGCACTTTCCTCCTCGGGGCCCTGGACACCTTCATCAGATGCTGCACATGAAGGCCGTGCATCAGGAGAGCTAGGGGCCATGGCTCCCTGAAGCTTCTGGTGATCACCAGCAGCAGGGGAGCTCGGGAGAGAACCCTGAGGGGCAGAAGAGGGGGAGGAGGGGCACTCCTCCTTTGGGGCTTCAGCAGCACTGGCCTGGGCCTCCTGAGTGTCCCCCCGGACCTGGTGGCATTTCCCTCGGGCATGGGACTTGCTCTTGTGCCTCCGAGGCATGGTGACAGCAGGTCAGGGACCGCAGGTGGGAGTGCGGGCAGGAAAGCAGGCAGGAAGGCACCTAGAGGAGGGACAAGGACATGCTGTGAGAACCTTCAGCGAGGAGAGTCCTCCCTGGCTTGAGTGGAAGCCACCTCTGAGGGGTCCTCGAGGCCAGTGCTCTAAGACCCACAGGGCTCCTGTTCTCCTGGTCAGCCTGTCCCCTGAGACCGCTGAGTAGCAAGGGAGAGTGATCCCTGGGGCACAGCAGACAGTTCTGCCTGGGCATTGGGGGGGGGGCAGCAGTGGGACTGGCAGGGGAGGCAGGTCCTCTCAGGTGACATTCAGACCCAGGACGAAAATTGGTACGAGATGCCCCCTCTCCCACACTCAGTCCATTTCCTCTCCAGTCTGAAATTGACACTACCACCTTCCCTGTCACCCCAGACGAGGAGAGGAGGGCATACTCAGCCCTCCACTGAAGGGTCCCAGGACCTTCGCTTCTGCTGTCTCGTGGCTGCACCTTCACAACCAGGCTTCAATCTCCCCTCTCAGACCACAGCCCCCGTCCCAATGTTTGGCTGGGAGGAAGCGCTGAACACAGGGGAGGGTCCTGAGTCGCCCGTTTGTTGGGGAGGATGGTGCTCATCCTGACTCTTCACGAACCCTGACATCCTCCCTCTACTGACCAGCTGCCAGCCCCTCAGGCCAAAGTTCCCTCTTCTCTGAGTGTCCCGTGTCCGAGGTCACAGTGAGGGAGCCCCTCAGCCTTTAGAGCTGCCCAGCGGCTGCCCGGATGATGGCAGCCAAATCCCCGTGAGTCAGGGGTTAGACATGGTTGCCATTCTGGTGTATGGACCCTCAGTCCCCCCGAGGGTCCCTCCTTCACTCCACGGGGCTCATGGCTCTCCATCTACTGAGCAGAGCTGGGGTCCAGCAGAGCCTGACCGAGGCATTTTTTCCCGAGACCCCCTAGGGGTTAGTGGATGGTCTTGGGGCCTAAGCTAGGCTGGATCCTCTGGTCTGAGTGCACGGGTAGGGTCACCAGAGGATGTGAGGCCCCCTCTATTTAGAGGGAAAAGGGACTCGGGGTGCAGAGACTTATCACTGCACTCGTAACTCATGTCACCTCCGATCTTAACACCCGATGACACTTGGGACTGTTCCCTCTGGCCACCGTCAACAGCAGTCTCAGAGATAACGGCACTGTCAACGATGGCGTTGCTCCCCCAGTGTGCTTAGGAGGACGTCACTTCCTGTCATGTGCATCTGGGCTCCAGGAGGACAGCAGGGGCAGGACCTGGACAGGCGGGGTTCCGAGGGAGCTTCTCACAGGATTGACAAATGGACTTTCCCTTGACTCTTATGGGGTCCTGGGATGTCCCTGTCCTGAACTATCAGCTGGCTCACTCCATGCCTCTCACTTGTGTCAGCACCCCCAGCGGGAAGAATTGGGGAGCCCAAGACTAACAGCCTTCCTCGAGCCCATGAGACCAACACCGAAGGCTCTCTTGGGCTCCCTCTTCTGTAGTAAGCGAAGCTCTGTCATTCTCCATGCCTTCCCTTAACCTCTGTAGATGCTGGGCTACGTCCCATCTGCTGACCTGAGGCCAAGGCCTCATATCGAAGATGTGAACCCCCGAGTCTCCTGGTATGAAGTGCACATATGTCTCATCTCACCATTTCTACCCGAGGCTTCCTGGAAATGGCTGCTACAGGTAAGATGATCTGAGAGGGAAGGATGAGAGACTGTCTTCTGTGGTGTGGAACCCCTCACATCTCACTCAGAAACTTCATTCATATTGACTGCTGACAAGGCCTGGAAATCCTTCCCTTTCTGTTATAAGTCCATCCCGGTCCCCAACCATGCTCATACAATTCCAGAAGAGCAAGTGAAGGGCCTCCATAGCCTGACAGTTCTCACTGTGGGCTCTCAGTCGACTGCAGGGTCATTGCTCAAAAGTTCTGAGATGATGTTCTGTCGTTTTGTACAATTACTGTGATACTAACTTTTCTCTTTTAGTCCCTGGGTGATAATCTATTAAGGTGATCATTTAAAAGGACCAGTTCTCATCCACTGGCATTCCCTGGTGGCTCAGACACTACAGAATCTGCCTGTGGTGTGGGAGACCTGGGTTCAATCTGTGGGTTGGGAAGACCCCCTGAAGGAGGTCATGGCAACCCACTCTAGTATTCTTGCCTGGAGTTTCCCCTTGGACAGAGGAGCCTGGTGGGCTACAGTCCATGGGGTTGCTAAGAGTCAGACACAACTGAGTGACTAAGCATGCACACAACAAACTTTGTGCTGCTTATTTCATGATCTGGGCCGTACTGCCACATCCAAGCCAAACTTTGGTGCCCCATGGTCCTGGCATGGGGCCTCTGAGATGCTGCCTCAGATTCCTTCAGTGAAGCAGTGGAGATTCCTGATCCCAGGGCAGAGTGGAAGAATCCAGGGCTCAAGTTTAAAGCCTTTTGCAGCTGATCCTGTTGTCTGCTTCCCTTGCAGCCTGGACATCTGTGCCAGTCTCTTAAGTACTCCCCGACCTGGGCATACATAGGGTCAAGATCGTGGAGACTTACTGTCCATCAGGGATTATTTAATTTTACACATAGGGTCAAGTTCAGTGGATACTTGCTGTCCATCAGGGATTATTTAATTTTATGTTTTCACTTTTGTTAATAGTTTTCTTTTTCCTTCTATAAGATTTCCGTGGTTACTTCTGGGTACAAAAAGCAGCAGACCGGGTTTCACTGTGTTCTCAGCTATTCTGAATGTGGTACTAAATCTGTAAAAGAGTTACAGAAAATTGACAGTCTTACAATGTCTGTCCTTCATGACTGTACATAACATACTATTCTGTTTGAGCCTTCTTTTTCCTAAGGCTTTCAGAAAATTTCTTCTTGTTGCTTGCATGAAGACTACATACATTTTTCTAAAGTTTCTTTGTAGGTAAATTTTTTCTATGGTTGCTTCTGTTTATGGTGTATTTTCTGTTACTTGGTGTAAGTAATTGTTGATTCTTCCAGACCAACTGGATGATTTTACTGTCGTGATCTTTTTTATTCCAGATTTCTGAAGTCTCTTACATGTTTGAATATTTTCTGTCCTGTTTTCTAAGATTTGTAATTCGAGAATCAAATTGTTACTGTGATCTTTTGCTTTTCATTACTTCTGACTTTCATTCATTTGGCATTGTATATAATTCTAGTGGCTATATGTACTTCTCCAGATTTTTTTCTAGTTTTTAAATTCATAGATTTTTTAATTAGAAGAAAATTAAATGGTGTGTCAAGTTCTCTTGTATAAAGCAGCTGTAAGTATACATATATCCCCTCCCTCATGAACCTCCCTCCCACCTCACCCCTCTAGGTCATCACAGAGCTGATTCCTTGTGTCACCCAGCAACTTCCCCCTCATGCCTGTTGTCCACATCGTAGTGCATATTTGTCCATGCCACTCTCTCAATTCGTCTCACTGTCTGCTTCCCCCAATGTGTCCACATGCCCATTCTCTACATCTGTGTCTCCATTCTTTCCCTGCAAATAGATTTATAACTACCCTTTCGTGACCTTTCTTTTTCATTCTCTTATTAGTATATTTTACAGATAGAAGTTTTTAATATTAACAAGGTTCAGCTTATTATTTTCTTTCATGGACTGTGCTTTTGGTGTGTGCCTAAAATCTCATTACCAAACTCAAGTTTTGGCCCCGTGTTATCTTCTAGATTTTTTTGCCTATTGCATATGGCATGTAGAATCCTAGTCCCTGCCCAGCGATCAAACCTCTTCCCCCAGCAGTGGAAGTGTTGATTCTTAAACACTGGACTGCCAGGGATGTCCCTGCCATTTTTTTTAAATTGTGAATTTTTCATTTAGGTCTGTGATTCCCTTTGAGTTAATTATTTTAAAAGGTTTAGAGTTTGTATGTGGATTCATTTTTCTTAGATATGGATGTCTAGTTATCCCAGGACTGTAAATTTAAAAGACTGTCCTTTTCCATTGAATTGCCTTTGTGCCTTTGTTAAAGGTCGGTTGAGTGTTTGGGGTGTCTGTTTCTAGATTTTCTGTTCTGTGCCATTGATCTGTCTATTATTCTGTTAATAGCATACAGTCTTGAGTATTGTAGCTTTAAAGTAAGTTCTGAAATCCTGTAATATCAGTTCTCTAACTTTGATCTTTAATATTGACTTCAGTGGGTATTATGGATCATTTCATTTTTGACATAAAATTTAAATTGTTGGCTGCTATCTACAAGCTAATTTGCTGGAATTTTGAACAGAATTGCATTAAATATCTAGGTTAAGTTTGAAATAAGTGACATCTCAACAATATAGCATCTCCCTATCTATGAACGTGGCATGTCTATTTATTTAGATCTTCTTTAATTTTTTTCAGTGCAGTTTATGAGTTTTTCTCATGTAAATCTTATACATAGTTTTTAAAGAATTATTTCTAATATATTTTGGTGCTAATGTAAATGGTGTTAAGTTTTTAATTGCAAGTTCCATCTCTTTATTGGAAAAGAATTGACCTTTATGTATTAACCTTATTAATATATTAATTATATAATAGTTATATATTGATAATATATTAACCTTATTAACATACACTCCTGGCTTATTATTGCCAGGAGTTTTCTTGTTGTTGATGTTTATGCTTCCAATTTTTCCTTCCAAATATCTGTATCTTTTGCTTCCTTTTCTTATCTCATTGCATTGGCTAGGACTTTCAGTAAGTTTCACCATGAATAGGCATGGTGAGAAGGGATATCCTCACCTTAGTGTGACAGCATCTGTCTTCTCACTATAAAGTATGATGTTTTACCTCTATTTCTTTTCAGATGTTGTATATGAAGCTGAGCAAATGCCTGTCTGTGTCTAGTTTACTGAGAATTTTTATGATGAATGGATGTTGGATTTTATAAGATGATTTTTTTCCTTCATCTGTTGATCTCATCTTGTGATTATGTTCCTTAGACTATTGTTATTATGATTTGTAATTATTGATTTTCAAATGTTGCACATCTGAAATGCATCCTACTGAGTTATAGTATGTAATTTCTTCTATGGATTGTTAGGTTTCTTTTCTTATATTTTGTTGGGGATTTTTCCTCTATGTTCATGAGAAGTATTTGTGTTCAATTTTTTTCTCTTCATTTCTTCATCTGATTTTGATATTCAAGTGTAATACTCACCTGACAGAAAAGGAATTAGGAGGTGTTGTTCCTTTTGCTTCTATTTTCTGGGAGAGATTGTAGAGAGTTGTTATCACTTCTTCCTTAAATTTTTGTTAGAATTCATCAGTGGAAACATCTGGGTCTCTTACTGTCTTTATTGGAAGCTTATTAGTTATAGATTAAATTTCTTGAATAGATACAGACCTATTCAGAGTATATATTTTCTTTGTGAAAGTGGTGCTATGTTATACCTTCAAGCAATTTCTCAGTTGAAACTTTCTGTTTTATAGGCAAAGAATTGTTTATAATATTCACTCATTATCCTTTTGGAGAAGGTGATGGCACCCCACTCGAGTACTCCTGCCTGGAAAATCCCATGGACAGAGGAGCCTGGTAGGTTGCAGTCCATGGGGTCGTTGAGGGTCAGACACAACTGAGTGACTTCACTTTCACTTTTCACTTTCATGCATTGGAGAAGGAAATGGCAACCCACTCCAGTGTTCTTGCCTCGAGAATCCCAGGGACGGGGGAGCCTGGTGGGCTGCCGTCTATGGGGTCTCACAGAGTCGGACACGACTGAAGCGACTTAGCAGCAGCATAAGCAGCAGCAGCAGGAGCATTATCATTTTAATGTCCATGGAATCAGTAGTAATGGCCCCTCCTTTATTTCTATTATTTGTAATTTAATTTGTATTTTCTCTCTTTTTTCTTGTTTAAACTGGGGAGAATTTTATCTTCTTTTTATTTTGTATCTTTAAAGAAACTTCTTTGGGTTTTGTTTTTTTCTGCATTACCTTCCTTTTTTCAGTGTCATTGGTTTCCACTGTGATTTATTCTTCCTCTGCTTTTTCTTTTCTTTCACAAGTTTACTAATATAGAAGCTTAAGTTATTAATTGTAGGTTTTTTTGTTATAGGCACTCAATGTTGTGTATACCTCTTTACTGATTTTGCTGTATCACACACCTTCTGATAAGTTCTAATTTTGTTTTCATTTTGTAAAAATATTTTAAAATTTCTCATTAGATTTTCTCTTTGGCCCATGTGTTATTTAGATGTTTATTGTTTAGTCTGCAAATAATCTTTAATTTTCCTTCTGTCTTTCTGTTATCAATTCCTAGTTTATTTCCATCACACTTTTCTTGTAATCGTGAGGGTTTTTTGTTTTTGTTTTTGTTTGGTCTTTGTTTTAAATAGACACTCTCAGTAAAGGAAGATGCTGGGCTTATGTCAGATGTTGGCTGGAGCAGATTCCTTTGGTAGCCTTGAAATTTTCTATACAGGAACTCAGGGCTGGCCGAGTTGTCCTAGAATGTGGCCTTAGGTTGCTACTAGAAACCATGATAGGGTCAGTCAAGGTTCCTAATGCAGATATTTGGACAGAGTTGTTCATGCCAATAGTTTTTGCAGTTCTCTGTTCCTAAGCTCAGCTTGCAGTTCCATGACACATTGCCCTTTTTATAGGTAAAGTCTGCTTGAGACCCCCAGAAGGGAGGGGATCACCCACAGTGTAAGGTCGGGGTGGGGTGAGGTATGCCAAAAATCTAGAGAAGGATGCAGAGTCCCCCAGTTTTGGCCCCTGATGCAGTTCTGGTCCCAGAACCACACTGGGATTAAGAACGTGTAGAGGGAATTGGGCTCAAGGACTTACAGAGAAGAAACTCACCCAATCAAGTCCCTTATTATTTGTTCGGTCTTAATTTGAGCATCATGCAGTCTTCTCAGTTAAACTTCTCACCTCAAAATGGATAGAACCATAGAGGAAATGACAAAGACTGAGAGGAGAAAAGTCTTGGCCTCAGTGGGCAACTTCACCATTGGGAATTCTGTCTACCAGGCCCAAGGACAGTGTCAACTGCCACCCAAGTGTTCTTTGGGTATGCCCAGACTGGGCGTCCTCCTTGCAGCTCTTAATTGAGGGGAGCCATGACATAGTGAGCTGACCCAGATCTTGCCCTGTGGGTCATGGAAAGAGAACAAAGTAGAGAGTGACAGCAAGCAAATTTTAATGGGAGAGATAGGGTGAAAAGTCAGGGGTCTCCAGCCAGCAGTTTGGGCAAGACCACTGGAGTTCACCATGAAAGCAGTCCTAGTCACGGTACCAAATATGTCACTGGTGAAGAGAGATTTCCTTAGTTCTTGCCCTTGCAAAGAAAGGGAAGGACTCTGGACTAGTGCACATCGGGGGACCTGTCTGATGGTCACTTTATCAGTCTTGTGAACTTGATCCAATTGCAAGTTATCCATCTATAAATGGAGTCTGCTAAATCCTATCCTGCATGAATGCTAGAATTCATGTATACATATAAAGCAGAGTCATACTGATTAAGAAACACTGGTCTTTAATTTAATGGAAGTCATGATTATTATGAACCTCCAAAATACCCCCTTCGTATCGGAGGTTATTTTTATCCAGTAGATAGCAGAGACTATGCAGTGCATTGGGACAAAAAAATAAATATTCTTAAATGAGCTAAATTATGGCAAAGTATATTTAATTTTACCAAGAAAAAATGGTTAGAGGAAATAAGGGAAACTACAAATTGAAAGCTTTTTCCTTTATATTTGCTTATTTTTTGGTATCTCAATATTTTCTGTGGTCGCATTTCACATTACCATGAAAATCTCTCTTTCAGCGACATATTACCTACTTCCAGATCATAAAGACAATACAGATGGTTCATGAATTTCTTTTACATGTACCAAAACTGTAATTTTAAAAATCCTAAAACAGCAATAAATAAAACTGGAATATGATTACCAAATGAGTATTCTGAAGAAAAGGAATCTGTTAGAAGTAAAAATATTCAATAAAAATGAAATAGATAATATGAAGAACTTACTAGTTTAAATCAGGAAGAAATAGAGATCTAAACTTGGTTTGCTTGACCCCTACTAACCTGCACTATCTAGGAGCTTGACTACTCTTTGAGAAAATTCTGTTCCAGTGTCATCTTACCTTGTTTAGATGATAAACAAAATATTCAATATTTTGAATGTGTTTTACATATACCCAACGTGTCTTTCAAAACTTTAAAACAGCAAACAATGTGATTTATATGATTAATACATTTGTATTCTGAAGACCAATAAACCTTATGAAAAGTAATTAACATTTGAAAATACTAAACTCCTCCCTCATCTCCTTAATCTAATATAAAACAACTTTCAATAGATATTTCTCCTATGGATAAAGGAAAAAAGATATATATATTTTTAAAATGAGTTGTACCTAATATTCCATTGTATGTGGCTACCACAACTTCGTTATCCAGTCATCGGTCAGTTGAAGTCTGCTTTGCTTCCACGTCTTGTCTATTATAAGCAGTGCTGCAATGAACATTGGATACAGGTGTCTTTTCAATTATTCTTTTCTCAGTGTATATGCCCAGTATTTCTATTGCTGGGTCATATGGTAGTTTTAATCCTAGTTTTAAAGGATTCTCCCTAGTGTTCTCCATAGTGGCTGTATCAATTTCCATTCCCACCTTTTCTCTGAACTATCCCCAGCATTTAATGCTTATACAAATTTTGATGATGGCCATTCTGACCTGTATAAAGCGACACCTCATTGTAATTTTGATGTGCATTTCTTTCATGATGAGCGATGTAGCTCCTCTTTTCATGTGTTATGTGTTTGCTGCCCCTCTGTATTTCTTTTTTAGAAGAACAGATTTAGGATTGGAGAAAATTCAGCAGATAGTATGGACAGGACCCATACAGCCACTCTCTTCCTCCACTTGGTATCTTCTATTATTATCATCTTGTATTGGTTCAACGGATACAAGTTCGTTTTTTACAGTTGATCAACTCATGTCAATATGCTATTATTAACTATTGTCCATTGTTTACAATACATTTTACTTTTTGTGTTTTACAGTTCTTTAGTGTTTGACAGATGCATGATAGTATCAACTCAGCCAACATGGTGTCGTACAGAGGAGTGTGAATGCCCTATGGATCTCCCATGCTCCATCTGTTCATCCCTCAAAACGTCACTTGGAACCCCTGATGACTACTGAACATTTTACTCTTTCTAAAGATTTGCATTTTCCAGAATGTAACATTGATGGAATCATACAGTATGTAGGCTTTTTATACTGGCTCCTTCTGCTAATCAATATACATTGAATTTTCTCTGTATCTTTTTATGGTTTGAAATGTTTTCTTCCAGGACTGAATAGCATTCCATGTAGCTTACCAATATTTTGTTTACACACTCATGTACTGAAGATCATCTTTGGTGATTTTGGTTTTGGGCAGCTATGATTTATTCGCTCTTAAAATTTGATTGAAGGTTTTTGGATGGGCTTAAGGTTTTGGCTCTTTTGAGTAAATACCTTAACGTTCATTTGCTAGATCATATGATAAGACTATATTTAGCTTAAAAGAATTTGCCAGACAGTTTCCAAAGTATCAGTATCACTGCTTTCCCTTTAGCAATGAATTCATTTCCAGTAGTTTGCCTGTTTCCTCTTCATTTATTTGGACTTCTGTGTTTCTGGTTTGTTCCTTAATTTCTGTAGTATTTCTCTGCCTTTTCCATCATCATTATTATTATTATTATTATAGTTATTGTGTTTGAGGTCTCTTTTTCCCAGGCTTCAAGGTTGAATTCTTTCTTCCTTTTTATTTCTGCCCTCTAAGGTTGGTCCAGTGATTTGTGTAAGCTTCTTATAGGGTGAGATTTGTGCTGAGTTTTTGTTTGTTTGTTTTTTCCTTTGACGGTCACGGCTGAGTAAGGTAGTAATTCTGTCTGCAGATGATCGGGTTTGTATTTTTGTTTTCTTTGTGGTTTAGATGAGGCATCCTGCACAGGGTGCTATCAGGGGTTTGATGATGCCAGGTCTTGTATTCCAGTGGTTTCCTTTGTGTCAGTTCTCACTATTTGATATCCTAGGATTAGTTCTCTGGTAGTCTAGGATCTTGGAGCCAGTGCACCCACTCTAAAGGCTCAGGGCTTGACCTTGAGTTTTGTGTGCGTCTATACATTCTTTTTTGCTGGTCATGTACTCCGGTCCACTCTCAGCTGGTATTCTGCATGCACTTCTGTGTCTGAAGTTGTATTCCTGATGTATCCGTGGAGAGAGATGTATTCCACGTCCAGCAACTCCTCTTGCCATCTCGTTCCTCCTGGGCAAGATTTGTGAGAGTCCCTTGGACTGCAAGGAGATCTAACCAGTCAGTTCTAAAGGATATCAGTCCTGAATATGCATTGGAAGGACTGATGCAGAAGCTGAAGCTCCAATACTTTGACGATATGAGGTGAAGAACTGACTCATTGGAAAAGACACCGATGCTGGGAAAGATTGAAGGCAGGAAGAGAAGGGGACGGCAGAGGATGAAATGGTTGGATGGCATCACCTACTCAATGGACATGAGTTTGAGCAAGCTCTGGGAATAGGTGATGCACAGGGAAGCCTGGCGTGCTGCAGTCCATGGGGTTGCAAAGAGTCAGACACGACCGAGAGACTGAACAGAACAGATGAGTCATCAAAATATTCCTGTCATTCCTATATTTTCTGGATCAGTTGAAGCCTTGCCTTACTGCAAGGCTGATTCCCTTACGGTGGCAAAGAAAGTGTGAGAAAATGTGTTCTCTGCTTGGTTTATCAAGTGTGATCCAGCATACATTTCTCTGAGCAAATTATACGAGCTTTAACCAAAACCTTGCAGGCTTCTTGAAATTATCATTGTCCCTATGAGCCACAAACTTCAGGGAGGATTGACAGAAACAATACAAAATCTGGACTCTGGCAATATAAGAATTAGGAACATGGGGCTTAATGAATTAAACATATGATTCTAATTTTCCTGATTTTTTTGAAAGAGTACTGTCTTTTAAAAATCTTTCATTTTCTAGATATAAGGAAATTTTTTAACACAGCAATTTGATAAATGGTACCTTTGTCATTAGAATTGAAACATTAATTTTTCTCTCCCTACCGTATCACTCCCGACATTAGAAACTCTTACTGTTCTTATTTCCTTAGGAAAATTGTTATTTTTCAAAAGTTCAGTGAGAATCTATTCGTATAGCAGGACACAAGTGGAAACATTGATTACACTACAGAGACTTTAACTGGAATGTCATATTTGACAGACACAGGTAGACATCGATATGACCAGATAACTTTAGGAAACCAAGGTTAACCATCAGTTCAGTTCAGTTCAGTTGCTCAGTCCTGTCCGACTCTTTGCGACCCCATGAATCGCAGCAGGTCAGACCTCCCTGTCCATCACCAACTCCAGGAGTTCACTGAAGCTCAGGTCCATCAAGTTGGTGATGCCATCCAGCCATCTCGTCCTCTGTCGTCCCTTTCTGCTCATGCCCCCAGTCCCTCCCAGCAGCATAGTCTTTTCCAATGAGTCAAGTCTTCGCATCAGGTAGCCAAATATTGGAGTTTCAACTTTAGCATCAGTCCTTCCAAAGAACACCCAGGACTGATCTCCTTTAGAATGGACTGGTTGGATGTCCTTGCAGTCCAAGGGACTCTCAACAGTCTTCTACAACACTACAGTTCAAAAGCATCAATTCGGTGCTCAGCTTTCTTCACTGTCCAACTCATACACGACCACTGGAAAAACCATAGCCTTGACTAGATGGACCTTTGTCGGCTAAGTCATATCTCTGGTTTTCAATATGCTCTCTAGGTTGATCATAACTTTCCTTCCAGGGAGTAAACGTCTTTTAATTTCATGGCTGCAATCACCGTCTGCAGTGATTTTGGAGCCCAGAAAAATAAAGTCAGCCAATGTTTCCGCTGTTTCCCCATCTATCTGACATGAAGTGATGGGACCGGATACCATGATCTTCGTTTTCTGAATGTTGAGCTTTAAGCCAACTTTTTCACTCTCCTCTTTCACTTTCATGAAGAGGCTCTTTAGTTCTTCTTCATTTTCTGCCATAAGAGTGGTATCCTCTGCATATCTAAGGTAAGAGATATTTCTCCCGGCGATTTGATTCCAGCTTGTACTTCTTCCAGCCCAGAATTTCTCATGATGTACTCTCCGTATAAGTTAAATGAGTAGGGTGACAATATACAGCCTTGACGTATTCCTTTTCATATTTGGAACCAGTCTGTTGTTCCATGTCCAGTTCTAACTGTTGCTTCCTGACCTGACCTGCATACATGTTTCTCAAGAGGCAAGTCAGGTGGTCTAGTATTCCCATCTCTTTCAGAATTTTCCACAGTTTATTGTGATCCACACAGTCAAAGGCTTTGGCATAGTCAATAAAGCAGAAATAGATGTTTTTCTGGAACTCTCTTGCTTTTTCCATGATCCAGCGGAAGTTGGCAATTTGATCTCTGTTTCCTCTGGCTTTTCTAAAACCAGCTTGAACATCTGGAAGTTCACGGTTCATGTATTGCTGAAGCCTGGTTTAGAGACTTTTAAGCATTACTTTACTAGCGTGTGAGATGGGTGCAATTGTGTGGTAGTTTGAGCATTCTTTGACATTGCCTTTCTTTGGGATTGGAACGAAAACTGATCTTTTCCAGTCCTGTGGCCACTGCTGAGTTCTCCATATTTTCTGGCATATTTAGTGCAACACTTTCACAGCATCATCTTTGAGGATTTGAAATAGCTCAACTGGAATTCCATCACCTCCACTAGCTTTGTTTGTAGTGATGCTTCCTAAAGCCACCTTGACTTCACATTCCAGGATGTCTGGTTCTAGGTGAGTGATCACACCATTGTGATTATCTTGGTCGTGAAGATATTTTTTGTACAGTACTTCTGTGTATTCTTGCCACCTCTTCTTAATATCTTCTGCTTCTGTTAGGTACCTACCATTTTTGTCCTTTATTGAGCCCATCTTTGCATGAAATATTCCCGTGATATCTCTAATTTTCTTGAAGAGATCTCTAGTCTTGCCCGTTTATTCTTTTCCTTTATTACTTTGCATTGATCGCTGAGGAAGACTTTCTTATCTCTCCTTGCTAATTTTTGGAACTCTGCATTCAGATGGGTATATCTTTCCTTTTCTCCTTTGCTTTTCACTTCCCATCTTTTCACAGCTACTTGTAAGGCCTCCTCAGATAGCCATTGCTTTTTTGCATTTCTTTCCCTATTCCCTCTCTTACTCTGAAGTAGACACTGGCACCTTCCCTGTCACCACAGAGGAATGGAGGAAGGAGTGATAAGTCCCTCACCAAAGGGTCTGGGATCCTCCCTTCTGCTGCCTCTTGTCTGTACCATCACAACCAAGCTCTAACCTCCCCACTCAGACCGCAGCTTCTCTTCCCCATGTTTGGCTGGGAGGAAGCACTGACCACAGGGGAGGATCCTGATTTGCCCGTGTGTTGGGGAGGATGGTCCTCACCCTGGCTCCTCCTGAGCCCTGACATCCTCCTTGTACTGACGAGCTACCAACCCCTCGGACCAAGGTCCCCTCCTCCCTGAGTGTCTGGCATCCGAGAATGCAGTGAGGGAACCCCTCAGGCTTTAGAGTTGTCTGGATGCTATCCACATGTTCCCCAGCCAAGTCGCAATGGGTGGGAGTTAGGCGTGGCTGCCTTTCTGGGGTGTGGAGACCCTCAGTCCCCCCGAGGTTCCATCCATCACTGCACAGAGTCCAGGGCTTTCCCTCTACTGAGCAGAACTGGAGTCTGCCAGCCCCGAACCGAAGCCTTCCTCTCGGAGACCACCTGAGTGAAGTGGATGGACATAGGGCTTAAGATGCAGGCCTGGATCTTCCAGGGGAGAGCAGTGGTAGGGTGGCCGGGGGTTGTCAGGTCCCGTCTTCAGAGGGAAAGGGCTTGGTCGTGCCAGACTTCTGTCCTTGCACTTGTAACTCACATCACCTCACAGTTTGACATCTGGTGAGACCTGGGTCTCCTCCCTCTGGGCACCCTACATTGCAGTTCTCAAAGATCACAGCAGCTCTTGAAGATGGCATCTCACCCGCAGTGTGTATAGGAGGCACTCACTTCCTGTTATGAGCTTCTGTGTTCCAGGCAGACAGCAGAGGCAGCGCCAGGGTGGGCAGTGTTCCATGGGAGCTTCTGCAGGATTGGCATGTGGACCTTTCCTTGAATCTTAGCAGATCCTGTGACAACACTGTGCTGAGCTGAGTCTATGAGTCTCCTTCCCAGGGTCAAATTTTCCCAGGCAATTGTATGATAGTTTGAATATTCTTTGGCATTGTACTTCTTTGGGATGGAATGAAAACTGACTTTTTCAGTCCTGTGTCCTCTGCTGGGTGGTCCAAATTTGCTGGCATATTGAATGAAGTACTGTAACAGCATCATCATTTAGGGTTTGAAATAGCTCAGCTGGAATTCCATCACCTCCACTAGCTTTGTTCCTAGGAATGCTTCCTAAGGACCCCTTCACTTCGAACTCCTGGATGTCTGGCTCTAAGGCAGTGATCACAACATCACTGTTATCTGGGTCATTAAGACCTTTGTTGAACAGTTCTTCTGTATATCCTTGCCACCTCTTCTTAAAATCCTTTGCTTCTCTTCTGTCCCTATAGGTTCTGTCCTTTATTGTGCCCATCTTTGCATGAAATGTTCCCTTGGTATCTCTAATTTTCTTGAACAGAACTCTAGTCTTTCCCATTCTATTTTTTCCCTCTATTTCTTTGCATTGTTTACTGAAGAATGCTTTTTTATTTCTCCTTGCTGTTCTTTGGAAATCTGGATTCAGATTGGTATATCTTTCATTTTTTTCTTTGCCTTTTGCTTCCCTTCTATCTCAGGTATTTGTAAGGCCTCCTCAGACAACCATTTATCCTTTTTCATTTCTTTTTCTTGTGGATGGTTTTGGTTACCACCTCCTGTACCTTGTCCTGAACCTCCATCTTTAGTGTTTCAGGCAGTCTTTCTACCAGATCATATCCCTTGAAACTATTCCTCACCTACACTGTATAATCCTAAGGAACTTGATTTAGGTCATATCTGAACGGCCTAGTGATTTTCTCTACTTTCTTCAATTTAAGTCTGTATTTTGTAGTAAGGAGCTTATGATCTGAGCCAGAGTAAGCTCCAGCAGGTCTTGTTTTTGCAGACTGTGTAGAGCTTCTCCATCTTCAGCTGCAAGTTATTCCTTTACTTCCTACTTTTCCATTCTAGTCCCCTATAATGGAAAAGATATTTGGGGGGAATGTTAGTTCTAGAAGGTGATGTACATCTTCATAGCTCCATTGGACTTTAGCTTCTTTGGCATCAGTGATTGGAGCATAGACTTGGATTACTCTAATGCTGAATGTTTCACCTTGGCAATGAACCAAGATATTCTGTCCTTGTTAACACTGCACCCAAGTACTGCAGTTCATACTTTTTTTTTTACTATGAGGCTACTTGATTTCTTCTAATAGATTTTTGCTCACAAATACAATGGTAATTTCAATTAAATTTGGCCATTCCCATCCATGTTAGTTGTCTGATTTCTAAAATATTGATGATCACTCTTGCCATCTCCCGCTTGACCAATTTCCATTGATTCATAGACCTAACATTCAAGGTTCCTATGTAGTACTGTTCTTTACAGCATCGAACTTTACTTTTACCACCAGACACATCCACAACTGAGCATTGTTTTGACTTTGGCCCAGTCTCTTCGTTCTTTCTGGAGCTATTTCTGGGCTCTTCCCCAATAGCATATTAGACACCTACTGACCTGGGGGGCTTATCTCCTGGTATCATATATTTTTGTCTTCTCATACTGTTCATGGGGTTCTCAAGGCAAGGATACTGAAGTGGTTTGCTATTCTCCTCTCCAGTGGACTGCTTCTGTAACTTGAATGAATGCCAAAAATATAATATTGAATGGGAAAAGCCATGTTCAGTTCAGTTCAGTCACTCATTCATGTCCGACACTTTGCAACCCCATGGACTACAGCATGCCAGGTTTCCCTGTCCATCACCAGCTCCTGGCGCTTACTCAAATTCATGTCTGTCCAATCAGTGATGCCATCCAACTATCTCATCCTCTGTCATCCCCTTCTCCTCCTGCCCTCAATCTTTCCCAGCATCAGGGTCTTTTCCAATGAGTCAGTTCTTCACATCAGGTGGCCAAAATATTGGAGTTTCAGCTTCACCATCAGTCCTTCCGATGACTATTCAGGACTCATTTCCTTTAGAATGGATTGGTTGGATCTTCTTGTTGTCCAAGGGACTCTCAAGAGTCTTCTCCAACACCACAGTTCAAAAGAATCAATTCATTGGCACTCAGCTTACTTTATAGTCCAACTCTCACATCCATACATGACCACTGGAAAAACCAGAGCTTTGACTAGACAGACCTTTGCTGGCAAAGTAATGTCTCTGCTTTTTAACATGCTGTCTGGGTTGGTCATAGCTTTCCTTCCAAGGAGCAAGTATCTTTTAATTTCATGGCTGCAGTCAACATCTGCAGTGATTTTGGAGCCCCAAAATATAAAGTCTCCCACTGTTTCTATTGTTTCCCCATCTATTTGCCATGAAGTGATGGGACCAGATGTCATGATCTTAGTTTTCTGAATGTTGAGTTTTAAGCCAATTTTTTCTCTTTCCTCTTTCACTTTCATCAAGAGGCTCTTAAGTTCTTCTTCGCTTTCTGCCATAAGGTTGGTGTCATCTGCATATCTGAGGTTACTGATATTTCTCCCAGCAATCTTGACTCCAGCTTGTGCTTCACCCAGCCTGGCATTTCACATGATGTTCTTTGCATATAAGTTAAATAAGCACAGTGACAATATACAGCCTTGACATCATCTTTTAGGTCTTGAAATAGCTCAACTGTAATTCCATCACTTCCACTAGCTTTGTTCATAGTGATAGTGCTGACCCACACCTCCGCTGGAGACTCCTGGACACTTACAGCTACCAGACGAAAGATGGTGGAGTAGAAGGATGTACGCTCATCTTCTCCTGCAAGAACTCCAAAATTATTACTAGCTGCTGAACAACCATCAACAGGAGAATGTTTGATCCCACCAAAAAAAGATACCCCACATCCAAGAGCAAAGAAGATGGCAGGAGGGGCAAAATCATGTTAGAATCAAACCCAATACCTGCCAGAGACACTAGGATGGCTCAAATAAAACATTGTGTGCACCCTGGAGACTGAGCCCGATCTGCTTTTGAGTGTTTGTCTCCTGCGGAGGTACAGGTCAGCAGTGGCCTGCCACAGGGTCACGGGCTCTGGGTGCAGCAGACTTGGGTATGGCATAAGCCCTCTTAGAGGAGGTCACCATTAACCCCGCTATAGAGCCACCAGAAATTACACAGGACTGAGGAAACAGACTCTTGGAGGGCACAAACAGAATCTTATGCATACTAGGACCCAGGAGAAAGGAGCAGTGATATCACAAGAGACTGACCCAGACTTGCCCACGAGTGCCCAGGATTCTCTGGCGGAGGCTTTGGTTGGTGGTGGTGTTTTGAAGTTGCCATTATCTTCATTACCACCACCATAGTTTGGCCTCAGGTCAAACAACAGGGAGGGAACACAGCCCCATCAGATAATTGGATTAAAAATTGACTGAGCATGGCCCTGCCTATCAGAACAAGACCCAGTTTCCCCCTCAGTCAATCTCTTCCATCAGGAAGCTTCCATATGCCTCTTGGCCATCAGAGGGCAGACAGAATGAAAACTACAAACACAGAAAATTAATCAAAATGATCACATGAACCACAGCCTTGTCTAACTCAATGAAACTATGAGCCATGCCGTATAAGGATACCCAAGACTGATGAGTCATCGTGGAGGGTTCTGAAAAAACGTGGTCCACGGGAGAAGGGAATGGCAAACCACTTCAGTATTCTTGCCTTGAGAACCCCATGAACAGTATGAAAAAGCCATATGTATAAATATAAAATATGGTTTATTTTCTATATTAAGTCAAAAATAGTCAGAAGTACTCTATAGTGATCAGTCAGGAGAGTAATTTCTTCAGAAGATGGGTGTTTTTCAGTGGGAAGGGCCATGATGGAGGCATCTGGGATGCTGATAACATGTATTTCTTGATCTATGTGGTTCTTCCTTTGTATAAATTGACTATCCACTTAAGGTTTTTGTACGCCTATGTATTATACTATATATTTCAACCAAAAGTTTAAAAATTGTACAATATTTGGGTACTTGCCTTGCAGTCCAGTGACTAGAACTCTGAACTTCCACTTCAGGGGGCACAGGTTCAATCCCTGGTCAGGGAACTAGGATCCCACATATTGTGGGTGTGGTGTGGCAAAAAAAAATTATATCATATTTATTAGTCTATTCAATTGCTTTCTTCAAATAGTTTTGGCATTTTGCATATATTTTTTCATAAATAATATAGCTTGACAAATATATGAGTATTGGTAGTGTTATCTTTTTATTTTTACTGCTATGTGTCTCCACAGTTATTTCTTTTCCTTTATTATTCAATTTTATATTACTTCACAATTTTCTCTTTTCAAAACTAATTTTTCCATCCTAAAATAAATTGTCTATGACCGGTTTGAGTTGTTTTGGGCAATAGTTGTAAGTTTAGTTGTTATACTTTCACTTTCTATTTTTACAATCTTTTTTGTGTTAAAATTAGGAGTTAGCATTTGAATTATTATGTTACCTTTTTGTAACA
Organism: Bos javanicus; assembly: GCF_032452875.1. NCBI lineage: Eukaryota > Metazoa > Chordata > Mammalia > Artiodactyla > Bovidae > Bos > Bos javanicus. The sequence continues at coordinate 120,869,113 of NC_083897.1, forward strand.
TACTGTCTTTATATGTTACATATTATAAAGCATTGAAATGAATCTTATTTGTAGAGTATTACAACTCTGTAAAGAATATGTGCTGAATTCTTTTTAGAGTGACCAATATTGCCTTAATTTTCCCCTCAGCTTAACTTTAGACAGGCTTCTTCATACCTATAGGCCCCTGATTTTTCTGTTCTTAGAGCATTAACTTTAGAAAATTTGCAATTATAAATTCTTTCTCTTCTCCTTTAGAGATATCTCTTCTTTCCAATTTTCCAACTCACAATATCTTTCTCAAGGACATGGGAGTCATCTCTTTGAAATAATCTCTGTTGGGAGGGTAAGAACCTAACTTCATAGGTGGAGTAATCATGTTAAACAACCTCTCCCTAATGTCCTCCAGTACTAAACTAGTAGCTCACTCCAGCACTTAAAAATCTCCTGCCTTTTGTTTCAGGGCAATTGAATTCAATCTGTCTCCCCTGTTGTGCTAGTCTTGACCCAGTTTCCATGGCATTGGGTAAGATCTTCTTTGCCTGTTTAACTTGTCCAATGCAATTGTTTTTTGACAAGAAAGACCACTAGTTGGTTAATGTCATGGTCTGGGTGCAGGTCTCCTGGGTCTTCTGGATCCTGGTGTGCATAAGATTTTGTTTGTGCCCTCCAGGAGTCTGTTTCCCCAGTCCTGTGTAAGTTCTGGTGGCTCAATAGTGGGGTTAATGATGACCTCCTCTAAGAGGGCTTATGCCATACCCAGGTCTGCTGCACCCAGAGTCCCTGACCCTGTGGCAGGCCACTGCTCACTCGTACCTCCACAGGAGACACTCAAACACACTCAGAAGAATTTCCAGACATGAGGCAGATTGAGAGAAGAACAAAGTTTATTAGAGTGGGAAACGCTGTTAGAACAGTGGGCCAGCTCAAAGGAGAACCGACGTTGAACAGGGGTCCTTAGTCCACTTTTATACCCAGGGTACAAGGAGCGCAATAGGGGTCTTGTGGTTATTTGCTGATTGGATGAGGTGCATATACTAGGGGGAGGGAAGAGTAAGGCAAATACCTTCTCCCTATGGAGTAGGAGGGGAGACAGGTTCTACTGCTCAGGAGAACCTGAAATTCATTAATAGTTACAACATAGGGGAGAGAAGGATGATAAAGGCCTGGTTTTTCCATTCCTGCATTCCAAGACCCTCTTTGGTTTTACCTGGTTTTTTGTCCTTGGGTCACCACAGTTAATTTTTAACCCTCCATGGTTATCCATTAGGTCTTCTCCTGTGCCTTTTGAATATATTGTAATCACTTTGCTGGATCAGAAAAATTACATTTTTCTCAAGAGGTCATCAGTTCACATGAGCACCCCCCTTCTCTGTCATTTCTACCTTTTTGCCTTGTTCTAACAGGTGAGTTGATTAAATCTAATTCCTGACCTTCATCTACTCACTTTGAGGTGCCCTATTATACATTATCATAGAAAAGCATGTGTTTAATCTATTCTATTGCTTGCAATTCCAGTAGTTTTCATTTTCTTTTGTTGTTGACTCTTGCACCTAACATCCTGGAACTGGCTTCAAAGCACACCTATCCAGTCAATTCTTTCATCATTAGTCAACCGCTATTCATCTAAAGAGAAAAAGGAATTCCAGCCTCCCCAGTGACAGCTAGCTATTCACACGGGTGAGGGAGAATGACCTGGCCGCAAATCTGACCTTTTCTTCATGCTCCAATGGCTTCTTAAACCACTGCCTTCTTTCTTTGTGGTTCCTCCTTATGCTCTCCAATACAATAGATTTACCCTCTACTTGTGTGTGTGTCCATGCTCAGTCATGTCTGACTCTTTGCAACTTCATGAACTGTAGCCTGCCAAGCTCCTCTGTCCGTGGAATTTTCCAGGCAAGAATACTGGAGTGGGTTGCCATTTCCTCCTCCAGGGCATCTTACTCACCCAGGGTCGAACCCATGTCTCCAGCATTTCCTGCAATGGCAAGTGGATTCTTTACTGCTGAGCCATCCGAGAAGCACCCGCTACCGAGTACTGTCCATTTATTATTTTTAGATTTACCCCAGCTCCCCTTTATCCTCTACAGCATTTCCCTAACCTTTACAATAAGAAAGCACAGAGGGAGAGAAACTCTGGCATTGTATTCTTTTTCAGTTTAGAAGCCATTTCCTCAAGTTGAGACTTTGAAATATCCCAAGGGAAAGACAAAACAATCCCAAGGTTCCCAGTGTCAGGGAGGAAACATAATTTTCCTTCTACTCTTCTAGGCTCCTGGCTGAGGCCCCTGCTGTAATAAACAAAAATGGATTAATGGGAGAAAAACAAACAAGTTTAATAACATGTATACCTCCTGTACACATGGAAGAGACCCAGGGACACAATAACTCCCAGATATGACCCAAGCTGCCACTTTAAATACCATCTACAGTTAAAAGCAAAAGAAAGATGTTGGCCAGTTATGCACAGTTTTCAGGCAAAGCCCAGCAAATAGGGGTGTGGTTGTTATGCAGATTTAAGTTATCCTTTTCTCCATTGATAAGAGTTTCTAGGGATTTAGAGTCATCCTTCTTTTCCTGGAGCAGTAAGACAGATACCTTTACAAATGGAGATTTCCCTAATTGATGTAAATGTTTCTTACAAAAGGGTTACTCCTACTATCACTTTCAGAGCTTTTCCTGTCTAGAGCTGCTTAAAACATATCAGTGCAAAATAATCCTTATGCCAAAGAAACATATTCGTGGGTGCTATTCTGCTCCCTTTCACCAGCTTCAGGGAAGTCAAGTATGTTGACTACATACTTGACTTCACTACACCCTTCTTCTGACATTTGTTGGCTCTAACTAAACAGGTCTTCTTTACATAAAAATTATGTCAGAAATAAAGCTTTTTGACTCTTCCATATGAACTTGGTAACCCAGTATTATTTAGCTAATGAATTTAACCCTATCCCAAGATCTCAGAACAGAAATGTTGCAAGAAGGAAGCCAATTCTGACTCCATGTTGGAAACTGTCCCTTTGACTTGCCTTTCCTTTTTGCTTTTGTTGTTATAATCATACTTAATAGCTTGCATCACAGGACCCTGCCCCTCTGCTTGATTGTAAACTAAAGTGCCTTACTTGAGCTCATAGGTCCCTATCCACCTGTGAACAGAAGAGATTAATACACCCTGTCTTTTGCAGATGTTTTCCAAGAATGAAGATCCTTTCATTTTACTTCCACACTGCCTCTCCCTCTCTATTCTCCCTTTTAACTTTAGCTCCTCATTGCTTTTCCTGTGACTCTACAAAAGAACTTGGCATCCAGACCTGGACAAGATGGATATTTTGAGATACCAGACTGCCATCTTCTTGGTCAGCTGCATTCCAAATAAAGTTGTTTTCCTTGCCTCAACACCTCGTCACTCGGATTCATTGGCCTGTCGTGTGGTGAACAGAGCAAGTTTGGACTGGGACTCAGTAACAAAGAGAAATTTCAAAGAAAAAGTTTTTAATGTACTTGTCCCAAGGTTATATAAGTACATTTTTATAAATGCATATACAAACTTACATACATTTTGCAAATGTATATAAGTACATTTTTTATACTCTTGCCTAAGATAGCATTTTAATTTTCTATTTTGAAGACACCTGAACTTCAGAAGACAATTATGGCTGAATTCCAGCCCTCTAACTGCCATTTATTTGTTCCTAAAACAGATGAATTGCTCCCATTAGCTGCAGAATCAAAACTATTGAAAACAGAAAAGCAGGAAAATCAAAAAGTGATCTCCAAATTAAAGTAAAATTGCTCATAGTTAAAGTGATAAACTTGTTTTTTGCTTTGCTGAGGTTTTCCTCCTCACTTCCAACTAGTTGTTTGTTTGTTTGAAGGAAATAGAGTCAGTAAGAGTAAAAACATATCTCAGCTCTAGGCTCTCCTCTTTGTCCCTGAAACTGATGTCAAAACACAGCCTCTGTGCACTGGTGCCGAATCGAATCTTGGAGACAGGTTTTGGGTGAGGTAGAAAGTTCAGTTCCGTCGCTCAGTTATATCCGACTCTTTACAACCCCATGGACTTCAGTGCGCCAGTCCTCCCTGTCCATCACCAACTCCTGGAGTCTACACAAACTCAGTCAGTGATGCCATCCAACCATCTCATCCTCTGTCATCCCCTTCTCCACCTTGAATCTTTCCCAGCATCAGGGTCTTTTCAAATGAGTCAGCTCTTCGCATCAGATGGCCAAAGTATTAGCATTTCAGCTTCAACATCAGTCCTTCCAGTGAACATTCAGGACTGATTTCCTTTACGATGGACAGGTTGGATCTCCTTGCAGACCAAGGGACGCTAAAGAGTCTTCTCCAACACCACAGTTCAAAAGCATCAATACTTCAGTGCTCAGCTTTCTTGATAGTCCAACTCTCACATCCATACATGACTACTGGAAAAAACCATAGCCATGACTAGACAGAACTTTGTTGACAAAGTAATGTCTCTGCTTTTTAATATGCTGTCTAGGTTGGTCATAACTTTCCTGCCGAGAAGTAAGCGTCTTTTAAATTCATGGCCACAGTTACTATCTGCAGTGATTTTTGAGCACCCAAAAATAAAGTCTGCCACTGTTTCCACTGTTTCCCCATCTATATGCCATGAATTGATGGGACCGGATGCCATGATCTTAGTTTTCTGAATGTTGAGCTTTAAGCCAACTTATTCACTCTCCCCTTTCACTTTCATCAAGAGGCTCTTTAGTTCTTCTTCACATTCTGGCATAAGGGTGGTGTCATCTGCATATCTGAGGTTAGTGATATTTCTCCCAACAGTCTTGATTCCAGCTTGTGCTTCCTCCAGCACAGCATTTCTCATGATGTACTCTGCATAAAAGTTAAATAAGCAGGGTGGAAATATACAGACTTGACATACGCCTTTCCCTATTTGGAACCAGTCTGTTGTTCCATGTCCAGTTCTAACTGTTGCTTCCTGACCTAAATATAGATTTCTCAAGAGGCAGGTCAGGTGGGCTTGTATTCTGATCTCTTTAAGAATTCCCCACAGTTTATTGTGATCCACAAAAGGCTTTGGCACAGTCAATAAAGCAGAAATAGATGTTTTTGGGGAAATCCTTTGCTTTTTTGATGATCCAGTGGATGTTGGCAATTTGACCTCTGGTTCCTCTGCCTTTTCTAAAACCAGCTTGAACATCTGGAAAATCATGGTTCACGTATTGTTGAAGCCTGGCTTGGAGAATTTTGAGCATTACTTTACTAGCGTGTGCTGCTGCTGCTGCTGCTGCTAAGTCGCTTCAGTCGTGTCCGACTCTGTCCGACCCCATAGATGGCAGCCCACCAGGCCCCACTTTCCCTGGGATTCTCCAGGTAAGAACACTGGAGTGGGTTGCCATTTCCGTGAGATGAGTGCAACTGTGTGGTAGTTTGAACATTCTTTGACATTGCCTTTCTTAGGGACTGGAATGAAAACTGACCTTTTCCAGTCCTGTGGCTGCTGCTGAGTTTTCCAAATTTGCTGGCTTATTGAGTATAGCACTTTCACAGCATCATCTTTTAGGATTTGAAATAGCTCAACTGGAATTCCTTCACCTCCACTAGCTTTGTTCATAGTGATGCTTCCTAAGGCCCACTTGACTTCACACTCCAGGATGTCTGGCTCTAGGTGTGTGATCACACCATCGTGATCATCTGGGTCATGAAGATCTTTTTTGTACAGTTCTTCTGTGTATTCTTGCCACCTCTTCTTAGTATCTTCTGCTTCTGTTAGGTCCATACAATTTCCATCCTTTATTGAGCCCATCTTTGCATGTAAATGTTCCCTTGGTATCTCTAATTTTCTTGAAGAGATCTCTTGTTTCCCTCTATTTCTTTGCACTGATCACTGAGGAAGGCTTTCTTATCTCTCCTTGCTATTCTTTGGAACTCTGCATTCAAATGGGTATATCTTTCCTTTTCTCCTTTGCCTTTCACTTCTTTTCTTTTCCCAGCTATTGGTAAGGGCTCCTCAGAGAGCCATTTTGCTTTTTTGCATTTCTTTTTCTGGGGATGTTCTTTATCCCTGTCTCCTGTACAATGTCATGAACCTCTGTCCATAGTTCATCAAGCACTCTGTCTATCAGATCTACTCCCTTAAATCTATTTCTCACTTCCACTGTATAATTATCAGGGATTTTATTTAGGTCATACCTGAATGGCCTAGTGTTTTTCCCTACTTACTTCAATTTACGTCTTAATTTGGCAATAAGGAGTTCATGATGTGAGCCACAGTCAGCTCCCAGTCTTCTTTTTGCTGATGATATAGAGGTTTTTCAACCTTTGGCTGCAAAGAATATAATCAGTCTGATTTCGGTATTGACCATCTGGTGATGCCCATGTGTAGAGTCTTCTCTTGTGTTGTTTGGAGAGGGTGTTTACTATGACTGGTGCATTCTCTTGGCAAAACTCTAGTATCCTTTGCCCTGCTTCATTCTATATTCCAAAGCCAAATTTGCCTGTTACTCCAGGTGTTTCTTGACTTCCTACTTTTGCAGTCTAGTCCCCTATAATGAAAAGGACATCTTTTGGGGTGTTAGTACTAGAAGGTCTTGTTGGTCTTCATAGAACCATTCAGCTTCAGCTTCTTCACCATTACTGGTCGGGGTATAGACTTGGATTACTGTGATATTGAATGGTTTGCTTTGGAAACAAACAGATCATTCTGTCGTTTTTGAGATTGCATCCAAGTATCACATTTCAGACACTTTTGTTGACTATGATGGTGACTCCATTTCTTCTAAGGGATTCTTGCCCACAGTAGTGGATATAATGGTCATCTGAGTTACATTCACCTATTCCAGTCCATTTTAGTTCACTAATTCCTAAAATGTCAATGTTCACTCTTGGCATCTCCTGTTTGACGACTTCCAATTTGCCTTGATTCATGGACCTAACATTCCAGGTTCCTATACAATATTGCTCTTTACAGCATCAGACCTTGCCTCCATCACCAGTCACATCCACAAATGGGTGTTGTTTTTGCTTTGGCTCCATCTCTTCATTCTTTCTGAAGTTATTTCTCCACTGATCTTCAGTAGCATGTTGGTAGAAAGGAAGTAGAAAGGAATAGCTTTATTGCTTTGCCAGGTAAAGGGGGCTACAGCTGGCTCCCGCCCTCAACAAGTATGAGTTCCAACCCAGGAGGATGTGATGGGAAGTTTTATAGCAATAGTTTAAGGATGGAGTTTCAGAAGATTCAGGTGTGTGCAGGGCTTGTACTCCTTTAATCTGGTCTCAGGTAACCTTGATGAGTTTCTCTAGTCCCTTTAATCTTCCCTTGGGTGGTTTCATGGCTGCTCCTCCCTTGATTAACAAAAGCTTGAATCCACCCTTTGGAACTCAGGGTAGGTCATAGAGGCTGGAGTCTGTTTCGTACAAGCAAGAAAACGGGAAAGAAAGGCTTCCATGCCCAGGAGCCCCACAAGGCCTTGCTGGGTTTCAAAACCTCAACACTTATCTACCTAGAAAGTGTAGGGGAAAAAATTGCCACCCCAAAATGTGTCTCTCTGTCAGGAGGATTATTCACTTTTGAAGAATCAAAAGTCTTAGGAAGTCTTTCTTTCTGCTGCTGCTGCTAAGTCGCTTCACTCATGTCCGACTCTGTGCGACCCCATAGACGGCAGCCCACTAGGCTCCCCGTCCCTGGGATTCTCCAGGGAAGAATACTAGAGTGGGTTGCCATTTCCTTCTCCCGTGCATGAAAATGAAGTCAAAGTGAAGTCGCTCAGTTGTGTCCAACTCTTAGCGACCTCATGGACTGCAGCCTACCAGGATCCTCTGTCCATGGGATTTTCCAGGCAAGAGTGCTGGGGTGGGGTACCATTGCCTTCTCCCAGGAAGTCTTTCTTTCTACATTCCTCCAATCTCCTAAAACAATTTAGATAGAGAGCCTATTCCTGAAATAGAGCTATCACCAGAGATATCTGCAAAGAATATGGGAAAGGTGTCTTGGGGGAGATTTTAGGCAGCACCTAGAGATAAGAGTCTACTCTGTGTCCCATGGTCTCTCCATCCCAGCAAACATTTGTGTACAAAACACTTGCTTTTCCACCTCCATGTCAATTGCCTTCCTCCCCTTTGAAGTCCCAATCCACTACCTGAAACATCCTCTTTTGTTGTTAACTGAAGATGATGTTTAAGGTGTGGGTTTTGGCTAATTTGGTGAGTTACTCAGTTCTCCTGGGTCTCTCCCATGTATCCATGTTATTAAATTTTGTTTGATTTTCTTCTATTAATCTGTCTCATATCAATTTAATTCTAGACCAGCCAGAAGAACTGGGTACAGAACAGTTTTGTTTCTCCTTCACAAAATGTATTGACTATCAGTCTAGCATTATCCAACTGGTAAGAAGGACTTCCCAGGTGGCATTAGTGGTAAAGAACCTGCCTGCCAATGAAGCAGATATAAGAGATGTGGGTTTGATCCCTGGGTTGGGAAGATCCCCTGGAGGAGGTTATGGCAACCCACTCCAGTAGTCTTGCCTGGAGAATCCCATGGACAGAGGAGCCTGTGGGCCACAGTCCAGTCCATAGGGTCACAAAGAGTGGGACACAGCTGAAGCGACTTAGCATGCTCACAGAGTGATAACATGTAGCTGTTATGTATATCTGAGATGTAATCTGAACCTTGGCAGTTTCAAATCCCTTTTGGGGGATTCTAGATCCCTTTGGTAGTTTTAGTACCAGCAACATTAATTACCCTTGAAAACTTGGTATAAATGCAAATTCCTGGTCTCCGTGTTCTAACAAACCCTCCAGGTGATTCTGTGCTTGCTAATGTTTGGCAGCTGTTGTATCATCCACACAGCTTTGGTTAACAGCAGTGTAGGAGGAATCTAGAAACTGCGTCCTGCACCCCCTTGACTTTGCCTCAAGTTGTCCATAATTGTCCACAAGGCCTAACCAGTTATACATAGGGGAAGACAAATGTACTGACACAATGTCCTTACAAAATAAACCTCCTTTATCAACCTAATCATCTTGAGTTTGGAGCCCTACTTTCCAAATTGGGAAAGGAGTGCATCTAAGCTGTACATTGTCACCCTGCTTATTTAACTTAAATGCAGAGTACATCATAGGAAATGCCAGGCTGAATGAAGCACAAACTGGAATCAAGATTATTGGGAGAAATATCAAAAGCCTCAGATATGCAGATGACACCGCCCTAATAGCAGAAAGCAAAGGGGAACTGAAGAGCCTCTTGTTGGTGAAAGAGGAGAGTGAAAAAGCTGGCTTAAAACTCAGTGTTCAAAAATGAAGATCATGGCATCCAGTCCCATCACTTCATGGCAAATAGAGAAACAATAGAAACAGTGACAGACTTTATTTTCTTGGGCTCCAAAATCACTGTGGGTGGTGACTGCAGCCATGAAATTAAAAGATGCTTACTCCTTGGAAGAAAAGCTATGACCAACCTAGACAACGTATTAAAATGCAGACATTACTTTGCCAACAAAGGTTCGTATAGTCAAAGCTATGGCTTTTCCAACAGTCATGTACAGATGTGAGAGCTGGACATAAAAAAGGTTGAGTGCCGAAGAACAGATGCCTTCAAATTGTGGTGCTTGAGAAGACTCTTGAGAGTCCCTTGGACTGCAAGGAGATCAAACCAGTCCATCCTAATGGAAATCAACCTTGAATATTCGTTGGAAGGACTGATGCTGAAGCTCAAACTCCAATACTTTGGCCACCTGATGTGAAGAGCCAACTCATTAGAAAAGACCCTGATGCTGGGAAAGATGGAGGGCAGGAGGAGAAGGGGCAACAGAGGATAAGATGGTTGGATAACATCATCGACTCAATGGACATGAGTTCATGCAAACTCTGGGAGATGGTGAAGAACAGGGAAGCCTGGTGTGCTGTAGTCCATGGGGTCACAAAGAGTTGGACATGACTGAGCAAGTGAGCAACAACTTTCTCCCTTGCCCACACAAAGCTTCCTGTTTCCTTCTTCAGTTCTGGACACTCCCCTCTAAAATCTAAATATAATACTGCAGCACCCAGGCTAAAAAAAAAAAAAATGCCTTGAATTACAGAATTTCAGACGGTTTGCACACTGGCCAGAGGAAACAAGACACCCTCTATAAGTTCAGCAGTTATTCACCTAAGAAAGTGAAACTTATAGAAGTCAGATGACTACTAGAGCAGGGTTAAGGTTAAATGGCGAGCATGTTGGTTGAATTTCCTTGGCCCCTGTGTTTCCTAGTAAGATACACATCTGCCAGGGACACGTTTCGTACTGAGATGTTCTTTTTAAGAAAACAGCTGAATAACTTCTCTACTACTGCTCTTCTATACTAGAAGCTTACATCACTGTACCAGAAGCAATTAACCAATGCTCAATACACTTCTGTTCAAATGAATGCAAACAAAAAATGAATGCATTCTTTTTTCTTAAATGTTACTCAGAGGAGTATACCATCAGCAAAGAGAAGCAGCAAGGTTGGTCTGTTACCAGGTGTCCATGCATAATAATTCTGCTGCCAGATTTTCAGGGTCTAAGAGTGTTCCTCTGAACTATCATTTATCTATTTTTTAAAATATGGCATTTTCTTATGCATTTCCTCTTTGAAAATTCTTTACATATATTAAAGATTTCATTCTTTGACTACCAAATATGCTAGATATATTTCTGGAGCTCACTCATCTTTTACATATATTTTTGAATATGAAGCTGTTTTCATTAACTAGACAAATTTATTAATTTTCCCTTTATGTTTTTATATCTATTTTAAAATTTTAGAAACATACTCTTAACCCAAGGAGTAGATAAATATTCACTTACATTAAGTTCTAGTCTTTCTTTAAGGTTTTTATGTTTTATTTTTTAAAAGTTTAAGGTGTACACTGATGTGCACTTTTTTGTAATGTGTGAGATGCTGTCCTAAACTTATTTTTTTCCTCAAATGTGTATTTACTTCCTTTATAACCATTTTAAAATGATCCCTCCCAATTCATTTAAAAGTCCATTTTTAAAATGGTCCACGTCCCTATTAATTCAGGCATATATCTAGAGTTTTTCTTTCGTTATGTTCAAGTACTTACTTTTTTGTTTTGAAATATGGCAGAATAAGCCACCATTCATTCTTCTTTTACTGAATATACTTTAGTATTTCACCTGTTTATTTCTTGAAGGAAATCCCATCTCCTATTGAGATGTTAATTTTCATCACTCCAAACCAGAATAGGAAATTAATTTTAATTTGAGAGTAAGTGAAATCATATAAATAATTTAAAACTTCAATTTCAAAAAAAGAGTTTATCTCTTCCTTTTGTTTGTGTATTGTTGCATGATCCTCAATGTAAGCTTCATACCTTTCTTAATACATGCTATCATATTATATTTAAAGTATACTTTGAATTGTGTTATATGAAATTCAGTGGCTATATATCTTAGTCCGTTCAGGCTGCTATTAAGAAATACCACAGACTGGGTGGCTTATAAACAGTAAATTTATTTTTCACCATTCTAGGGGCTATGAATTTGGCACAGTTGGTAAAGAATCCACCTGCCAGTGCAGGAGACGCAAGATACTCAGGTTTGATCCCTGGGTCGGGAGGACCCCCTGGAGTAGGGAATGGCAACCCACTCCAATATTCTTGCTTGGAAAATTCCATGGACAGAGGAGCCTGGCGGCCTACAGTCCATGGGATTGCATAGAGTTGGACCTGACTGAGCATGCACTAGCTGGCTGACAAAGGCTATGAAGTCTGAGATCTGGGTGCCAGCACAGTTGGGTGAGGGCCCTTTTCTAGATTACAGACTTCCTGTTATGTCCTCATGACATAGAAGGGGCAAGGTACCTCGCTTGGCTCTCTTTTATGAGGACCTCAATCTCATTCAGAGCCCTTATGACCTCATCACCTCCTAAAGACCCCACCTCCTAATAGCAGTCCATTGGGTATTAGGATTGCAACACAAAATCGGGAGAAACACAAGCATTCAGATCACGGCACTATATAAATGGGAAAAAAATCCCCATTATTTTAGTTAAATTTAATCAAATTCCAATAATTTTAAATACATATGCACTACAAACAGCATTAGGGGCTTCCTTGGGGGTCCAGTGGTTAAGGCTCGGTGCTTCCAATAGAGGGAACACGAGTTTGATCCCTAGTCAGGGAACTGAGATCCCACATGTCTTGTGGTGCAGCCAAAAAAAAAAAAAAAAAGTCAGCATTATAGATAAAATCTTCCTTGAACATCACTACAAAGCCCAGTCCCTCCCTCAGATAGCTATAAATCAGCCAGATCTCTGCCATGGATTGAGTTTTGTCTTTACCATAAATCACATGGTGTTTTAAAATATAACTTATGTGTACCATTTTGCATTTTTTATTACTTAACAATCTACCTTGGCTATATTAACAAACCCATACACCTATGTTAATCACAAACTTATATAATTATTGAAGAATATTTCTTGGTATGCTGTGGTTTTTGCCAATAGCCACTTGATAAGACATTTAGCTTTTATCCCACTTGTAATTACTACAAATATCAATGCAAATAAACAAATAAAACATTTTTGTACTCACCTCCTATGGGACAAATCTCTAGTGTAAACACTCATAAAATAAGCACTTTGTTATTTTAAAATATTCTAGCAATTGCTCTCCAAAGCAGTTTCAGAAACTTTACTCTCCAATCAGCAAAGTATGACATTATTTCTTCTTCACAGTCTCTTCTCAATATTACTAAGCTTTTAAAATGTTTGTTTCTCCATTTTTTCACAGCAGTGGCCAACATTTTATTACTAAGAAAGTGGACATTAGAAAGTAATCTTAAGCCAGTTCACAGTTTCAGATGATTCAGTTTTCAGCATTACTATTCAGAGTATATTATCACTTAGAAGGCATTTCATGTATCAGCCAGGATGCACACTTCATTCTGTGCATAATTAAACCAATATCTAAGGCATAATATTGTTGACAGAGGAGTGGTTAACAGATTCTCAGTTAATGATTGTCAAATATGAAGCTTTTTATTTGGATTTTTTAGTAACTTGCCCAATTTGAGTTAGTGTCAAATCAGGACAAAATCTAAGATTTCTGATATTCAGAGCAAAATTGACCATTTAAGAATGTTCATTTGTTTTTTTGGGCTTACCCAGGTAGCACAGTAGTAAAGAATCTGCCTGCCAATGCAGAAGACGCAAGAGATGCGGGTTCAATCCCTAGGTCGGGTAGAGCCCCTGGAGTAGGAAATGGCAACCCACTCCAGTATTCTTGCCTGAAAAATCCCATGGACAGAGGAGCCTGGCGGGCTACAGTCCATGGGTTTGCAAAGAGCTGGACATGATTGAAGTGACTGAGCATGAGCACGCACACATGTACATATATGTTGCTTTTATATACATATCGACCTGAATATATATTTGTAGAGATATTTTCCTACATTATTATATAGCCTGAAAAGGAGGATACTAAGGTAGAGTTGGTAAGAGGAAAGCACGTAGAATCTTTGGTTTGACTTCTGGCTCTGTCACAGGTTTTGTGACTTTAGCAAACTTAACCTTCATAATGTTGTTTCATGCCATCCTATTATCATTACAGAATGGTAGAAAGTCTTAATTGAGTGCTAATCATTGTCAAATGGGTTAGGTATAAAGTTTTTCCCATTTTCTTCTTGATTCAATGTGTACATTCTAGCAAGGTATCATTACTTTGTAGAAAAAAGAAAAGTTGCATTTTTTTCTAAGTCATTTTTTTTTTTGGATTGGTGCATGGAGTATTTCCCTCCATCTTTCTTTCTTTTCTTTTTTAACACATCTATATTTTCTTTTTAAAATATTCTTGTCTATTATGGTTTATCCCAGGAGATTGGATATAGTTCCCTGTGCTATACAGTAGGACCTGGTTGTTTATAAATGTTATTATTATTTTTTTTCTTTTTTGGCCATGCCAAACAGCCTGTGGGATCTTAGTTCCCTGACCAAGGATTGAACCCAGGCCCTTGACAGTGAAAGTGTGGAGTCCTAACCACTGGACCACCAGGGAATTCCTTCCATCTTTATTTCAAATATTTAATTGGCTATATCAGATTGTATCTGTTTTAAAAAGTGATATAATTAGCATATAACATTAGTTTTAATTCCATAACATAATGATTCAATATTTGTATATATGGTGAAATGACTATCACAATAAGTACAGTTAACATCCATCATTACATGATTTTTCTTTTCTTGTGCTAAGGATTTTTATTTATTTATTTTTTTGCTAAGGATTTTTAAAATGTACTCTCTTTGCAACTTTCAAATATAGAATACAGTATTATTAACTCTGGGCTTCACTGGTGGCTCAAAAGGTTAAGAATCTGCTTGTAATGCAGGAGACCTGGGTTTGATCCCTGGGTTGGGAAGACCCCCTGGAGGAGAGCATGGCAACCCACTCCGGTATTCTTGCTTGAAGAATCCCCATGGACAGAGGAGCCTGGTGGGCTACAGTCCATGGGGGTCACAAAGAGTCAGACATGACTGAGCCATTAAGCACAGCATTATTAACTATAGTCACTTTTCTGTATACTATCACATACCCATGACTTATTTTATAACAGGAAGCTTGTACCTTTTGACCACCTTCACTCATTTTCCCTACCCCCTAACCCCTACCTCTGGCAACCACCAACCTGTTCTCTGAATCTGTCAGTTTGGGTTTATTTTTTAGAGTCTACCTACAAGTGCCATCCTATACTATTTGTCTTCCCCTGTATGGCTTACTTCACTTAGCATAATGCCTGTAAGTTTCATCCACATTGTCACAAATGGCAAGATGTCCTTCTTTTTTATGGCTAAATAATATATATCTCTCACATTTTGCTTACCCTATCATCCATTGATGGGCATTTAGGTTGCTCCATGCTATGTATTTACCTTTGCTCCAGTTCTTCTATTATTTTTTTTCCCCCTTCAAGGGCACTGGGAATTTGTAGTGTGAAATAAAATTCATTTTTTTTTTATGGAAAAACAAGGAAAATTTACACATAAAAAAATTTCTCTGCCCTTTGGCCTCCTCTCTCACCATTGTTGGGCTTCCCTGGTGGCTCTGTGGTAAAGAATCCACCTGCCAATACAGGAGACATGGGTTCAGTCTCTGGGTTGGGAGGACTCCCTGGAGAAATAAATGGCAACCCACTCCAGTATTCTCACATGGGAAATCCCATGGACAGAGGAGCTTGGCAGGCTACAGACCGTGGGGTCTCAAGAGTGGGACACAACTTAGCAACTAAACAACTCCTCACCGTTATGCGTTGTGTACCTGCATTATGGGTTGACCAAACCGCCACAATAGGCAGAAATATCTATGTGACCATAAAGAGCAACATTCTCCTAGCATTAAGAAGACAATTCCTTAAAAGATAATATTCCTTCTTGATCTTGTAATGGCCACAATGACACTTAGATCTACATTGTGTAAATTGTCAATAATACATCATTTAATGTAGAGTCCTCTGTCTCAAAAAAATGTATACAGTATAACTGTGCCTTGACTTCTAATGAGTGGCACAGTTCTCAGAGCTTTCTGGGATGCTCTTCCTGGGTTATAATCCTCAACTTTGGCTTGAACAAAATTTCCGTCTTTCGTAGACTGATTGATTAATCTTCCATCAATAACAGAGTGAATATTTATTGTCATTTATTTAAAAACACCTGTTTCAGCTCATGCCTCCTTGTTTTCATTTTTGTACTTTTCATGGATCTATTCTCTGCCTTGCTACTTGTAGGGAAGCAATAGTTGCCATCGCAAAATGTCTCTTTAACATGCAGATTATTTTTAGCCGAAAACAATCAAGGGACAAAAGACTAAGGAAGAGACTTTGACCTTCCTCCAAACTGCCTAAAATCATTTGGATTGTGGATCTGTTCCCAGAAGAGAGCTATCATCAGAGATCTCTGCAAATAATACGTGCAAGATGTGGTGGGGGAAACTCTAGGGTGAGCCTGGGATCAGAGTCCACTCTGTGTTCCATGGTCTCTGCTTGGCCCAGCAAACACTGGTTTACTAAACACTTGCTTTCCCATCTCCTTGTCAATTGCCTTCCTCCCCTCTGAAGTCCCAAACCACAACCTGCAACATCCTCTTTTGTCTTTAGCTAAAGACCATGTTCAAGGTGAGGGTTTTGGCCAATTTGGCAAGTTAGTTCTCCTGGGTCTCTCACATATATACATGCTATTAAACTTGTGTTTGATTTTCTCCTGTTAATCTGTCTCATGTCAATTTAGCTCTTAGGCCAACCAGAAGAACCTAGAGGGAAATTCCTCCTTTGCCAACACTGCTATTCACAACTCCTAGTGAGTTTTGTTTTTACTATTGTGGTTTTGTCCTCTGAATTATTTTATTTTTTCTCCATTCTCTTTTCAACTATACGTTCATTTAATTCTGTCCCATTTTATCTATAAATTAATAATTGAATAGTTTTAATTTGAATGTAACATAACTACATGTACATTTTTAATTACAATACAGCAGAGGAAACAGGGTAATTTTTAAAGTAATTATGGAAGATATCTATCTAGAGTGAAATATAGTATCAAACATGTAAGTTATTTTCTATGAACAATAGTGAATTTAAGTAATTATTTTAATGTTTGCGATCTATGAAAATTAGGCATTTTCTTGATCAGTAAATATGATCTAAGAGTCAGACATGATTGAGCGACTAAAGAACAACAGCATCAAAAAATATGATCTAACTTAATGGGACCTCTGATATACAATAAGAACATTAAAATTATTATCAATTTTTTGACACTTTCTGCTTAAAATATATGCATATATATACATATACATATATATACATATATATATATATATATATATATCATGACTATTTTCATTTGGAAATTGTTATTTGATTGGGATTCCTTATAGAACCCAAAACAGGTGCTGATCATGAAATCAGAGGCCTCTGAGAATCTAATATTCATTGATCAATGCTGGTGAGAGTAGTTTTACGACAAGAAACATAATTGATGTTTATGCTTCAAATAATTCGTCAAACCCAGAAGATTTAAGATGCTAATAAAATCATCTGTCAACTTTATGTATTTATTGGTAAAGAGCAGATTTTGTCCTTTGATTTTGAATATAATAACTTTAATATTTATATTAGGGAGAATGTAAAAGAACAGAAGGTACTCTTCACACTTCTGATTCAGAAAGTAACCTAAACTAAAAGTAGAACTGTGTCAAACAAAACCGAGTCTACAGAGACCACAACTGGCTGACAGTGACAAGGTAAGAGACACTTGGATGGGAAGACTTTGCTTGGGAATAAAGCCAAAATACACGGTGTATGTTGTGAAGAAAAATATTTTATGAATAGACTTGAGACTGCAAACCATAAAAGGGCACAGAATGAAAAGTAAAAAGATTAATCACAAGTGTACTTGGGCCGTATATTTATAGACTAATGAAATCGTACAAATCAGAATCAAAAGGAACACTTTTTGGAAAATATTTAAAGAAAGACATCAAGATTATTCTTATTGAATATTTGAAAGTGTTCAAGATGAATTTTATATCACCTTTGAATATGATCTATTACTGGTAGTTATTTTTGGATACAGACTTTAGTGATATGCAACAAAAATAACAAACATTATAATGAAGGTGGTAGGGAAGAAGAAGTTGTCCTCCAGCCATCTAGGTTTTTCTGGCTGCTGCTGCTGCAGCTGCTAAGTCGCTTCAGTCTTGTCCGACTCTGTGCGACCCCATAGATGGCAGCCCACCAGGCCCCACCGTCTCTGGGATTCTCCAGGCAAGAACACTGGAGTGGGTTGCCATTTCCTCCTCCAATGCATGAAAGTGAAAAGTGAAAGCGAAGTCACTCAGTCGTGTCCGACTCTTAGTGACCCCATGGACTGCAGCCTACCAGGCTCCTCCATCCATGGGATTTTCCAGGCAAGAGTACTGGAGTGGGGTGCCATTGCCTTCTCCTCTTCTGGCTAATCTAAGAATAAAATTGACATGTAACAGATAAATGGGAGAAAATCAAACAAAAGTTTAATAACATGTGTACATGAGAGAGACTGAGGAGACCTGAATAACTCACCAAATTGGCCAAAATCCTCACCTTCAATACCATCTACAGCTAAGACAGAGAGGAAGTTGAGCGTAGTAGTTTGAGATTTGAAAAGGAAGGAAGGCACTGAAATGGAGATGAAAAAGCAAATGATTGGTAAACAAGTATTTGCTGGGCCAGGCAGAAACCATGGAACACAGAGTGGGCTCTGAACGCTAGGTGATGCCTAGAGTTTCTCCCACCACACCTTGCCCACATTCTTTGCAGATACTGTTATGGACAAGCCCAAGTCAGTGCCCAACAAGAGTCCTCCTGCCCAGTGTCACTCGGGTAGAACAAGACTGTTTGGTTCTAAAGCAAAGAAAGTTTTATTTTTGAATAAAGAATGGAGACAGGTGAGTTCATGCTCTAGAGTTCATCCATGCTGTCCTGGACAGGTGGTGGGCATGAAGCAAGACCTCCCCATCCCCCACCCAGGGTAAAGCAATTGGAGATTCATTCTTGGTGGTCCCATATCCGAAGACGAGAATAGCAGGACAATCAAGAGAGGAGGCTGAGCCCTGCTCAGAGAGAAAAAAAAATCACATATGTCTCATTCTCAAAGTCAAGGAAACCCTCCTGTTGAGAAAGCTCCTTAGAGATCAAAAGGTAAATGACGGTAAGTCTACCTACCCACAGGCCTCTTCAGGGGAATTCATCTTGGCTGAGCGATGTGCATGTACACCTGGGAGGATCCTGAGATATACCAAATATGGACTCAGAACCAGACAAATAAAAATGCTTGGCCAAAGGAAACCCAGAAGAAATGCCCCATAAAGCTGATTCAAATTACCACGGAGGCGAGACTCTCTCTGGGTCCGCCCGTGCGTCTATCCACACTGTACTGCACTCTTTTTTTTCCTAATAAACACATGTCTCAATACTTCCTGAAGAAAACTTACACGGCTCAAAATAGCCTAGAGTTAAAACTCCCCTCCAGGTCCTCCCCACCATTCTATGCAAAACAAAGAACTCTCTCACCCGAAGGAAAAAATGGACATTAAGGTTGATAACGCCCAGCTCCCAGCTGGTCACAGCCTCTGGCTGATCTCCAGAATTCCTTGCCCCAGCCGTTTAAAAGATAACTACTCTGAACAACCTGGGAGAAGAACAGGCCCCCTTAAGACAGTAGATTTCCACATATATATGCCTATATATACTTACTCTTTTCTTGGGTTAGTGCAGCAGCTTACTAATCTGACTGATGCCCCTTCTCACCTCATTAAAGGTGATCTGTTCCTGTAAAGCGCGGTCTCCTTCTTTTTCCGAACCTCGCCTTCTCTAACTAACTCCCTCACCCTACACTTCCCATCTTATGTGGGAATTCTTTTCCGGAAAGGTCAAGGGCCAAAGCCTTGTCCCTGACCGCTGGTCTAGGGGCTAGGATTCAGTGCCCTCACCGCCTAGATTCTGCCTCAATTTCTGATCTGGAACTGATGCCCAGCTTTAAGCCGCTACAGGCTGAGGCCACGTGAGATGGGGCAGGGCTGCTTCACAGGGATCTCCTCCGTTGAGTGGGGTGGAGAGAGGAGTTCTCGTGAGGCGGGAACAGCCACAGGTGCACTTCAGATCTCAGTGCTGGATGCATCGTCTCTGCACGACGGCCGTGGCCATGTTGAATGACAGTGTCAGGCCTGCATGAGGCCTTCGGAGCTGAGATGTCGGAGCAGCCCTTTCTCCCTGGCCACGCAGGTCTGAGGAGCCAGGTGGAAGGGCTCTGCACATGGCCCCCTATGAGCAAGCAGAACTAGACTAAGCACAAAAGCAAAGGAAAAGGTTAGACTTTGTTACTCAGATTTATTTTTATTTCCTGGGCTTTGTTAATGGGCTGTGCAGGTGAAACTGCCTTTCATCCTGCTCGTGGTGCTCGAAGGGCACTGAGGGGCGCCAGTCAAGTCTGTCCTGTGTCACTGCTCCCTGCTGTGTGTGGCCATCGTCCTGACTGCGTGTGGAGGAACAGAACTTCTCCCACCGCTTCAGTTCTGTCAGCTCGGCCCCAATTGTTCATAGCTCTGAGCGATGCCCAATTTAAGATACACGGCCCAAATTTTAGCAAGAGAACAATGGGCACATGGCCAAGTTTTCCTAAAAATGAAGGTCTCCAGTTCTTTTGCCCGAAGGCAAAACTGTGCCTCGGTGTCGAGGCTCACCACTGTGGCCTGAATCTCCTTGCTCATGCTTTTGTGGGTTTTCTGCAGAGAAGCTTCAGGTCAGAGAGTGGGTCACACGAGTAGTCGGGGGGTGTCGTTGCCCCAGGTTGGGGCTGAGGGGCCTCTTCCCTCAAATGCAAAGTCCCCACAGAGTGGCCCTGCAACTTCAGGGTGTAATGGGTGGTTAGGATCACCGAGTAGTGTCTGTTCTTCTTAAGAGTGAGTTGGTTTGCGGCTGCAGGTTTCCCCAGTGTTTAGGTTCACCCAGTCTCCTGGCTGGACAGGGTGGAGGCCTGGGTTGGTGGATGCGGTCAGCATCTGGTTACTATATTCCGTGAGAGCTTTCATGGTTTCTCCCACCTGGAGGGCATACTTGGGTTGTTCCCTTTCAAGTCCATTCCTTCCCTTGGGCTTGGGGAATGGCTCTACTATGAGTGAGTGAAAGTCGCTCAGTTGTGTGCGACTCTTTGCGACCCCAGGGACTATACAATCTATGGAATTCTCCAGGCCAGAATGCTGGAGTGAGTAGCCTTTCCCTTCTCCAGGGGATCTTCCCAACCCAGGGATCGAACCCAGGTCTCCAATGTGGCAGGCAAGTTCTTTTCCAGCTGAGCCACAGGGGAAGCCCCCTATACATGAGTTCAAATACACTTAACTGTAGCTTATCCCTTGAACTAATAATGGCACTGGGAGAAGGGTCATTGGAAGCAACTTAATCCAATTTTCTTGAGTTTCCTGACATAACTTGGCTACAACCCATTTCAAGGTCTGATTGGACCTCTCTGCTTTCCCCAGTGATTGGGGTCTTGAGGCTGAGTGCAAGGTCCATTTTATGATCAAGGCCCTTTGTCATTTGAGACACAAATTCTGAACCATTATCACTTTGTAGGGATCCTGGGAGCAAAAATCTAAGGATTATTTCTTGTAGGAATGCATTAGGCACTTCAGCTGCCTCTTCAATTCTAGCAGGGAATGCTTCTATCTACCCAGAAAACATGTCTACAAGCACCAGGAGATACCTGAAATTGCTCGGGACTCTCGGCATGCCAGTGAAATCAAACTTCCAGTGTTCTCCAGGATATGTTCCCCTGGTTTCCATGGACCTTATCTGGGAGCTTCTGGGGAGACTGGTGTTGGAGTTGTTTATTGTGCAGATGAGGCGTGTCTCAGCTCTCCAACTGAGTATATTAATACTTTTCATGCCAGGAGTTACCATGACTTCAACTGATCAATTATATAAGGAAGGCTTCCTTCCCATAGTGAATTCCTTGATGAGCCTCCCTGATGGCATGACACATGCAGTTTGGAAAAAGGACTATCACCCATGTTTATTAACTAGCCACCCATGGGTTCCTAGATCTATAATGAAGTTCTGTTTTGGGGCTTTGTCTAATTCTTCCTTTGTATAGACTGGGTAGTAACTGAATGGACCTGGCCTCTTACATAAGAAGATAATTGCCAAGTTAATAGTTCAGGGGTGTACTTCTTGCAACTGCATCTGCCTTGGCCTTGTTGTTTCCCTTTATTAACTCTGCACCCCTTTTGGTGACCCCTACAGTGAATCACTGCCACATTTTGGGGAAGCTGCACTGCTTCTAAGAGCTTCAGTATGCTTAAGCCGTGTTTCATCAGTCTGTTCTCTGCAGTAAACATATCTCTTTCCTTCCAAATGGCCCTGTGTGTGAAGGTTAGCATGCAAATACTGGGAATCTGTGTAAACATTTAAGATCTTCCCTGTTCCAAGCTCTAAGGCTCTCTATCAGCTCCACTTTTAGGGCAGAAGTCTGTAACAGTAGGTTTTGTGCCTCTGTGACTTGGGCCGGGGAGGTGACTGCATATCTCACCAGCCTTTTTCCTCTCTCTCATAGAATCCCTCCTGTCTGTGAACCATTCCTCTTTGGCATTTGGGAGAGGCTCACTTCCTAAGTTTGGGTGACTGGAATAGATCATGTCTATGATTTCTATATAGTCATGCTCCAGGGGCCCCATTTCTGTGGATAGCGGCGTGGCAGAATGTAGTATGTGACAGGTTTTTATGGTAGCCACTGGGTTGTGTCTAAAAGCAGAGCCTGAACTTGAATAGACCTTCTGGGACATAGCCGTCCCATTTCCTTAGAACTTACGAAAGCCTGAACCTGGTGTGGAGTCCATATAGTGATTGGCTGACCAAACTTTAACTTTTCGCTTCCTTTAGCAGGGCTGTAGCTGTTGCTAGCAGACTAGGAGGCCATCCCTTCATGGTTTGATCTAATTGTTTAGAGAAATAAGCAACCACCTTAATAAGGTGTCCCAGTTTATAAGCTAAAATACCTCAATGGCAATTCCTTCTCTTATAAATGTAAAGGTGAAGGGTTTAGCTAAATCTGGGAGAGCCAGGGAAGTGGCCTAAAGTAATTGCTTTTTCACTTCTTAAAAGGCCCCTTCACATTCTGAATTGCATTCTGAATCACATTCAAAAGGATCATCCTCCTTTCCTTTCAATTCTTCATATTGAGGACTAGCTATTAGACCACAGTTAGGGATCCAGTTGTGGGAAAACGTGGCCATCCTCGGGAAACCCCTTAGCTGTTTTCTAGCTTTAGGAGGAGTGAGGCTGCAGATGGCTTCTTTCCTTTCCTGGGGTGGGCTTCTCTGACGTGTGAGGATGAAGCCTAGGTAGTTCATCCTAGTTTGTGATACTTGATCATTTTCTTGGACAGCTGTATCCTTTATCAGCTAGGTGGTTTAGGGTGGCTACAGTGTTTTTTGTCGGAGGACTCCTTCGTAGGGCTCTGTTCAGTTCAGTTCAGTTCAGTCTCTCAGTCGTGTCTGACTCTCTGCGACCCCATGAACCACAGCACGCCAGGCCTCCCTGTCCATCACTAACACCCGGAGTCCACCCAAACCCATGTCCATTGAGTCGGTGATGCCATCCAACCATCTTATCCTCTATCATCCCCTTCTCCGCCTGCCCTCAATCTTTCCCAGCATCAGGGTCTTTTTCCAATGAGTCAGCTCTTCGCATCAGTTGGCCAGAGAATTGGAGTTTCAGCTTCACCATCAGTCCTTCCAATGAACACCCAGGACTGATCTCCTTCAGGATAGACTGGTTGGATCTCCTTGCAGTCCAAGGGACTCTCAAGAGTCTTCTCCAACACCACAGTTCAAAGGCATCAATTCTTCGGCACTCAGCTTTCTTTGTAGTCCAACTCTCACATCCATATCTGACCACTGGAAAAACCATAGCCTTGACTAGATAGACCTTTGTTGACAAACTAATGTCTCTGCTTTTCAATATGCTGTCTAGGTTGGTCATAACTTTCCTTCCAAGGAGTAAGTGTCTTTCAATTTCATGGCTGCAATCACCATCTGCAGTGATTTTGGAGCCCAGAAAAATAAATTCATCCACTGTTTCCCCATCAATTTATATGAAGTGGTGGGACCAGATGCCCATCATAGGGCTCGTGGCTAGAATATCCTCTACATACCAGAGGAGATTTCTTCAAGGTCTTCAGCTAAAGTTTCCCCAGAAATGATGGGGCAGTTTTTTTTCTTCCCCTTTGGAGATTGGGAGCAGGACCATCCAGCAGTATTGTTTTTTGTTTGTTTGTTCATTTTGGCTTTGCCATGTGCCTTATGGGATCTTAGTTCCCCAATCAAGGATTGAACCCAGGCCCTCGGCTGTGACAGCATGGAGTCCTAACCACTGGATCACCAGAGAATTCCCTTTTGGGGGATTTTTTGTTGTTGTTGTTAATTGAAATAGAGTTGATTTGCAATATTGTGTTGGTTTCAGTTGTACAGCAAAGTAACTCGGGGCTTTCTTTGCAGATTATGTTCCATTATAGAGGATTATAAGATATTAGGTAATATTCCTTGTGTTATTAATGTATATATAACTCCTTATTGTTCATCTGTTTTATGTCTAATAATTTGTATGTATAGATCCCATATTCCTCATTTGTTCCTCCCCCGACCCCTTTGGTAACCTTAAATTTGTTTTCTATAAGTCAACAGCTATTTTGTACATACATTCATTTATATTAATTTTTTAGAGTACACATATAAGTGATATCATATAGTATTTGTTTTTCTCTGACTTATTGCCTGAGCTAGATATTCCCTAGATCCATTTATTTTACTGCAAATGACAATATTTTATTTTTTTATAGCTGAGTTATATTCCATTGTATGTATGTGTGTGTGTGTGTGTGTGTGTGTGTGTGTATCTTCTTAATTCAATCATCTGTTGAGGGACACTTGGATTGTTTCCATGTCTTGGCTATTGAAATAGTGCTGAAGCACAAGCTGGAATCAAGATTGCTGGGAGAATTATCAATAACCTCAGATATGCAGATGACACCACCCTTATGGCAGAAAGTGAAGAGGAACTAAAAAGCCTCCTGATGATAGTGAAAGAGGAGAGTGAAAAAGTTGGCTTAAAGCTCAACATTCAAAAAACTAAGACCATGGCACCTGGTCCCATCACTTCATGGGAAATACATGGGGAAACAGTGGAAACAGTGTCAGACTTTATTTTTCGGGGCTCCAAAATCACTGCAGATGGTGACTGCAGCCATGAAATTAAAACACGCTTGCTCCTTGGAAGAAAAGCTATGACCAACCTAGATAGCATATTGAAAAGCAGAGAAATTACTTTGTCAACAAAGGTCCGTCTAGTCAAGGCTATGGTTTTTCCAGTGGTCGTGTATGGATGTGAGAGTTGGACTGTGAAGAAAGCCGAGTGCTGAAGAATTGATACCTTTGAACTGTGGTGTTGGAGAAGAATCTTGAGAGTCCCTTCGACTGCAAGGAGATCCGACCAGTCCATCCTACAGGAGATCAGTCCTGGGTGTTCATTGGAAGGAATGATGCTAAAGCTGAAACTCCAATACTTTGGCCACCTCATGCGAAAAGTTGACACATTGGAAAAGACCCTGATGCTGGGAGGGATTGCTGGCGGAGAATGGGACAACAGAGGATGAGATGACTGGATGGCATCACCAACTCAATGGACATGAGTTTGAGTGAACTCAGGGAATTGGTGATGGACAGGGAGGCCTGGGGTGATGCAATTCATAGGGTCGCAAAGAGTCGGACACGACTGAGTGACTGAACTGAAATGAACTGATATGAACGTTGGGGTGCATGCATCTTTTCAAATTAAAATGTTTGTTTTTCCAGATATATACGTGGGAATGGAATTGCTGGATTGTATGGTAGCTTTATTTTCAGATTTTAAAGGAATCTGCATACCATTTTTCACGGTGGCTGCACCAATTTATATTCTTACCAACAGTGTAGGAAGATTCCCTTTTCTCCACACCATCTGCAGCATTTATTATTTGTAGATTTTTTTTATTATAGCCATTCTGAATGGTACAAGGTGAAATCTCATTTTTTTTATTTGCATTTCTCTAATAATTAACAATGTTGAACATCTTTTCCTGTGCCTGTTGGCACATCTGTATGTCTTCTTTGGGGAAATGTCTGTTTAGGCCTTCTCCCATTTTTTGATTGGGTTGTTTTATTGATATTGATTTGTATGAGCTCTTTGTATATTATGAAAATTAAGCCTTTGTCAGTTGCTTCATTTGCA
Organism: Bos javanicus; assembly: GCF_032452875.1. NCBI lineage: Eukaryota > Metazoa > Chordata > Mammalia > Artiodactyla > Bovidae > Bos > Bos javanicus. The sequence continues at coordinate 120,894,911 of NC_083897.1, forward strand.
AATATTGAGTTGAACAAAAAGTTCATTTGGATTTTTCGTAAGATGGGAAGGAATTCCTGAATGAACCTTTGGCCAATCTAATATTTTTCTCTCATTCTGTATGCTGTCTTTACATTTTGTTGATGGTTTCCTCTGCTGTGCAAACCTTTGAAGTTTAATTAGGTCCTATTTGCTCTCTGCCGATTGTTAGCAAGCTAGCATGTGTAAACTCTTTGTGAGAAGAATCTAGGCTTCTCCCGACTTTCTACCTATCCCAGTAAATTTCCCAGCCATCAAAGGGGCTTGTCTCCTCTGCATAGGATGTCCAGTCTGTGGCTTCACACACTTGCCTCCCATGTTGAGGGTCCTCTTCTTTTCCTTTCAGATCCTTCCAGGGAGGGACGTCCTGACCCTATACTTTTTTTCTGTCCTACCTCGTTATGTGGAAATATTTCTTGCCTATAATCTTTGGTTGTATAGAAGTTCTTCTGCCAGTTTCTGGTTAGTTTTATGTGAGAATTGTTCCACATGTAGATGTATTTTTGATGTGTTTGTGGGGGGAGGTGAGCTCCATATTCTACTCTGCCAACTTGATCCATTCTCAGTCTCTAGTATGTTTTTGTGGTACTTTTAGATCCTGCCACTCAAGAGAAAAAATTTCTTGTGACTCGAGAGCTGGTGGAATACAAAAGAAGTCATCTTTTAAATCCAGTACAGAATACCAAGTCCTGGTGGACAATAGAGTAGCCACCAAGGTACAGGTATTAGGGACTACTGGATGTACCTCCTCAGTGGTTTCACTGACTGCCCTGAGGCCCTGTACCATCCAGTATTCCTTATTGGATTTCTTTATAGGGAGAATGGAGGCTTCCCTGGTGGCTCAGATGGTAACAGATCTGCCTGTGATGGAGGAGACCTGGGTTTGATCCCTGGGTCAGGAAGATCCCCTGGAAAAGGGAATGGCAACCCACTCCAATATTCTTGCCTGGAGAATCCCACGGACAGAGGAGCCTGGTGGGCTATAGTCCATGGGGCGACAAAGAGTCAGACACAACTGAGCGACTAACACTTGTCACTTGTAAATATAGGGAGAATGGAGGTATTACAGGCTGATTGTCATGGTCTAATATGGCCCTGGTCACTTAGGCCCTGTATAACAGGGGCTATGCCCAACAAGGCCTCCTGAAGAAGAGGATACTGTTTTCTACTGGGACATGTATGTCTAGGTTTTAGACGGACTATCATGGCACTGGCTCCTACAGTTTGTTCCACCCATCCCTGAGCCCATACCTCAGGATAATTCTGGAAAGATCAACTTGCTCTGTCCGGGGAGGTATATTCTCAGCCATTAACACTGTGATCTTACACCCTTTTACTAAGGGGATCCCAGACTCCAATTTGTCCGCCATTAGGTGGATAGTAACCCCCCAATCTGTATAAGATCTCTCTTCCTAGTAGGGTATAGAGCATTCAGGGACACACAGAAAGGAATGGATAAGTGTGTGTTTACCCAATGGATATTCAAATGATTCTGTGAATATCCATTCTTGGGCCTTCCCTGATACTCTCATAATTTTACAACTCTTGTGAATTGAGTTTGCATGATCTGGTGTTCAGAACTGAGTAAGTGGCACTGGTGTTGACTAAGAATTCAACAGCCTTCCCCACTCTATCTGAAGTCAGTCAGGGCTCCTCAGGGTCAGCTGGAGTGCCTGCTTAGGCCCTGTCATCCTTTTTCTACTTGGACAATCTGCCTTCCAGGGTAGTGACTGGGATTTGCAATTTCTATCCCCCTTCAGGCAGTCTCTTTTCCAATGCCCTTCCTGTTTAACTATGGTGCACTTATTGGGTCCCAGTTTCCTTGGCTTTCTATCTTTCCATGGGGCCTGGGGTCACTCACCAGAGAAGAGAGTCTCCATGGGCAGTTAGTCCAAATTCTCATGCTGACTGACATCAGAGAGCAATAGCCAGTAGGTGGGTCTCTAGGCCTTTTTACCCTCTGACTTTTTCTCCTCTGCTGCTGCTGCTTCTAAGTCGCTTCAGTCGTGTCTGACTCTGTGCAACCCCATAGACGGCAGCCCACCAGGCTCCTCTGTCCCTGGGATTCTCCAGGCAAGAATACTGGAGTGGGTTGCCATTTCTTTCTCCACTTCCTCCTCTATATCTTGTTCATTAAATACCTGGTAGGCAACCTTGACCAGGTGAAAAGTAGGGCTATCTGGTTCTATTTCCACTTTCTGAAATTTATGCCTAATGCTGAAGCACTTTGGGAAATGAGAAATAGCACCTCAGGATTGCCTTTCCTTCCAAGGACTCAATCATCAATAGCATAGATTCAGAGGCATCCCCTGAGGCTCTAGGAATGCCAAAGGGTTTTTTGTTGGCTCTGATAAATTTCTTTTATCTTATTCCACTTGCTGGGTTTCTTTTCTGCTTCCTGGATTCTGTTTAGGATCATAATTATCATAATTATATAATGGGCCAGCCTCTGTTTCCACTCCCTTCTCCTCTGTCTCGGTGGTCCCAATTGGGTCCATTATCTGGGAGCCCTTGATTCCCCGTCTGAAAATAGCACCATGTGCATTGTTTCTGTTCTGTTCTCTTTCTCTGCTTCATCTCGGGTTTTTTAAAAGACCATGGCTTTTTCTTCCTTGTTAGGAGTACATTGAGGAGGCTCTGGATATTAGCCAGGTTAGGTCATGGATCTGAAAGATTCCCCTAATTAGATTCAGGAACCCCTCTGGACCCTCCCCAACCCCTTTACTGTGAGTTTTCCAGTTACTGTTATTTTTTGGCTTTTTTTTTACCTTATTTTAAATTTTTTTTACTTTTATTTTTTATGACTGAGTAGTATTCCATTGCATATGTGTACCACTTTTTCTTTATCTGTTCCCTTGTTGATGGGCATTTAAGTTGTTTCCATGTTTTAGCTATTGTGAATAGTGCTGCTACAAACATAGGGGTGTATATATCTCTCAGAATTATAGTTTTGTCCTGGTATATTCCCAGGAGTGAGACTGCTGGATTATATGGTAATTCTATTCTTAGTTTTCTGAAGAAACTCTATACTGTTTTCCATAGTGACTGTACCAACTTATATTCCTACCAACAGTGTAGGAGGGTTGGTTCCCTTTTCTCCACACTCTTTCCAGCATTTGCTATTTGTAGTCATTTTAATGATAGCCATTCTGACTGGTATGAGGTGGTACTAGGATTAAAATTGTCCCTCTGTTATAGGTAAGTATAATCATTTTAATCTACATAAATTTGTGCTCTGTGTTTGGTATGGTTTGACAAAAATAAGTTATATAATACAGTACTTTTATCTTGCAAAGAATAGTGTGGCATTTTATTTTAAAGATTTTGTTAAGAAATTTACTTAGTTTGCTGCAGTTTAAGAATCCTCCTCCCCTCATGACAAATACTTTATTCTAGACAAACAGAAAATCAAGAAATGAGTATCTCATCTTTGCAAAATGAATAACTCCATTTGTAAAAACTAAAGTATTTGGAGAGTTTGAAAGACTATTTAATAAGTATAGTCACATGACTGGCAAGCAAAGGAGGAAATTTTAGCTTCTGTTGTACATATTGTTCCAAAAACCTTCTTTGGTTCTCTAGAAGAAATTTTATACATAATTGGACCATATCATGAAATAGTCACATTAAAGTTTTTTATTTTTTTTAAGTTGCTGTAATGTACATTATCTCTATAATACTTATATGACAAACTTCTAAATTTCCAAATATTGCCTTAAGATCAGTATTCATGGATAGCAGGTGCCTTGGACCCATGCAGTATTTTAGCATTATGAGTTAAATTTCAATTTTTACAATTTCTTTTCATGCAGTGGAAGCAATTGTACATATTAATTCTCAAGGATCTCCTGTCAGTATTCACTGTATGCTCTTTGTAAGAATGCGTATTACTGTTTTATTATCTGACCTGCATGCATAAGCCCAGAATGCCAAAATAGTTGATATATTTCAATTTTTTGAAATTATTATTTTAACATATTTATTTTGTAATTATTATGCATGTGACATTGTGGATGTGTTAGTTTATTTACACAACCTGTCTGTGATCACACTGTCAGTGTATCCAAAGTCTTCCAAGGAAAATTAATGATTTCATCATTCTTTAGGCTATGCAACTGTGGATCCAATTTACAATATTAAGAAGGGAATTATATAATCTTTAAAAAAAGAATGAATAATGCCATTTGTAGCAACATGGATGGCCTAGACATTATCATACTTAATGAAATAAGTTAGAAAGAGAGACAATTACCATATAATATCACTTACATATGGAATCTAAAATATGACACAGTTCAGTTCAGTTGCTCAGTCGTGTCCGACTCTTTGCGACCCCATGAATCGCAGCACGCCAGGCCTCCCTGTCCATCACCAACTGCCAGAGTTCACTCAGACTCACATCCATCCAGTCAGTGATGCCATCCAGCCATCTCATCCTCTGTCATCCCCTTCTCCTCCTGCTCCAATCCCTCCCAGCACCAGAGTCTTTTCCAATGAGTCAACCCTTCACATGAGGTGGCCAAAGTACTGGAGTTTCAGCTTTAGCATCATTCCTTCCAAAGAAATCCCAGGGCTTATCTCCTTCAGAATGGACTAGTTAGAGCTCCCTGCAGTCCAAGGGACTCTCAAGAGTCTTCTCCAACACCACAGTTCAAAAGCATCAATTCTTTGGCGCTCACCCTTCTTCACAGTCCAACTCTCATATCCAAACATGACCACAGGAAAAACCATAGCCTTGACTAGACGGACCTTTGTTGGCAAAGTAATGTCTCTGCTTTTGAATATGCTATCTAGGTTGGACATAACTTTCCTTCCAAGGAGTAAGCATCTTTTAATTTCATGGCTGCAGTCACCATCTGCAGTGATTTTGGAGCCCCCAAAAATAAAGTCTGACACTGTTTCCACTGTTTCCCCATCTATTTCCCATGAAGTGATGGGACCAGATGCCATGATTTTCGTTTTCTGAGGACCAACCCCATGTCCAGGGAGTGGTGGCTGCACGGGCACAGGAGGGCTTAGAGGAGCTATCCCACGTTGAAGGTCAGGAAGGGCAAAATATGACACAAATGAGGTTATTTACAAAATGAAAACAAACTCACAGACACAGAAAACAAACTTATGGTTACCAAATGGGATAGGGGTAGGTGAGGGGTAAATTAGTATTTGGGGGTTAGCAGATACACACTACTATATATAAAATAGATAAACAACAAGGTCCTACCATTGTAGCACAAGGAACTATATCCAATATCCTATAATAAACCATAATGGAAAAAAATGTGTGTGTATATATATATATATATATATATATATATATGTATAATTGCATCATTTTGCTATACAGCAGAAACCACAACATTGAGCAGTATTGTAGATCAACTATACTTCAATTTAAAAAAGAAAGATAAAGTCATTGATTAGAAGAAAAAGGGGGAGCCTGAATCTTGATAAGCAAACTTCATGGAATTTTCACCTACCTCTTACCTGGCTCCTCCAATGAGTACTGTCCTTAAGGAAGGGAGCCAATTTTCCAGATATGGGTTCCTTATTTTAGAGAGGGCAAAGTGGCCTGTTCAGAGGGAATTGTGGTTGTTTTGGCCTATCCAATGGCTCCCTGAAGGATGCGTTCAAAGGACTCCTTTATTTTTCTAAACTCTCCCAGGGAAGAGGCATTTTACTGCAAAATGTTTATCAGAAATATTTAGAGCTAAGGGTATAAGCCACTGAGGCCTGAAAGATAATAGTTGGAACAAATCACAGACAAACCAAAAGGCATGGCAAGAAAGGTAAAGAATGAGATGCTTTGGGGGAAAGGAGCTTTCTAAAGCTACTATATATTTCTGAGAATCTGGAGTATCATATGAATGCCCAGAACTAGCTAATGCTAAAAAAATATACCTGGAAGGCCCTAGTCTCTTACCTAAGGCTCACAGTTAGACTCTGTGCAAGCAAAAGTATGAGCAAAGTTGCAGACTGCCCAACTGATTGTAGAAGGCATGCTCCAACACAAACACATATCGCCCATCTGCAAAGAATGGAGGTGATTTATATTTTTTATTTCAGGCATTAAGAAATTTCTGTCAAGTCACTAGCTGATCAATCAATTAATTGAACAGAGTCAGTGACCACTCATTACAAAGAACACATATCTTAAAAAGTGAGTTCAGAAAATTAATGAAGCAAACAAACAGAAACCATAAGAAGAAGCAAAAATAAGCCGTGAATGGGGGAAGAATTTGATTTCAAAGTTAACACATTATAATAATATTCAAAATGTACAGTTTTCAAGAAAAAATCATGAGGTATGCAATGAAAAAAAGTAGAGAAAAAAGAGATTAATAGAAACTGTACAGAAGGAAGCCCAGATATTGGACTTATTAAACAAAGAACTTAAATCAGCCATTTAAATATTACCAAAGAGGTAAGGGAAATCATGTACTAAGAACTAAAGGAAACTAAGAATTGTGTTTCCCCAAATGAAGACCAGCAACCAAGATTTAAAAATTATTAAGATGAACAAAATAGAAATTCTGGAGTTGAAAAGTACAGTAACAGAAATAAAAAATACATTAGAGGGATTCAGTAGGGGATTCGGGCAGGCCAAAGAAAGACTCACCAGAAGACAGGTCAATTGAGATTATATAATCTGAGGAACAGAAAGTAAAATAAATAAGGAAAATGAGAAATGCCTAAGAGACTTGTGGAACATCATCAGTTATGAAATCATATGTAAAATAAGAGTCTCAGAGTAGAGAAAGGGGCAGAAAGAATAATTGAAATAATAAAGTTACAGTTTCCTCTCTGGCATGTGAGTCACTTAGAAGTTGTCATTCCATCCTGACAACAAATAAAAAGCTGAAAAAAATCAATAAATCTTGTTACATCAGCCAGAGAGATGAGACCACAGAGAAAACTGCTGCCCCTCTAATTGGAAAGGCTGTCAGGTCAATACAGAGAATCAGAATTTAAAAAACAGAAACCTCAATGGGAACCAGTGCCAGGGTAGGAAAATATAAACTATAATTGAGAAATTTCTAGGAAGCTCATTCTGGAAAAGTCTGAGAGTTAAAAATTCTTTACATTTTGTGAATTTTACATCCAGGGGTGTTACCAGATTCTCACAGTTAAGACTAAAAAAAAATCCCTTTGGGCTTCCTGCAGGTAGAGGAAAAAGTAATCAGCTGACATATGCCAGAACACTCTGTCCTTAACAAAACCTGCCCTCAGCAGAAATTATATTATCAGAGCCTAATCTATTGAGGTTTTATCAGAGCCAGACTGGCTTGGGAGAAATAAAATACCCAGCTCTAGCCTTCTCTATCCTTCTATATGGGACAAGGGAAATAATTCTAGTTCCACATAGCCATCCGGTCCAGTTTAAGAGGGGTGTAGGACTGTGAATCACTTGTGAACTTTGTAGCCAGTAGGTCAGAAGGACAAGTAGCCACTTGGGACCTGTGACTGGCATTTGAAGTAGACTCAGTCTTGTAGGACTGAACCTTTAACCTGGGGGCTGTGATGCATTCTCCAGGTAGACAGTGTCAGAATTGAGTTATATTTGTAGGACACCCAGTCACTGTCTGCTGAGAATTAAAGAACCACATGATGGTGTCAAATAACAAAAACAAACAAATAAACAAAAAAAATCCCACACATCAAACTGCAGAAAATCAAAGATAAAGATAAATTTTAAAAGAAGCCAGAGGAAAAACAGCCTATCTGTGGAAGAGCAAAGATAAGAGTTATGTTTGACTATTCCTCAGAAACCATACACACCAGAAAAAAGGGGAGTATTTTTTCCTCTCAACATTTAAGTGTTGAGAGGAAAAAATATAGGAATTCTCTATCCTGCAAAATTATCCCTCAAAAGGGAAGAACAAATAGAGACTTTTCCAGACAAACAAAAATTGAAGAGACTTGTTACTAGTAGATCGACCTTGTAAGAAATAAAGGAAATTCTTCAAAAAGAAGGAAAATGATATTGAATCCTTCTAAAGAGAAGAGAATTAGAGGTAGAATAAATAGAAGTGAAAGAAAACATATTTTTCTCATTCATAATTGATCTAGCAGGTATCAGTTTGTTCAAAACAATAATTGCAACAATGTTTAAGATGATTATGGCCTGCATGTGTGCTAAGTTGCTTCACTCATGTCCGACTCTGTAAGACCTTATAGACTGTAGCCTGCCAGTCTCCTCTGTCCATGGGATTCTCCAGTCAAGAATACTGGAGTGGCTTGCTGTGCCCTTCTCCAGGGGATCTTCCCGACCCAGGGATCAAACCTGCATCTTACATCTAACCTGCATTGGCAGGTGAGTTCTTTACCACTAGTGCTACCTGGGAAGTCCAATTATGGCCTATGTACAAGCAAAATGAATAAGAGAAATAATCAAGGGACAGGAGGGTATAATTAGGACTACTCTGTGATTATGAGCTACTTGCACTATACGTAAAATAATAGAGGGTTATTGCAAAGTGATCTTGAATTAGGTGTAAATGTGTATTACAAACATTAGGGCCACCACTGAAAATAAATTTTTAAAAATAATTGATATGCTAAAGTATAGAAATTGGAATCCCATAAAAGCTCAACTAATTTTTTCCAGTTTTACTGAGGTATTAATATGAATGACCAATAAACATTACATATATTTAAGGTATGAAATGTGATATTGACATATATGTACATTGTAAAATGATTCCCCCAATCAAGCTAATTAGCCTAAAAACCACAAACAGAGCAAAAAGAGTATAAAATAAAAACAAGAGGGAAAAAAAGGCCACAAATACAAAACAGTAACAAATATGGTAGATATTAACCCAATCACATCAATAATTACTTTGCATATCAACAGTCTAAAATCACCAATTAAAAGGCAGAGATTATCAGTGTGGACCCAAAACCAAACCCAAACAATATGTTGTTTAAAGAAAGAAACCCACTTTAAATACAAAGACGCACAGATTAAAGTAGAAGAACAGAGAAGTATATACCTTGGTAACATTAATCAAAATGAAGTGGGAGTGGCTGTACTAATTACAGACAGAGCAGAGTTCAGAGAATAGAAAGGTATCAGGGATTAAGAAGGGAATTACATAATGATAAAGGTGTCAATATATCCAGTGATAAAGGTGTCATTGTGCTCCAAGCTTAAGTCTCTCCATTCTGAGATACATCTTGCAAAGAGCTAGCCTTTGTTCCTCACTCCCACTAAACTCCCCAGGACATAACTGAACTTAAACTTTAGTCTGAAGAGCTTGCAATTTCCCAAGTGGACGTAGCTTGGAGCATTTAAACTTAGCTTCCACTTCATTGCATTTATCTAGACCTCAACTCCCTCACTCTCTTTTTAATTGCCCTCTGGTTTACCATAATATCTTACCATCTTCATTTTAAGATGATGGCTGTTAGACACACAGATCCTAGCACCCAGAAATAACACAGTGTATTCCAAAGAGCAGATGCCCAATTGGTGTTAAGGGAATAAATGAGCCCAGGAGCATAGTATCTAATTTATTAAGATTTAATTTCTCCTAAATTCTTAGCTAAACTAAACAAATGCAGGTACGTATCATTTAATTTTTACTGTACAACAGACTAAAGATAAGGAAGACAGGAAGTGACAATCTTTTACTTTATTTTGCTCTATTTCTTGATCCCAACAATTTTTCTACTGACATACTTTACTTTTCTAAAGTAACACCTATTCCAATATCATGTTACCCATTCCGAATCAAAAAATAAGAATGAAAATATCCCACTTGGATTCACAAAATATAAAAATTCCTACTTGCAAACTTGATACACAGCAATAAATGTATAAACAAGTGATACATAAATGTAGAAGCTATTTAAACCATCAAAAGAGACAATATTTAAAAAATAATGAAGAGAGAGAGACAGTGAAATAAAGATCTCCAAATTACCACATAAATAGGAAAATAAAGATGGTACACATCCATGATAAAGGAAGTGATATCCAGGGAGTTGAGATGCTCTAAGGTGGGGGGTAGGGGGGTGGGGACAGCAGAAGATATGGACTGTCAACTCCACTGAGCAGAGTGCAGCCCTCAGAAGAGGCTGCAGAGAAGAACTAGTCAGCAGGAGGTCAGGTTCCAGAGCTGGAAGGAGGACACACTGGGGAATTCTGGGACCAGGAGAGGAGAGGATGCTGTAATGGTGGAAAGAACTGGAGCTGAACAAAATACTAGTTTCTGGACAGAGCTAGCTCTTGGTAGGATCCTAGGAAAATGAAACCCAGGTACAGTTCCCACATACTGATCTATTCTCATATTCACTCTCCCCTTCAGTAGACTTGCTTTTAGCACTTTAACTTCAAGGGCCTTTTTATTATTTGAGATACATAGTGCAAAGAAAAGTGAATTAAGAGACAGGTCTGCCCCAGGCTGGGAAGAATGAAACAGTATGGCCTGTGGACAAATTCAGACCAGGAGTCTGTTCCCAGCTCTGCTAACAACCAGTCTTGTGAACTTGAGAAAACTGTGAGTTCTTCATCTGCTGAGTTTGGTAAGCCCTATCTTGTAAGATGGTTGAAATGTATGTACCATATATAAATCACATGGCAAGAGGACCAGCAAATATCACCCAATATTTAAAGAATAGCAGTAATTTATATTATTTTCATCTCAGATGATACCATTTACCTCCCTTGGAATGTTTAACTCAGGAAATTTCAAATACGTAATATTCTTAGAAAAAGAATACTGAATCAACCAAAAAGTCTCTCTAGCTGGCAAAACTAACTTTACCGATTTGAGCATTTGATTTAGGTATGGAGTTGTTGTCCCTAGCTGGGTACAGCTCAAGCTCCTAGATTTCGTCTATCTAGGAGATTAACCCTACCATCCCTTCCAGGTGCCCTTGCATTCAAACCAGCTCTGTTTACATTCATTACACTCTCATAAAAAAGCTATCCCTCAAGAGTTTGCCAAACTCTACTTAAGATAACCTAGTTAAAATGCCTTTATAATGGATCAGACCCTGGCTCTCCCAGTTTGGGGCAAACAGTGCCAGCACAGTGGTTTCTTGGCATCTCACCTAAGGGGAACGTCTCCATTATTTTCAGAAATTCCTGGGAAATGATGTGCGTAGAACACCTAGTTTGCACACTGTGTTCATCTGCACTAGAACGAGAGCAAAGGACACCTTCCTTTCCTGCCCCTGGTGGAAATTTTTCTATAGTTTATCCACAATCCCAAAATAATTTGTAGCAGCAGTTTGCCATTATAGACTAGATGTTTGTGTCTCTGGCAAAATTCATATGTTGAAGCCCTAACCACTTTCTCCTTCCCACCGTGTCCATGTAATTGTATTTGAAGGTTAAAGTTTAGGGAGATAATTAGGTTTAGATGAGGTCATGAGGATGGGGCACCTATGATGCAATCAGGTATCTTAGAAGAAGAGCAATAGAGACCAGAATTCTCCCTCTCCATCATGTGAGGACAGAGAGAAGGTAGCCAGAAAGAGAGCTCTCACCAGGAACAGAATCCACTGGCACATTGATTGTGGACTTCCCAACTTCTGTAACTGTGAAAAATAAATGTCTGTTGTTTAAGCCACCCTATCTATGGTCTTGTTACAGCAGTCTTGGCAGATTGATACAGGGTTTTTTATATCAACTCTTGGAAGGTTTGGCCTCTACTCACCACTTCAGGACCTCAACTACCCCACCACACAACGGCAATGAAAATTACATTCCACTGAGGACTCATAGTTTCCTAAAGTCCCAAACTGCCTTACTCAGGAAATTTACACTTAACTGCCATCACCCAGTGGCAAAGAATTCTCCTGCAATGCAGGAGGCACAGGAGACGTGGGTTTAATCCCTGGGTCGGGAAGATTGCCAGGAGGAGGGCATTGCAACCCACTCCGGTATTCTTTCTGGGAAAATTCCATGTACCAGAGGGGCATGGTGGGCTATCATCCATGGGGTCACACATGACTTAAGTGATTGAGCAGCCAGGCAGGCAGGGCCATCATAAGGAATACCCTCCACTTCAACCATTCTTTTTACTTTACACATAAGTCATAGAGAATATTTCAGTATCTTACTCATATGAATGTAACTCATAAGCTCTAAAATTCTGTGAGTAGAGGCTGGGTTTTCTTTATATTAGCATCCCCAGTACTAGCATTGAGCCTTCCCAAGAGCAGATTCTCAATGTTTGATGAATAAAAGAGCCAATAAACACAAGGTTTACTTTACTAGCATTTTACTTCTCTTACTTTCTTGAAGAAGCTAAGGAACTCAGAGCACAAATCAATTACTTTAACAAAGCTAAAGCCTAAAAGGAACAAGAAAAACTAACACTGACCATGTTTTACTTTTTTTCTATTCCATTATCCTAACTATTTTACTATGGGATTCTTTACATTTCCAAGAATATAATCCCTATTGTGATGTTATATTTTCCTGGCTGGGGGTAAAAACTTCACATACTTCTTTATGGGTGGGATGATAATATTGAGCATGTCCCCTGGGAGGTGTACTGACTTTGACAGTAGTGTCAGGCTTGGCTGCATGCATGCCTTGGGCTTTCTCTTCTTCATCTTGCAAAGCTTCTTCATAATAAGCGGGGAAGTCACTGGGAACAGCATCATTGACCTTTGCCAAAAATTCCAGGACTTTCATCTTGCTGGTTTCAAGATGTGCTTTGGGGCCCCAGAGAAACTCATAACGTGGAGGATCACTGTTGGCAACCTGGCGGTACTCCAGGTACTTCAGCCTCACTAAATCTTTGGTGATGAGCTTTCTGGGCTCTCCAAAGATAAAGTGCTTTCTTCCAGCATATACTCGCATTGTACCCAGGTATTTCCAGATGTCTTCCTCAGCGGCACAGTTGCCCTTCAGGAAGATCATACCCAGGAGATTCATCAGGAGACCAGTCTTGGGTAAACCCCTTCCACCACGCACCCTCCCATTGTTGGGGAGCTTCAATTTGCTGATCAGATTATAGCAGGGAACGACTGAATCAACTTCCTTCAGATCTACTGCAAAGACTAGCTCAATGCGTTCAGAGGCTCTCTTGAGAATCTCAGCAAATCGGTCATGGTGGCTTTGGTGGATAATCTTCAGTATGTCTTCCTTCATCATGAGCTGCTTCATTTTATACTTGTACAGAAGGAACTGCTCCAACAAGCTAGGTTTCCTGGTTAAACAGTCAGTTCCTGGGGTCTCAGTGAAGGGTGGGACCTCATAGGCAAGTGCCCTATACTTGGATTGGCCATTGAATGCTTCACAAGATCTAGTGTAAGAAAAGAGAGCAGTAGTGGCGATGGTCGGTACTCTTTGACGCTCCCGAGAAGTGCTACATGACTCAGCACCAGGCAGACTCTGGGTAATATCTTCACACTGAAGAGAGGAGGTAGTGGACTCCTCTTCTGCTGTTGCTATGGCCTGAGCACCACCACAACTCTGGGTCTTGCCTTGGGCTTGGGGACATTTATCACCACCACGGGCCTTACTCTTCTTACTTCGAGGCATGGTAGGGGACAGCAGGAAGGAGTATAGACAGGAGCTCAGAAGACGTGGGCACCTGGAGGAAGGAGAATAAGATGCTGTAAGCACCTCAGCAGGGAGATTCCACCTTGGCTTTAACCAAGGCCACCTCTGCAAGGTCCCTGGGGGCACTAGTCGAGGACCTCTCAAGGCTTCTGTTTTGATCAGCCTGTCCCCTGAGAAAACTGTGGAGGATATTAGAGCCTTAGAATGCAGCCTGCCAACCCTGCTAGGGGTATACTAGGGTGACAGCAGGGGCTGGCAGTAGGGAGCCTCGCTTCTGGGTTTGAGGGTATTCTCAGTTTATACTCAGGGTCATCATACTCATTTAGTCAATTGTTGGCAGGTCTAGAGGCTCCTCTTTTCTGATGCTTTGAAGCTGACACCTCAAACCAAAGTCAGCACTTCCCAGAGACCCCAGAGGAGGAAGTGAAGGGGTTCCTTAGCCCTTCTCTCTGTCAGAGGATACCCATCTGAGAGGAACCCACTCTTTCAGGGGCTGCTTGGGTCCTCAGTTCTCCTTAAGGATGCTCACCTGGTCTCCAGGCGGTACCTGGTATACTTCCCCTCTGCTGACTGGTGGCTGCAACGTCAGACTAACCTCATACTCTTCTCTCTCAGATTTGATGTGGATTATCAGCCTCAGTCTGACAGTCCTGCCCTGAGCCTGCAAGTTCTGAATGAAAAATGTGGGACCTAGATTTTTTGTGATCTATTGTCACTCTGCTTATTTAACTTATCTGAAATGCCAGGCTGGATGAAACACAAGCTGGAATCAAGATTGCTGGGAGAAATATCAATAACCTCAGATACGTACATGACACCACCCTTATGGCAGAAAGCAAAGAAGAACTAAAGAGCCTCTTAGTGAAAGAGGAGAGTGAAAAAGTTGGCTTAAAACTCAACATTTAAAAAACTAAGGTCATGGCATCTAGTCCCATCACTTCATGGCAAATAGATGGGGAAACAATGGAAACAGTGAGAGACTTTATGTTCTTGGGCTCCAAAATCACGGCAGATGGTGACTGCAGCAATGGAATTAAAAGACTCTTGCTCCTTGGAAGAAAAGCTATGACCAAACTAGATAGCATATTAAAAAACAGAGACATTACCTTGCTGACACAGGTCCATCTAGTCAAAGCTATGGTTTTTCCAGTAGTCATGTATGGAAAAGGTCAGTTTTCATTCCAATCACAAGGAAAGTCAATGCCAAAGAATGTTCAAACTACCACACAACTACACTCATGTCACATGCTAGTAAAGTAATGCTCAAAATTCTGCAAGCCAGGCTTCAGCAGTATGTTAACGGTGAACTTCCAGATGTTCAAGCTGGTTTTAGAAAAGGCAGAGGAACCAGAGATCAAATTGCCAACATCCACTGGATCATCAAAAAAGCAAGAGAGTTCCAGAAAGACATCTATTTCTGCTTTATTGACTATGCCAAAGCCTTTGACTGTGTGGATCACCACAAACTACGGAAAATTCTGAAAGAGATGAGGATACTAGACCACCTGACCTGCCTCTTGAGGAACCAATATGCAGGTCAGGAAGCAACAGTTAGAACTGGACATGCAACAACAGACTGGTTCCAAATAGGAAGAGGAGTACGTCAAAGTTGTATATTGTCACCCTGCTAATTTAACTTATATGCAGAGTACATCATGAGAAACGCTGGGCTGGAAGAAGCACAAGCTGGAATCAAGATTGCCGGGGGAAATATCAATAACCTCAGATATGCAAATGACACCACCCTTATGGCAGAAAGTGAAGAGAAACTAAAAAGCCTCCTGATGAAAGTGAAAGAGGAGAGTGAAAAAGTTGGCTTAAAGCTCAACATTCACAAAACTAAGATTATGGCATCTGGTCCCATCACTTCACGACAAAAAATGGGGAAACAGTGGAAACAGTGGCAGACTTTATTTTTCTGGGCTCCAAAATCACTGCAGATGTTGACTGCAGCCATGAAATTAAAAGACGCTTACTCCTTGGAAGGAAAGTTATGACCAACCTAGATAGCACATTCAAAAGCAGAGACATTACTTTGCCAACAAAGGTCAGTCTAGTCAAGGCTATGGTTTTTCCTTTGGTCATGTATGGATGTGAGAGTTGGACTGTGAAGAAAGCTGAGCACAGAAGAACTGATGCTTTTGAACTGTGGTGTTGGAAAAGACTCTTGAGAGTCGCTTGGACTGCAAGGAGATCCAACCAGTCCATTCTAAAGGAGATCAGTCTTGGGTGTTCATTGGAAGGACTGATGCTGAATCTGAAACTCCAGTACTTTGGCCACCTCATGCGAAGAGTTGACGCATGGAAAAGACCCTGATGCTGGGAGAGATTGGGGGCAGGAAGGGAAGGGGACGACAGAGGATGAGATGGCTGGATGGCATCACTGACTCAACGGACATGAGTCTGAGTGAACTCCGGCAGTTGGTGCTGGACAGGGAGGCCTGGCATGCTGTGATTCATGGGGTTGCAACGAGTTGGACACGACTGAGCGACTGAACTGAAATGTATGGATGTGAGAGTTGGACTATAAGAAAGCTGAGCACCAAAGAATTGATGCTTTTGAACTGTGGTGTTTGAGAAGACTCTTGAGAGTCCCTTAGACTGCAAGGAGATTAAACGAGTCAAACCTAAAGGAAATCGGTCCTGAATATTCATCGGAGGGACTGTTGCTGAAGCTGAATACTTTGGGCACTTTATGGGTAGAACTGATTCATTGGAAAAGACCCTGAAGCTGGGAAATATTGAAGACGGGAGGAAAAGGGGACGACAGAGGGTGAGATGGTTGGATGGCATCACCAACTCCATGGACATGAGTTTTAATTAAGTGCTGGGAGTCAGTGATGGACAGGGAAGCCTGGCATGCTGCAGTCAGTCCATGGGGTCACAAAGAGGCATGACCGAGTGACCAAACTGAATTGAACTGATTCAATTTTTGGTAGTCCTTTCAATCTTTCCTTTGACCCTTTGCATGATCTGGAATTTCTGTCTTCCTGCCAGCCTCTCCTGAGACAACAACCCAGTAACACTTGAGGGTTCCCCCACTTTCCCATGGTCTCTAAGGCTGAGAAAAGCAGATGGATCCTTCTGTACCCCATACAACTCCTGGAAAGATCTGGAAATCCTCCTACTGTGGGGGAATAAACTACCCCTTATAAATAAAATCTTTCACTCGCCCCACATGCTGCCTTCCTGCCTCGCCCCCCACCCCCCATCCCTTCACCATTCCATCCTCAAGATACCATAAGAGAAAATGAGTGTCAGTCATCACATCACCAGTTGCACGGACACGCCAGGCTGCCAGCAGGGCAGGAATTCCCTTTGTCCTCACATAGGGTCCTCATCCCAACCCCTGGCCACCCTAGAATGCTTTCATCTGCTACCTTGAGGCCCCTCCCCTAAAAAACCAACACCCTCACAATCTCAGAGACCCTCCTCAAAGAAGTCAGCCTGATCGCCCTGTTCG
This sequence comes from Bos javanicus, assembly GCF_032452875.1. Lineage (NCBI taxonomy): Eukaryota > Metazoa > Chordata > Mammalia > Artiodactyla > Bovidae > Bos > Bos javanicus. The sequence continues at coordinate 120,911,917 of NC_083897.1, forward strand.
GGTCTTCCCAAGCTTGACGGAACCACAAGTCCTGTGCCACTTCACTGTTCTGGGGTGGAGGTCCCCTCAGACCTCACTCAGAGTTGCCTCCTCGAATTCCTTCAGGGCAAGGTGGTCGAGCTCCTAATCTATCATATAGAAAAGGAAGGCTCACCTCTACCTGACCGCCATGCTTGGGTCCTCTGAGAGCAACAACCAGGGCCTTGTTCAGACTTTCCACCTGAATTTCCTCTCTCAGACCCTTGTTAGGGTCTTCTTCGCCCTCTAAACTGGGGCCACCCACTTCAACCAAGGTCCTCACCTCCCGGATAGCCTCTGGGCAGGAATCTTCCTCCACCAGAGCGTCAGGGCTTTGTGGACATAAGGCACGGGGGAGGGGGGGCGAGGCAAGGGGGAGGGGGCCAGGCAAGGGGGCGAGGGAGAGGCACGGGGGAGGGGGCGAGGCATGGGGCAGGGGGCGAGGCACGGAGCGGGGTGCGAGGCAAAGATGGGGGTGCAGCAGCACGGGGTGGGGGAGGTTGGAGGTTTGGGGGGGTCTCCCATTCATCATTCAGGCTCCTCACCTTGACTCGGTTCCTGCTAGATCCTGGAAATGCTCACACGCCTGAGGCCACGTGCCACCGCCGGAGGCAAACTCGCTCTGCTTCCTTAGCCGCCTAGCCGGAAGTGAGTGCTGGCTACTACCTAGGAGGAAGTGAGCGCCTCACCATAGATAGTGCCTCGATCTCTGGCGCCCCCTCTGGGAGTGGAGGACACACATAGTTTCACATAGGCTTCTCAATTACACTCCTTTCAGGACCTTGGGCACTTCCTTCTGTCACTGTCCTTACAACGAGGTCCTCACCTACTTGAGACCTTCCTTGCAGGAAGCTGCCTGATGGCACAGGTCTAAGAGTAGGTACAGGGTTGTCCCTGCAGGACTCCCTAAAGGATCAGGTGGTGTTCTCCTCTGCAGTCCTGCACCCGAGTCCTGTCTCAGCTCCTGTCTCTTTAATGAATGGCTTCCTTGTAAAAGCCACATCCATGCAAATTCTTAAGTACTATCTCCACTGTGAGTCTTGATGGCAATGGGTCTGTGTCCCAGGAATGATGTAAGATAGGGAAGCTGAAGTGCCAGGTAGAAGACTTAGATAGGAGTTGAGCTCTCAGAGAAAAATGCAAAAAACATGCTAATTTCTTTCTTTTCTTTACCACCCAGACTTGGCTTCCGATACAACTTCTGTTCTATGAGACTTGCATACTACAGAAGTGGGCTGAGCCTGATAATTTCATGAGACCCTCCTATTTCATGGTTAACTGACACTGCACATATAAATGATCATATTGTTACCAGGTAGTAAGCTTCTTTTCATTATTCATACCCCTCACTTATTTGGGTTTTCTTATTGCCCTGGTTATGTATTTCAATCCAGTACTTTGGACACACACTGCTTTTTATTTTTATTGTTCCTTCAATCACCTGAAATATATTCCAGAATAGAGAGAAGAAAAGTGAGTAAAAATACACAAGGTCAACATCAGGGTGGGAGTGGTAGAAAAGTGTGCCCTAGAGAAATTCAGACCAGGAGTCTAGTCTAGCTCTGTTACTTACCACCTTGTGAATATGAGAATAATGCAAGTTCTTCATCTGCCAAATGAATTTGATAAATCCTAACTTGTATGACTGTGTTCTTTGGAAGGAATGATGCTAAAGCTGAAATTCCAATACTTTGGCCACCTCATGCGAAGAGTTGACTCATTGGGAAAGATCTGATGCTGGGAGGGATTGGGGGCAGGAGGAGAAGGGGACAACAGAGGATGAGATGGCTGGATGGCATCACGGACTCGATGGACGTGAGTCTGAGTGAGCTCTGGGAGTTGGTGATGGACAGGGAGGCCTGGCATGCTGCGATTCATGGGGTCTCAGAGAGTCAGACACGACGGAGCGACTGAACTGAACTGCACTGTATGACTGTGGGAATGTTTGTATTGTGTATAAAGCACCCATCAAAATCCAGGCAAATATTACATGTTTCATGAATGGCAGTTAATATCTTTACCTAGACAATATCACCTGTGTAGCAATGTTTTCTTAAATCCAGCATATGTCAGGGGAAATGCAGCACTTTCAGACAGAACAATACCAAATCAGTCAAAATTTTGCTTTAGCAAGTAAAATTAAGTACCTTTTCCATGTTAGACCATTTATTATTTAATTTTGGTGTGGAGGTTTGTTTTTTTTTTTTATTTCCTACCTGGAAGCAACTCAAAGTTCCTGGAATTTTGTCATGTACCAACTCTTTTAGTCCTTTCCAGTTTCCCTTCTATCTAAACCATGTCTATTTTTATTTGTTTCTTCCCCACCAAAATCTAGCCCACTCTTAGAATTTGTAAATTACTCGATAACCCAATTAAAATGCACTTTTAGTGCATTGGGATTTGGCTCTACCAGTTCAAGGCAGAAAGTGTCAACAGAGTGGCTCTTGTGCATCTCACCTGTTGGGGCTCAATGCAGGTTGCCCCAAAATATGCCACAGTGACATATTGATTACCTTGTATTCAGGTTACTTAAGAAAAGGCCATTGCAGGAGTAATATTTTGACCCTCTTTTCTGTCTCTCTGAAAGCAGGAAATGCGTCTGTCATATGAAAGATGCACTGCCTGCATCTGGAGGTAGAAGAACACCCCGATAGCCAAAAATAGAGAATTCAGTCAGAGAAGTCTGTATACACAAATGTCTTTAATTTACTACCCCAAGCTCAAATTCTGTTTAGATTCTTCACTAATTGAGCCCAAAAAACTTACGTTTATTTGTCCTGTCCATTCCTCAAAAATGTATTGTTTCTAGGTATGAAACATATAAAAGCTGCCTGCTTTGGCCACTTCTTCAGGTCCCATTTCTAAGACACCCTCGTGCACATGAATTACAATTTGTTTCTTCTTCTCCTGTTAATCTGTCTGTGTCAATTTTATTATTAGTCCAATCACAGGAACTCAAGAGGCATAGAGGCATAAATTTCTCTCTCCCTGACAGTTGGCAAGCCAGCCAGGAGGTTTATCATCCTGAGACTGCTGCTACTGAGAGATCCTGGGACATCTGACAAAGGCCGCAGAAGGTAAGATGTCTTATCATGTCAGTCTCCAGATCTCTGCCTTCAAGGTCTGATGCGAGGGAAAGTAGTCAGAGTCCCTTTTTTTCTCTCTAAATTTAGATTAGCAGGAGATAATATTTGTATAGCTAGTTCCTTGGACTTAGGGAAACTTAGGGATTCTTTTCTTCTCAAACATGGTCACCATTTTACTTTGTCTGTTGTGTCATTTGTCATAAGGAGCAGGAACCATAGGGCAGTACAGCAGGCATAGGCTCTATAAGCCTGCTGTTCAAGCCAGCCTCACAGAGTGATGAGTTAGCAATTCTCACCAGACCTGCATCTATTTAGACAAACTTTGCTGTGGTTCCCGTAAGTAAAAACCAGATGAGACTTTACCTTCCATCTTCTTTTATATCTTGAGAGCTCATCATTTTGTCCAGTGAGAATATTCTGTCTGATCTCTGCCATCCAGGAGATACATTTACTGGGGTATATCTGGTGGCTTGTTGAATAGACTGGAGTTCCAAGACATGAAGTCACCAGCAGCACTCCCTTTGTCTGGTTGGGCCAGCTCTCAGGGGGGGTTGTCATAAGGGGTCCTGGTCCATAAAGGGCATTTGTCATCTCAGCTTGTGTTTCTTGTTAGCACTGGAAAGCCTCATGCCAGTAGTGCCTGCCTGGTGTCATGAATTAGTGAGCTTATGGCTGGAGTGCCCCACGTTTTGTGGGACACTACAGAGCTTGTTTTCACTACATCATTCATACCACCTGTAGCAACAAAACGCTTTTACTTTTTTGACTAACTCTGGGAATGAACTTTCTGGATCTTGTGAGGGGTACATACTCTCTTGTATTATGTTTCTTGCATCTTTTGTTAAGCAATTAAAAAAAAAAAAACCTTACTGGTTTGAGTTGCTGTTTGAAATTAATATAAGAGCCTACTTGCCAATTGCCAGATGATGGATCCTTTAAATTGGCTGTATTTAAAAGGAAAACATTTTGTGGGAGCTGTCATCATAAACATCTGTCATATTAATACTTATGTGAGGATCAAATTGAAAGGAAAAAAATTATAATGACTGCCCTTAAGACATTCCTTATTATGATGAAAGGACTTAAACAAAAATCCAACAAAATTCTCCTTCTTAAAAATAACCCTGCTTCCTCAGTAAATTTTCAGGACCTCCTACACATAATCTCAGAACAAATCAGCTGGAGCCAAGGGCTAACAGAAACAACTGTCTTTGTCTTGTACATATAAAATCAGAAATACGATTCTAGAAGCAAGTCAAAACACACCTAACTTGACAAGTCCCAAGGCTTTGCCTATCCCTACTAAAATGCTTGTAGATATTATAAATAACCAGGGTATTAGAGTAAAATTTTCCTTTACTTAAGGAAAAAAATTAATAGCAATTACTCAAATACTTATGATAATAGACAAATATGCTCCAAAACTCCTAGGAGAAAACACATTTTCTGTCTCTGCCCCTTGAAGTTATAAATTCTATCATGTCTTTCAAGTGTTAACACAGGTCACAGCACCTGAGAATGAGTCTGGGTTAGCTCAGTCTGTAGAATTAAAAAAAAAAAAAAAGGAACCTCTTTAAACACATACTGCTAAAACACCCCCTCGGAGAAGGCAATGACACCCCACTCCAGTACTCTTGCCTGGAAAATCCCATGGATGGAGGAGCCTAGTAGGCTGCAGTCCATGGGGTCTCTAAGAGTCGGACAAGACTGAGCGACTTCACTTTTACTTTTTCACTTTCATGCATTGGAGAAGGAAATGGCAACCCACTCCAGTGTTCTTGCCTGGAGAATCCCAGGGGCAGGTGAGCCTGGTCGGCTGATGTCTATGGGGTCACACAGAGTCGGACACGACTGAAGTGACTTAGCAGCAGCAGCAGCAAAACACCCCCTTGCCTAAACAGTCTCTTTAAAATTGCTTGTCAAGGGAAAATACTGATCTTAAAAGTCTTCTCCACAAACAAAGAAAAATACTTTAGCCATCTGAATGAGTATACTTAATTAATTCCAGTTGTTATTTATAAACTAGTGAGTTTTGTACTGTACCTGATTCATGACTAAAGTTTTACAATGAAAACTTTGAGCTAATTGTCTGTCTGTATGTCTATATGTATACATTGTAAATATGGTATCTTTCTAATTCCAGATTATGTTGCCAAAATCATATTTGTAAAAGAGCTCTATTAATTGGCTTAAAAAAACTTGTGCTTATATAAAAATTCTTAAAAGTTTAAGAAACACCAACCCAAATAATTTTCAGGTTCACATAGAGCTAGAATAATCTTGAGTAAATAAAAGCTAAATTTAAGCTTACTGGTTTAATATGGGTATATCTTCAGAGTTAGCATAAAATAAAATATGGATAACCAACTTTTGTTCTACTGGGTTTACTAGTCAAATGAGCTAATGTCTCTGTTGCAACATTTGTCGGGAACAAACAAACAAACAAAAAAGAGTCAAAAGGTCTTAAGATAATGACTAAATGCTTTAATGAGATTTTCATGAGGAATCTAAGTATGATTATTAAGAACAAAAGAATTAAATAGATATAAATGAGATAGTTTTTAGGTGAACTTTTTAACAATAATCGTTTTGTGATATGTCTACTCAAATTGTTTCCTAAATCTCTTTGGTAATTTATACTCTTAGAGTTTGGCTAAGTTAAATTAAGTGATGAAAATTTGTTGACTATCTAGTCATTTCCAAATAAGATAAAATACTAAAACATTAATTGTTGAACAAGTCTAAGTTTGCATATATTTCACCTGTTACTACAAGAGACTAAGTATGTTTTGGTTTATTAATAAATGTACCTTATGCTTTATTGAAAGATTATTCTATATATTTCTGGAAATTATAACATGTGTTTTTAAGTTTGCTGAGCCACAAAATATTAATACAATTAAGAAAGAAACGAATTGCCAGTCCAGGTTCGATGCAGGATACAGGATGCTTGGGGCTGGTGCACTGGGATGACCCAGAGGGATGGTACGGGGAGGGAAGTGGGAGGGGGTTCAGGATGGGGAACACGTGTACACCCGTGGCGAATTCATGTTGATGTATGGCAAAACCAATACAATATTGTAAAGTAATTATTTTCCAATTAACATAAATAAATTTAAATTTAAAAAAAGGAAAAAAAAGAATTGTTTACTTCTTTATTTTCACTGAAAAAATTAAAATTAAAAGGATTAAGAAGTTTAATATGTGGTTAAAGCTACTGAGTATAACAGACAGAATATATTTGGTGGTAATAAAATTTATATGGTATGGAGACGTTTTTGTTAAGGAAAAAAAAAGTAGTTTTTTGTAAGGCTGGTTATTCCCAAATGGGAAAGAAAACAAGGCACAAACTAAAATGGACATAGAAAATTGTAAGTTTTGTGAAAAAATAAATCTTTGGAAAGGAATTTTATGTGTGGTCAAGAATAAATAAAATTGGAATCAATTTAATTAAGTAAGTGAGTTTAAGTATCAAAAGTAACCTCGTATAAAATTGGAATTTGGTTTTATCTCTGTTAAAAGGACAAACTGTATTTTTTCTATGGGTTTGTTCTTGGTAAGAAGAAATTATGAAAGTTTTTCTTTACCTTGAAGGAATCTGACCAAATATATATATATATATATATATATAGAGAGAGAGAGAGAGACACAGAGAGAGAGAGACAGAGAGAGAGAGAGACAGAGAGAGAGAGAGAATCTTTATCAGAACATGATTGCTTAAGTAAACCTAGTCCTCTGGATGTTAAAAGAGCTAAATTTTAATCAGAACGATATAACCTATATTTGCCTATGAACTCTTTGTTATTTTGGTTAAGTGGATAACTAAGCATTTTTTCCCAGTGATCTATGAGACTAAGTGTTTTAAAGCCTCTTTGATGTTTTTGAAAAGCTTCCTCCAAATCAAATTCTACATGTCTTTTTGACTTAGAAGTAGCTTTGAGGTATACGTTATTTCAGAGGGCCCCTGAAATATCTCAAAGATTTGTTCTCTCTGCTTATAAAAAGAGAGATATTAAACTAATTAAGAATATTGGTTATGTGAAATTACATGGGAAGCATTGCCAAATAAGAAGTAATGTTAAGCCTTTTTTATGTTGTGTCTGGCTTACCAGGTGGCTCAGACAGCAAGGAATCTGCCTGCAGTGCAGGAGATCTGACTTCGATCTCTGGGTCAGGAACATCCCCTGGAGAAGGGAATGGCTACCTACTCCAGTATTCTTACCTGGAGAATTCCATGGACAGAGAAGCCTGGTGGGCTACAGTGCAAGGGGTCGCAAAGAGTCAGACACAACTGAGCAACTCACACTTTCAGACTTGTATAGGTGTGTATTATAAGTGTTTCAGGAATTATTAGAAACCTTTGGAAGTCTTCTATGTCCTGTAGTAGAATGTTGTCTGTCATCAAAATTGAAGCTCACACTAAAAGGACTAAACCCAAGTATCAGAGAAACACTGAAGCTGACTTGTATGTACAGGCAGAACAACAAAAGAATCTGTGAACATTGTGGCACATGTAGATAAAGTCCATTTTGCTTCTGCCAAAAACATTGACCCTTCCTTGCCGCACTTTTGCCATCCTGACGTCTATTTAATATGGCACCAGTCAGCTCCCACATTGGAGAAAGTAAATGGGTAAACAATAGCTTTAAATGAAATAAAGAGTTGAGGCTATGAGAAATTCAAGATGATCCCTTGGTTCCTCCCAGCTTTCTAGCAACTCTTTCCCTGACCATCATTTAAGATGACTCAAATTACAGACACTGGTAGGAGGATTTTTATAAAATTGTGCAAACAGTCTACCAGCAATGTCTATCCTGCCAAGTCCATAATTCTGGAAAGAAAAGGAAAACAGATACTTGCCCCAGAGGCCTCAGACCCCCTTTCCCTAGATATTTTGAACACCTGCAACAAAATTTCATTTATTTGCCACTTAGTATGAGTCACAATTGCATTTCTTTTCTATGGGGATGGTCTTGATCCCTGTCTCCTGTACAATGTCATGAACCTCATTCCATAGTTCATCAGGCACTCTATCTATCAGATCTAGGCCCTTAAGTCTATTTCTCACTTCCACTGTATAATCATAAGGGATTTGATTTAGGTAATACCTGATGGTCTAGTGGTTTTCCCTACTTTCTTCAATTTAAGTCTGAATTTGGCAATAAGGAGGTCATGGTCTGAGCCACAGTCAGCTCCTGGTCTTGTTTTTGCTGACTGTATAGAGCTTCTCCATCTTTGGCTGCAAAGACTATAATCAATCTGATTTCGGTGTTGACCATCTGGTGATGTCCATGGATAGAGTCTTCTCTTGTGGTGTTGGAAGAGGGTGTTTGTTATGACCAGTGCATTTTCTTGGCAAAACTCTATTAGTCTTTGCCCTGCTTCATTCTGTATTCCAAGGCCAAATTTGCCTGTTACTCCAGGTGTTTCTTGACTTCCTACTTTTGCATTCCAGTCCCCTATAATGAAAAGGACATCTTTTTTGGGTGTTAGTTCTAAAAGGTCTTGTAGGTCTTCATAGAAACGTTCAACTTCAGCTTCTTCAGCGTTACTGGTTGGGGCATAGACTTGGATTACTGTGATATTGAATGGTTTGCTTGGAAACGAACAGAGATCATTCTGTCATTTTTGAGATTGCATCCAAGTACTGCATTTCAGACTCTTTTGTTGACCATGATGGCTACTCCATTTCTTCTGAGGGATTCCTGCCCTTAGTAGTAGATATATTGGTCATCTGAGTTAAATTCACCCATTCCAGTCCATTTCACTTCGCTGATTCCTATAAAGTCGACATTCATTCTTGCCATTCCTTGTTTGACGACTTCCAATTTGCCTTGATTCATGGACCTGACATTCCAGGTTCCTATGCAATATTGCTCTTTACAGCATTGGACTTTGCTTCTATAACCAGTCACATCCACAGCTGGGTATTGTTTTTGCTTTGTCTCCATCCCTTCATTCTTTCTGGAGTTATTTCTCCACTGATCTCCAGTAGCATATTGGGCACCTACTGACTTGGGGAGTTTCTCTTTCAGTATCCTATCATTTTGCCTTTTCATACTGTTCATGGGGTTCTCAAGGCAAGAATACTGAAATGGTTTGCCATTCCCTTCTCCAGTGGACCACATTCTGTCAGATCTCTCCAACATGACCTGCCCATCTTGGGTTGCCCCACGGGCATGGCTTAGTTTCATTGAGTTAGACAAGGCTGTGGTTCTAGTGTGATTAGATTGACTAGTTTTCTGTGAGTATGGTTTCAGTGTGTTTGCCCTCTGATGCCCTCTTGCAACACCTAGAAGTGAAAAGCAATGGAGAAAAGGAAAGATATAAACATCTGAATGCAGAGTTCCAAAGAATAGCAAGAAGAGATAAGAAAGCCTTCTTCAGCAATCAATGCAAAGAAATAGAGGAAAACAACAGAATCGCAAAGACTAGGGATCTCTTCAAGAAAATCAGAGATACCAAAGGAACATTTCATGCAAAGATGGGCTCGATAAAGGACAGAAATGGGATGGACCTAACAGAAGCAGAAGATATTAAGAAGAGATGGCAAGAATACACAGAAGAACTGTACAAAAAAGATCTTCATGACCCAGATAATCATGATGGTGTGATCACTGACCTAGAGCCAGACATCCTGGAATGTGAAGTCAAGTGGGCCTTAGAAAGCATCACTACGAACAAAGCTAGTGGAGGTGATGGAATTCCAGTTGAGCTATTCCAAATCCTGAAAGATGATGCTGTGAAAGTGCTGTACTCAATATGCCAGCAAATGTGGAAAACTCAGCAGTGGCCACAGGACAGGAAAAGGTCAGTTTTCATTCCAATCCCAAAGAAAGGCAATGCCAAAGAATGTTCAAACTACCGCACAATTGCACTCATGTCACACACTAGTAAAGTAATGCTCAAAATTCTCCAAGCCAGGTTTCAGCAATATGTGAACCGTGAACTTCCTGACGTTCAAGCTGGTTTTAGAAAAGCCAGAGGAACCAGAGATCAAATTGCCAACATCTGCTGGATCATGGAAAAAGCAAGAGAGTTCCAGAAAAACATCTATTTCTGCTTTATTGACTATGCCAAAGCCTTTGACTGTGTGGATCACAATCAATCAACTGTGGAAAATTCTGAAAGAGATGGGAATACCAGACGTCTTGATCTGCCTCTTGAGAAATTTGTATGCAGGTCAGGAAGCAACAGTTAGAACTGGACATGGAACAACAGACTGGTTCCAAATAGGGAAAGGAGTACGTCAAGGCTGTATATTTCCACCCTGCTTATTTAACTTATATGCAGAGTACATCATGAGAAAAGCTGGACTGGAAGAAACACAATCTGGAATCAAGATTGCCGGGAGAAATATCAATAACCTCAGATATGCAGATGACACCACCCTTATGGCAGAAAGTGAAGAGAAACTAAAAAGCCTCTTGATGAAAGTGAAAGAGGAGAGTGAATAAGTTGGCTTAAAGCTCAACATTCAGAAAATAAAGATCATGGCATCCGGTCCCATCACATCATGGGAAATAGATGGGGAAATAGTGGAAACAGTAGCAGACTTTATTTTTCTGGGCTCCAAAATCACTGCAGATGGTGACTGCAGCCATGAAATTAAAAGACGCTTACTCCTTGGAAGGAAAGTTATGACCAAAGTAGATAGCATATTCAAAAGCAGAGACATTACTTTGCCAACAAATATTCATCTAGTCAAGGCTATGGTTTTTCCTTTGGTCATGTATGGATGTGAGAGTTGGACTGTGAGGAAGGCTGAGCACCAAAAAATTGATGCTTTTGAACTGTGGTGTTGGAGAAGACTCTTGAGAGTCCCTTGGACTGCAAGGAGATCCAACCAATCCATTCTGAAGGAGATCAGCCCTGGGATTTCTTTGGAAGGAATGATACTAAAGCTGAAACTCCTGTTCCATGGCCACCTCATGCGAAGAGTTGACTAACTGGAAAAGACTTTGCTGCTGGGAGGGATTGGGGGCAGGAGGAGAAGGGGACGACAGAGGATGTGATGGCTGGATGGCATCACTGACTCGATGGACGTGAGTCTCAGTGAACTCTGGGAGTTGGTGATGGACAGGGAGGCCTGGCATGCTACAATTCATGGGGTCACAAAGAGTCAGACAGGACTGAGTGACTGATCTGATCTGATCTGATCTGATGAGTCACAAATATTTGCCACTTAGTTTGAGTCACTTAGTATTGCCACAGCCAGTCCCTCCCATCAGGAAGCTTCTACAAGCCTCTTTACCTTATCCATCAAAAGGCAGACAGAATGAAAACCACAATCAGAAAACTAACCAAGCTGATCACATGGATCACAGCCTTGTCTAACTCAATGAAGCCGTGTAGGGGCATCCAAGACAGACAGGTCATGGTGGAGAGTTCTGACAAAACATGGTCCACTGGAGAAGGGAAAAGCCAAGCACTTCAGTATTCTTGCCTTGAGAATCCCATGAACAGTATGAAAAGACAAAAAGATATGACACTGAAAGAGGAACACCCCAGGTCAGTAGGTGCCCAATATGCTACTGGAGAAGAGTGGAGAAATAATTCCAGAAACAATGAAGAGACAGAGCCAAAGTGAAAGCAACACCCAGTGGTGGATGTGACTGGTGATGAAAGTAAACTCTGATGCTGTAAAGAACAGTATTGCATAGGAACCTGGAATGTTAGGTCCATGAATCAAAGTAAGTTGGAAGTGGTCAAACAGGAGATGGCAAGAGTGAACATGAACATTTTAGTAATCAGTGAACTAAAATGGATGGGAATGAGCAAATTTAATTCACATGACCATTATATTTACTACTGTGAGAAAGAATCTTAAAAAAGAAATGGAATAGCCTCATAGTCAACAAAAGAGTCCGAAATGCATTACTTGGGTGCAATCTCAAAAAGGACAATATGATCTCTGTTCATTTCCAAGGCAAACCATTCAATACAACAGTAATACAAGTCTATGCACCAACCATTAATGCCAAAGAAACTGAAGTTGAACAGTTCTATGATGACCTACGAGACCATCTAGAACTAAAACCAAGAAAATATGTCCTTTTCATCATAGAGGCTTGGAATGCGAAAGTAGGAAGTCAAGTGATACCTGGAGTAAGAGCAAGTTTGTCCTTGAACTCCAAATTGAAGCAGGGCAAAGGCTAACAGTTTTGCTGAGAGAACGCACTGGTCATAGCCAACACCCTTTTCCAACAACACAAGAGAAGACTCTACACATGGACATCACCAGATGGTCAATAACAAAATCAGATTGATTATATTCTTTGCAGTCAAAGGTGAAAAATCTCTATGTCATAAGCAAAAAAAAGACCAGGAGCTGACTGTGGCTCAGGTGATGGACTCCTTTTTGTAAAATTCAGGCTCAATTTGAAGAAAGTAGGGAAAAGCAGTAGGCCATTCAGGTATGACCTAAATGAAATCCCGTATGATTATACAGTGGAGGTGACAAATAGATTCAAGGGATTAGATCTGGAAGACAGAGTGACCGAAGGACTATGGACGGAGGTTTGTAGCATTGTACAGGAGGCGGTGATCAAAACCATCCCCATGAAAAAGAAATTCAGAAAGGCAAAATGATTGTCTGAGGAGTCCTTACAAATAGCTGAGAAAAGGAGAGAAGCAAAGGCAAAGGAGCAAAGGAAAGATATATCCATCTGAATGCAGAGTTTCAAAGAATAGCAAGCAGAGATAAGAAAGCCTTCCTAAGTGATCAGTGCAAAGAAACAGGGGAAATCAATAGAATGGGAAAGACTAGATTCTCTTCAAGAAAATTAGAGATACCAAGGGAACATTTCATGCAACAATGGGCACAAGAAGGACAGAAATGGTGTGGACCTAACAGAAGCAGAAGCTCTGTAGAAGAGGTGGCATGAATACACAAAAGAACTATACTAAAAAGATCATAATGATCCAATAACCATGACGGAGTGATCATTCACCTAGAGACAGACATCCTGAAATGTGAAGTCAAGTGGGCCTTAGGAAGCATCGCTACAAACAAAGCTACTGGAGGTGATGGAATTCCAGGTGAGCTTCTGCAAATCTTGAAAGATGGTGCTTTAAAGTGCTATACTTAATATGCCAGTAAATTTGGAAATCTCAGCAGTGGCCATAGGACTGGAAAAGGTCAGCTGTCATTCCAATCCCACAGAAAGGCAATGCCAAAGAATGTTCAAACTACTGCACAATTGCACTCATCTCACATGCTAGCAAAGTACTGCTCAAAATTCTCCATGCTAGGCTTCAATAGTACATGAATCAAGAACTTCCAGATGTCCAAGCTGGATTTAGAAAAGGCAAAGGAAACAGAGATTAAATTGCCAACATCTATTGGATCATAGAAAAAGCAAGAGAATTCCAGAAAAGCATCTACTTCTGCTTTATTGACTACCCTAAGGCCTTTGACTGTGTGGATCACAATAGAATGTGGAAAATTCCTAAGAGATGGGAATACCAGACTACCTAACCTGCCTCCTGAGAAATCTGCATACAGGTCAGGAAGCAACAGTTAGAACTGGATAGAACAATGGACTGATGTCAAATTGGGAAAGGAGTACATCAAACTGTATATTGTCACCCTGCTTATTTAACTTGTATGCAGTGTACATTATGTGAAATGCCAGACTGAATGAAGTACAAGTTAGATTCAAGATTGCTGGGAGAGATATCAATAACCTCAGATACGTAGATGGAACTACCCTTATGCCAGAAATAGAAAAGAAACTAAAAAGCCTCTTGATGAAAGTGAATAAAGAGAGTGAAAACCTGTCTCAAAACTCTGTCTAGAAAAGAAATTCTGTCTAGAAACTCAACATTAAAGAAACTAAGTTGCCTAACTTACCACATCTACCTGTGGTCTCTCAGGCCAGAAAGCTGTGACTGGAAATTGAGGCCTTCTGATGGCTGGCTGCACCTGTCCTCAGTCAGGCTCCTAGGAAGACCTGCATTTCCTCCCTATCTTCACTATTACTGTCCTCTCTCCAGGTCCTCACACTGACTTCCCATCTCCTAACGAGACCTGTCCTCTCAGCAACAGCCTTAAATTCCCTGAGACCACCTCGGAGGATGTGACAGCTGCCAACCTGTGGCCATTCATGGCTGACCCTAGGGGAGGGATGCTATAAAGGTGGTATAGTGTGATTGGTTCCTTTAGTCCTCATGGTCCTCTACTTGATTCTTGGCATGACCTGGATTTCCTCCTGAGGTTGACCTCTGAGCCCCAGTGCCTCACCTCCTGAGATGCTCTGAAAGGAAATGTGGGGGATGCATCATTCCTGTGTTCCCAGACTTGCAAGTGCGAGGTGTAGAGGGGCAGGGCTGTGTTTTAGGTGCAGTTCCTTTATCCTCATTTGGGGTCACTAGTTTTCCACTCTGTACTGAAGTGAGGCTTCTACCAGTAGACCAAGGCTCTCACCTCCCTGAGACCCCTCCAGCGGAAAGAGAAGCACTTCAGCCAGAAAGCTTTCTCCTGGGTCTCATAGGGCTGACATCAGGGGTGGGCCTCTACAGTCTCCCCTGTTCTGGGCTGAGTGGTCCTCTTGCCCCTCGTTCAGGGACCTCATCCTCACTCCTGACCAGACCCAGACTGCAGCCTCCACTCCCCTGAGGCTGTGATCCTCAGAACAAAGCCATTACTTTCTTGGAAGTTCTGGATTGGAAGACAGGATGAACCAGATGTATGCAAAGCTACTGGGGCCTTCTGAAGAGGAGAACATTCTAGGGCTCCACTCTCTTCTGGAGTCAGTGGTCCCCCAGTCTTAGATCAGGTTTCTTACCTTGACTTCCGGTAGCATATGGGAATCCACCCTCTCTACTGGCTGAATCAGCTGGCCTGAGGCCAAGGCTTTCGCCTTCTTGAGACAACAGAAGGGGAGGTGAGAGAGCTACTGCCTAGCTACCCTTGGCTGTTCCTCCGTGCTGTCCCCCTTGCTATTGGGGGGTCCACTCATCAGCACCCAGTGTCCTCACTGTAAATCCTAAGGCCTCTTAGGATCTCCTACTTGGGCAGAATTGGAGCTGCTGTCACAAAACCAAGGTGCTCAACTCCCTGAGAACCCCTCCACTCTTGCCCTGCAGGAAAGGAAGGCACACCTCAGACAGACTGCTCTCCCCATGGCCACACAAGGCAAGAAGCAGGATATAGTTTGTGGGACCCCTAGTGTTCTAAAACCTTCCCCTTGATAACTATCAGAGGCTGGGACTCTTCCATCCATTGACCTGAGGACACAGCGCTTAAGCTAAGGCTTTATGTCCCTGAGAATTAAGAAGGATAAATGAGGGCATATTGATCTTTTCAGAGTATCTGACATTGCATGTGTTCATGACCACATTGTCCCTGAGTAGTTTTGTCTTCTTTCATACCATTCATTTATCAGCATTTTTAAAAATTTATTCCAAAACAGTTCTTTGGGACAGGGCCCCATGTATCCAACCAGACACATTTTTTGGAGTATTTAGAGGAAAAATGAATGAAAAGACATGATCTCTGGCTTAGGCTGGGAGAAGTGGCATATTGTGGGCTCTGCACGAATCCAGATCAGGGGACTAGTCCTAGGAAGGTCACTTCATCAGTTTATGAACTTGAGAAAGTTGCAAGTAATCCATCCATGAATGGAGTCTGCTAAATCTAATCCTGCATGAATGCTGGAATGCATGTACTACATATATAGCAGTGGCATATTGATTAAGAAGTATTGGTTTAAAATAAGTGGAAGTTATGATTACTATGAACCCCTCAAATACCATCTTCCCATCTGAGTTTATTTTTAATCCAGGAGAGAGCAGAGAATATGCAGTGAATTAGGACAAAAGAAACAAATATTCTTAAATGAGCTAAATAACTCAAAGTATTTATTTTTACTAAAAGAAAGTTTAAAAGAAAGAAGGTAAAGCACAACATAAAGACTTTTTACTCTATTCTTTTCTCCATTTTCTTTTTGTTTCTCAATAGTTTCTGTGGTCTTCTTTCACATTAGCATGAAAATCACTCTTGCAGTGCTATGTTACCTACTTTCAGATCATAAAGACAACATAGTTGGCTCCTGAATTTCTTTTATATCTACCAAAACTGTACCTTTAAAACTTTTAAAACAGCAATGAATATAACAGCAGTATCATTACCAAATTAATACTCTGAAGAAAAACAACCTCTTACAAGTAAAAATATTTGAAAAAAAAAAAAAACAAATAATATGTAGAAGTTACTCGTGTGAAACAGAAAGAGAAATGTGATTGAAAGAAATGTGATCTAACCCCCATTACCATGTACTCTTTAGAAGCTTGACTACTCTTCAAGAAAAATTCTCTTCTAATGTCATGCTATCTTCTTTGCATGGTGAACAATATATTCAGTACTTTCAGTGTGTTTTACAAATACCCAAACTTTTAAAACATTAAAACACATTAAAACAGCTGGAAAATACAATTTATATGATTTATACATTTGAATTCTGAAGCACAATAAACCTTATCAAATGTAAGAACATTTGAAAATACTAAATACCTCCGTCACCTCATTTCTCATATGGGTACAAGAAAACAGATATATATTTTGTTAAAACAAACTAGACCTAAACTGGCTTACCATTTAAAACTGTAACAAGATATGGATTTTGTTCACTCCACCCTAGTACTCTGAACTATTTAGGAGCTTGATTGCTCTGTTCTAACACAAAGGGAACAAAGTGCCCTGCCCCCCTCCCTAGATGTGGGAGGAGCTGCAGGACTTGGCCCTGGAAGGGGCACTGGCTTCAGCCAAGGTGGGAGCCCTGGCCACACCTCTCCGCCCTGCTCTCTCCGCCTGATCTCTCAGAGCCTCATCATAGAGGTCTGGGAAGGAACTAGGGACCCTACCATGGAACATGGCTAGAACCTCTAGTACCTTCATCTTACTGGTCTCAGCACAAGCTATCGGGCCCAACAGGAACTCGTAGCGTGGAGGATCACTATTGGGCACCCGGTGGTAGTTCAGGTACACCTTCTGCACCAGATCTTTGGTGATGAGCCTTCTAGGCTCCCCAAAGATCCAGTGCCTCCTCCCAGCATAGATCCCCAACATACTGAGGAATTCCCAGGTCTCCTCCTCGGTGGCACGGTTACCATTCATGAACATGACCCCCAGGAGCACTATGATGAGACCAGACTTAGAGGCCACCCCCCCATCACTTGGACAATCGTTTGCCCCGAGGTTGACCTTGCTGATGACGGTGTAGATGTTCCCTCTATGGTCGACTTCCTTCATCTCCAGGCCAAAGACCAGCTCCACGCGCTCACGGGCTGTACTGAGGATGTCAGAGAAGTGCTGTCTGTAATTCCTGCTGACAATTTTCATCAGGGCGCTCTGCATGATGGGCTCCTTCTTGGTGTACTTCTCCAGCAGGAACTCCACGAGTATCCTGGCCTTCCTGGCCAGAGGATCTTTGCGAGTGCTCTGAGTGGCAGGGGCTTCCTGGGAGGCACCTGCACTTTCCTCCTCGGGGCCCTGGACACCTTCATCAGATGCTGCACATGAAGGCCGTGCATCAGGAGAGCTAGGGGCCATGGCTCCCTGAAGCTCCTGATGATCGCCAGCAGGGGAGCTCAGGGGAGAACCCTGAGGGGCAGAAGAGGGGGAGGAGGGGCACTCCTCCTTTGGGGCTTCAGCAGCACTGGCCTGGGCCTCCTGAGTGTCTCCCCGGACCTGGTGGCATTTCCTGCAGGCATGTGACTTGTTCTTGTGCCTCCGAGGCATGGTGACAGCAGGTCAGAGACCGCAAGTGGGAGTGGGGGCAGGAAAGCAGGCAAGGAGGGCACCTGGAGGACAGACAAGGACATGCTGTGAGAGCCTTCATCGAGGAGAGTCCTCCCTGGCTTGAATGGTAGCCGCCTCTGAGGGGTCCTCGAGGCCAGTGCTCTAGGACCCACAGGGCTCCTGTTCTCCTGGTCAGCCTGTCCCCTGAGATCACTGATCAGCAAGGGAGAGTGAGCCTGGGGCGCAGCAGACAGTCCTGCCTGGGCGTTAGAAGTGGGGGGCGGCAGTGGGGGCTGGCAGGGGAGGCAGGTCCTCTCAGCTGACATTCTGAGTCAGGATGAAAATTGGTGCGAGACACCCCCATATCCAATGCCCCATCTCCCGCACCAAGCCCGTTCCCTCTCCTGTCTGAAATTGACGCTGCCACCTTCCCTGTCACCCCAGACCAGGAGAGGAGGGCGTACTCAGCCCCCCACTGAAGGGTCCCAGGACCTTCCCTTCTGCTGTCTCGTGGCTGCCCCTTCACAACAAGGCTCCAAGCTCCCCTCTCAGACCACCGCCCCCCTTCCCGATGTTTGGCTGGGAGGAAGCGCTGACCACAGGGGAGGGTCCTGAGTCGCCCGTTTGTCAGGGAGCATGGTCCTCATCCTGACTCTTCCTGAACCCTGACATCCTCACTCTACTGACGAGCTGCCAGCCCCTCAGACCAAAGTCCCCACTTCTCCGAGTGTCCTGTGTCCCAGGTCGCAGTGAGGGAGCCCCTCAGCCTTTAGAGCTGCCCGGCGGCTGATTCGCAGCCAAATCGCGGTGAGTGGGGGTTACACATGGCTGCCGTTCTGGGTATCGAGACCCTCAGTCTTCCCAAGGGTCCCCCCTTCACTCCACAGGGTTCGTGGCTCTTCCTCTACTGAGCAGAGCTGGGGTCCAGCAGAGCCTGACCGAGGCATTCTTTCCCGAGACCCCCTAGGGGTTAGTGGATGGTCTTGGGGTCTAAGAGCTAGGCTGGATCCTCTGGTCTGAGTGCAGGGGTAGTGTGGCCAGATGCTGTGCAGCCCCCTCTTTTCAGAGGGAAAAGGGAATCGGGGTACAGAGACGTGTGCCTGTACTCGTAACTCACGTCACCTCCGACCTTGACACCCGATGACACTTGGGTCTGCTCCCTCTGGCCACAGTCAATGGCAGCTCTCAGAGATACTGGCACTGTCAAGGATGGCGTCTCTCCCCCAGCGTACTTAGGAGGACGTCACTTCCTGTCATGCGCATCTGGGCTCCAGGAGGACAG
Organism: Bos javanicus; assembly: GCF_032452875.1. Taxonomy (NCBI): domain Eukaryota; kingdom Metazoa; phylum Chordata; class Mammalia; order Artiodactyla; family Bovidae; genus Bos; species Bos javanicus. The sequence continues at coordinate 120,931,046 of NC_083897.1, forward strand.
TAGGGGCGGGACCTGGACAGGCGGGGTTCCAGGGGAGATTCTCACAGGATTGGCACGTGGACTTTCCCTTGACTATTAAGGGGTCCTGGGACGTCTCTGTCCTGAACTGTCAGCTGGCTCACTCCATGCCTCTCACTTGTGTCAGCACTCCCAACAGGAAGAATTGGGGAGCCCAAGCCTAACAGCCTTCCTGGAGCCCTGGAGACCAACACCGAAGGCTCTCTTGGCTTCTCTCTTCTATAGTAAGCGATGCTCTGTCGTTCTCCATGCCTTGCCTTAACCCCTGTAGATGCTGGGCTACGTCCCATCTGCTGACCTGAGGCCAAGGCCTCATATCGAAGATGTGAACCCCCGAGTCTCCTGGTATGAAGTGCACATACGTCTCATCTCGCTGTTTCTACACGAAGCTTCCTGGAAATGGCTGCTACAGGTAAGATGAGCTGAGAGGGAAGGATGGGAGACTGTCTTCTGTGGTGTGGAACCCCTCGCATCTCACTCAGAAACTTCACTCCTATTGACTGCTGACAGGGCCTGGAAATCCTTACCTTTCTGGTATAAGTCCACCCCTGTCCCCAACCATGCTCATACAATTCCAGAAGAGCAAGTGAAGGGGCTCCTTAGCCTGACAGTTCTCACTGTGGGCTGTCAGTCGACTGCAGGGTCATTGCTCAAAAGTTCTGAGATGAAGTTCTGTCGTTTTGTACAATTACTGTGATACTAACTTTTCTCTTTTAGTCCCTGGGTGATAGTCTATTAAGATTATCATTTAAAAGGGCCAGTTCTCATCCACTAGCATTCTGTGGTGGCTCAGACAGTAAAGAATCCACCTGCAGTGCGGGAGACCTGGGTTCAGTCTTTGGGTTGGGAAGACTCCCTGGAGGAGGGCATAGCAACCCACTCTAGTATTCTTGCCTGGAGTTTCCCCTTGGACAGAGGAGCCTGGTGGGCTACAGTCCATGGGGTCGCAGAGTCAGACACAACTGAATGACTAAGCACACATACAACAAACTTTGTGCTGCTTATTTCATGATCTGGGCCATACTGCCACATCCAAGCCAAACTTTGGTGCCCCATGGTCCTGGCATGGGGCCTCGGAGATGCTACCTCAGATTCCTTCAGTGAAGCTGTGGAGATTCATGATCCCAGGGCAGAGTGGAAGAATCCAGGGCTCAACTTTAAAGCCTTTTGCAGCTGATCCTATTGTCTGCTTCCCTTGCAGGCTGCACATCTATGCCAGTCTCTTAAGTACTCCCCCACCTGGGCACACATAGGGTCAAGTTCAGTGGAGACTTACTGTCCATCAGGGATTATTTAATTTTAGTTTTCACTTTTGTTAATAGTTTTCTTCATTCTTTCCATAAGATTTCCGTGGTTACTTCTGTGTACAAAAACAGCAGACCGTGTTTCATTGTGGTCTCAGCTGCTCTGAATGTGGTACTAAATCTGTAAAGGAGTTACAGAAAATTGACAGTCTTACAATATCTGTTCTTCATGAATATATATAACATACTATTCTGTTCTAGCCTTCTTTTTCCTAAGATTCTCAGGAAATTCTTCTCGTTGCCTCCATGAAGACTGTATACATTTTTCTAAAGTTTCTTTGTAGGTAAATTTTTTCTATGGTTGCTTTTGTTTATGGTATATTTTCTGTTACTTGGTGTAAGTAACTGTTGATTCTTCCAGACCAACTGGATGATTTTGCTGCCGTGATCTTTTTTTTATTCCAGATTTTTGAAGTCTCTTACATGTTTGAATATTTCCTGTCCTGTTTTCTAAGATTTTTAATTCGAGAATCAAATTGTTATTGTGATCTTTTCTTTTCATTACTTCTGACTTTTATTCATTTGGCATTGTTGTATAGAAAACTAGTGGCTATATGTACTTCTCTAGATTTTTTTTCTAGTTTTTAAATTCATAGATTTTTTAACAATTATTTTTAATTAGAAGATAATTAAATGGTGTGTCAGGTTTCCTGTATGAAACAGCTATAAGTATACATATATCTCCTCCCTCATGAACCTCCCTCCCACCCTCGACCTCACCCCTCTAGGTCATCACTGAGCTGATTCCTTGTGTCACCCAGCAACTTCCCCCTCATGCCTGTTGTCCACATGGTAGTGCATATTTGTCCACGCCACTCTCTCAATTCGTCTCACTGTCTGCTTCCCCCGATGTGTCCACATGCCCGTTCTCTACGTCTGTGTCTCCATTCTTGCCCTGCAAATAGATTTATAACTACCCTTTTGTGGCCTTTCTTTCTCAATCTCTTATTAGTATATTTTGCAGAATGAAGTTTTTAATATTAACAAGGTTCAGCTTATTATTTTCTTTCATGGACTGTGCTTTTGGTGTTGTGCCTAAAATCTCATTACCAAACTCAAGTTTTGCCCCCGTGTTATCTTCTAGATTTTCTTGCCTATTCCATATGGCATGTGGAATCCCAGTCCCTGACCAGAAATCAAACCTCTTTCCCCAGCAGTGGAAGTGTTGATTCTTAAACACTGGATTGCCAGGGATTGTCCCTGCAATTTTTTTTAAATTGTGAGTTTTTCCTTTAGGTCTGTGATTCCCTTTGAGTTAATTATTTTGAAAAGTTTAGAGTTTGTATGTGGATTCATTTTTCTTAGATATGGATGTCTAGTTATCCCAGGACTGTAAGTTTAAAAGACTGTCCTTTTCCATTGAATTGCCTTTGCACCTTTGTTAAAGGTCGGTTGAGTGTTTGGGGTGTCTGTTTCTAGATTTTCTGTTCTGTGCCATTGATCTGTCTATTATTCTGTTAATAGCATACAGTCTTGAGTATTGTAGCTTTAAAGTAAGTTTTGAAATCCAGTAATATCAATTCTCTAACTTTGACCTTTAATATTGACTTCAGTGGGTATTATGGATCATTTCATTTTTGACATAAAATTTAAATTGTTGGCTGCTATCCAGAAGCTAACTTGCTGGAATTTTGAACAGAATTGCATTAAGTGCCTAGGTTAAGTTGGCAATAAGTGACATCTCAACAATATAGCATCTCCCTATCTATGAACATGACGTGTCTATTTATTTAGATCTTTAATTTTTTTCAGTGCAGTTTATGAGTTTTTCTCATGTAAATCTTATACATATTTTTTAAAGAATTATTTCTAATATATTTTGGTGATAATGTAAATGGTGTTAGGTTTTCAATTGAAAGTTCCATCTCTTTATTGGAAAAGAATTGACTATTATGTATTAACTTTATTAATATATTAATTATATAGTAGTTATATATTGATAATATATTAACCTTAATAACATATACTCCTGGCTTATTAATGCCAGGAGTTTTCTTGTTAATGATTGTAATTCCATTTTTCCCTTCCAAATATCTGTATCTTTTGCTTCCTTCTCTTATCTCATTGCATTGGCTAGGACTTTCAGTACAGTGTTGAATAGGCATGGTGAGAAGGGATATCCTCGCCTTGTTCCTCACCTTAGTGTGACAGCATCTGTCTTCTCACTATAAAGTATGATGTTTTACCTGTATTTCTTTTTAGATGTTTTATATGAAGCTGAGGAAATGCCTGTCTGTATCTAGTTTACTGAGAATTTTTATGATGAATGGGTGTTGGATTTTATCAGATGATTTTTTCCTTCATCTGTTGATCTCATCTTGTGATTATCTTCCTTAGACTATTGTTATTATGATTTATGATTACTGATTTTCAAATGTTGCACATCTGAAATGCAGCCTATTTAGATATAGTATGTAATTCCTTCTATGGATTGTTAGGTTTCTTTTCTTATATTTTATTGGGGATTTTGCTTCTATGTTCATGAGAGGTATTGTGCTCAATTTTCTCTTCATTTCTTCATCTGATTTTGATATTTGAGTGTAATACTCACCTCACAGAAAAGGAATTAGGAGGTGTTCCTTTTGCTTCTATTTTCTGGGAGAGATTGTAGAGAATTGTTATCATTTCTTCCTTAAATTTTTGTTAGAATTCATCAGTGGAAACATCTGGGTCTGTTACTGTGTTTACTGGAAGCTTATTAGTTATAGATTAAATTTCTTTAATAGATACAGACCAATTCAGAGTATCTATTTTTCTTTGTGAACGTGGGGCTAAGTTATACCTTCAAACAGTTTCTCAATGGAACCTTTCCTTTTTGTAGGCACAGAGTTGTTTATAATATTCACTCATCCTTTTAATGTCCATGGAATCAGTAGTAATGGCCCCTCCTTCATTTCTATTAGTAATTTAATTTGTGTTTTCTCTCTTTGTTCTTCTTTAGCCTGGGGAGAATTGTATCTTCTTTTTATTTTGTATCTTGAAAGAAACTTCTTTGGGCTTTGTTCTTTTTCTGCATTACCTTCCTTTTTTCAGTGTCATTGGTTTCTGCTTTGATTTATTCTTCCTCTGCTTTTTCTTTTCTTTCACAAATTTACTAATATAGAAGCTTAAGTTATTAATTGTAGGGTTTTTTTTTTGTTATAGGCACTCAATGCTGTGTATACCTCTTTACTGATTTTGCTGTATCACACAACTTCTGATAAGTTGTAATTTTGTTTTCATTTTGTAAAAATATTTTAAAATTTCTCATTAGAATTTCTCTTTGGCCCATGTGTTATTTAGATGTTTATTGTTTAGTCTGCAAATAATCTTTAGTTTTCCTGCTGTCTTTTTGTTATCAATTTCTAGTTTATTTCCATCACATGAGAGAATTCTCAGTATTATTTGTATGTTTTAAATTTGATGATGTACATTTTATGGCTTAGACTGTGATCTCTCTTGATGTATGTTTCATGTGAAGTTGAAAAGAATGTGTTTCCTGCTGTCATTCAATATTCTGTAAATGTCATTTAGATCTCTTTAATGGTTGTTACTTTTCAGTTCAACTGCACCTTACTGATTTTCTGCCTACTGAATCTGTCAATTAGTAAAAGACATGTGTTGATATCTCCTGTGAGAGTATATCTGCCACATCAATGTTTGCTCTGGGTATTTTATTTTAACAAAGCTTCTTTAGGTACATACACCTTCAAGTTTGCTATGATTTCTTTGAGTGTTGACCACTTAATCTTTAAGTAATGCGCATTTTTATTCCTGATTTTCTTGTTTGAATACTGCTTTACCAGAAATAGATTCAGTGAGTACAGTTTTTTTTTTTTTTTACCACTCATATTAGCATTGCATAGTTTTCTCTATCGCTTTACTTTTAATCTATTCATGTCTTTGAATTTAGATTGGGTTTCTTATAGATCCCATGTGCTTAGTCGCTCAGTCATGTCTGACTCTTTGGAGCCCATGGACCATAGCCTGCCAGACTCCCCAGTCCATGGGGATTCTACAGGCAAGAGTACTGGAGTGGGCTGCCATGCCCTACTCCAGGGAATCTTCCCAACCCAGGTATCGAACCTTGGTGTCCTGCAAGGCATGTGGATTCTGTACCATCTGAGCCTCTAGGAAAGCCCAAAATAAAGATGGACAACATAGGGGTTGGTATATTTTTGTTGTTTTAATTTATTTTCATCAATCTCTACCTTTTAAATACCATTCACATTACAAGTGATTATGCAGAGTTTGTTTAACATTGACCATATTCATATCTGTTTTCTGTTCATTGAATTTATTCTTTGTTGTTGTTGTTGTTTTAATATTCTGCTGTTTTTCTGCCTTGTCTACTTTTGAATGAAGATTTAACATTATTTCATTTTCTGTCCTCTTGGGAGATCAGTTATATGTTTAAAAATTAAAAAAAAATTTTTTTTTACTGTTTTTTGTAGAGTTTGCATGATACATTTGCAACTCATTCAAATCCTCTTTTAAATAACACCATGCAGCTTCACAGTTGGTGCAAGTATCTTGTTTCCCAGTTCCTCCTCTCCTGGCCTTTCAACTATTTCTGCCATTTTTTTTTATCCATAAGGTATAATCACTAGATGCATTGTTTGTTTATTATTGTTTTCAATAAATAGTTATCTTTTTGATTAATTGGAGATAATACAAAGGTTTATTTTAACTTCATTTGTTCTTTCTCTAACTCTGTACCGTTTTTTACATAGGCCAGATTTCCTGACCTACATCATTTTCCTTTTCCCAGAAGAATTTCTTTTAGCATTTCTTGCAGAGTAGTTCTGCTACTTACAATTTCCATCAGTCTTTGTTTGTTATATAAAGTCTTTGTTTTTCATTATTGTTGAAGGATTTTTCCCCCTTGCTACTAAATTCTGGGTTGGTAGTAGTGTTTTGTTTTTTCTTTCAGTGAATTGAAACGTTAATTCTAGTCTTTTCTTGATAGCATTGTTCATGAAGAGAAATCTTAGGTAATTGTTACTCTTGTTCTTCTATAGCAAGTTCTTTTTTTTTTTTCCTGTAGTGTTCCTCAAGAATTATGTTTTCTTTTGGTTTTCTGAAGTTTGAGTGTGATATGCCAAAGTTTAGATTTTTTTTTTTTTTCTGTTTATCCTGCTTGGTATTCTCTGAGCTTCCTAGATGTCATCCAACCATTTCATCCTCTGTCGTCCCCTTCTCCTCATGCCCTCAATCTTTGTCAGCCTCAGGGTCTTTTCAACAGAGTCAGCTCTTTGTATCAGGTAGCTAAAGTATTGGATTTTCAGCTTCAACATCAGTCCTTCCAATGAATATTAAGGACTGATTTCCTTTAGGATGGACTGGTTGGACCTCCTTGCAGTCCAAGGGACTCTCAAGAGTCTTCTCCAACACCACAGTTCAAAAGCATCAATTCTTCAGTGCTCAGCTTTCTTTACAGTCCAACTCTCACATCCACACATGACTAGTGGAAAAAGCATAGCCTTGACTAGATGGACCTTTGTTGGCACAGTAACGTCTTGCTTTTTAATATGCTGTCTAGGTTGATCATACCTTTTCTTCCAAGGAGTAAGCTTCTTTTAATTTCATGGCTGCAGTCACCATCTGTAGTGATTTTGTAGCCCCAAAAAATAAAGTCCATCACTGTTTCCACTATTTCCCCATCTATTTGCCGAAGTGATGGGCAGGATGCCATGATCTTAGTTTTCTGAATGTTGAGTTTTAAGCCAACTTATTCAGTCTTCTCTTTCACTTTCATCAAGAGGCTCTTTAGTTCTTCTTCACTTTCTGCCATAAGGGTGGTGTCATCTGCATATCTGAGGTTAGTGTTATTTCTCCTGGCAATCTTGATTCCAGCTTGTGCTTCCTCCAGCCCAGCATTCCTCATGATGTACTCTGCATAGAAGTTAAATAAGCAGGGTGACAATATACGGCCTTGATTTTCTCCTTTTTCTATTTGGAGTCAATCTGTTGTTCCATGTCCAGTTCTAACTGCTGCTTTCTAACCTGCTTACAGATTTCTCAAGAGGCAGGTCAGGTGGTCTGATATTCCCATCTCTTTCAGAATTTTCCACAGTTTATTGTGATCCACACAGTCAAAGGTTTTGGCATAGTCAATAAAATGAAAATAGATGTTTTTCTGGAACTCTCTTGCTTTTTTGATGATCCAGCAGATGTTGGCAATTTGATCACTGGTTCCTCTGCCTTTTCTAAAACCAGCTTGAACGTCTGGAAATTCATGTATTGTTGAAGCCTCGCTTGGAATTTTCTCCTCATTCCTAGATCTAGGACATTCTGCTGCTGACGAGCTGTGATTCCCTTTATTTGCCTAGATCTTCAGTTTGGGGTGGCTGTGGTTTTCCCTGTAACTTCAATTTTCTAATAGATCCTAGGAAGAGTTTTTGATTTTCTGTTTGTTCAGGTTTTTTCTCATTGTGAGGATGGGAGTGATGGTTTCTGAGATATTCACATGGGAAAGCAGGAAAATTTTTGTCGAATAGCGGAGATGGTACCACATATCCATGTGTTGTTTCTTCCTTTATTGGGAATTCTTCCTACATTCCATGGGGGTTCCCCAGTGGCTCAACCATAAAGAATCCACATGCCATTGCAGGAGATGCAGGTTTGATCTCTGGGTCGGGAAGTTCCTCTGGAAGAGGAAATGGCAACCTAACTCAGTATTCTTGCCTGAGAAGTCCTATGGACAGAGGAGCCTAGTGGACAACAGTCCATGTGTTCACAAAAGAGTCAGACACGAGTTAGCAAGTAAAAAGCAACAACAAATGACTTAATTAATTATGGTTATGGAATGAAACCTCCAAATGAATCCTAATAAGACAGTTTGGAGAGATTCCAGTTTGCTGAACACACGTAGGAGATGTGAGGGTGGTGGTGCTGGACAGGGTCTGAGAGCTTTGCACCCCTTTCCCACACCTCACTCCAAACATCTTGTCCATTTGGCTGTTGGGGAGTCAGATGGTTTATGATAAACCAATCATTTAATAAGTCAACTGTTTCCTTGAGTACTTTGAGCTGATTCAGAAAAGTATTCAACCCTGGGAATGGTTTGTGGTAACCCCCATTTAAAGCCAGTCAGTCAGAATTACAGGAGACCTGGATTTGACTAAGTGTAAGGCACTCTTGTGGGAATGAGCCCTTAAATTGTGAGATGTGATGCTAACTCCAGGTAGATACTGTCAGAAACAAATTGAATCATGGTAGATACTCAGCTGGTGTTAGAGAATTGGTTTGTGTGTGAAAAACAAAGAAAAACTCATACATATGTTGTCAACAGTATTGAAAATACAACAAAAAAACCTGTTCTTTCCCTTTACAAATGCATTTTCTCCTTTTTCTATAAATGCAGTGGTTTCCAGTTGTCAGTTTTTTCCTAATATGATATCTGTGTGTTCCTTGTTGCAGTTTCTGCTCTTTAGGTGCTAGTCATGTTCCTTAGACACAGCCTATTTCTTCATTTAATCACATGGCTGTGTGAGAGTGATCTTTGCTCAAGTATTCCTTTATTGGGACATTCTTACCTGGACTTTGTGTCAAGGACGGCGACCCTGTTAAAATGGTTGATCCATTTTCTGTCTTTTTGTATGATTTAGAAGAATTCAAGGAAGATGGTGATTAGTTTCTCCCTGACCATTTGGTGTAATGGGCCACCAAATCTGGCTTGTCATGGACATTTTGATGGTACTGTGGGTTTGGACTACATTTTCAATTTAGTGATGTATAGGTTTCTAAATGCTGTCCCATTTTACTTCAGTTTTAAAATTTAAAGTCATGATACTTAAAATAAAAACAATCATAAACAACACTTTGGAGAATAAAACAATGAACTTAGTAGACTTGAAACTCAGCATCAATAATCCTCAAAATTATAGGAAACAGCTTGTTAAATTTAAAGTTTATTTATGTATTCATTTGTTTATTGACTAATCACTCCTGAGACAAAGTTGTGTCCATTAGAGATATGTAGTGTTTGTTTTCTACTTTGTGGTGGTACTGACACTTGATGAGGATCTTCATTTCACCCTTATCCATTACTTCATTAGGGTCAGTAGAATGCTAATTCTCTAGTTATTCCCTGGTGGCTCAGAGGTGAAGAATCCACCTGCAGTGCAGGAGATTTGTAGGAGATGCAGGTTCGCTCCCTGGGTTGGGAAGATCCCCTGGAGTCAGAAATAGCAACCCACTCCAGTATTCTGGCATGAGAAACTACACGGACAGAGGAGCCTGGTAGGCTATGGTCCAAGGGTTCACAAAGAGTTGGACATGACTGAGCGAATAAACTACAACAGTACACACACCACACACACACACACACACACACACATAGTGGAATCAATCATTTGATTATATTATGCATTATACAGAATATTATATATTAAAAATATAATTCATATGTATATATATTCCGATGCCATTTTAAAGCAAATAATTTTGTGCCATTAGTTCATTCACAGTGTTGTACAGTCACCACTTCTGTCTTATTTCAACATATCCTTCATTCCATGAAGTAACTTCTACTGACTGGACAACTATGTTCACCTCTTGGTGAGTGTTGAGCCAAATGACACAGCCCAGTCAAAGAGCAGGAGAAGGAAGGATTTATTTCTTGCAGCAAGTAAGGAGAACAGCGGGGATCGTTCCCAAAGCAGTGTTTCCCTGGACAGCAAAATTGGGAAAATTTTAAGCTAAGGGTACATACATATTCATGAAGGGGCTTGAGCAGCAGAGAGTTCAGCATAGAGTTGACACAAAGGTCAATGGAGTCCAAGCTTTACAGGTGATTGAAGTCACGAAGATCAAAAAAGATAAAATCACCATTCCTTCGGTTCCAGTTGATCTTGAGGTTGATCACTTGAGGGGGGCTTGAATTCTGCAAAACAGGTGAAGGATGTGCTTCTGGCTAATGTTTATCCTTGAAAGAACTGGGCATCTTTACAACTGATTTATTACCTTTGGTACTGGTACTACTCCTGCCTGATAACAGTCACTCATTGTTGCATTCTTTTGTTTCCTTAAGTTCATTATTACTGATGTCTGTTCAAGGGCAAACATTGTCCAGAGGCTTCAATCACAAAAAGACTTAGGCCAAAAATGGCATCTCTTATGTCAGGAAAGCCATGCCAAGTTCTCTTTCTCCAGGAACACCTACCCTATCTGCTTACTTTACCTCTTACCCTTCAAAAAATTGCTTCTCATTCACACTACTCCCTAGTCCCTGGGAAGCATCAGTCTGCACTCTGTCACTTTGAATTTGCTTATCCTGGATAATTCATATAAATGGTCTCATATAGTATGTGACCTTTTCATTTAGCATAATGTTTCCAAGGCTCATCCATGGTCTCTTAGTTATTAGTACTTCATTCCTCTTTATGACTGAATCCTATTCCATTTTAAGAATATACAACATTTTGTTTATCTGTTGTTAGAAATTTTGGATTGTTTGCAGTTTCAGGCTTTTATGAATAATGCATCTTTAAATATTTGTGTACAAATATTTGTTTGATTGCAAATTCTAAATTGTGTAAATTATATACCTAGGAATAGAACTGCTGGGTCCTATGGTAATTTTTTTCTTTAAATTTTAGGAACTCCCAAACACTTTTCCAGAGAGGCTGAACCATTTTGCATTCTTACCAGCAACACAGGAGGGATCCAACGGTATCCCATTGTGTTCTTATATACATTTTCCTAATGATCCTGAGCATCTTTTCATATACTTTTTGGTGACTGGTTTATCTTTTTTTGTAGAAATATCTCTTCAAGTCTTTACTTATTTTTCAAAATTGAACTGTCGGTCTTTCTGTTGTTTGACTTCACATTTCCCACAGAAACTGGAGACAAAGGCTCTACCCTTCCTTCCTGTTACATTTCAGTGGAAGGGCTTTCAGGTCCTCGAGAAAGACACTCCTGGGTTGTAGGAGATACATACATCTCAAAGGGACAGAGGAAGGATTTGTAATTGTGAGGGTTTTTTTTTTTTTTCTTTCTTTTAAATAGACACTCTCAGTAAAGGAAGATGAGGGGCTTATGTCAGATGTTGGCTGGAACTGATTCCTTTGGTAGCCTTGAAATTTTCTAAACAGGAACTCAGGGGTAGCCAAGTTGTCCTAGAATGTGGCCTTAGGTTGCTGCTAGAAACCATGCTAGGGGTCAGTCAAGGTTCTTAATGCAGATGTTTGGACAGAGTTGTTCATGACAATAATTTTTGCAGTTCTCTGTTCCTAACCTCAGCTTGCAGTTCTATGACACATTGCCCTTTTTATAGGTAGTTCCAAACTTGAAGAAGGCAATGGCACCCCACTCCATTACTCTTGCCTGGAAAATCCCATGGGCGGAGGAGCCTGGTAAGCTGCAGTCCATGGGGTCGCTAAGAGTCGGACACGACTGAGTGACTTCAATTTCACTTTTCACCTTCATGCACTGGAGAAGGAAATGGCAACCCACTCCAGTGTTCTTGCCTGGAGAATCCAAGGGACTGGGGAGCCTGGTGGGCTGCTGTCTATGGGGTCGCACAGAGTCAGACATGACTGAAGTGACTTAGCAGTAGCAAACTTGACAGGTTTCTTATTCAAGGTAGGTAGGGAAGTAAGAACATATCCGCTAGCAAAATAACATCTCCTAAAATAATGTCTGTGATCAAAGGAATGCCATCAGGTACTATAATGTAACCATAATGGTGGCACCCATCACCTTGCCATATCTGTTGTTTAGAAGTAAAAGAGCTGAATAGATATTTCTCCAAAGAAGACACACAAAAGGCCAACACATCCATGAAAAGGTGTTCACCATCACTCAGTTCAGTTCAGTCTCTCAGTTGTGTCCGACTCTTTGTGAAGTATGCCAGGCTTCCCTGTCCATCACCAATTCCTGGAGCTTACTCAAACTGATGTCCATTGAGTCCAACAAACCTCATCCTCTGTCGTCCCCTTCTTCTCCCGCCTTCAATCTTTCCCATAATTGTTTTTACAATTTATGGATCTATTATTTCAAAACCAAGGGTTTGAAATAAACAGGGAGGATACAACTCATGGTTCAGTTGCTAGTGTCCAGCTTTTCTCTCCTTATAGGACAGACTTCCTAAGCCCATTGCAGTTGACTGAGTCACCTGATTAGAATATGCTTCTGGTAGAGGCAGTAGTTTAAAATACAATGCAGAGCTATAGAAAGACAATAGGAAATGAGGAAATGCTTATGCAAACACAGAAAGAGAGGCAAGAGATAATCTCTGAGTTACAAGAAGTGGAAAAGGCTAAAGAGGATAGAGACCATATCTGCTAAAAGGGGAGCATACTAACTTCAGCAACAAAAGGAATACAGGGGATAATTGAAACTGCTGGCGATCTTTGTGGTTAAGTCATCTTACCCTGCTGGCATTTGCCAGCAATGGATGCAACATTCTTAGTATCACAGACATCTTTTCATTCAACAGTAACATCTCAGACAGTGAAAGGTGATTTATATTTTACTAAAAATATCATGAGAAGACTGTGGGAAGGGCTGTTATGTAATAATTTAAAAATTTTTTTCAAATCCATAAATCAGTTATTACAATAACAAAGAGATAGTTTGTGTGTCCTTTCTCCACAGTCATGGAACAAAATGCAAATTCTCCATCTATAAAATAAAGAAAATGTTGAATCTAGATCCTTTCCAAAGTGGAAAAACTTTAGAAGCTGTAGGGCAGGAAGGATTCTCTTCTAACAGACATCAACAAGACCTCTCCCAAAATGTGGGAAAATGGGGCAAACACAAGAAGAAGTAGTGGAGGAGAAGAGGTGTTAGGAGCTTGTTGTTGAGTCCTGTCGGATTCTTTGCAACAACATTGACTGTAGACGGCCAGGCACCACTGTTCATAGGATTTCTGAGGCAAGAATACTAGAATGGGTTGCCTTTCCCTTCTCCAGGGGCCCTTTGCAACCCAGGGATCAAACCTGGGTGTCCTTCATTGCAGGGAAATTCTTTACCCTCTGAGCCACCAGGGAAGCCCCCTTTCTAAAGATAGCCAGATAATTTTTAGACCATTTTTTTTCTGTGTTTTTTTTTTTTTCAATTCCAACCCTGCAGGCACTGTCAGTTTGAATTTTATAAGCACACAAAGTGCAGGCATTCGTGGCATACAGTGTCTGGATTTGTACACAAAAAGGGAAAGATACTGGGAGACTAGATGCAGAGAAATGCAGAAGAAACTGACTTTAGTTCTAGCACTGTGAACCAGTTTAATGGCCAAAGTTGAAAAATTTGGACAGGGTGGCATGGAGACCTCCTCTGTTTGAAAATATTCACCTCAGGCTGGGACTTGAGCCCACAAGGCTGGGACTGAAACCCATCTGGCCAGGACTTGAATCCAGCCAAATTCTTGTTTGGGACTTGATTCATGGTATTTTAATTAGAATCACTCTCCTAGTGATTCTAATTCTCCTAGTCCTAGTGCCTGGACTTACTGGGAGGCTCAGGTGTATATGTCTCAGCACAGAAGGAATTCAGAAAGGGAAAGTGTTAGACAAGAAATAGATGTATTAATATAGGACGCTTGTAAGAAATGCAAGCAGGCAGGTAATGGAGCTCTGCCCTGAGGATTAAGTGGGTTGCATTTTTATAATCAAAGGAAAGTGAACGAAGGGGAAAGACTGCCTTCTTTGAATAGAGGTCAGGCTTACATAACTCACTCCCGCTTCGTTTGGGGCAGGAGAGTGTCTGACCCTATGAGGTCAATCTCGGATTATCATAGTACTTCTTCAAATCAGTAGAAGGGTGGTGACATTCTTCTTTTACCTGTGGGACTGGAGCATATGGCATGTTTCATTTACGGTTTTATATTTAAGCAAGCCTGCTACCTTTCACGACCTTTTGATACATTTCTTGAGTGATCAGTAACTTATTCTGGTCTCCCAAAGGTTCCTAGGTTTCTCTATCTCTAGGCCCCTACTAGACTTCTACAGATACCCATCTCTCTGTCTGTCTGTGCTCAGGCCCTCATTCATGTCTGACTCTGCAACCCCATGAACTGAAGTACTCCAGGTTCTCCAGGCAGGAGTACTGGAATGGGTAGCCACTTCCTCCTCCAGGGGATGTTCCACACCCAGGGATTGAACCTTTGTCTCCTGCATTGCAGGTGCATACTTTTCCACCGAGTCACCTGGGACAGCTAACTGTATCCTATGCTATTCTATCCCTGTCATATGGAGGCAGGCTCCCCAGCCAAGAGCAGTCATTTTTCTTGCTGGGTGTCTTCTCCATGAGGGTCTCCAGCTTGGACTCTTGTGTGGAATTTCGTGAGCAAGTTTCTTCCCAAGAAGAGGAGGGGGCAGTCATACATGATCAGAAACTGATGATCAAAGGTAAATTTTCCTAGCAAGGACTTGAGGGGAGGGGCAGGTCACTTGGTTTGGGACCTTCCTTCCATCCCCATTATCATGGAGGATTGGAGGGCTGAGGGCCAATGGAAATCAGCACTGGGTAGCTGCCCCACATATAAAATAACTGTCCTTCCTGCCACATCAAGGGTTACCTGAGGCTCCTTTGGGGAAATGCGCAGATGTCCTTTGGGAGCCATGGAGGTTCCCAGGCTCCATCAGTCTTCAGTCCCCTCGGCTAGCTTGGTTTGGCAGCCTCAAGTCTCCTATAGGACTGGAGGGACTGCGGTCATGCTTCTGGAGGCCCTCTCATTTGTACATCTATCGGGTAGGGTACTGGTGGACTTTTCCCAAACAGGGAGCATTCGTCCCCCTGGCTGTAGGAAGATCCATCCTTTGTGCACAAGACAGTGGCTCTGATCCAGGCTTCCTGGATTCTGTCCCTGCCGTTGGCTTTGTTAAGGGAGAATAACCCTAAGGTGGTGCAGGGGTTTGAGCTGTCACTTTGTGTAATTATGCTTTTTGCTGTATTCCTTGAATCTTTTTTGCCTCCTCAACCCTACCTCTATCATTAAGTATGCCAAAGTCAGAATCCATGAGTTGATTTGTGGGGGCCTTGGGTCTCCAGCTGCCTAGATGGTACATTAGAGGAGGATGGTCTGGCAGACTGTCCCCGCCTCAGAACTGGGGAGGTAGCAGTTCCTGGTTGTGGTTCTTGGGGAAGTGGACTAATAAGCTGATCATATAAAACATCGGTCTCCTGTTGGAGAAGGAGGCACTTTGAAAGGGGTGTGAGCACTTTCACAGGAGTTAAAAGGAGTTCTTTAGACATGGATTTTGGAATAGGGTCATGAACATTTGGATGCATTGGACTTCCGCCCTCGCCTCCCATTTTGGGGTTAGGATGTCACAAGACAGGGACCAATGGGAGTTATTTGTTCTAGTGCACTCCCAGTGTCAACAGTGGGTTCCCTGTGAGCACCTGAAATCTACCTGATTGGTGAGCCTGAGGAGGCCCCTTGGGTTAGTCTTGAAAAGGAACAGAAGCCAGTGGGAGTAAAATTGACCAGCATCCAAGGGCCTAAAGACTTCAGAGAGGGAGGGATGAGACCTAGGCTCTGAGCCCACTAAAAAGTTTACGGTTATGACTGAAGTAAAAGAAAAAAACACAGAGCCAAAAGGTAGGACTGGAGTACCACAAGGCAGTGATAACAATACTAGGCCAAAGTTCCCCTCAGGGTATTGTCATTGTGATATTGAAGAGGGCTCCTTGTTGGACTCCTGAAGTGGCTCCTTGCTAAGAATCCGCCTGCAATGCAGGAGATGTGGGTTCAATCACAGGATTGGGAAGGTACCCTAAAGAAGGCAATGGTAATCCACTCAAGTATTGTTGCCTGGGAAATCCCGTGGACAGAGGATCCAGGTGGGCTTCAGTCCAAGGGGCCACAAAGGGTTGGACATGCCTTAGCGACTGACCACATTACTTTATAGAAGTGAAAGAAGCAACACCTAACCAGCAAGGAGGCTCAAGGATCAAGAGACAGTCTGAGAAATCTGGAGATCAGGATAGAAGAGAAATCAAGGACACAAGGGAAGGTGTAGAGCTATGACGTGGGGGAGGTTGGAGTTTCTGATGGTGGATCTTGGGAGAAGTGGGCTGTCTCCTAGGCAGAGAGTCCTAAGCCTGCTGAGAAAGGTGCTCGCTTACTGCCTCTGCTCTGGGGTTGATAAAGTCTGCTTGAGACCCCCAGAAGGGAGGGGATCGCCCACAGTGTAACATCAGGGTGCAGCGAGGTAGGCCAAAAATCTATAGAGAAGGCTGTAGAGTCCCCCAGTTTTGGCCCCTGATGCAGTTATGGTCCCAGAACCACACTGGGATTAAGAACGTGTAAGGAGGGAATTGGGCTGGAGGACTTACAGAGAAGAAACTCACCCAATCAAGTCCCTGATCCAACCAGTCCATTCTGAAGGAGATCAACCATGGGATTTCTTTGGAAGGAATGATGCTAAAGCTGAAACTCCAGTACCTTGGCCATCTCATGCGAAGAGTTGACTCATCGGAAAAGACTCTGATGCTGGGAGGGATTGGGGGCAGGAGGAGAAGGGGATGACAGAGGATGAGATGGCTGGATGGCATCACTGACTTGATGGGTGAGAGTCTGAGTGAACTCCGGGAGTTGGTGATGGACAGGGAGGCCTGGCGTGCTGCAATTCATGGGGTCACAAAGAGTCGGACACGACTGAGCGACTGATCTGATCTGATCTGATCTGAATTTGAATGTCATGCAGTCTTCTCGGTTAAACTTCTCACCTCAAAATAGATAGAGCCATAGAGGAAATGACAAAGACTGAGAGGAGAAAATCTTGGCCTCAGTGGGCGCCTTCATCATTGGAAATTCTGTGTCTACCAGGCCCAAGGACAGTGTCAACTGCCACCCAAGGGTTCTTTGGGTATGCAGAGCCTGGGCGTACTCCTTGCAGCTCTTAATTGAGGGGACCCATGACACAGTGAGCTGAACAAGATCTTGCCCTGTGGGTCATGGAAAGAGAACAAAGCAGAGAGTGACAGCAAGCAAGTTTTCATGGGAGAGATAGGGTGAAAGTCAGGGGTCTCCAGCCAGCAGTTTGAGCAAGACCAATGGAGTTCACTGTGGCAGCAATCTTAGTCATGGTACCAGATATGTCACTGGTGAAAAGAGATTTCCTCAGTGCTTGCCCTTGCAAAGAAAGGGAAGGACTCTGGACTAGTGCACATCAGAGGACTTGTCTGATGAAGGTCACTTTATCAGTCTTGTGAACTTGAGAAAACTGCAAGTTATCCATCTATAAATTGAGTCTGCTAAATCCTATCCTGCATGAATGCTGGAATTCATGTATACATATAAAGCAGAGTCATACTGATTAAGAAACACTGGTCTTTAATTTAATGGTAGTAATGATTATTATGAACCTCCAAAATACCCCCTTCCTATCTGAGGTTATTTTTATCCAGTAGATAGCAGAGATTATGCAGTGCATTGGGACAAAAGAAATAAATATTCTTAAATGAGCTAAATTAAGTCAAAGTATATATTTTTACCAAAAAACAAATGGTTAGAAGAAATAAGGCAAACTACAAATTAAAAGCTTTTTCTTTTATGTTTGCTTAAAAGCTTTTTGGTTTCTCAATATATTCTGTGGTCGTTTTTCACATTACCATGAAAATCTCTCTTTCAGCGACATATTACCTACTTCCAGATCATAAAGACAGTACAGATGGTTCATGATTTTCTTTTACATCTACCAAAACTGTAACTTTAAAATCCTAAAACAGCAATAAATAAAACTGGAATATCATTACCAAGTCAGTATTCTGAAGAAAAAGAATCTGTTAGAAGTAAAAATATTCGATAAAAGTGAAATAAATAATATGCAGAAGTTACTAGTTTAAATCAGGAAGAAAATAGAGATCTAAACCTGGTTTCCTCGATCCCTACTAACCTGCACTATCTAGGAGCTTGACTACTCTTTGAGAAAATTCTGTTCCAGTGTCATCTTACCTTGTTTAGACGGTGAACAACATATTCAATATGTTCAATGTGTTTTACATATACCCAACCTGTGGCTTTCAAAACTTTAAAACAGCAAAAATGTGATTTATATGATTAATATATTTGTTTTATAAAGAACAGTAAACCTCATGAAAAATAATTAACATTTGAAAATACTAAACTCCTCCCTCATCTCCTTAATTTAAATCAACTTTCACTAGATATTTCTCCTATGGATAAAGGAAAAAAGATATATATTTTGTTAAAATGAGTTGTACCTAAACTCCCTTACTACATATAACTGTAAAGAACATAAAAGTTTTGTTCCCCCCACTCTATTACTCTCTACTATTTATAAGCTTGAAAGCTCTGTTCCAACACGAAAGGGAAGAAAGTATCTGGGCCTCCCTCCCTAGATGTGGGAGGAGCTGTAGGACTTGGCCCTGGAAGGGGCACTGGCTTCAGCCATGGTTGGAGCCCTGGCCATGCCTCTCAGCCCTGCTCTCTCCACCTGATCTCTCAGACCCTCGTCATAGAGGTCTGGGAAGGAAGTCAGGACCTGTCGTGGATCTTGGCCAGCACCTCCAACACCTTCATCTTATTGGCCTCAACACAACCTCTTGAGGCCCACAGGAACTCGTAGTGTGGAGGCTCACATTGGGCACCTGTCGGTACTTCAGGTACTTCTTCTGCACCAGATCTTTGGTGATGAGCCTCTGGGTTCCCCAAAGATCCAGTGCCTCCTCCCAGTATAGACCCCCAACACACTGAGGAATTCCCAGACCTCCCTGGTGGCACGGTTGCACTTCATGAAGATAATGCCCAGGAGCACCATGAGGAAACCAGACTTGGGCACGCCCCCCTCATCACTCGGACCTTCATCGCCCCTGAGGTTGATCTTGTTAATGGGGGCGTAGATGTTCCTGCTACGGTCAACTTCTGTCAGCTCCAGGCCAAATACCAGCTCCATGTGCTTAGAGGCTCTCCTGAGGATCTCAGGGATGTGCTCCCTATACTTGCTGCCAACGACCTTCAGCAGGGCGTGCTGCGAGATGGGCTCCTTCTTGGTGGACCTCTCCAGCAGGAACTCCAGCAGCATGCTGGCCTTCCTGGTCAGAGGATCTTTGCGAGGGCTCTGAGTGGCAGGGGCTGCCTGGGAGGCACCTGCACTTTCCTCCTCTGGGCCCTGGGCACCTTTATCAGATCCTGAGAAGGAGGGCCCTGCATCAGGAGAGCTAGGGGCCATGGCTTCCTGAAACTCCTGGTGATCTCCAGTAGCAGGGGAGCTCGGGGGAGAACCCTGAGGGACAGACAAGGGGGAGGAGGGGCACTCCTCTTTGGGGGCTGCAACAGCACTGGTCTGGGCTTCCTGGGGATACTGAGTGTCCCCCTGGACCTGGTGGCATTTCACACGGGCATGGTACTTGTTCTTGTGCATCCGAGGCATGGTGACACAGGTTATGGATCACAGGCGCATGCAGGCAGGGTGGTAGTCAAGGAGGGCACCTAGAGGAAGGACAAGCAGATGTTATGAGCAACTGCAGTGAGGAGATTCCTCCCTGGCTTGAACCAAAGCTGCCTCTGAGCAGTCCTTGAGGCCAGTGGTCTAGGACCCACAAGTCTTGTGTTCTCCTGGTGAGCCCTTCCCTTGAGACGACTGAGTAGGAAGTGAGAGTGATCGCTGGGGCGCAGCCAGACAGCCCTGCCTCGGTGTTAAGAGGGAGGCCTGTGGGAGCTGGCAGGGGAGGCAGGTCCTTTCAGTTCACATTTCAGAGTCATGATGAAACCTGGGGCAAGACTCCCTCATAATCCCCCCGCCCCCAAAACCACCCACCCTGTTCCCTCTCTTGCTTTGAAGTTGACGCTGCCACCTTCCCTGTCACCCCAAATGATGAGAGGAGGGAATGTTCAGGCCCCCAATGAAGGGAGCCGGGACCCACCCTTCTGGTGTCTCGAAGCTGCCCCTTCACAACCAAGCTGCAACCTCCCCTGATAGACCACTGCTCCCATCCCCGTGTTTGGCTGGGAGGAAGTGCTTGCCACAGGGGAGGGTCCTGAGTCGGCCGTGTGATGCGGAGGATGGTCATTACCCTTACTCCTCCCGAGCCCTGACATCCTCCCTCTGCTGACCGGCTGCCAGCCCTCGGAACGAGGTCCCCTCTTCCCTGAGTGTCCCTGTCGGCGATCGCAGTCAGGGAGCCCCTCAGCCTTTAGAACTGCCCAGAAGCTGACCAGTTGCCCTCCGGCCAAGTGACGCTGGGTAAGGGGTTAGGTGTGGCCGCCAATCTGGGGTGTGGAGACAGACCCCTGCGGGTCCCTCTTTCACTCCACAGAATCCCGGACTTCCCTCTACTGAACAGAGCCAGGGTCTACCAACCCCGCACCCAGATACACCACCCCTGGACCCAAGTTATGTCCCAGGAACCCATGTGCATAGCCGGTGGACATTGCACCTAAGAGCCTGGTCCAAGTCTCCAGGCGTAGAGCAGGTGCAGGGTTTCCGGGTGGCTGTGAAGTCCCCTCTTTTCGGATGGAAAAGGTGTTGGGAGTGCCAGGGCATATCTTTGTAACTATCCAGTGCACTTGTAACTCATGTCACCTCCAACTTGGACCCCTGGTGAGACCTCGGACTCCTCCCTCTGGTCACAACTACAGCAGCTCTCAAAGATAGCAGCCCTCTCAAAGATGGGATCGCACCCCAGCGTGGATAGGCGGCCATCACTTCCTATCATGTGCATCTGGGCTCCAGGAGGACAGCAGGGGCGGGGCCTGGGTGGGCGGGGTTCTGAGGGAGTTTCCTGCAAGAGGAGGGATGTGGTCCATTCTTCGACTCATAGTGGCTCCTGAGATGTCCCTGCTGATTTCAGTCAACTGGCCTCACTCCTTACCTCTCACTTGTCTCAGTGAACCAAGCAGGAAGAATTTGGGAGCCCGAGCCTGACAGCCTTCCTGGACCTGCTGAGACAGACAGTGAGGGCACTCAGGCTCCTTCTTGTGTGCTGAGTGATGCTCTCTGTCTATCCCTGTCTTCCTCCGACCGTAATGCTGCGTTACGTGCCGTCTGCTGACCTGAGGGCAAGGCCTCACCTGGAAGATGTCAAACCCACAGACGCCTGGTGAGAAGTGCACACGCATCTCATCTGGACGCTTCTGCCTAAGGCTTCCTGGAAATGGCTGTTGCAGGTAAGATAAGTGAGAGGGAAGGATGGGAGAAGGCCTTTTGTGGTGTGGAACCTCTCACATCTCACTCAGGATCTTCATATTGACTGCAGGCAGAGCCTAGAAACCCTTCCCTTTCTGGTATAAAACCACCCCTGTCCCCACCTATGCCCCTCACAACCCCAGCAGAGAAAGTGAAGGGGCTCCTCAGCCTGACGGTTCTCACTGTGGGTTCTTAGTCAACTGCAGGGGCATTGCTTGAAAGTTCTGAGATGAATTTCTGTCCTTTTGTACAATTACGGTGATACAGGCTTTTCTCTTTTGGTCCATGTGTGACAGTCTCTTAAGCTCATCATTTACAAGGGCCAGTTGTCATCCACTAAGAAAGTTTGTGCTGGTGTTTTCATGACCCTTGGGCCATACTGCCATGTCCATCCTAAACTTTGGTGCCCCATGATCCTGGCATGGGGCTCTGAGATGCTGCCTCAGGTTCCTTCTGTGAAGCAGTAGAGGTTCATTGTCTCACGGCCCAGTGGAAGAATCCACTGCTTCAGTTTAAAGCCTTTTCCAGCTGATCCTGTTGTCTGTTTCCTTTGTGACCTGCACACCTGTGTCAGCCTCAGAGTACTCCCTGACCTGGGCACTCACAGGGTCAAGTTCAATGGAGACTTATTGTTCCTCAGGGATTATTTAGTTTTGTGTTCTTGCTTTTGTTAGTAGTTGTCTTTATTCCTTGTGTAAGTTTTCCATGGTTTGTTCTGGGTACAGGAAACAGCTGCCCACGTGTGACTGTGGTCTCAACTACTCCCAGTTTGGTACTAAATCTGTAAAGATTTCAGGAAAATTGACAGTATTACAGTATGTCCTCCTCGTGTATACACCTAAGATACTGTTTGAGACTTCTTTTCCGAAGGGTTTCAGGAAATTCTTGTTTCCTCCATGTAGACTGGATACATTTTTCTAAGGTTTCTTTGTAGGTACGTTTTTTATATGGTTGCTTTTGTTTATGGTGTATTTTCTATTACATGATCTAAGTTACTGTTGATTCTTCCAGACCAGTCTCTTGATTTTGCTGTGTTGATCTTTTTTATGCCAGTTTTCTGAAGTTCGTTTTATGTGTCAATATATTCTGTGCCTGTTTCCTAAGAATTTTAATTCAAGGATCAAATACTTAGTGTGATATTTTGCTCCTCATTATTGCTGATTTTATTCATTTTGCTTTGGTGCATATAACTCTGTACTGGCTCTGTGTTCTTATCCATATTTTTTTCTAGTTTTTAAATTAGTAGACTTTAAAAAATTGTTTTAATTGACAGATAGTTGCTATATAATGTTTTGTTAGTTTCTGCTATACAACAGAATGAATCAGCTATAAGTGTACATATTCCTCCTGCCTCATGAGACTCCCTCCCAGCCCCACATCTCACCCCTCTATTTTGTCACATAGCACCAGGCTGAGCTCCCTGTATTATATAGCAGTTTCCCACTAGCTGTCTATTGTACACTTGGTACAGTATTTTTGTCAGTGCCACTCACAATTCATTCCACCCTGTCCTTCCCTTGCTGTGTCCACATGACCATTCTCTACATCTGTGTCACTATTCCTGCCCTTCAAATAGGTTTATAAGTACCATTTTCTATTTTCCATGTGTATGCATTAATATGCACTCTTTTTCTGTTTTTGAGTTACTTCACTCTGTTTACAGGCTCTAAGTGCATCCACCTCACTACAAGTGACTTAAATTCATTCCTTTTTATGGCTAATATTTCACTGTATGGAGAAGGCAATGGTAACCCACTCCAGTACTCTGGCCTGGAAAATCCCATGGATGGAGGAGCCTGATAGGCCACAGTCCATGGGTTTGCGAGGAGTCGGACACGACTGAGCGACTTCACTTTCCCTTTTCACTTTCATGCATTGGAGAAGAAAATGGCAGCCCACTCCAGTGTTCTTTCCTGAAGGATCCCAAAGATGGGGGAGCCTGGTGGGCTGCCGTCTGTGGGGTCACACAGAGTTGGACACGACTGAAGCGACTTAGCAGCATCAGCAGCATTCCATTGTATATGTCTACCACAACTTCTTTATCCATTCATCTCTCAGTTGAAATCTAGGTTGTTTCCATGTCCTGGCTATTGTAAATAGTGCTGCAATGAACTTTGGATACAGGTTTCTTTAGAGTTATTCCTTTCTCAGTGTATATGCACAGTATTTCTATTGCTGGGTTATATGATAGCTTTAATCCTTGTTTTTAAAGGAATCTCCCTACTGTTCTGCATCGTGGCTATATCAATTTCCATTTCCACCAACAGTGGAACAGAGTTCCCTTTTCTCTAAGCTCTCTGTAGCATTTACTGCTTGTACAATTTTTGATGATGGTCATTCTGACCATTATGAGATGACACCTTAGTGTAATTTTGATTTGCATTTCTCTCATCATGAGCAGTGTTGTGCATCTTTCCATGTGTTTGTTGACCCTTTGTATTTCTTTTTTAAAAGAACAGATTGAGAATTAGAAAAATTTCAGCAGATAGTATAGACAGTTCCCATACAGCCACTCTTCCTACATTTGGTATCTTCTATTATTAACATCTTGTATTGGTTCAATGGATACAAGTTCATTTTCACAATTGATCTACTAATATCAATACGTTATTATTAACTATTGTCCATTGTTTGCAATACATTTTACTTTATGTGTTTTACAGTTCTTTAGTGTTTGACAAATGCGTATTTTGTACTCAGCCAACACGGTGTCATGCAGAGGAGTTTGAATCCCCCATGGATCTCCCATGCTCCACCTGTCCATCCCTCACTTGGAAGCCCTGACAACTACTGAACTTTTTACTCTTTCTAAAGGTTTGCGTTTTCCAGAATGTAATATTTATGGCAACATACAGCGTGTAGGCTTTTTATATTGGCTCCTTCAGCTAATCAATATACATTGAATTGTCTCTATATCTTTTTACGGTTTGAAATGTTTTCTTCCAGGACTGAATAGCATTCCATGTAGTTTACCATAGTTTGTTTACACACTCATCTACTGAAGGTCATCTTTGGTGATTTCAGTTTTTGGCAGCTATGAATTTGTCTGCTGTTAACATTTGTTTGAAGGTTTTTGGATGCGCATAGGTTTTTGGCTTTTATGAGTAAATACCTTAATTTTGATTTGCTAGATCATATGATAAGACTATGTTTAGTTTAAAAGAAATTGCCAGAGAGTTTCCAAATTATTTGCATCAGTGCATTATCTATTTTTTTTAATTTAAATGTATTTATTTTAATTGGAGTCTAATTACTTTACAATATTGTATTGGTTTTGCCATACATCAACATGAATCTGCCACGGGTGTACACGTGTTCCCCATCCTGCACCCCCTCCCACCTCCCTCCCTGTACCATCCCTCTGGGTCATCTCAGTGCAGCAGTGAGTTAGAATTCCTATTCGTCCACATCCTTGCCAGCATTTAGTATCGAGAGGTGTTTGTTTTTGTTAGCCCTATTAGTAGGTATCTCGTTGTTGTTTTCATCTGAAATTCCCTGAAGACATGGGAAATAGATCATCTTTTCATATGCTGTTTACCATCTGTTTATATTCTTCGGTGAGATGTCTATTCAATACTTTTAAGCATTTTTAAATTGACTTCATTATTTTCCTATTGTTGAGTTTTAAGCGTTCGTTGTGTATTTTTGCTACATGTTTATTATCAGATATGTGTCTTACAATTCTTTCTTCACATTTTGCGACTTAGCTTTTCATTCTCATAATAATATCTTGGTGTGAAATTTTTTTTCTCTTAATTTCTTTTTCTGGTTTTGAAATTAAAATGTAATTCTGGTCTCATGGAAGGAATGAGGAACGGTGCCCTTTGTTTGTTGTTTCTGGAATACATTTTAGAGAATTATTATTACTTCTTCCTTAAATTTTTGTTAGATTTCATCAGTGGAATCATCTGGGCCTGTTGCTGTCTTAATTGGAAGCTTATTACTTATAGATTAAATTTATATAATAGATGCAGACCTTATCAATTCATCAGTTTTACTTGCAAAATTTTGATAAATTATATCCTCCAGAAATTTCTCAATTTAATCTTTATATTTGTAGGCATAGAGTTGTTTATAATATTCATTTATTGTCCTTTTAATGTCCGTGATATCAGTAGTCATGGCCCTTCTTTCATTTCCACTGTTTGCAATTTAATTTGTGTGTTCTCGGTTTTCTTGATTAGTTTGCTGAGAATTTCATTCCTTATTGTTTCAGAGAAACAGCTTCTGGTTTTGTTGTTTTTGTCTATTGTCTTCCTTTTTCCAGTGCTGTAGATTGCTTCTTTATTTCTTTTTCCTTTGCTTCTTTCCTTTTTTCACAAGTTTACTAAGAATGTTGATTATGAATTTTAAGGTTTCTTTTACAGGTGTTCAATATATATATATATATATATATATATATATATATATATATATATATATATATATATATACATACAGATTTTGCTATATGCCACAGCTTCTGATAAATTGTAATTTTGTTTTCATTTAGTTGAAAATATTTTAAAATTTCTCATTAGATTTTCTCTTTGACCCGAGTGTTATTTAGAAATATATTGTTTAATCTCCAAGTACTGTCAATTTTACTGTTTTTTATTGTCAGTATCTAGTTTCTTTCCATCACAGTGTGATAACATTCTTTGTATGATTTCTGTTCTTTCAAGTTTGATGATGTGAGTTTTACAGCATAGCATGTGATCTACCTTGATGTATGTTCCATGTGAATTTGAAAACAGTGTGTTTTCTGCTGTTGTTAAGTATTCTATAAACGTCATTTAGATCTAGTTAATTATTGGTGCTTTTTAGGTCAGCTACACCTTACTGATTTCCTGCCTATTAAGTCTGTCAATTCCTAAAGGACATATGTTTGCGTCTCCTGGTATAAGAGTATGTCTGCATCATCAATGTTTGCCTTGTCTATTTTAGGGTAGTTTTTTTTTTTTTTCTTCTTTTGGTCCATACACATTATGGGTTCCTGTAATTTCTTTGAGAACTGACCACTTAATCATTAAGTAATGCCAATCTTTGTTCCTGACTTTCTTGTTCTGAGTACTTCTTTCTCTGAAGGAAATTTAGGTAATCCAACTTTTTTTCACTTATAGTAGCACAGTATCTCACAGTAGTGTGTGAGTACTTATAATAGCACAGTATTGCACTCATCTTACATGCTAGTACAGTAATGCTCAAAATTCTCCAAGCCAGGCTTCAACAATATGTGAACTGTGAACTTCCTGATGTTCAAG
This sequence comes from Bos javanicus, assembly GCF_032452875.1. Lineage (NCBI taxonomy): Eukaryota > Metazoa > Chordata > Mammalia > Artiodactyla > Bovidae > Bos > Bos javanicus. The sequence goes on from NC_083897.1 coordinate 120,957,692, forward strand.
CTGCTTTTAGAAAAGGCAGAGGAACCAGAGATCAAATTGCCAACATCCGCTGGATCATGGAAAAAGCAAGAGAGTTCCAGAAAAACATCTATTTTTGCTTTATTGACTATGCCAAAGCCTTTGACTGTGTGGATCACAATCAACTGTGGAAAATTCTGAAATAGATGAGAAATCTGTATGCAGGTCAGGAAGCAACAGTTAGAACTAGACATGGAACAACAGACTGGTTGCAAATAGGAAAAGGAGTACGTGAAGGCTGTATTTTGTCACCCTGTTTATTTAACTTATATGCAGAGTACATCATGAGAAACGCTGGACTGGAAGAAACACAAGCTGGAATCAAGATTGCCAAGAGAAATATCAATAACCTCAGATATGCAGATGACACCACCCTTATGGCAGAAAGTGAAGAGGAACTCAAAAGCCTCTTGATGAAAGTGAAAGAAGAGAGTGAAAAAGTTGGCTTAAAGCTCAGCATTCAGAAAACGAAGATCATGGCATCTGGTCCCATCACTTCATGGGAAATAGATGGGGAAACAGTGGCAGACTTTATTTTTCTGGGCTCCAAAATCACTGCAGATGTTGACTCCAGCCATGAAATTAAAAGACTCTTACTCCTTGGAAGGAAAGTTATGACCAAAGTAGATAGCATATTCAAAAGCAGAGACATTACTTTGCCAACAAAGGTTCATCTAGTCAAGGCTATGGTTTATCCTGTGGTCATGTATGGATGTGAGAGTTGGACTGTGAAGAAAGCTGAGTGCTGAAGAATTGATGCCTTTGAACTGTGGTGTTGGAGAAGACTCTTGAGAGTCCCTTGGACTGCATGGAGATCCAACCAGTCCATTCTGAAGGAGATCAGCCCTGGGATTTCTTTGGAAGGAATGATGCTAAAGCTGAAACTCCAGTACTTTGGCCACCTGAAGCGAAGAGTTGACTCATTGGAAAAGACTCTGATGCTGGGAGGGATTGGGGGCAAGAGGAGAAGGGGACGACAGAGGACGAGATGGCTGGATGGCATCTCTGACTCAATGGACATGAGTCTCAGTGAACTCTGGGAGTTGGTGATGGACAGGGAGGCCTAGCGTGCTGTGATTCATGGGGTCGCAAAGAGTCAGACACGACTGAGCAACTGATCTGATCTGAGCACAGTGTCGGAGAAGGCAATGGCACCCCACTCCAGTACTCTTGCCTGGAAAATCCAATGGACGGAAGAGGCTGGTAGGCTGCCGTCCATGGGGTCGCTAAGAGTCACACATGACTGAAGTGATTTCACTTTCACTTTTCAGTTTCATGCATTGAAGAAGGAAATGGCAACCCACTCCAGTGTTCTTGCCTGGAGAATCCCAGGGATGGGGGAGCCTGGTGGGCTGCCATCTATGGGTTCACAAAGAGTCGGACAGGACTGAAGTGACTTAACAGAAGCAGCAGCAGCTTTAGTCGTAGTGATGCTTCCTAAGGCCCGCATTGCATTCCAGTATGTTTGGCTCTAAGTGAGTGATCATAACATCATGATTATCTGGGTCATTTAGATTTTTTTGGTATAGTTCTTCTGTGTATTTTTTCCACCTCTTCTTAGTATCTTCTGCTTGTGTTAGGTCCATACCATTTCTGTCCTTCATTGTGCGCATCTTTGCATGAAATGTTTCCTTGGTATCTCTAATTCTCTTGAAGAGATCTCTAGTCTTTCTCATTCTGTTGTTTTCAGCTATTTCTTTACATTGATCACTGAGGAAAGATTTCTTATCTCTCCTTGCTCTTCTTTGGAACTCTGCATTCAAATGGGTTTATGTTTCCTTTTCTCCTTTGCTTTTCACTTCTCTTCTTTTCACAGCTAAGTGTAAGCTTAGCTTACACTGTCTAAGTTTCTCAGACAGCCATTTTGCTTTTTTGTATTTCTTTTTCTTGGGGATGATGTTGCTCCCTCTCTCCTGTACAATGTCATGAACCTCTGTCCATAGTTCTTGAGGCACCCTGTCTATTGGATCTAATCCCTTAAATCTATTTCTCATTTTCACTGTATAATTGTAAGGGATTCGATTTAGGTCATACATGAATGGTCTAGTGCTTTCCCCAACTTTCTTTCAAGTAGGGTAAATTGGTTTCAGAGTAAATTGGAAGTGGTCAAACAGGAGATGGCAAGAGTGAACATTGACATTTTTGGAATCAGTGAACTAAAATGGTCTGGAATGGGTGCATTTAATCCAAATGACCATTATGCCTACTACTGTGGGCAAGAATCTTTTAGAAGAAATGGAGTAGCCATCATAGTCAACAAGAGTCTGAAATGCAGTACTTGGTCCAATCTCAAAAATTACAAAATGATCTCCATTCGTTTTCAATGAAAACCATTCAATATCACAGTAATCCAAGTCCATGTCCCAACCATTAATGCTTAAGAAGCTGATGTTGAACAGTTCTATGAAGACCTACAAGACCTTCTAGAACTAACACCCAAAAAAGATGTCCTCTTCATCACAGGGGACTGGAATGCAAAAGTAGGAAGTCAAGAGATACCTGGTGTAACAGGCAAATTTGGCGTTGGATTACCAAACTGAAGCAGGGTACAGGCTAACAGACTTTTGCCAAGAGAATACACTAGGCAGAGCAAACACCTTCCAAGAACACAAGAGAAGGCTGTACACATGGACATTACCAGATGGTCAATATGGAAATCAGATTGATTATATTCTTTGTAGCCAAAGATGGAGAAGCTTTATGTAGTCAGCAAAAATAAGACCAGGAGCTGACTGTGGCTCAGATCATGAACTCCTTATTGTCAAATTCTGACCTAAATTGAAGGAACCAGGGAAAACCACTACACCATTCAGCTATGACCTAAATCAAATCCATTATGATTATACAATGAAAGTGACAAATAGTTTCAAGGGATTATATCTGATAGACAGAGTGCCTGAACTACTATGGACAGAGGTTCATGACATTGTACAGGAGGCATTGATCAAGATCATCGCCAAGAAAAAGAAATGCAAAAAGGCAAAATGGCTGTCTGAGGATGCCTTTAAAATATCTGAGAAAAGAAGAGAAGCAAAAGGCAAAGGAGAAAAGGAAAGATATACCCATTTGAATGCAGAGTTCCAAAGAATAGCAAGCAGAGATAAGAAAGCCTTCCTCAGTGATCAGTGCAAAGAAATAGAGGAACACAACAGAATGGGAAAGACTAGAGATCTCTTCAAGAAAATTAGAGATACCAGGAGAATATTTCATGCAAAGATGGGCACAATAAAGGAAGAAATGGTATGGACCTAAGAGAAGCAGAAGATGTTAAGCAGTGGTGGCAAAAAAAAACTTTAAAAGAACTATACAAAAAAGATCTTCATGACCCAGATAATCATGATGATGTGATCACTCACCTAGAGCCAAACATCCTGGAATGCGAAGTCAAGTGGGCCTTAGGAAGCATCACTATGGATAAAGCTAGTGGAGGTGAGGGAATTCCAGTTGAACTATTTCAAATCCTAAAAAATGATGCTGTGAAAGTGCACACTCAATATGATGTCAGCAAATTTGGAAAACTCAGCTGTGGCCACAGGACTGGAAGTGGCGAGTTTTTATTCCAATCCCAAAGAGAGGCAATGTCAAAGAATGCTCAAACTACCACACAATTGCACTCATCTCACACGCTAGTAAATTAATGCTCAAAATTTTCCAAGCCAGGCTTCAACAGTATGGGAACCGCAAACTTCCACATGTTCAAGGTGAATTGAGAAAATGAAGAGGAACCAGAGATCAAATTGCCAAAGTTTAGTGGATCATAGAAAAAGCATGAGAGTTGGAGAAAAACATCTGCTTCTGCTTTATTGACAATGACAAAGCCTTTGACAGTGTGGATCACAATGAACTGTGGAAAATTCTTAAAGAGATGGGAATACCAGACCACCTTACCTGCCTCCTGAGAAACCATATGCAGGTTAAGAAGCAACAGTTAGAACTGGACATGGAACAACAGACTGGTTCCAAATAGGGAAAAGAGTACGTCAAAGCTGTACTTACTTGTCCCCCTGCTTATTTAGCTTCTATGCATCGTACATCACGCGAAATTGTAGGCTGGATGAAGCACTAGTTGGAATCAAGATTGCTGGGTGAAATATCAATAACATCAGACACATATATGACACCACCCTTATGGAAGAAAATGAAGAAGAACTAAAGAGCCTCTTGATAAAAGTGAAAGAGGAGAGTGAAAAGGTTGGCTTAAAACTCAACATTTAAAAAAGTAATATCATGGATGGCACCAGGTCAGATCACTTCATGGAAAATAGATGGGGAAATAATGGAAACAGTGACAGACTTTTTTGGGGGGGCTCCAAAATCACTGTAGATGGTGACTACAGCCATCAAAATTTAAAAGACACTTGTTCCCTGGAAGAAATGCCATGACTAACCTAGACAGCATGTTAGAAAGCAGAGACATTTCCTTGCCAAGAAAGGTCTGGCTACTCAAAGCTATGGTTTTTCCAGTAGTCATAAGTTGGACTATAAAGTAAGATGAAAGCTGAAGAATTGATGCTTTTTAACTGTGGTGTTGAAGAAGACTCTTGTGAGTCCTTGAACTGCAAGGAGATCAAACCAGTCAGTCCTGAACGAAGTCAATCCTCAATAGCTGAAGCTGAAACTCCAATACTTTGGCCACCTGATGCGAAGAACTGACTCAGTGGAAAAGACCCTGATGGTGGGAAATATAGAAGGCAGGAAGAGATGGGGCCAACAGAGAATGAGATGTTTGGATGGCATTACTTTTTTTTTTTCTTCCAATTTTATTTTATTTTTAAACTTTACATAATTGTATTAGTTTTGCCAAATATCCAAATGAATCCGCCACAGGTATACATGTGTTCCCCATCCCGAACCCTCCTCCCTCCTCCCTCCCCATACCATCCCTCTGGGCCGTCCCAGTGCACCAGCCCCAAGCATCCAGCATCATGTATCGAACCTGGACTGGCAACTCGTTTCCTACATGATATTTTACATGTTTCATTGCCATTCTCCCAAATCTTCCCACCCTCTCCCTCTCCCACAGAGTCCATAAGACTGTTCTATACATCAGTGTCTCTTTTGCTGTCTCGTACACCGGGTTATTGTTACCATCTTTCTAAATTCCATATATATGCGTTAGAATACTGTATTTATGTTTTTCCTTCTGGCTTACTTCACTCTGTATAATAGGCTCCAGTTTCATCCACCTCATTAGAACTGATTCAAATGTATTCTTTTTAATGGCTGAGTAATACTCCATTGTGTATATGTACCACAGCTTTCTTATCCATTCATCTGCTGATGGACATCTAGGTTGCTTCCATGTCTTGGCTATTATAAACAGTGCTGCGATGAACATTGGGGTACACGTGTCTCTTTCCCTTCTGGTTTCCTCAGTGTGTATGCCCAGCAGTGGGGTTGCTGGATCATAAGGCAGTTCTATTTCCAGTTTTTTAAGGAATCTCCACACTGTTCTCCATAGTGGCTGTACTAGTTTGCATTCCCACCAACAGTGTAAGAGGGTTCCCTTTTCTCCACACCCTCTCCAGCATTTATTATTTGTAGACTTTTGGATCGCAGCCATTCTGACTGGTGTGAAATGGTACCTCATAGTGGTTTTGATTTGCATTTCTCTGATAATGAGTGATGTTGAGCATCTTTTCATGTGTTTGTTAGCCATCTGTATGTCTTTTTTGGAGAAATGTCTATTTAGTTCTTTGGCCCATTTTTTGATTGGGTCGTTTATTTTTCTGGAGTTGAGCTGTAGGAGTTGTTTGTATATTTTTGAGATTAGTTGTTTGTCGGTTGCTTCATTTGCTATTATTTTCTCCCATTCTGAAGGCTGTCTTTTCACCTTGCTAATAGTTTCCTTTGATGTGCAGAAGCTTTTAAGGTTAATTAATTAAATGGATGTGAGTTTGAGAAAGTCCAGGAGTGAGTGGGTGATGGACAGGGAAGCCTGGCATGCTGCAGTCCATGGGGTCGCAAAGAGACAGGCACAACTGAGCAACTGAACTGAACTGATGGCTGGCTCTACCAGTTCTCACTCAGGCTCCTCGTTTGACTCCTGGGAAGACCTGTATATCCTCTGTCTTCACTATTACTGTCCACACTTTTCTGTCACCCTGAGGGGGATTGACAGTTGCCTCCGCTCAGCCTGACATCTATCCAAGTGTCTGCCAGTACTGACAGCAGGGACAGACTGTGGTTGCCCCATTGTTATGGTTTTCATGTTCCCCTGCATCCTCTGGTCCTCTCCCTAATGACTAGACCACCCGGAAATTTCCCCTATGCCATGTCAGCCCACCCTATATGTAAGCCCATAGTACCCTCAGTACCCAGGTGTAGAAGTCAGAGTAGGCCATGTTTACCCACAGGTGTTTTGGGGGGCTTCTGGGAACTAACAGCAGAGGGCAGGATGCTCTGGCCTCGGACAGTGACCTTGAGAGTACTGTCTCTCTCAGGGTTTGGGCCTCTTCCCCATATCGACCGGAGTCCTCCCAAGCTGGAAGCAAGTGGGTGACACATCTGACTACCTCTGCCTGGGGCTCCCAGAGCTTAAACGGTGCTGGGGCTGTGTGTCCCTTTCTCCTTTGGGTTGGGGTTCCCCTCGGTCCTCTCTCCAGGTCCTCACACTGATTTCCAATGGCCTAGGGAAGCCTGTTTTCTCATGCTATAGCCTTGAATTTCCTGAGACCACCTCAGAGGATGTGAAGGCTCCCTCGTGGGCATGCCTGCCTGTGGTCACTCATGGCTGACCCTAGGGGAGGGATTCTGTGGTGTCCCCACTTTTATAATGTGAGTGGGTCCCTTAGTCCTCATGGTCCTCTGCTTGACTCTTGGCCTGACCTGGAATTTCTCCTGAGGCTGCCCCCTGAGCCCAAGTTCCTCACCTCCTGAGATGGTCTAAATGTGTGGGGTGCATCATGCCGGCATTCCCTAATTTTCCAGAGGGAGGTGTCGAGTGGTAGGGCTGTGTTCTAAGTGCAGTCCCTATATCCTCATTTGGAGTCACTAGTTTTCTATTCTGTACTGAGTGAGGCTTCTCCCAGTAGACCAAGGTTGTCACCTCCCTGACACCACTCCCAGTGGAAAGGGGCACTTCAGCCAGAAAGCTTTGTCCTGGACCATGTATGGCTGACATCAGGGGTGGGTCTCCAAAGTCTCCTCTGTTCTGGGCTTAAGTAATCCTCTAGCCCCTCGTTCAGGGACCTCTTCCTAACTCCTGACTGGACTCAGACTGCACCCTCCACTCATCCGAGGCTGTGTTCCTCAGAACCAAGGCATTACTTTCTTGGAAGTTCTGGATTGGAAGACAGGATGAGCCAGATGTGTGCAAAGCTATTGGGGTCTTCTGAGGAGCAGAACATTATAGGGCTCCACTCTTCTGGAGTCAGTGGTCCTCAGTCATAGCTCAGGTTTCTTACCTTAACTTCCAGTAGCATAGGGTTAGGGTAAATCCTATCCTGCATGAATGCTGGAATGCATGTACTACATATAAAGCAGTGGCATAGTCTTTAATAAGTATTGGTCTGTAATAACTGCAAGTTATGATTATTATAAACCCCTGAAATACCACCTACCCATCTGAGTTTATTTTTAATCTGTGAAGATAGCAGAGAATATGCAGTGAATTAGGACAAAAGAAACAAATATTATTAAATTAGCTAAATAAGTCAAAGTATTTTTTCTTTTTACTAATAGAAAGTTTAAAAGAAATAAGGTAAACAACAACTTAAAGACGTTTTTCCTCCACTTCTTTTTGTTTCTCAGTATTTTCTGTGGTCGTCTATTGCATTACCATCAAAATCTCTCCCTCAGTGCCCTGTTACCTACTTCCAGATCATGGAGACAGTAAGGATGGTTTGTGAATCTCTTTTACATCTACCGAAACTGTAACTTTAAAACTCTTAAAACAGCAATAAATGTAACAGCAATATCATTACCCAATTAATATTCTGAACAAAAACAAACTTAGAAGTTAAAACATTTGGAGAAAAGGAAATAAATAATGTGTAGAAGTTAGTCATGTAAAACAGTAATGAGATCTAAACTTGGTTTGCTTCACCCCTACTACCTTTCACTCTTTAGAAGCTTGACTACTCTTCAAGAAAATTCTGTTCCAAAGTCATGGTACCTTGTTTGGATTGTGAACAATATTCAATACTTCCAATGTTTTTTACAAATACCCAGACTGTGGCTTTCAAAAGTTTAAAACAGCAAAGACCTATGATTTATATGATCCATACATTTGTATTCTGAAGCACAATAAACCTTATCAAAAGTAGTAACATTACAAAATACTTACCACCTCCCTCATCTCTTTACCCATCTACTTTAAATCATCTTTCACTAGATATTTCTCCTATGGATAAAGGGGGAAAGATACGTATTTTGTTAAAATGAACTGCAGGTAAACTCCCTTACTACCTAAAACTGTAGGAACACATAGGTATTGTTCCCTCCACCCCTACTACTCTGCACTATTTAGGAGCTAGATTGCTCTGTTCCAACACAAAGGGAACAAAGTGCCCTGGCCTCCCTCCTTAGATGTGGGAGGAGCTGCAGGACTTGGCCCTGGGAGGGGCACTGGCCTCAGCCATAGCTGGATCCTGCATCGCAACTCTCAGCCCTGCTCTCTCTGCCTAATCTCTCAGAGCCTCATCATAGAGGTCTGGGAAGGAACTAGGGACCGTATCATGGATCTCGGCCAGAAACTCTAGCACTTTCATCTTACTGGTCTCAGCACAAGCTCTTGGGCCCCACAGGAACTCATAGTGTGGATGATCACTATTGGGCACCTGGAGGTACTTCAGGTACTTCTTCTGCACCAGCTCTTTGGTGATGAGCCTTCTGGGCTCCCCAAAGATCAGGTGCTTCCTCCCAGCATAGACCCCCAACACACTGAGGAATTCCCAGACCTCCTCCTCGGTGGCCCGGTTCCCCTTCATGAAGATGAACCCCAGGAGCACCATGAGACCAGACTTGGGCAGCCGCTACTCATCACTCGGACCTCCATGACCCCCGAGACTGAGCTTGCTGATGAGGACATAGATGTTCCTGCTGTGGTCCACTTCCTTCAGCTCCAGGCCAAACACCAGCTCCATGTACTCAGAGGCTCTCCTGAGGATCTCAGGGAAGTGCTGCATGTACTTCCTGTTGATGACTGTCAGCAGGGTGTTCTGCCTGATGGGCTCCTTCTTGCCGTACTTCTCCAGCAGGAACTCCACCAGCATGCTGGCCTTCCTGGTCAGAGGATCATTGTGAATGCCCTGAGTGGCCAGGGCTGCCTGGGAGGCACCTGCACTTTCTTCCTCTGGGCCCTGGGCTCCTTCATCAGATCCTGCACAGGAAGCCCCTGCATCAGGAGAGCTAGTGGCCAAGGCTCCCTGAAGCTTCTGGCTTTTGCCAGCAGCAGGGGAGCTCGGGGGAGAACCCTGAGGGCCAGAAGAGGGGGAGGAGGGGCACTCCTCTTCTGCAGCTGCAGCAGCACTGGTCTTAGCCTCCTGGGGACACTGAGTGTCCCTCCGGACCTGGTGGCATTTCACAGGGGCATGGTATTTATTGTTGTGCCTCTGAGGCGTGACGACACAGGTCTCGGACGGCAGGTGGGCGTGCAGGCAGGAAGGCCGGCACCAAGGGCACCTAGAGTAAAGACAAGAAGATTCCGTGAGCACCTTCACCCGGGAGAGTCCTCCCTGGCTTGAACCAACGCTGCCTCTGAGGGGTCTTTCAGGCCAGTGCTCTAGAACCACAGGGCTCCTGTTCTCCTGGTGAGCCTATCCCCTAAGACCCCTGAGGAGGATATGAGAGTGAGCACTGGGGCACAGCCAGACAGCCCTGCCTGGGTGTTAGAGGGGGGCCTGTCGGGGCTGGCAGGTTCTCTCAGCCCACATTTAGAATCAGGATGAAAATTGGGACAAGACTCCCCCATATCCGAACCCCACCCCCACCACTCCGCACATACCCTGTTCCCTCTCCTGCTCTGAAGTTGACACTGCCTCCTTTGTTGTCACCCCAGAGGAAGAGAGGAGGGAGTGCTCAGCCCTCCACCAAAGGATCCCGGGATCTGCCCTTCTGATGTCTGGCGGCTGCCCCTTTATGATCACACTCTAACTTCCCCTCTCAGACTGCAGCTCCCCTTCCCTGTTTGGCCTGGAGGAAATGCTGAGCACAGGGGAGGGTCCTGAGTGGTCCATGTGATGGAAAGGATGGTCGTCACCCTGACTCCTCCCGAGCCTGACATCCTCCCTCTGCTGACTGGCTGCCAGCTCCTCGGACCGTGGTCCCCTCCTCGCTGTGTCCCGTGTCCTCGATCACAGTAAGGGAGCCCCTAATTCTTTAGAGCTGCCCAGGTGCTGCCCAGATGGTCTGCGTCTGAGTCTCAGTGGTTGGGGTGTTATGTGTAGCCACCGTTCTGGGGCATGGAGAACCTCAGTCCCCCCGAATGTCCCACCTTTACTCCACAGGGCTCGTGGCTCTCACTCTATTGAGAAGAGCCAGAGTCCAGCAGAGCCTGACTGAGGCATTCTTCCCCGACACACACTAGGGGTTAGCGGATGGTCTTGTGGCCTAAGAACTAGGATGGATCCTCTGGTCTGAGAGCAGGGGCAGGGTGGCAGGAGGTTGTGCCGTTCCCTCTTTTTGGCTGGAAAAGGGGTTAGGGGTGCAGAGATGTGTCCCCGCACTAGTAACTCACGTCACCTCCAACTTTGACAACTAATGAGAATTGGGACTCCTCTGTCTGGTCACCATCCACAGCAGCTCTCAAAGAAAACGGCACTCTCAAAGATGGCATCGCACTCCAGCGTGTTTAGGAAGATGTCACTTCCTGTCATGTGCATCTGGGCTCCAGGAGGACACCAGGGGCGGGGCCTGGGTGGGTGGGGTTCCAGGGGAGTTTGCTGCAGCAAACTTCCATGGGAGTTTTCCTTGACTCTTAAGGAGGTCCTGGAATGTCACTGTGATGAGCTCAGTCAACTGGCCTCACTCCATGCCTCTCACGTCTGTCAGCAACCCCGGGAGAGAGTATTTAGGAGTCCGAGCCTACAAGCCTTCGTGGAGCTCTGGAGACTGACAGCGAGGGCTCTCTGGGGCCCCTTCTTCTGTGCTGAGTGATGCTCTCTGTTCTTTGTGTCTTCCCTTGACCACTGTAGGTGCTGGGCTAGGGCCCATCTGCTGACCTGAGGACAAAGCCTCACATGGAAGACATCAAATCCCCAGAGTCCTGGTGTGACGTGCACGTACGTCTCATCTGGACACTTCTGCCTGATGCTTATCTGGACACTGCTGCCTGAGGCTTCCTGGAAATGGCTGAAGCAGGTAAGACGAGCTGAGAGTGAAAGATGGGAGACTGTCTTCTGTGGTGTGGAACCCCTCACATGTCACTCAGGATCTTCATATTGACTGCTAGCAAAACCTGGAAATCCTTCCCTTTCTGGCATGAATCCACCCCTGTACCCAACCATGCCCCACACAATCCCAGAAGAGTAAGTGAAGGAAGGGGATCCTTCGCCTGACAGTTCTCACTGTGGGCTCTTAGTTGACCACAGGGGCATTGCTCTTAAGTTCTGAGATGAATTTCTGTCCTTTTGTATAATTACTGTAATACTAGTCTTTCTCTTTTGGTCCCTGTGCAATAGTCTATTAAGGTGACCGTTGAAAAGGCACAGTTGTAATCCACTAACATTCCCTGGTGACTCAGGTGGTGAAGAATCCGCCTGCAATGTGGGAGACCTGGGTTCGATACCAGAGTTGGAAAGATCCCCAGGAGGAAGGCATGGAAACCCAATCCGGTATTCTTGCCTGGAGAATCAAAATGGCCACAGGAGCCTGTCAGGCTATAGTCCATGGGGTTGCAAAGTGTTGGACACAGCTGAGCAACTCAGCAAACACACAACAAAGTTTGTGCTGGTTTTTTAATGACCTCTGGGCCATACTGCTACATCCAACCCAAGCTTTGGTGCCCCATGGTCCTGGCATGGGGCTCTGAGATGCTGCCTCAGATACCCTCAGTGAAGCAGTAGAGATTCATGGTCCAAGGGCATACTTGAAGAATCAGGGGCTCAACTTTCAAGCCTCTTCCAGCTTATCTTGTTGTCTGCTTCCCTTGGAGGCTGCACACCTATGTCAGCCTCAGAGTACTCCCCAACCTGGGCACTCATATGGCCTAGTTCAATGGAGACCTATTGTCCATCAGGGATTATGTAATTTTGTGTTTTTGCTTTTGTTAATAGTTTTCTTTATTCCTTGTGTAAGTTTTCCATGTTTTTTTTTCTGGATCCAGGAAATAGCAGCCCATGGTTGATCGGGGTCTTAGCTGCTCTGGATATGGTATTAAATCTGTAAAGGAGTTAAGGAAAAGTGAGCCTTACAATATCTGCTCCTCCTGAATACACATAACATAGTATTTTGTTTGACACCTCTTTTTCCTAAGGCTCTCAGGGAATTTTTGTTGCTTCCATCTGGGCTGTATACATTGTTTAAGGTTTCTTTGTAGGTATATTTTTTATATGGTTGCTTTTGTTTATGTTGTACTTTCTATTACATGATCTGAGCAATTGTTGATTCTTCCAGAGCAGTCTCTTGACTTTGCTGTGTTGATCTTTTTATACCAGATGTCTGAAGTTCCTTATATTTGTCAATATTTTCTGTGCCTGTTCCCTAAGCATTTTAATTCGAGGATCAAGTTTTTACCATCATCTTCTGCTTTTCATTTTCCTGAATCTTATTTATTTGGCATTTTTGTATATAACTTGGTACTGGCTATGTGTTCTTATCCATAGATTTTTTTTCTATTTTTCAAATTAGTAGAGCTTTAAAAAATTGTTTTAATTGGAGGATAATTGCTTTATAATGTTGTGTTAGTTTCTGTTATACAACAGAATGAATCAGCTATAAGTATACATAGATCTTCTGCCTCATGAGCCTTTCTCTCACTCATTCATCTTACCCCTCTACGCTGTCACACAGCACCAGGCTGAGCTCCCTGCATTATATACAATTTTGCACTTGCTATCTGTGGTACACATGGTACTCTATATTTGTCAGTGCCACTCTCAATTCATTCCACCTCTCCTTCCCTTGCTGCATCCACTAACCATTCTCTACATCTGTGTCTCTATTCCTGCCCTGCAAATAGGTTCACAAGTACCATGTTCTATATTCCATGTTTATGCATGAATATACTCTCTTTTTCTTTTTCTGACTTACTTCACTCTGTGTAAAAGGCTCTAGGTGCATCCACCTCACTACAAGTAACTTAAATTCATTCCTTTTTATGGCTAATATTCAATTGTATACGTCTACCACAACTTCTTTATCCATTCATCTCTCAGTTGAAATATGGTTGTTTCCATGTCCTGGCTACTGTAAATAGTGCTGCAATGAACTTTGGATACAGGTGTCTTTACAGTTATTCCTTTCTCAGTGTATATGCACAGTATTTCTATTGCTGGGTTATATGATAGCTTTAATCCTAGTTTTTAAAGGAATCTCCCTACTGTTCTGCACAATGGCTATATCAGTTTCCATTCCCACCAACAGTGGAAGAGCTTGTACAATTTTTGATGATGGCCATTCTGACCATTATGAGGTGACACCTTAGTGTAATTTTGATTTGCATTTCTCTCATGATGAGCAGTGTTGTGCATCTTTTCATGTGTTTGTTGACCCTCTGTATTTCTTTTTTAAAAGAACAAATTGAGGATTAGAAAAACTTCAGCAGATAATATAGACAGTTCCCATACAGCCACTCTTCTTCCACTTGGTATCTTCTATTATTAACATCTTGTGTTGGTTCAATGGATATGAGTTCATTTGTCACAATTGATCTACTAATATCAATACGTTATTATTAACTATTGTTCATTGTTTACAACGTATTTTACTTCATGTGTTTTACAGTTCTTTAGTGTTTGACAAATGCATATTTTGTACTCAGCCAACATGGTGTGGTTCAGAGGAGCTTGAATCCCCCATGGATCTCACATGCTCCACCTGTCCATCCCTCAAAACCTCACTTGGAACCACTGACAACTACTGAACCTGTTACTCTTTTAAAGGTTTGCATTTTCCAGAATATAATATTGATGGCATCATACAGTATGTCAGCTTTTTATACTGGCTCTTTCTGCTAATCAATATATGTTGAAGTTTCTCTATATCTGTTTATGGTTTGAAACTTTTTTTTTTCAGGGCTGAATAGCTTTCCATCATGTAGATTACCATAGTTTCTTTACCCACTCATCTGCTGAAGGTCATCTTTGGTGATTTTTAGTTTTTGGCAACCATGAATTAGTCTGCTATTAAAATTTGTTTGAAGGTGTTTGGATGGGCATAAGGTTTTGACACTTTTGAGTAAATACCCTAGCATTCATTTGCTAGATCATATGATAAGACTATGTTTAGCTTAAAACAAATTGCCAGTTTCCAAAGTATTTGTATCACTGCATTCCTTTTAGCAATGAGTTAGAGTTCCTATTTGTCCACAATTTTGCCAGTATTTGATATCGTGAGGTGTTAATTTTTGCGTTAGCCCTATTATGGGTTGTTTTTTTATTGTTGTTTTGATCTGAAATTCCCTGAAGACATATGATGTAGATCATCTTTTCATATACTCTTTACCATCTGTTTATATTATTCAGTGAGAGGTCTATTCAGCACTTTTAGGCATTTTTACATTGACTTCCTTGTTTTCTTATTGTTGAGTTGTAAGTATTCTTTGTATGTTTTTGCTACATATTTAATTTCTGATATGTGTCCTACAATTCTTTCTTCCCAGTTTGTGACTTAGCTTTTCATTCTCTGAATACAATCCTTGTGTGATTTTTTTTCTATTAATTTCTTTTTCTGGTTTTGAAATTAAAATGTAAAGCTGGCCTCATGGAAAGAATGAAGAAGTGTTCCCTTTGCTTCTATTCTCTGAAATAGATTGTAGAGAACTGTTATCATCTCTTCTTTAAATTTTTGTTATATTTCATCAGTGGAATCATCTGGGCTTGTTGCTGTCTTTATTGGAAGCTTATTACCTATAGATTAAATTTCTTTAATAGAGGCAGACCTATTCAAACTATGTATTTTTCCTTTCAAAATTTTGGTTAGTTATATCCTCAAGCAATTTCTTAATTTAACTTTTATATTTGAAGGTACAAAGTTGTTTATGATATTCATTTATTATCCTTTTAATGTCCATCATATCAATCATCATGACTCTTCTTTCATTTCTACTATTCATAATTTAATTTGTGTTTTCTCTTTTTTTTTTCTTGATTAGGGTGCTGAGACTTACATCGTTTTTTTTTTTTTTTTTTTTTCTTTAGAGTTAAAGCTTCTGGTTTTGTTGTTTTTCTCTAGTCTTCTTTTTTCCAGTGTCATTAATTTCTGCTTTATTTCTTTTTCCTCTTTTTCCTTTCACAAGTTTACTAAGATGGAATGGTAAATTATTAATTTTAGGTTTTTCTAATATCGGCAATCAATGCTGTATATAGCTCTTTACAGATTTTGCTATATCCCACAACTTCTGATAAACTGTAATTTTGTTTTCAGTTAGTTGAAAATATTTCAAGACTTATTATTAGATTTTCTCTTTGGCCCACATGTTATTTAGAAGTATATTTTTTAATCTCCAAATACTCTCAGTGTTACTGCTATCATTTTGTTGTCAGTTTCTAGTTTATTTTGATCCCAGTGTGAGAGCACTCTTTATATCATTTCTATTCTTTTAAGTTTGATAATGTGAGTTTTATGGCATAGAATGTGATCTGTCTTTCTGTATGTTCCATGTGAATTTGAAAACAATGTGTTTTCTGCTGTTGTTAAGTATTCTATAAATGTCATTTAGATCTAGTTAATTGTTGGTGTTTTTCAGTTCAACTACACCTTACTGATTTTCTGCCTACTGAGTCTGACAATTCCTAAAAGACATATATTGACATCTCTAGGTGTAAGAGTATTTCTGCATCATCAATATTTGCCTTGTGTATTTTAACACAGTTTTTTTTGGTCCAAACACATTAAGGGTTGTTATGATTTCTTTGAGAATTGACCACTTAATCATTACATAATGCCTATCTTTACTCCTGACTTTCTTGTTCTAAATACTGCTTTGTTTGAAGTAAATTTAGGTAGTCCACCTTTTTTTCCCACTCATATTAGCATGGTATAGTTTTCTCCATCACATTATTTTTAATCTATTTTATCTTCAAATTTACAGTGGATTTCTTTTTTTTTTTTTATACACAGCATAAGGTTAGGTATATTTTTGTTGCTTCAATTCTTTTCATCAATATATTCCTTTTAATTGGTCTATTTGGACTATTAGCATGAAAAGTGATTATGCATAGTATTGGATTAACAGTATTTGTAACTGTTTTCTATTTATTGAACTTATATTTTGTTCCTTTTAAAATATTCTTTTTCTGCATTCTCTAGTTTTGAATCAAGATTTAACTGTATTTTGTTTTCTGTTCTCTTTAGCATATCAGTTATACTTCTTAACATTTTTTAATGGTTTCTGTAGAGTTTGCATCATACAATTGCAACTTATTCAAATCCTCTTAGAGTAACACAATCCTGCTTGAAGGTTGGTCTGTGTATCTCGTAGCAGATATTCCTAGTTCTTCCTCTTCTGTCCTTTGTATCATTTCTACCATTTATTCCTTTTATTCAGAATATATAATCACTGGATATATTGTAGTTATATTATTATTTTGGAAAAACAGCTATGTTTTTGCTCAACTGAACATAATAAAAAGCTTTATGAGATCTTCATTTATTTTTTCTCTAACTCTGTTACATTCCTTGTGTAGGCAAAGTTTGTGACCTGTATCATTTTCCTTTTCCCAGAAGAATTTGTTTTGGCAATTCTTGCAGAGTAGATCTACTGGTGACAACTTTCCATCCGTTTTTGTTTGTCCATTTAAGGATCTGTTTCTCATTATCATTGAAGGATTTGTTTTTCCCCTGGTTACAGAATTCTAGGTTGGTTTTAGTGTTTTTTTTTTTTTTTCTCTCTCTCTCTTTCAATGATTTAAAAAGTTAACTCTAGTCTTTTCATGATAGCATGGTTTCTGAAGAAATGGTCCTGGTGGTTTAGTAGCTAAGTCATGTCTGACTCTTGTGACCCATGGACTGTAGCCTGACAGGCTCCTCTGTCCATGGGATATTCCAAGCAAGAATACTGGAGTGGTTTGCCATTTCCTTCTCCAGGGGATCTTCCTTACCCAGGGATTAAACCCAGGTCTCCTGCATGGCAGGCAGTTTCTTTAGCAACTGTGCTACCAGGGAAGCCCTTTCTGAAGAAAAACTTTAGGTAATTGTGACTCTTTTTCTTCTCTAGTTTTTTTTTTTTTTCCTCTACTCCAAGAATTCTCTTTTTCATGGTTTTCTGCAGTTTGGGTATGATATGCTTAGGTGTAGATTTTATTTTGTTTTTTTTCTGTTTGTCCTGTTTCGTGTTCTCTGAGTTTTCTAAATCTGTGGTTTACTGGCTCTCACTAATTTGGGGAAATTCTCAGTCATTATTAATTTATATATTCTGCTTCTTTCTCTATTGCTTCTTATATTATTCCCATTCTGCATTGTTTTTTAGTTGCTAAGTCTTTTCTGAGGCTTTTGTGATGCCATGCACTGTGGCCCACCAGGCTTCTCTAGTTGTATACATTCCTTGTTCCTTGTAATTCTTCCACAATCCTTGATTACTGTTCTTTAAAATTATTATTTGGTTGACACTTTTGTGACCGCAGGCAGGCACTATAGCCCACCAGGTTCTTCTCTTCATGGGATTTCCCAGCCAAGAATACAGGAGTGAGTTACCACTACGTTTTCTAAGGTATCTTCCCCACCCAGGGATCAAACCTGCGTCTCCTGCATTGGCAGGTGTATTTTTTTACTGCTGAGCAACCAAGGATGGTATAAGCTATGTGAATTATGGCTATTCTAAAATCCTAATCTGATATTGAAAATGGTATCCTATATCTGAGTGTGATTAATTTCTTTCATTGTTTCATCAGACTAGACATTCCTGCTTTTTAACATAGTTTACAATTTTTGGTTGAAGGCTGAACATAAGTTATTGGATAATATGAACTGATTTAAGTGGGCTTTTAGCATGAGGGTTTATGTTTATCTCAATAACAGGTATGTTGTGTTTGTGTGTTTGTATGGGTGTGTATGTTCACACTGTGTTTACTGTTTGCCGTTACTGGAGGTGCCTGACATTTCAATTTCTCTGTTGCTTTTTTTCAGTCGCTAACTCGTGTCTGACTCTTAGCGATCCCATGGACTACAGCATGCCAGACTTCCCTGCCCTTCACTCTTTCTTAAAGTATGCTCAGACTCACATCCATTCAGTTGGTGAAGCCATGCAACCATCCCATCCTCTGTCGCCCTGTTCTCCTGCACTCAATCTTTCACAGCATCAGGTGGACAGATTATTAGGTTCAGCTTCAGCATGGGTCCTTCCATTGAATATTCAGGGTGATTTCCTTTAACATTGACTGGTTTGACCTTCTTGCTGTCCAAGGAATTTTCAAGAGTCTTCTCCTGTACTAGAGTTTGAAAGCATTAATTCTTCGGCATTCAGTCTTCCTTACGGCCCAGCTCTTACATTTGTACATGACTACTTGGAAAAGTCATAGGTTAGACTATAGGTACCTTTTTTGACAAATTGACATTTCTGTTTTAAATATGCTGTCTAAGTTTCACATAGCTTTCCTTTGAAGGAGCCAGCATCTTTTAGTTACATGCCTGAAGTCAGTATCCACAAAGATACTGGGGCCCAAGAAAATAAAGCCTGCCACTGTTTCCACTTTTCCGCATCTATTTTACATGAGATGATAAGAACAGATGCCGTGATCTTAGTTTTTTGGGTGTTGACTGTGAAGCAGGCATTTTCACTCTCTTCTTTCAAACTCATCAAAATGCTCTTAGTTCCTCTTTGATTTCTTCCTTTAGAGAGGTATCATCTACATATCTGAGGTTGTTCATATTTCTTACAACAATGTTAATTCCAGCTTGTGATTTATTAGGCCAACATTTTCCATTATATAATCTGCATGGACGTTGAATAAGCAGGGTGACAATACACAGCCTTGATATCCACCTTTCCCACTTTTGAACCAGACCACTATTCCATGTGCTGTTCTGATACTTCTTAAACTTCATACATGTTAATTTGGCAACAGGCATGGTGGTCTAGTATTCCTATCTCTTTTAGAATTTTCCACAGCTTGTTGTGATCCCCACAGTCAAAGGCTTTCAGTTCAGTCACTCAATTGTGTCCAACTCTTTGTGACCCCTTGGACTGCAGCACGCCAGGCTTCCGTGTCCTTTACCAACTCCTGGATCTTGCTCAGACTCATGTCCATCAAGTCAGTGATGCCATCCAACCATCTCATCTTGTCATCCCCTTCTCCTCCTGCCTTCAATCTTTCCCAGCATCAGGGTCTTTTCCAATGAGTCAGCTCTTCGCATCAGGTGGCCAAAGTATTGGAGTTTTAGCTTCAGCATCAGTCCTTCCAATGAATATTCAGGACTGATTTCCTAAAGGATGGACTGGTTTTATGTCCTTGCAGTTCAAGGGACTCTCAAGAGTCTTCTCCAGCATCACAGTTCAAAAGCATCAATTCTTTGGTGCTCAGCTTTCTTTATAGTCCAACTCACACATCCATACATGACTACTGGGAAAACCATAGCTTTGACTAGACGGATCATTGAAGGCAAAGTAATGTCTCTGCATTTTAATATGCTGTCTAGCTTGGTCATAGCTTTTCTTCCAAGGAGCAAGTGTGTTTTAATTTCAAGGCTGCAGTCACCATGTCTAGTGATTTTGGAACCCAAAAATATAAAGTCTCTTACTGTTTCCATTGTTTCCCCATCTATTTGCCATGAAATGATGGGACCAGATGCCATGATCTTAGTTTTCTGAATGTTGAGTTTCAAGAAAATATTTTCATTCTCGTCTTTCACTTTCATCAACAGGCTCTTTAGTTCTTCTTCATTTTCTGCCATAAGGGTGGTATCATCTGCGTATTTGAGGTTATTGCTATTTCTCCCGGCAGTCTTGATTCCAGCTTGTACTTCACCAAGCCCAGCATTTCACATGATGTACTCTGCATATAAGTTAAATAAGCAGGGTGGCAATATACAGCCTTGACATACTGCTTTCCCGATTTGGAACAAGTTTGTTGTTCCATGTCCAGTTCTAACTGTTGCTTCTTTACCTGCATACTGATTTCTCAGGAGGCATGCAAGGTTGTCTGGTATTCCCATCTCTTTAAGAATTTTCCACAGTTTGTTGTGATCCACACAGTCAAAGACTTTGGTGTAGTCAATAAAGCAGAAGTAGATGTTTTTCTAGAACTTTCTTGCTTTTTCGATGATCCAGTAGATGTTGGGAATTTGATGTCCGGTTCCTCTGCCTTTTCTAAATCCAGCTTGAACATCTGAAAGTTCACAGTTCTTGTATTGTTGAAGCCTGGCTTGGAGATTTTTGAGGATCACTTTGCTAGCATGTGAGATGATCTTCCTTCAGCTCCAGGCCAAACACCAGCTCCACGCGCTCAGAGGCTCTCCTGAGCATCTCGGGCAAGGGCTGCCTGTACTTCCTGCTCACGACCTTCAGCAGGGCATTCTGAGTGATGGTCTCCTTCTTGGTGTACTTGTCCAGCAGGACCTCCACCAGCATGCTAGCCTTCCTGGCCAGATGATCTTTGTGAGTACTCTGAGTGGCAGGGACTGCCTGGGAGCCACCTGCACTTTCCTCCTCTGGGTCCTGGGCTCCTTCATCAGATCCTGCGCAGGAAGGTCCTGCATCAGGAGAGCTAGCAGCCATGGCTCCCTGAAGCTCCTGGTGATCGCCAGCAGCAGGGGAGCTTGGGGGAGAACCCTGAGGGACAGACGAGGGGGAGGATGGGCACTCCTCTCCTGGGGCTGCAGCAGCACTGGCCTGGGCCTCCTAAGTGTCCTCCTGGACCTGGTGGCATTTCCCGTTGTCATGGTACTTATTGTTATGCCTCCGAGGCATAATGACACAGATCAGAAACAGCAGGCGAGAATGCTGGCAGGAAAGCAGGTAAGGAGGGCACCTGGAGGAGTAATAAGGAGATATTCTGAACACCTTCAGTGAGGAGAGTCCTCCCTGGTTTGAACCAAGGGCACTTCTGCAGGGTCCTTGAGACCACGGCTCTGGAACCTACAGGGCTCCTGTTTTCCTGGTGAGCCTGTCCCCTGAGACCACTGAACAAGAAGTGAGAGTGAGCCCTGGATCCCAGCCAGACACCCCTGCCTGGGTGTTAGAGGGGGGCCAGTCAGTGCTGGCAGGGGAGGCAGTTTCTCTGAGTTCACATTCAGATTCAGGATGAAAATTGGGGCAAGACCCCCATATCCAACCCCTCCCCGCCCACCCTGTTCCCTCTCCTGCTCTGAAGTTGACACTGACACCTTCCCTGTCACCCAGGAGGAGGAGAGGAGGGAGCGCTCAGCCGCCGATGGAAGGGTCACGCGACCTGCTGTTCTGCTGCCTGTAGGCTGCCCCTTCAAAACTAAGCTCTAACTTCCCCTCTCAGACTGCAGCCCCCCTTCCCTGTGTTTGGCTGGAAGTGCTGGCCACAGGGGAGGGTCCTGAGTCGGTCATGTGATGCAGAGGATGGTCATTACCCTGACTCCTCCCGAGCCCTGACATCCCCCCTCTGCTGACCGGCTGCCAGCCCTTCGGAACGAGGTACCCTCTTACCCCAGTGTCCCCTGTCGGCGATCACAGTCAGGAAGCCCCTCAGCCTTTAGAACTGCCCAGAAGCTGACCAGTTGCTCTCCGGCCAAGTAACGCTGGGTAAGGGGTTAGGCATGGCCACCAATCTGGGGTGTGGAGACACTCAGTACCCCCGTGGGTCCCTCCTTCACTCCACAGAATCCTGGACTTCCCTGTACTGAATAGAGGCAGGGTCCAGCAACCCCGCACCCAGATCTAGCACCCCTGGACCCAGGTTATGTCCCGAGAACCCACGTGCTTAGCCGATGGACAATGCACCTAAGAACCAGGTCCGAGCCTCCAGGCGTAGAGCAGGTATGGGGTTTCCAGGGGGCTGGGAAGTCCCCTCTTTACGGATGGAAAAGGTGTTGGGAGTGCCAGGGCATATCTTTGTAACTATCCAGTGCACTTGTAACTCATGTCACCTCTGACTTGGACCCCTGATGAACCCTCGGACTCCTCCCTCTGGTCACAGCTACAGAGCTCTCAAAAATAGCAGCACTCTCAAAGATGGCATGGCACCCAGCCTGGATAGGGGGCCATCACTTCCTATCATGCACATCTGGGCTCCAGGAGGATAGCAGGGGCGGGGCCTGGGTGGGCGGGGTTCTGGGGGAGTTTCTGTCAAGAGGGGGATGAGGTCCCTTCTTCAGCTCATAGTGGGTCCTGGGATGTCCCTGCTGATCTCAGTCAACTGGCCTCACTCCTTACCTCTCACTTCTCTCAGTAAACCAAGCAGGAAGAATTTGGGAGCCCGAGCCTGACAGCCTTCCTGGAGCTGCTGAGACAGACAGTGAGGGCACTCTGGGGCACCTTGTGTGCTGAGTGATCCTCTCTGTCCTCTATCCCTGTCTTCCTCCGACCGTAATGCTGCATTATGTCCCGTCTGCTGACCTGAGGGCAAGACCTCACCTGGAAGATGTCAAATCCACAGACGCCTGGTGAGAAGTGCACCGGCATCTCATCTGGACACTTCTGCCTAAGGCTTCCTGGAACTGGCTGCTGCAGGTAAGATAAGCAAGAGGGAAGGATGGGTGAATGCCTTCTGTGGTGTGGAACCCTTCACATCTCACTCAGGATCTTCATATTGACTGCAGGCAGAGCCTAGAAACCTTTCCCTTTCTGGTATAAAACCACCCCTGTCCCCAGCCATGCCCCACACAATCCCAGCAAAGAAAGTGAAGGGGCTCCTTAGCCTGACGGTTCTCACTGTGGGCTCTTAGTCAACTGTAGGGGCATTGCTTGAAAGTTCTAAGATGAATTTCTGTCCTTTTGTACAATTACTGTGATACAGGCTTTTCTCTTTTAGTCCATGTGTGACAGTCTCTTAAGCTCATCATTTACAAGGGCCAGTTGTCATCCACTAACAAAGTTTCTGCTGGTTATTGCATGACCTCTGGGCCATACTGCCATGTCCATCCCAAACTTTGGTGCCCCATGATCCTGGCATGGGGCTCTGAGATGCTGCCTCAGGTTCCTTCAGTGAAGCAGTAGAGGTTCATGGTCCCACGGCCCAGTGGAAGAATCAACCACTCTAGTTTAAAGCCTTTTCCAGCTGATCCTGTTGTCTGTTTCCTTTGTGACCTGCACACCTGTGTCAGCCTCAGAGTACTCCCTGACCTGGGCATTCACAGGGTCAAGTTCAATGGAGACTTATTGTTCCTCAGGGATTATTTAGTTTTGTGTTCTTGCTTTTGTTAGTAGTTGTCTTTATTCCTTGTGTAAGTTTTCCATGGTTAGTTCTGGGTACAGGAAACAACCGCCCAGGTGTGACTGTGGTCTCAGCTACTCTGGATGTGGTACTAAATCTATAAAGGATTTAAGGAAAATCGACAGTCTTACAATATGTCCTCATGAATACACATAACATATTATTCTATTTGAGACTTCTTTTTCCATAGGCGCTCAGGAAATTCTTCTTGTTGCCTTCGTGTAGACTGCATACATTTTTCTAACGTTTCTTTGTAACTACATTTTTCATATCTTTGCTTTTGTTTATCGTGTGTTTTCTATTACATGGTTTGAGTATTGTCGATTCTTCCAGACCAGTCTCTTGATTTTGCTGTGTTGATCATTTCATGCCAGATTTCTTAAGTTAGTTATATGTGTCAATATTTTCTGTGCCTGTTTCCTAAGAATTTTAATTCGAGGATCAAATGCTTACTATGATATTTTGTTTTTCATTATTGCTGACTTTTATTCATTTTGCACTGATGCATGTAACTCTGTACTGGCTCTGTGTTCTTATCCATAATTTTTTCTAGTTTTTAAATTAGTAGACTTTTAAAAAGTTGTTTTAATCGACAGATACTTGCTTTATAATGTTGTGTTCTTTTTGCTATACAACAGGATGAATCAGCTGTACATATACATATTCCTCCTGCCTGATGAGACTTCCTCCCACCCCCTCATCTCACCCCTCTAGGCTGTC
Organism: Bos javanicus; assembly: GCF_032452875.1. Taxonomy (NCBI): domain Eukaryota; kingdom Metazoa; phylum Chordata; class Mammalia; order Artiodactyla; family Bovidae; genus Bos; species Bos javanicus. The sequence goes on from NC_083897.1 coordinate 120,981,868, forward strand.
ACACAGCACCAGGCTAAGCTCCCTGTACTATATAGCAATTTCCCCCCAGCTGTCTTTTGTACACATGGGACTCGATATTTGTCAATGCCACGCTCTCAATTCATCCTACACACGCCTTCCCTTGCTGTGTCCACAGGTCCATTCTCCCATATGTGTCACTATTCCTGCCCTTCAAATAGGTTCGTGAGTACCATTCCTACTTTCCATGTGTATTCGTTAATGTACATTAGTTTTCTGTTTCTAACTTACTTCGCTCTGTAAACAGATTCTAGGTGCATCCACCTCACTAAAATTGACTTTAATTAGTTCCTTTTTATGGCTAGTATTCCACTGTATGTGGCTACCTCAACTTTGTTATCCAGTCATCTGTCAGTTGAAGTCTGCTTTGCTTCCACGTCCTGTCTATTGTAACCAGTGCTGCAATGAACATTGGATACAGGTATCTTTTCAGTTATGCTTTTCTCAGTGTATATGCCCAGTATTTCTATTGCTGGGTCATATGGTAGTTTTAATCCTAGTTTTAAAGGAATCTCCCCAGTGTTCTCCATAGTGGCTATATCAATTTCCATTCCCACCTTTTCTCTAAACTCTCCCCAGCATTTACTGCTTGTACAATTTTTGATGATGGCCATTCTGACTTGTATGAGGCGTCACATTGTAATTTTGATGTGCATTTCTTTCATGATGAGTGATGTAGCTCCTCTTTTCATGTGTTTATGAGTTTGTTGCCCCTCTGTATTTCTTTTTTAAAAGAACAGATTTAGGATTGGAGAAAATTCAGAAGATAGAATAGAGAGGTCCCATACAGCCACTCTCTTCCTTCACTTGGTATCTTCTATTATTAACATCTTCTTTTGGTACAATGGATACAAGTTCGTTTTTTACAGTGGATCAACTAATGGCAGTACATTATTATTAACTATTGTCCATTGTTTACAATACATTTTACTTTTTGTGTTTTACAGTTCTTTAGTGTTTTTACAGATGCATGATAGTATCAACTCAGCCAACATGGTGTCGTGCAGAGGAGTGTGAATGCCCTATGGATCTCCCATGCTCCACCTGTCCATCACTCAAAACCTCACTTGGAACCCCTGACAACTACTGAACGTTTTACTCTTTCTAAAGATTTGCATTTTCCAGACTGTAACACTGATGGACTCATACAGTACGTAGGCTTTTTATACTGGCTCCTTCTGCTAATCAATATACATTGAATTTTCTCTATAACTTGTTATGGTTTGAAATGTTTGCTTCCAGGACTAAATAGCATTCCATGTAGCTTACCATAGTTTGTTTATCCACTCGTCTACTGAAGGTCATCTGTGGTGATTTCAGTTTTTGGCAGCTATGACTTATTCTGCTATTAAAATTTGATTGAAGGTTTTTAGATGGGCTGGGCTCTTTTGAGTAAATACCTTAACGTTCATTTGCTAGATAATATGATAAGACTGGAGCTTCCCTGGTGGCTCAGATGGTAAAGCTATATTTAGCTTAAAAGAATTTGCCAGTTTCCAAAGTATCAGTATCACTGCATTCCTTTTAGAAATGAATTCATTTTCAGGTAGTTTGCCTGTTTCCTCTTCATTTATTTGGACTTCTGTGTTTCTGGTTTGTTCCTTTATTTGTGTAGTATTTCTCTGCCTTTTTCATCATGATTATTATTATTTTAATTATCGTGTTTGAGGTCTCCTTTTCCCAGACTTCAAGGTTGAATTCTTTCTTCCTTTTTGTTTCTGCCCTCTAAGGTTGGTCCAGTAGTTTGTGTAAGCTTCTTATAGGGTGAGATTTGTGCTGAGTTTTTGTTTGCTTTCTCCTCTAATGGGCAAGGCTGAGTAAGGTGGTATTTCTGTCTGCTGATAATCGGGTTTGTATTTTTGTTTTCTTTGTGCTTTAGATGAGGCGTCCTGCAGAGGGTGCTATCAGTGGTTTGGTGATGCTGGGTCTTGTATTCCTGTGGTTTCCTTTTGTGTCAGTTCTCACTATTTGATATCCTAGGGTTAGTTCTCTGGTAGTCTAGGATCTTGGAGCCAGCGGACCCGCTCTAAAGGCTCAGGGCTTGACCTTGAATTTTGCGTGGGTCTATACATTCTTTTCTGCTGGTCATGTACTCCTGTCCACTCTCAGCTGGTATTCTGCATGCACTTCTGTGTCTGAAGGTGTATTCCTGATGCATCCATGGAGAGAGATGTATTCCATGTCCAGCAACTCCTCTTGCCATCTTGTTCCTCCTGGACAAGATTCGTGAGAGTCCCTTGGACTGCAAGGAGATCTAACCAGTCAATTCTAAAGCATATCACTCCTTAATATTCATTGGAAGGACTGATGCTGAAGCTGAAGCTCCAGTATTTTGGCGACCTAATGTGAAGAACTGACTCATTGGAAAAGAGCCCGATGCTGGGAAAGATTGAAGGCAGGAAGAGAAGGGGACGACAGAGGATGAAAAGATTGGTTGGCATCACCTACTCAATGGACATAAGTTTGAGAAAGCTCTGGGAGTAGATGATGCACGGGGAAGCCTGGCGTGCTGCAGTCCATGGGGGTTGCAAAGAGTCAGACATGACCGAGAGACTGAACAGAACAGATGAGTCATCAAAATATTCTTGTCATTCTTATATTTTTTGGATGAGTTGAAGCCTTCCCTTGCTGATTCCCTTACAGTGGCAAAGAAAGTGTGAGAAAATGTGTTCTCTGCTTGGTTTATCAAGTGTGAGCCAGGCACACATTTCCCTGGGCAAATTATACAAGCTTTAACCAAAACCTTGCAGGCGTCTTGAAATTATCATTGTCCCTATGAGCCACAAACTTGAGGGAGGATTGACAGAAACAATACAAAAACTGGACTCTGGCAATATAAGAATTAGGAACATGGGGCTTAATGAATTACAAATATAATGATAATTTTCCTGATTTTTTTGAAAGATTACTGTCTTTTAAAAATCTTTCATTTTCTAGATATAAGGAAATTTTTTAACACAGCAATTTGATAAATGGTACCTTTGTCATTAGAATTGAAACATTAATTTTTCTCTCCCTACAATATCACTCCAGAAATTAGAAACTCGCAGTGTTCTTATTTTCTTAGGAAAATAGGTATTTTTCAAAAATTCAGTGAGAATCTGTTCTTGTAGCAGGACACAAATGGAAACAGTGATTACACTACCGAGACTTGGACTGGAATGTCATATTTGACAGACACAGGAAGACTTGGATATGACCAGATAACTTGAGGAAACTAAGGTTAACCATCAAATCAGATCAGTCGCTCAGTCGTGTCCGACTCTTTGCGACCCCATGAATCACAGCACGTCAGGCCTCCCTGTCCATCACCAACTCCCAGAGTTCACTCAGACTTTCACCCATCGAGTCAGTGATGCCATCCAGCCATCTCATCCTCTGTTGTCCCCTTCTGCTCTTACCCCCAATCTCTCCCAGCATCAGGGTATTTTCCAATGAGTCAACTCTTCACATGAGGTGGCCAAAGTACTGGAGTTTCAGCTTTAGCATCATTCCTTCCAAAGAAATCCCAGGGCTGATCTCCTTCAGAATGGACTGGTTGGATCTCCATGCAGTCCAAGGGACTCTCAAGAGTCTTCTCCAACACCACATTTCAAAAGCATCAATTCTTCGGTGCTCAGCCTTCTTCACAGTCCAACTCTCACATCCATACATGACCACAGGAAAAACCATAGCTCTGACTAGACAAACCTTTGTTGGCAAAGTAATATCTCTGCTTTTGAATGTGCTATCTAGGTTAGTCATAACTTTCCTTCCAAGGAGTAAGCGTCTTTTAATTTCATGGCTACAGTCACCATCTGTATTGATTTTGGAGCCCAGAAAAATAAAGTCTGCCACTGTTTCCACTATTTCCCCATCTATTTCCCATGAAGTGATGGGACCGGATGCCATGATCTTCGTTTTCTGAATGTTGAGCTTTAAGCCAACTTTTTAACTCTCCACTTTCACTTTTATCAAGAGGCTTTTTAGTTCTTCACTTTCTGCCATAAGGGTGGTGTCATCTGCATATCTGAGGTTATTGATATTTCTCTTGGCAATCTTGATTCCAGCTTGTGTTTCTTCCAGTCCAGCGTTTCTCATGATGTACTCTGCGTATAAGTTAAATAAACAGGGTGACAAAATACAGCCTTCACGTACTCCTTTTCCTATTTGCAACCAGTCTGTTGTTCCATGTCTAGTTCTAACTGTTGCTTCCTGACCTGCACAGAAATTTCTCAAGAGGCAGATCAGGTTGTCTGGTATTCCCATCTCTTTCAGAATTTTCCACAGTTGCTTGTGATCCACACAGTCAAAGGCTTTGGCATAGTGAATAAAGCAGAAGTAGATGTTTTTCTGGAACTCTCTTGCTTTTTCCATGATCCAGCAGATATTGGCTATTTGATCTCTGGTTCTTCTGCCTTTTCTAAAACCAGCTTAAACATCAGGAAGTTCACGGTTCACATATTGCTGAAGCCTGACTTGGAGAATTTTGAGCATTACTTTACTAGCGTGTGACATGAGTGCAATTGTGTGGTAGTTTGAGCATTCTTAGGCATTGCCTTTCTTTGGGATTGGAATGAAAACTGACCTTTTTCTGTCCTGTGGCCACTGCTGAGTTTTCCAAATTTACTGGCATATTGAGTGCAGCACTTTCAAAGCATCATATTTCAGGATTTGGAATAGCTCAACTGGAATTTCATCACCTCCACTAGCTTTGTTCATAGTGATGCTTTCTAAGGCCCACTTGACTTCACATTCCACGATGTCTGGCTCTAGATCAGTGATCACACCATCGTGATTATCTGTGTCGTGAAGATCTTTTTGTACAGTTCTTCTGTGTATTCTTGCCGTTTCTTCTTAATATCTTCTGCTTCTGTTAGGTCCATCCCATTTATGTCCTTTATCGAGCCCATCTTTGCATGAAATGTTCCTTTGGTATCTCTGATTTTCTTGAAGAGATCCCTAGTCTTTCCCATTCTGTTGTTTTTCTCTATTTCTTTGCATTGATCACTGAAGAAGGCTTTCTTATCTCTTCTTGCTATTCTTTGGAACTCTGCATTCACATGTTTATATCTTTCCTTTTCTCCTTTGCTTTTCACGTCTCTTCTTTTCACAGCTATTTGTAAGGCCTCCCCAGACAGCCATTTTGCTTGTTGCATTTAATCAGGTTCGTGACATTGTACAGGAGACAGGGATCAAGACATCCCCATGGAAAAGAAATGCAAAAAATGGTTAACCATAAGGAGCCATAAAAACCCATAGGAAAAACAGCCTGGGACCTTGCTGATAGAATTTCCATCAGCCTTACCAGGTGAGTAAGGAAGATCACTTCTGGCAGGCACAGGAACTTTAGGATGTGTTGGGGACTTCAGGAAGAGAGGAATTCATCCAGATCTCTAGGTTTGACAACAAGTCTTTGCTGTGGCTTCCTAGACTCAAGAGGCTATTAAAATTTCCTTCTGGAGACTCCTTATCAACCGGTGCAACAAAGCAGATTTAGAAGCGCCTATTGGCAAATTGTTATTCTTACTGTACTTAGATAAATAATCAGGCCAAGTTTATTGAATTGAGACTTCCTTTGCAAACAAATTAGGTCTTAGTTTTCCTGTCTTCGGTAGAAATGAGGGACATGATGGAAAAAATTGGTTCAATATAAAGTGTACTACACATGTGTGGGTATTAGGTTCTAGTAGTATTACATTCCCTTGAAGTTTTATTATTTACTTGCAAACTGGCTTGGATCCTCAATTTTTCTAGTGTCCACCCGTATCTAGCTGCAACTTTCTTACGAATATTCCCAATTTCTCCCATCCTTTTGATGTGTCTGTGGGGAGACAGTGAGTTCCGAGTGATACACCTCTGCCATCTTGATCCGCTCACTCTCCCATTGTTTTGACTTGAGTCACTGAGAACTAACATTGCCATTTTCCTGAAGTCCTGCAGCGTGAATCTACATGACTTGATGCAAGATCAGAGCGATTGTCACAACAGCTCATGTTCAAATAGACTTCATGCCTGTTGCTGTACGAGCCACTCAGAAAGTTAACCTGATCACCCAGAGATATTGCTAACTGTGATAGAGACATTTCAAACTGCAATAGTTACTTCGATCCTGACACCTAGAAAACGTCTTGAATGACTAACCCCTGGGCTCAGAAACTGGTTTATAAGCAGCTCCAATGATAAGTGTCTGTTTTTCTTTTGTTTCCATAGAAATGCCTCTTATTAGTAACTACCTGATACTCCCTGCATCATAGACCTAGCTTTGGGAGCCCACCTGCATCACAACCTATTGAAATGAGATACCACTCTTTAAATGAACTGACCTGTTCTCAGAATGATGCAACTGCTGCCATGAAATGGAGGACTCCACTAATCCATTCTCTCTCTCCACAGTGACCAGATCAGCTTTTACCATGTGAGACTTGCAGGCAAGTTTCAGAGGAGGGAACTGTCAAGGCTTAGGGCACTCTGCCCCCAAATATACCACAGTGGCATATTGATTATTTTGAATTCAAGTTACTTAAGAAACAGCCAACAGAGGAGGGACATGCCGCCACCCCCCGATTTCTGCCTCCCTGAGAGCAGGAAATACATCTCATATGAAGGATGTACTGCCTGCATCTGGAGGCAGAGGGAAACCCTTCTAACCAGAAATAGGCAGTTCAAGCAGAGAAGCCTGTATACACAAACCTTGTTAAGTCTTTCATTTACTACCCTGGGTACAGATTCTGTTTAGATTCCTTACTAGTTGAGTACCTAAAACCTAAGTTGATTTGTCCTGTTGATTCCTCACAAATTGTTTTGTTGTCTAAAAAATAAAAAAGCTGCCTGCTTTGCCCACTTCTTAGGTCCCATTTCTATGACACCTCTGTGCACATGAATTGCAATTTGTCTCTTTTTCTCCTGTTATCCTGTCTTGTGTCAAGTTTACTAGTAGTCTAACCACAAGAATTCAAAAGGGATAAAGGGAGGAATATCCTCCTTCCCTACACACCTCAAGGGAGTTCACACATACATCTCAGAAACTCCCTGCAGACGATGTGTGTAGCATACCAATCTGTGCACTGGAATCTCCTGCATTGAGATAAGAGCAGAGACACCATAGATTTCTATCTGTTAGGGGCCGAAATGTGTCCCCTCCACAAATGCATATTGAAGGCATAACTCAGAGTACTTCAGAATGCAACTGTAGTTACAAATAAGGTCTTTAAAACGATGGTTGTGTTAAAATGAAGTCATTCAGTTCAGTACAGTTCAGTCTCTCAGTTGTGTCCAACTCTTTGTGACCCCATGAATCGCAGCACGCCAGGCCTCCCTGTCCAGCACCAACTCCCGCAGTTCACTCAGACTCACGTCCATCAAGTCAGTGATGCCATCCAGCCATCTCATCCTCTATCGTCCCCTTTTCCTCCTGCCCCCAATCCCTCCCAGCATCAGAGTCTTTTCCAATGAGTCAACACTTTGCATGAGGTGGCCAAAATACTGGAGTTTCAGCTTTAGCATCATTCATTCCAAAGAAATCCCAGTGCTGATCTCTTAGGGTGGGCCATAACCCAGTGTGACTATAAGAAGAAATGGAGACAAAAAAGGAGGCACCAGGGATATATGCCCTCAAAAGGAATGCCAAGTGAAGAGGGTAGCCACCTGGCAGCCAAGGGGAGTGGCCTCAGGGTAAACCAGCCCTCATCTTGGACTTGCAGCCTCTAGAACTCTGAGAAAATAAATTTCCGTTGTTTCAGCCACCGATTCTGTGGGGTTTTGTTGTGGAAAGCCTAACAAATCAGTACGTTAGCCCAGGTAGAGATTTCCTCCTGGATAGTCTTTTTTACTTGCCTGTCATTCCTAAAAGCTATCTCAAGATCTTGCTTATGTGATTGCAGCTCCTTGTTTCTAAAGTTGTTTGGGCATAGGCTAGGTCTTGATCTTAGCCTCACGAGAACTAGCATAGAGCCTTTCAAAGAGCAGAGGCTGAAAAAATGAAGACAGTAAGAGGTCTAACTTGTTAAGGTTTAATACCTCCTGCATTTTTCACGAAGCATATCGAGGTATAAATTAATTTTATAAAACAGAAGACAGAAAAGATGGAGAACAATCAAGATTGATCATGTTTTGAAATTTTTTGCATTTTATTTTTTCATTCCATTGTCCCAGCAATATTATTGTGGGATTGCTTCCCATTTCGGCAAAGGTCCCTATTTTGATGTCAAATTTTCTTATCTGGATGATTTTTTAAAAGTCTTGGTCTTCAGTAGGGGTAGGAGAAGCAGCTAGACCTGGCCATGGAACATGCCTGGAAGTGAGAGTGGTGCCAGGCCTGGCTGGAACTGTGGCTCGAGCTCTCTCTTCCTCATCTCGCAAAGCTTCTTCATATTGTGATGAGAAGGCACTGGGGACCGTATCATTGACTTTTGCCAAAAATTCCAAGACTTTCATTTTGCTGGTTTCCACATGGGCTCGTGGGCCCCACAGGAACTCATAACATGGAGGATCGCTGTTGGCAACTTGGCGGTACTCCAGGTACTTCATCGTCACAAAGTCTTTGGTGATGAGCTTCCTGGGCTCTCCATAGATGAAGTGTTTTCTCCCAGCATATACTCGCATCATATTCAAGAACTTCCAGATGTCTTCCTCAGCAGCACAGTTGCCCTTCACGAAGATCACACCCAAAACTGTCATCAAGAGACCAGTCTTAGGTAAGCCCCTACCATCCCACACTCTCCCATTGTTGGGCAGGTTCAGTTTGCTGACAAGGTCATAGGAGTGGATGGTTGAATCAACTTCCTTCAAGTCAACTGCAAAGACAGCCTCGATGTGTTCAGAGGCTGTCTTGAGAATCTCGGCAAATCGGTTATGGTATTTTGGGTGGATAATCATCAGCATGTCTTCCTTCATGATGGGCTGCTTCATTTTGTATTTATGCAGAAGGAACTCTTCCAACAAACTTGTCATGCTGTTCAGAGTATCACTGTAGGTGTTCTCAGTAGAAGATGAGACATCGGAGGAACGTGAATCTTCCTCATCTTGACTGGTATCTTCTTCATCAGATGTTGTGTCAGAAGTAGTTGAAAAAGTGCTGGTAGTAGATGGGGCTTCCGAAGACCCCTGGAAAGTGCTATTTGACACAGTAGCTGAGGAGCTCTGTGAATTATCTTCTAAATGAGAAGAGGTAGAGGGAAGCTCTTCCATTACTGCAGCGGGCTGAACACCCCTGTGACTCTGGAGCTCATATCGGGCCTGGTGGTGTTTCTCATGGATGCAGAGCTTATGATTCTGACGCCGAGGCATGATGCCTGAGCTGGGGGACAATGATTAGAAGTGTGAGTAGGAGGGCAGGTGATAAGGGTCCACACGAAGGCGAAGGTTCAGTGTGCAGCTGCAGCAGGGAAATACCACCTTGGTTATCAGGAAGGCTACATTTGTGGTGTTCTTGAGGGCACTGTTCTGAAAAACCCCAGGGTTACTATTCTCCTAATCAGCCTGTCCTTTGGGAAACATATTGAAGAAAATTAGAGTGATCTTTAGGCTTCATCCTGCTACCCCTGCCTCAGGCACACTAGGGTGACAGAAGGGGCTGGTAGTCTCCTACACAGAGGCATCTGTTATTTCACATTCAAGACCACCACCCAACTAGTGGCCAGTCATAAGACCCATTCCCTCTGCTGTCCTGTTGTTGTCATCACAGTTTTCCCTGTGATTTCTGAGAAGTGAAGAGATCCTCAGCTTATCACCCCAGTTAGTAGATATCACCCAGTACTGAGTGCTCAGTGGGAAGTTTTCTGTCCTGGCCTCTGGAGTCCTCAACATGAATTAAGAGTGCTTCCTTTGGTTCCCCATAGATCCTGGTGTCCCCACCCCTTTCTTGGAATAGTATTTGCACCTTCATACTAAGGGGTTCACCTCCTACACACCTGATGTAAATAAATGTTGATGGAACTTCAGCTTGATAGCTCTGCCCTGGTATTTCAAGGGCTACAAGGAACAGGGCTGCTTTCATTATCACTTCTTTTCATTGGTAGATGATCCCTCAGTCCTTGCTTTGACCTCTGTTTTGGCCTGAAATTCTACCCTACCTTCCAATTAGGTCCACCCCTTCTACTACTATACTTTCTTATAGTAGGGCAAGCATCTCTGTGAGACCCCTAAGAGAAAGTAAGATTCTCCTCATTTGTCCATACCTGTCCTTGGTCTTCTGAGGTGCAGAGGATGAGATGAATCATATGGTTATGGGCTGGGTGGTTCCCTAAGTCTTCAGGGTATTCAGTTGGTTTCTGGAAAACCTGGAAATAATCCCACTGCTGGCCCTAGGCTATACCCCTTGGACCATGTCCCAACCCCTCTTGTGACATCATAGAAGGAAATGTGCATGTCATGTCAACAATGAGCAGGTATCCTAGGGATGCCAGGAAGGGCAGGGTTCTGTGTGGTTTCCTCAGAGTTCTGAGGTCAGGGGGTTGTGTAAGTCCAAAGCTGGACTCCTGGCAGCATTTGGGGCTCCTTTCTCTGTTTACATAAGGGAGCTCTACTCAGACTAAGGTCCTCAATCCCTGTGGTGTCAGAGAGGGAAAGTCTGGGAATGCCACACTAGACTACTCCTACCTGTGCCTTCAGGGATGACATCAGGATTCAGGCTTCTTGGGGCCCTCTGTGTTCAGTGTAGGGGTATGCCCTCACTCAGGTGCCTCACCTTGACTCCTGGGGGACTCTGGATTTCCTCTTTCTTTCAACCTAAGGTGACCCATGTAGACCAAAGACCATGTCCTTGCAAGCCCTGAAAAGAAGTGAGGGAATGTGCAGCCTGGCAGCCCTGTCTTGGCCTTCTGAGAGCCGACACAGGCCAGTCTCTCTGTGACTTCAGTTCCTCATTTTCTTTACCTTGACTCCTGTCTCTTCTGTGAAAGCCTTCTTGAGAAAGCCACGTCTTTGAAAAGTCTTAGTCTGCCTGCAACAAATCTCACAGAGAATGGGCTGAGTCCCAGGAGTGGTAGGGAAGCTGCAGTCCGGAAGGGAGCCCCAGCATAGGTGGTGTGCCATCAGAGAAAACACGCTGATCTCTTCCTTCTCTTCACTGACCAGACACAGCCTCTTGTAGAACCTTCACTCTTAACAGATTTACTCTCTGAAAGGAAGGGGCTGAATTAAATGATTTTCTGCATCCCTGATCTACTGCCGTTTACTGACATTTCCTTTGTAGATAAATTGTCACTGAATGCTGTCTCCTTCCTTATTCGTACTTCACTTTTATTTTCATTTTTTGTTATTTATTTCTGGGGCTTTTTATTCCAAAACCATGTTTGGGGTATGAAATTCTGCTATTTCACATGTGAAATACCTTTTGGACTCATGTTCAGAAAGAGGAAATGACCCAAGGTTAGCCTAATCCTGGAGGAGTGGCACAGTATGGGCTCTGGGAGGAATTCACTGCCGGGGTTCAGTCCAGCTCCTATCATTTATGAGCTTTGAATTTGAGCTTCTTTATTCCAGCTTCTTTATCTGCACATTGTGTTTGAAAGAGTCTATAGTGTAGGACCACAGACATGTGTGATGTATGTAAATCACCTGGCACAGTATGAGACAAGATTTGGTACTTTGAATGAATGGCATTACGAAGGTGATTTTGACCCCGAATGATAACAAACTTCCATCACATAATTTTATTTCCAGGCTATACTAGAGAATATGCAAGTCCAAACAATAATCAAATCGACATCAGCACTAATGCTCCCAAGCAAGTAAAACTAAGCAGTATTTCCCTATTTGAGCACCTGTTTTATTATGTGTTTGGGGTTATCTTCTCCACATGGATGCAAGGACAAGTTCATTTGTCTCAAGGACCAGCAACTTCCCTCTCAGGTGCTTTTTCTTGTCCAAACCACCCCTAATTTAATCCCACTGACAGTAAAAATTGAGCCCTCCCTTAAATTTTGCCAAATTACACTAAACATAACCTAATTAAACTGCCCGTTTACCAGAACAAATTCTGGTGCTCCCATCCCAGAAAAAGAGAGACAGTCCAGTGACGTCTTGGCATCTAGCTTCAATGGGTATCACCTTTATTTCTCAGAAACTCTCTAGACAGCTTTTGATGAAAATGTGTTATTTTGAGTGTTCACTTGACCTGGCTCAAGTGCACAGGGCCCCTTCCATTCCCTATGGTTTTCGGATATCCCCAAACAATGGTGAATACATGGTTTAGATATACTCCAGATTTACAGCCTCACCTCTAAGAACCTTCATATGAGTGTCTGGCATCACACCCACAGCTTCATCTAGCCCATCATGCATCTGGACTGAACATGACCTCCCACCGAGGAACTAGATTTTTCCCAAGACCCAGTGCCACCTTAATCAGGTAACTTCGACTTGCTTGCTCTCATCTGGAACCTCCTCTTCCACACCTCCCCCATTTGAATTTATGATTTGTTTATTCCTTAGAGTTTGCTCACCACCTTCCTTATATGGTACCTGTTGCTAGATGCAAAATTCCATGGGCAGTGGCTTGGGATTCATTTTCTTACCAATCCAGTAGTATAAAAAAGCCTTCTAATCAGAAGATGGTCAATGAATTTGGAAGAAAAGGGAAATAATGAGCAAAGACTCTCTTTTATTATGATTTAAATGTCATACAGTTTGAATAAGCTAAATAAATCTAAGTCCATGTTATTAACTTTTACAAGGAAAGAGGACAGACAAGAAGACAAAGAATAAACCAGTGTTTACTCTGAAAGCTTTGTGATCCCAAATACTTATCTCTAGGATTCTTACACATTTCTAAGTAAAATTCTATTCCAATGTTATGTTACCTTGTTCTGGACCATAAGGAAAATATTAAAGTCTTTTCAAATCATTTACAAATAATGAGCTCTTAGTCTTAAACCTAACATCCATGACATTAATAAACCTAGATTCTGAAGCTAAGTAAACCTTATGAAGAGTAGTGACATTTAAAAATACAAAAAACCTTTACCTCCCTACCTAAATCATCTATTTTTGACTAGATATTATTCATATGGATAAAAGGAAAACATGTATATTTTGTTAAACCTGCACCTAAACTCCCTTACTACTTAAAACTGTGAAGAACATATGGGTTTTATTCCCCCCACCGCTATTACCCCATGCTATTTAAGAGGTGGACTGTTCTCTTCCAACACAAAGGGAACAAAGTGCCATGACTGCTCCCTAGATGTGGGAGGAGCTGTAGGATTTGGCCCTGGTAGGGGCACTGGCTTCAGCCATTATTGGAACCCTGGCTGCACCTCTGAGCCCTGCTCTCTCCACCTGATCTCTCAGAGCCTCGTCATAGAGGTCTGGGAAGGAACTCGGGACCGTATCCTGGATCTTGGCCAGAACTTCCAACACCTTCATCTTAGTGGTCTCAGCATAAGCTCTTGGGCCCCACAGGAACTCGTAGCCCGGAGGATCACTATTGGGCATCTGGCGGTAGTTGAGGTACCCCTTCTGCACCAGATCTATGGTGATGAGCTTTCTGGGCTCCCCAAAGATGGAGTGCTTCTTCCCAGCATGGATCCGCAACACATTGAGGAAATCCCAGATCTCCTCCTTACTGGCGTGGTTACCCTTCATAAAGATGATCCCCAGGAGCTCCATGAGGAGACCAGACTTGGGCAGCTCCTCCTCATCACTTGAACCTTCCTCAACCCCGAGACTGAACTTGTTGACGAGGGTGTAGATGTTCCTGCTGCAGTCGACTTCCTTCAGCTCCAGGCCAAACACCAGCTCCACGCGCTCAGAGGCTCTGCTCAGGATCTCAGGGAAATGCTGCTCGTACTTCCTGCTGATGACCTTCAGCATGGCGTTCTGTGTGATGGGCTCCTTCTTGGTGTACCTCTCCAGCAGGAAATCCATCACCATGCTGGCCTTCCTCATCAGAGGATCTTTGCAAACACTCCGAGTGACCAGGGCTGCCCGGCCAGCATCTGGAATTTCATCCTCGGGGCCCTGGGCACCTTCCTCAGATCCTGCCCAGGAAGCCTCTGCAACAGGAGAGCTAGGGGCCATGGCTCCCTGAAGCTCCTGGCAATCGCCAGCAGCAAGGGAGCTTGGGGGAGAACCCTGAGGGGCAGAAGAGGGGGAGGATGGGCCCTCCTCTCCTGGGGCTGCAGCAGCACTGGCCTGGGCCTCCTGAGTGTCACCCTCTACCTGGTGGCATTTCCCACGGGCATGATGCTTGTTTTTGTGCTTCCGAAGCATGATGACACAGGTCAGGGACCGCAGGCGGGCGTGCAGTTAGGAAGGCAGGCTTTGAGTGGCCTTGAGGAAGGACAAAGAAATGTTGTGAGCACCTTCATCAGGGAGGGTCGTTCCCAGTTTAAACCAAGTCCGCTTCGTAGGGGGGCCTTGAGTCCACTGCTCTAGGACCCACAAGTCTCCTGTTCGCCTAGTCAGCCTGTCCCCTGAGACTCCTGAGGAGGAAGTGAGAGTGAGCCCTGGTGTGCAGCCAGACAGCCCTGCCTGGGCGTTAGAGGGGGTCCTGTGGGGGCTGGCAGGGGAGGCATGTCCTTTCAGTTCACATTCAGAGTTAGGATGAAAAATGGGGAATGACCCCCTAGCACCCGCCCCAATCCCTCTTCTGCTCTGAAGCTGATGCTGCCACCTTCCCTGTGACTCTGGAGAAGGAGAGAAGGGAGCGCTCAGCCTCCCACCTAAGGGTCTCGGGACGCACCCTTCGGTACCCAAGTTCTAAACTCCCCACTCAAACCCCAGCCTTCCTTCCCCAGGTTTGGCCGGGATGAAGCACTGACCTCATGGTTGGGTCCCGATTCGCCCGTGTGTCCGGGAGGATGGTCCTCATCTTGGCTCCCCCTGAGCCCTGACATCCTCTCTGTACTGACCAGCTACCAACCCTTCCGACCGAAGTGCCCTCCTCCCTCAGTGTCCCGCATCCAAGATCACAGCAAGGGTGACCCGCAGCCGTTAGACCTGCCTGGATCCTCCCCAGATGCTCCGAGGCCAAGTCGCAGGGGGTGGGGGTTTCGCGTGGCCGCCATTCTGGGGTGTGGATACCCTCAGTCCCCACCGATGATCCCTCCTTTAGCTACAGGGCTCAGGGCTTTCCCTCTACTCAGCAGAAGTGTAGTCCACCAGCCCTGGACCGAAGCCTTCCTCTCAGAGACCACCTGCGTAAAGTGGATGGACTTAGGGCTTAAGATGCAGGCCCGAATCTTCCAGGGGAGAGCAGGGGCAGGGTGGCTGGGGGTTGTCCGGCCCCCTCTTTTCAGAGGGAAAGGCTTGGTCATGCTGGACGTGTGTTCCCACACTTGTAACATGTCACCGCACACTTGGACACCTGATGAGACCAGGGAGTCCTCCATCTGGGCACCCTACGCGGCAGTTCTCTAAGACGGCAGCAGCTCTCAAACTTGGCTTCGCAGCCCCAGCATGTGCGCGTGCTCGTAACTTCCTCTCATGTGGTTCTGTGTTCCCGGTGGACAGCAGAGGCGGGGCCAGGGTGGGCAGAGTTCCGGGGCAGCTTTCCGGAGGATTGGCATGTGCACTTTTCCTTGAATCGTCGCGGATCCTGAGACCTTCCTTGTACTGAGCAGAGTCTACGGGCCTCCCTCCCAGGCTCTAGGTTCCATCAGCACCCCAGCAGGAATTGTTTCTGGCCTGGCCGAACGGGCTTCCTGGAGCTCCTGAGAATGTCAGTGAGGACACATTCGGGCCCCGTCTTCTGGGCTGAGTGATGCTCCGTCCACTCTCCGTGTCTTCCCTTGACCCCTGTAGGTGGTGGGTACGTCCCATCTGCTGACCTGAGGCCAAGGCCTCCCATCGAAGACATCAAGTCCCGAGGCTTCTGCTGAGAAGTGCACGTACATCTCCTCTGGACCCTTCTGCCTGAGGCTTCCAGGAAATGGCTGCTGCAGTTAAGATGAGCTGAGAGGGAAGGATGGGAGACTGCTTTCTGTGGTGTGGAACCCCTCACATCTCACTCAGGATCTTCATATTGACTGCTGGCAGGGCCTGGAAATCCTTCCGTTTCTGAATGAATCCACCTCTGTCCCCAACCATGCCCCACACCATCCCAGCAGAGTAAGTGAAGGGGCTCCTTAGCCTGACGGTTCTCACTGTGGGCTCTGAGTCGACTGCAGGGGCATTGCTCTCAAGTTCTGAGGTGAATTTCTGTCCTTTGGTACAGTTTTTAGGATACTAAGTTTTCTCTTTTAGTCCCTGCATGATAGTCTATTAAGGTGATCACTTTAAAGGGCCAGTTGTCATCCACTAACAAAGTTTGTGCTGGTTATTTCATGACGTCTGGGCCATGCTGCCACATCCAACTCAAACTTGTTCCCCATATTCTTGGCATGGGAGCTCTGAGATGCTACCTCAGATTCCTTCAGTGAGGCTGTAGCGATTCATGGCCCCAGGGCACAGTGGAAGAATCAAGGGCTGCACTTTAAAGCCTTTTCCAGCTGATCCTGTTGTCTTCTTCCCTTGTAGCCTGCACACCCCTTGTCAGTCTCTGAGGACTCCCTCACCTTAACACTCATAGGGTCAAGTTCATTAGAGACTTATTTTGCCTCGGGCACTATTTAGTTTTGTGTTTTGGCTTCTGTTAATAGTTGTCTTTATTCCTTGTGTAAGTTTTCCATGGTTTATTCTGGGTACAGGAAACAGCAGCCCATGTTTGATTGTGGTCTCAGCTGGTCTGACTGGAGTAGATCTGTAAAGGAGTTAAGCAACATCGACAGTCTTACAATATGTGCTCCTCATGAATACACATAACATACTATTCTGTTTGAGACTTCTTTGTCCTAAGGCTGTCAAGAAATTCTTCTTGTTGCATCTATGTGGAACCTATACATTGTTCTGAGGATTCTTTGTAGGTACGTTTTTTTGGTATGGTTGCTTTTATTTGTGCTGGATTTTCTATTATGTGGTCTAAGTAATTGTTGATTCTTCCAGGCCAGACTCTTGGTTTTGCTATGGTGATCTATTTTATACGAGATAGCTGAAGTTATTTATATGTTTGAATACTTTCTGTGCGTGTTTCCTCAGATTTTTAATTGGAGGATAAATTCCTACGTTATCTTTTGTTCTTCATTGTTCCTGTCTCTTATTCATTTGGCATTGTTGTATATAACTCTGTACTGGCTATGTGTTCTTGTCCAGATTTTTTCTACATTTAAATCAGTAGAGCATTTATGAAAAAATTTAATTGGAGGAGAATTGCTTTATAGTGTGTTAGTTTCTGTTGTACAACAGTATGAAGCAGCTCTAAGTATGCATATATCCCCTCCATGAGCATCCGTGAGGCCACCCCCATCTCAGTCCTCCAGGTTGTCATGGAACAGCAGTCTGAGCTCCCTCTGTTGTAGAGCACCTCCCCACTAGCTCTCTCTTGTATACATGGTAGTGCATATATGTCATAGCCACTCTCAGTTTGTCCCTCTCTCTCCATCCCTTGCTGTGTCTACGTCTTTTCTCTACATGTGTCTCTATTCCTACCCTGCAAATAGATTCATCAGTGCCATTTTCTAGATTCCATATAAATGCGTTATACACAATACTTTTTGTTCTCTTTCTGACTTACTTCACTCCATGAAACAGACTCTAGGTGCATCCAGCTCACTGCCACTGACTTAAATTTGTTACTTTTTATGGTTGAGTAATATTCCATTGTATATATCTACCACAATTTCTGTATCTATTCATCTGTCAGTGGAAGTTGAGGTGGTTGCTTCCATGTCCCAGCTATTGTAAATAGTACTGCAATAAACAGTGTGGTCCGTGAATCTTTTCACGCATGGCTTTCTCAGTGTGTATGCCCAGTAGTGAGATTGCTGAATCATTGGGTAGTTTTATTTCTAGTTTTTAAAGGACTCTCCATACTGTTCTCCATACTGGCTATATCAACTTACATTCCCCCTCAAAGTGCAAGAGGGTTCTCCTTTCTCCATGACACTTCATCACTTATTGTTTCTAGATTTTTTTATGATAGCCTTTCTGGCAAGTGTGAGGTGATGCATCATTATAGCTTTGGTTTGCATTTCTTTCATAATGAGTGGTCAACATCTTGTCTTGTGAGCCTCTGTATTTTTTAAAAGAACAGATTTAGGATTACAGAAAATTTAGCAGATATTGTACAGAGTTCCTACAGAGCCAGTCTCTTCCTCCACTTAGCATCTTCTGTTATTAACATCTTGGATTGGTTCAACTGATACAAGTTCATTTGTTAAAATTGAGCAACTAATATCAATATGGTATTATTACATATTGTCCATTGCTTACAATATATTTTACTTTTGTTGTTTTGCAGTTCTGTGTTGTTGCTTTTGTTCAGTTGCTCAGTCATCTCTGACTGTGACCCCATGATCCATAGCACGCCAGGCTCCCTATCGTTCACCATCTCCTGGAGTTGGCTCAGACTCATGTCCATCCAATCAGTGAT